>NC_077239.1:2632000-3290000 GCF_947179165.1 Solanum dulcamara
CTTCCTTAGTAGCGTCCGTAATGACCTGGAAAATGACTTCATTTTCCTCAGCAATGCTTCTACGACGTTTAGAAGCATTTTATTAGGGATGCAATAGGAATTAGGTGATTTTACCAGCTTTTCATGTGTGTTAGCACACAAAATTTTTACGCGCCAGGGATTCATGTCAAATTTTCTTGAATTCTTCCTTTTTACCGTCTGTAACAACCTGATGAAAGACTATATTAGCCCAGGTGGCGATTCTATAGCATTTAGGAGCATTTTGTTTACGATGCAACAATAATTAGTAAATTTGCTAATTTTTTGTGTGTTAGCTCAAAACTTTTTTAGGTGCCAGGTGTCCAAAATAAAATTTCTTGAATTCCTATTTAGTAGAGTCCGTAATAACTTGGAAAACGACTCCAGTAGTCCTAATGGAGCTTATACGGTGTTTAGGAGTATTTTATTGGGGACGCAGCAGGAATTGGGTGATTTTGCCACCTTTTCATGTTTGTTAGCCTACTAATTTTTTAGGCCAGGGATTTGGGTCGAATTTTCTTGAATTCTTCCTTTTAAGCATATGTAAAGACATAGGGAATGACTTTAGCAGCCCCGGTGGCGATTCTATGGCATTTAAGAGCATTTTATTGACAACACAATAGGAATATGGAGATTTTGCCAATTTTTTGTATTTGTTAGCCCTGCGGATTTTTTAGATGCCGGGGGTATGGGTTAAATTTTCTTTGATTCTTCATTAGTATCATCTATAACAACATGAGAAATCACTCCAGTACCCTTGGAGGCACTTTAACTGCATTTAGGAGCATTTTATAAGCGATGCAACATGAATTAGGTGATTTTACAAATTTTTTATGTGTTAGCCCACAGATTTTTTAGGTTCTGAGGTCCGGGTCGAATTTTCTTGAATTCTTCCATAGTAGTGTTGGTAACGACTTGGAAAATGACTGTAGTATCCCCAACAATTTGGGGATTAGAGTCAAATTTTCGTGTGTGTTAGCCCACAAATTTTTTAGATTACGGGAATCTGAGTCAAATTTTTTTGAATTCTTCCTTAGTAGCATCTATAACGAGATGGGCAAGTTTCTAGTAGCCCCGACACTTCTACGGTGATTAGGAGCATTTTATTGGCGACGGAATTGGAATTATGCATTTTGTTAATTTTTCTTTCATGTTAGTTTATAGATATTTTAGGTGCTGGGGATCCGGGTGAAATTTTTATGGATTCTTTCTTACTAGCATCCATAACGACCTGAGGATTAACTCCAGTATCCCTGAGGTCGGTTCTACAATGTTTAGGAGCATTTTATTAACAAAGAAATAGGATTAGTCAATTTTGTCAATTTGTCTTGTGTGTTAGCCTACAAAATTTTTAGGTTCCAAGGCTCCGGGTTGAATTTTATTGGATTCTTCCTTAGTAGTATCCGTAATGACCTGAGGAACAACTAGAAGTCCCGAGGTGCTTCTACCTCATTTAGGAGTAATTTATAGGCAATGCAATAGGAATTAGGCAATTTTTTGAATTTATCGTGTGTTTTAGCCTATGGATTTTTTAGGTGCCGGGGGTATGGGTAGAATTTTCTTGAATTCTTACTTAGCAGCGTCTGTAATGAGTTGGGGAAGATTGTAGTAGCTCCGGCGGTGCTTCTACGGTATTTATGAGCATTTTATTAGCGACGCTATAGGAATTAAGTAATTTTGCCAGTTTTTTATGCGTGTTAGCCTATGAATTTTTTAGGTGCCGAGGATCCTGGTTGAATTTTCTTAGATTCTTCCTTAGTAGCGTCCGTAATGACATGAAGAAAGACTCTAATACAACGCTTCTACATCTTTTATAAGCATTTTAGGGGCGATGGTTTGACTCAAATTTTCTTGGATTCTTATTTAGTAGTATCTGTAACGACCTAGAAATGACTCTAGTAGCCTCGACGATGTTTCTATGGTATTTAGGAGCTTTTTAAAGGCGACGCAACAGGAATTAGGTGATTTTGCCAATTATTTTGATGTGTTAGCCCACAGATTTTTCAGGTGCCGGGAGTCTAGGTCAAATTTTCTTGGATTCTTCTTTAGTAGAATCCGTAACGACTTAAACACGACTCCAGTTGCCCCAGTGGCACTTCTATGGAGTTTAGGAGCATTTAAAGGGTGACGCAACCGGAATTAAGAGATTTTGTCAATATTTTGTGTGTTCTAACCCACAGATTTTTAAGGTGCCGAGGGTCCGGGTCGAATATTCTTTGATTCTTCTTTAGTAGCATCTATAACGACCTGAGAATGAATCCAATATCCCCGGTGGTGCTTCTACAGAGATTAGGGGCATTTTAGAGGTGACACAACATGAATTAGGTAATTTTGCCAATTTTTCATATTTGTAACACCCCACAAAATTTTTTGGTGCCAAGGGTCTGGGTTGAATTTTTTTTGATACTTTCATAGTAACGTCCATAAAAACCTGGGGAATGACTCTAGTAGCCTTGACAGTGATTCTACGATATTTAGGAGCATTTTATTGTTGATACAACAGGAAATAGTCGATTTTGTCAGTTTTACGTGTGTGTTAGCCCACAGATTTTTCAGGTGCAGAGAGTTTGTGTCAAATTTTCCTATATTCTTCATTAGTATCATTAATAACGACCTAGGAATGACTCCGGTAGTTCTGATGGAGCTTCTAGTGCGTTTAAGAGCACTTTAGAGGCGATGCAATAGAAATTAGGAGATTTTTCCAATTTTTCTTGTGTGTTAGCCCACATATATTTTCTAGATGCTAGAGGTCTTGATCGAATTTTCTTGGATTCTTCTTTAGTAACATCCGTAATGACCTTGGAACGACTCTAGTAGCCCCGGCGGTGCTTCTACGATTTTTAAGAGCATTTTAAGGACGATACATTAGGAATTAGAAAGTTTGTCAGTTTTGCTTGTGTGTTAGATCACGAATATTTTAGGTGTCGGGGGTCCGAATCGAATTTTCTTAGATTATTCATTAGTAGCATCCGTAACAACCTAGGGAATGACTCGAGTACCTTCATCGGTGCTTCTACTGCATTTAGGAGTATTTTATTAGTGACGCAACAAGAATTAGGCAATTTTGTTAATTTTCGTGTGTGTTAGCCCAAAGATTTTTTAGGTGTCAGGGGTCGGGGTTGAATTTTCATAGACTCTTTCATAGTAGTGTACGTTACGGCCCGGGGAATGACTCCAATAGCCCCGGTGGCACTTCTACGGTGTTTAAGAATATTTTATTGGTGACGCAATATGAATTAGGCGATTTTGTCAGTTTTTTTGGATGTGTTAGCTCATAGATTTTTTTACGTGGCAGGAGTCTAGGTGGATTTTTCATGTATTCTTTCTTTGTAGAGTCCATAACGAAATGGAAAATGCCTTTGGTAGCCTCGGCGATGCTTCTATGGCATTTAGGAGCATTTTATTGGCTATGCAATAGGAATTAGGTAACTTTGGAAGCTTTTTGTGTGTGTTATCCCAAGAATTTTTAGGTGCTAGGGGTTCGCGTCAACCTTTTTTCGATATTTTCATAGTAGCTTCCGTAACGACCCGGAGAATGATTCTGCTAGCTTCGGCGGCAATTCTATGCCGTTTAGGAATATTTTATTAGGCTAAAAAGTCCATGGTCTAACATACGAAAAATTGATAAAATCATCTATTTTCTATTGCATTGCCAATAAAATACTCATAAAACCATATAGAAGCACCGTCGAGGCTGCTAGAGTTGTTTCCAAGGTTGTTACAAATGCTACTAAGGAAGAGTCCATGAAAATTCGACCCCGACACCTAAAATATTTGTGGCTAACACACATGAAAAATTGGCAAAATTGCTTAATTCAAATTGCGTCGCCAATATAATGCTCCTAAACGCTGTAGAAATGTCGTCGGGCTATTGGAGTCATTCCCTAGGTCATTTCGGATGCTACTAAGAATTAATCCAAGAAATTTTGACCCAAACCTCGGTACATAAAAATCGCTAACACACATGAAATACTGGCAAAATCACCTAATTCCTATAAAGTCATCAATAAAATGCTCCTAAATGTTGTAATAGCACCATCGAGGCTACTGGAGTGTTTTCCAAGTCGTTACAGACAATACTAAGGAAGAATCCAAGAAAATTAGACTCGGACCCTTGGAACCTAAAAAATTTGAGAGGTAACACACATGAAAAATCAACAAAGTCGCCTAATTACATTTGCATCAAAAATAAAGTGATCCTAAATGTTGTAGAATCACTATCGGGGATATTGAAGTTAATCCCCAGATCATTACGGATGATACTAAGGAAGAATCCAAAAAACATCGACCCAGACCACGGCATCTAAAATATTTGTGGCCTAACACATACGAAAAAATAGCAAAATTTTCTAATTCGTGTTGCATCACCAATAAAATGTTCCAAAACATCGTAGAAGCACCACCGGGGCTACTAGTCATTCCCCAGATCCTTACGGATGCTACTATGGAAAAATCCATAAAACTTTTACTCGGAACCCCATTACCTAAAAATTTCATGGACTAACACACACGAAAAACCAAAACAATTGCCTAATTTTTGTTGCATCACCAAGAAAATGCTCTTGAATGTCGTAGAAGCGCCGTCGGGGCTAATGGAGTCATCCCAGGGTTTTTGCGGATGCTACTACTGAAGAATCTAAAAAAATCGACTTTGACCACTGGCAGCTAAAAAATTCATGGGCTAACACACACAAAATCCTACTACAACGTGAATAAAATGCTAGTAAACATCGTAAAAGCGCCGTCAGAGCTACTAGAGTCGTTCCTCATGTCATTTCGAATGCAACTAAGGAAGAATCCAAGAAAATTTGACCCGAACTCTCGACACCTAAAAAATTGGTAGGCTAACACACAAAAATCTGGTAAAATCGCATAATTCCTGTTGTGTCGCCAATAAAATGCTTCTAAACACTGTAGAAGCACCATCGGGACTACTATAATCCTTCCCCAGGTCGTTATGAACGCTACTATAAAAGAATCCAAGAACATTCAACCCGAACCCCCAGCCTCTAAATAATATATGGGCTAATACACACACAAAACTGGCAAAATCACTTAATTACTATTTCATCGCCAATAAAATGCTCCAAAACGTCGTAGAATCACCACCGGGGCTACTAGATCTTTCTCAAATCATTACGGATGCTACTAAAATAGAATCCAACAAAATTCGACTCGTACTCTCGAAACCTAAAAAATCTGTGGTCTAAAACACGAAAAATTAGAAAAATTTCCAAATCCACGTGCGTCGCCAATAAAATGCTACTAAATGTAATAGAAGCGCTACGGTACTATTGAATTCATTCCCCAAGTTGTTACAGATGCTACTATAGAAGAATCCATGAAACTTTGACCCGAACTCCCAACACTTAAAAAATATGTGGGTTAACACACACAAAAACTAGTAAAATTACTTTATTCCTATTGCATCGCCAATAAAATATTTATAAACGCTGCAGAAGCGCCGCCGAGCTACTGCAGTTGTTCCATAGGTTGTTACGGATACTATTATGGATTAATCTAACAAAATTCAACATGACACCAAAAAGTCCATGGAGTAACACGCACGAAAAACTTGTAAAATCTCCTAATTCATATTGCGTCGGGGCTACTAGAGTCATTCCCCAGGTTAGTGCAGATCCTACTATGGAAGAATCGGAAAAAAATTCGGCCAGGACCCCCAACACATAAAAAATCCATCAACTAACACACTAAAAATTGGAAAAATCACATAATTCCAGTGCTACTGGATTGGTTACCCTGGTGGTTACAAACATCACTATGGAGGAGTCCAAGAAAATTTGATCCGGACTCCTGGCATCTAAAATATCCTTGGGTTAACACACACAAAAAGTGCAAAATCGCCTAATTCTTTGTGCGTCGCCAATAAAATACTCATAAACTTCGTAGAAACGCCACCAGGGCTGCTAAATTCATTCCTCGGGTTGTTACAAATGCTACTAAGAAAAAATCCAAGAATATTCGACCCGGACCCCCGACACCTAAATAATTTGTGGACTAACACACACTGGCAAAATTACCTAATTTCTATTACGCCGCAGATAAAATATCCTAAATGCCATCGTAATGCTGTTGCGGCTACTAGAGTGATTCTCTAGGTCGTTATTGACACTACTATGAAAGAATCCAAGAAAATTTAACCCGTACCCCCGATACCTAAAAAGTACATTGGCTAACACACATGAAATACTAGTAAAATCGCTTAATTCCCTGTTGCATTGCTAATAAAATGCCTTTAAACACTGTAGAAGCACCGCTGGAGCTACAAGAGTCATTCATCGGGTCTTTATAGACGTTACTAAGGAAGAATATAGGAAAATTCAATCCGTACCCCCAGCACCTAATAAATCCCACGCTAACACACATGAAAAACTGGCAAAATTACTTAATTCCTATTACGACGCCAATAAAATGCTTTTGAACACCGTAGAAGCATCGCAAGGGCTATTGGATTCGTTCTTCAGGTCATTACAGACGCTACTAAGGAAGAATCCAAGAAAAATTGACTCAGACCCCCGACACATCAAAAATTCATAGGTTAACACATATAAAAAAAGGCAAAATCACCTAATTTCTATTACATCATAATTAAAATGATCCTAAACGCCATTGGGGCTAATGGAGTAGTTCCTCAGGTTGTTACAGACGCTGCTAAGGATAAATCTATGAAAATTCAACCCAGACCTCTGGCTCCTAAGAATCCGTGGCTAACACACATAAATATCTTGTAAAATTGCTTCATTCCTATTGCATCGCTAATAATATAATCCTAAATGTTGTAGAAGCACCGCCGGGACTACTGAAGTCATTTCCTAGGTCATTAAAGACTCTACTAAGGAAATATTTAAGAAAATTCGACACGAACCCGCAACAACTAAAAAATCTATGGGTTAACACACACGAAAAATTGGCAAAATTGCCTAATTCCTGTTGTGTCGCCAATAAAATACTCCTAAACACCATAGAATCATCGTCGGCACTACTGGAATCTTTTCTCAGGTCGTTACAAATTCTAATACAAAAGAATTCAAGAAAAATCAACGTGAACCCTTGGCTCCTAAAAAATCTATAAGTTAAAAAACACGAAAAACTGTCAAAGTTGCCTAATTCTTGTTGCGTTGTTTATAAAATACTCCTAAATATTGTAGAAGCATTGTTGGGGCTATGTCATTCCCCAGGTTGTTATGGATACTATTATTGATGAATTTAAGAAAATTTGACCCAGACCACCGGCATCTAAAAAATCCATAGCTAACACACGAAAAACTAGAAAAATTGCTTAATTCATATTACGTTCGATAACAAAATGCTGCGAAACCTCGTATAAGCGCAATCGGGGCTACTAGAGTTGTTCCTTTAATTGTTACAGATGCTACTACAGAAAAATCCAAGAAAATTCAACCCGGACCTCTGGCACCTAAAAAATCTGTGGGTTACACATCTAAAAACTTACAAAATTACTTAATTCTTGCTGCGTCGCTAATAAAATAATCCTAAATGTTGTGAAAGTGTCGCCGGGCTACTGGAGTCATTCTTTAGGTCATTACGGATGAAACTAAAGAAGAATCCATGAAAATTCAACCGGGACTATCGGCAACTTCAAAATCTAAGGGCTAACACATACGAAAAACAGACAAAATCGTCTAATTCCTGTTGTGTCACCAACAAAATGATCCTAAATGCCGTAGAATCACCACTGGGGGTACTTGAGTCATTACCCAGTTTTTTATGGATGCAATTAAGCAAGAATTCAAGAAAATTTGACTTACACCTCCGTCACCTAAAAAATTTGTAGGCTAATACACACGAAAAACTAGTAAACTTGTCTAATTCCTGTTATATCCCCAATAAAATGATTCTAAACAGCATAGAATCACCATTGGGGCTACTGAAGTCCTTTCCCAAGTCGTTACAGATGCTACTATTAAAAAATCTAAGAAAATTTAACTCGAACCCACGACATCTAAAAAATCCGTGGAATAACATACACAAAAAATTAGCAAAATAACTTAATTCCTATTGTGTCGCTAATAAAATGCTCTAAAATGTCATAGAAACGCAATCGGGGCTACTAGAGTCGTTACCATGGTTGTTATAGATGCTAATAAGGAAAAATTCAGGAATATTCGACCCGGACCCCCGACACCTAAATAATTTATAGGCTAACACACACGAAAAACTGGCAAAATTACCTAATTCTTGTTGCATCGCCAATAAAATGCTCTAAAATGTCATAGAAACACCATCGGGTCTATAGAAATGGTTACCATGGTCGTTATAGATGCTAATAAGGAAGAATCCAAAAAATATCAACCCGAACCCCCGGCACCTAAAAAATTTATGGGCTAACACACACGAACAATTGGCAAAATTACCTAATTCTTGTTGCGTCGCCAATAAAATGCTCCTAAGCGTCGTAGATGAACTGTTGGGGATACTGAAGTCGTTCCTCAAGTCTTTATGGATGCAATTAAGGAAGAATCTAAGAAAATTTGATCCGGACCCTCGACAACTAAAAACTCTAAGGGCTAACACACACGAAAAATAGGCAAAATTGCCTAATTTTTATTACATTGCGAATAAAATGATGCTAAACATCGTAGAATCACCACCGAGGGTACTGGATTTGTTATCGATTTCTTTATGGATGCTACTAAGGAATAATTCAAGAAAATTAGACCCAAACCTCCGACACCTAAAAATTTTGTAGGCTAATACACACGAAAAACTAGCAAAATTGTCTAATTCCAGTTGTGTCGTCAATAAAATAATCCTAAATAACATAGAATCATCGTCAGGGCGACTGGAGTCCTTTTCCAAGTCATTATAGATGCTACTATTAAATAATCCAAGAAATTTTGACTCGGGCTTCTGGCATCTAAAAAATCCGTGGAATAACACACGCGAAAAACTAGGAAAATCAATAAATTTCTATTGTGTAGCCAATAAAATGCTCTCAAAGACCGTAGAAGCACCACCAGTGCTATTGGAGTCGTTACCATGGTCTTTATGGATGCTAATAAAGAATTTAAGAAAATTTGACTCGAAGCCCTATCACCTAAATAATCTGTGCACTAATACATACAAAAAACTGACAAAATTACTTAATTCTTGTTGCATCGCCAATAAAATGCTCGTAAACGCCATAGATGCACCGCCAGATTTACTAGAGTCATTGCTCAGGTCGTTATGGATGCAACTAAGGGAAAATCCAAAAAAATTTGACTCGGACCCTCGGCAACTAAATAATCCAAGGACTAACACAAAAAAAAATAGGCAATAAGATGATCCTAAATGCCGTTGAATCACCACCGGGGATACTAGAGTCGTTACCGAGTTTGTTATTGACATTACTAAGGAATAATTAAAGAAATTCAAGCCAGACTTCCGTCACCTAAATGATATATAGGCTAACACAAACGAAAAACTAGCAAAATCGCCTAATTCCTGTTGTGTGGCCAAAAAATTGATCCTAAACAGCATAGAATCACCGCAGGGGCTACTGAAGTCCTTCCAAAGTCGTTACAGATGCTACTATTGAAGAATCCAAGAAATTTCGACTCAGACCCCGGGCATCTAAAAAATCCGTGGAATAACATACACGAAAAGCTAGCAAAATCAACTAATTCCTATTGAGTCGTCAATAAATACACTAAAACATCGTAGAAACACCATCGGGGCTACTGGAGTTAGTACCATAGTCGTTATAGATGCTAATAAGGAAGAATCTAAGAAAATTCGGCCCAGAACCCCGGCACCTAAAAAATTTGTTGGCTAATACATACGAAAAACTGGCAAAATCACTTATTTCTTATTGCGTCACCAATAAAATGCTCCTAAACATTGTAGATTCACCACTAGGTGACTGGAGTCGTTCCTCAGGTCATAATGGATGCAACTAAGGAAGTATCCAAGAAAATTTGATCTGAACCCTCGGCAACTAAAAATTTGAGGGCTAACACACACGAAAAACAGACAAAATCATCTAATTTTTGTTACATCGCTAATAAAATGATCTTAAACATTGTAGAATCACCATTGGGGGTACTGGAGTCGTTACCGAGTTCGTTATGGATGCTACTAATGAATAATTCAATAAAATTTGATCTAGACCTCCGTCACCTAAAGAATCTGTATGCTAACACATACGAAAAACTAGCAAAATCGCTTAATTCCTATTATGTCACCAATAAAATACTCCTAAACAACATAGAATCATTCCTCAGTCCATAATGGATGCAACTATGGAAGAATCCAATAAAATTTGACTGGACCCCTTGCCTTTAAAAAATCCATGGAATAACACACACGAAAAACTAGTAAAATCACCTAATTTATATTGTGTCACCAATAAAATGCTCTCAAACGCTGTAGAAGCACCACCAGAGCTACTGGATGGTCATTATGGATGCTAATAAGGAAATATCCAAGAACATTTGACTTGTACCCTCGGCACCTAAAACATTTGTCAGCTAACACACACGAAAAACTTGCAAAATCACCTAATTCTTGTTATGTCGCGAATAAAATTCTCCTAAACATCTTAGATGCACTGCCGAGGTTACTGGAGTCGTTCCCCATTCGTGACGGAAGCTACAAAGGAATAATCTAAGAAAATTCGACCCAGACCCCCGGTACTAAAAAATTTATGTGATAACACACACGAAAAACTGGCAAAATCGCCTAATTTCTGTTGCATTGCTAATAAAATGGTCCTAAACACCATAGAATATCTATTGGGGTTATTGGAGTCTTTACCCATGTCATTTTAACTGCTACTAAGGAAGAATCCAAGAAAATTCAATTAGAAACCCGACACCTAAAAAATTTGTAGGCTAACACACACAAAAAATTGGCAAATTCGTCTAATTCATGTTGCGTCGCCAATAAAATGCTTCTAAACGCCATAGACTCACCGTCAGGGCTAATGAATTTGTTCTCAAGGTCGTTATGGATGCTACCAACAAAGAATCAAGGAAAATTAAACCCGGATCCCCGGCACCTAAAAATCTGTGGGCTAACACATACAAAAAACTTGAAAAATCACTTAATTACTGTTTTATCATAAATAAAATGCTTCTAAACACCATTGAAGCACCATCAGGGCTATTGGAGTCCTTTACCAGGTCGTTACGGACACTATGGAATAATCTAAGAAAATTCTACCTGAACCCTCGGCATATAAAAAATCTGTGGGCTAACACACATAAATAACTGGCAAAATCGCCTACTTCCAATTGCATCGCCTACTTCCAATTGTATCACCAATATAGTGCTCCTAAACACCGTAGAAGCGCCGCTTTAACTACTGGTCCTGTTCACCTGGTCATTACGGACGTTATTAAGGAAGAATTCAAGAAAATTCGACCCGAACCTCTAGTACCTAAAAAATTCATCGCCTAATCCATGTTGCGTTGCCAATACAATATTCCTAAATAGCGTAGAATCGTCGTCGAGACTACTGGAGTCCTTTCCCAGGATGTTACGGATGCCACTATAGAAGAATCTAATTAAATTCGACCCAGACCCTCGGCATCTAAAAATTATGTGGCTAACACCCATGAAAAACTAGCAAATCGCATAATTCCTAATGCATTGCCAATAAAATGCTCTTAAACACCGTACAAACACCACCGGGGCTACTGGAGTCGTTACCCTGATCATTATGGATGCTACTAAGAAAGAATCCAAGAAAATTTGAACCATACCCCTGGCAACTAAAACATATGTAAGCTAACACGTACGAAAAATAGGCAAAATTGCTTAATTCCTGTTGCGTCGCCAATAAATTAATCCTTAATGCCGTAGAACCATCGTCAGGGCTACTGGAGTAGTTTCTTAGGTCATTATTAACGCTACTATGGAATAATCTTAGAAAATTCGATCTGAACCCCCAGTACCTAAAAATCCATTGGCTAACACACATGAAAAATAGGCAAAATCGCTTAATCCTTGTTATGTCGCTAATAAAATACTCTTAAAAATCATAAAAGTGCCGCCAGGGCTATTAGAGTTATTCCTCGTATCATTACAGATGCTATTAAGAAAGAATCAAAGAAAATTTCGACCTGAACCTCTTGCACCTAAAAAATCCTGGGCTAACATACACAAACAATTGGCAAAATCACCTAATTTTTATTGTGTTGATAATAAAATGCTTCTAAATGCCGTACAAGCGTTGTCGAGACTACTAGAGTCATTTTTTTGATCGTTACAGACTTTAATAAGGAAGAATTATAGAAAATTCAATCCGAATCTCCGGCACCTAAAAATTCTTTAGATTAACACATACGAAAAACTAGCAAAATCATCTAATTTCTATTGCATCGCCAATAAAATACATCTAAACGCCGTTAAAGCGCTGATGGAGCTACTGGAGTCATTTTGCGGGTTGTTATGGACACTACTATGGAATAATCCAAGAAAAATTGATATGAACCACCGATACCTTAAAAATTTGTGGGCTAACACATACGAAAAACAGGCAAAATCACCTCGTTCATATGGTGTCGCCAATAAAATGCTTCTCAGCACCGTAGAAGCAATGCTGAGGTTGTTGGAGTCGTTCCTTAGGTCATTATGGATGCTATTAAGGATAATCCAAGAAAATTCGAATGGAACCCCCGGGGCCTAAAAAATCTATTGGCTAACACACACATAAAATTGGCAAAATCACTTAATTTGTGTTGCATCGCTAATAAAATGCTCTTAAATGCCTTAGTGGAGCCGCCAAAGCTACTAGAGCCATTCCTTAGGTTTCTACGAACGCTACAAAGAAAGAATCCAAAAAAAATTGATCCAAACCACCAGCTCCTAAAAATTTTGTAGGCTAACACACACGAAAAATGTTTCTAAACACTATAGAAGTGCCAATGTGGTTACTGGAATCTTCTCAAAGTCGTTACGGATGCTACTAAGCAATAATACAAGAAGATTCGACTCGGACCCCAGCACCAAAAAAAATTCATAGGTTAACACACACGAAAAACTTACAAAATTGCTTTATTCAGGTTGCGTCTCCAATAAAATTCTCCTAAACGCAATAGAATCACCGTTGGGTCTACTGAACTCATTCCCCATGTTGTTACGGACGCTGCAAAGGAAAAAACAAAGAAATATCAACCCAAACCCCTAGCACCTAAAAAATCTGTGCGCTTACACACATGAAAAACAAGCAAAATCACCTAATTCCAATTGCATCGCCAATAAAAAGGTCCTAAACGTCGTAGAAGCATTTGTCGGGGCTATTGCAATCATTCCTCAAGTCGTTATGAATGCTACTAAGAAAATATCCAAGAAAATTTGACCCAGACCCCTGACACCTAAAAATTATGTATGTTAACACATACGAAAAACTTGCAAAATCATCGAATTCCTTTTGCGTTGCCAATAATATTCTCCTAAGCATAGTAGAAATGTCGTCGAGGCTATTGGAGTTGTTCCTTAGGTGGCTACGAACACTACTAAGGAAGAATTCAAGAGAATTCAATCCGCACCACCAGCGCCTAAAAATTCTGTGGGCTAAACCACACAAAAAATTGACAAAATTGCCCAATTATTTTTGCGTCGCTAATAAAATGCTACTAAACGCCGTATTAGTGTCGTCGGGGTTGCGAGAGTCATTCCCAGATCATTACAGACGTTACTAAACAATAATCTAAGAAAATTCAACTTGGATCCCCAACACCTAAAAAATCTGTGGATAACACACAAGAAAAACTTGCAAAATTTCCTAATTTCTGTTGTATCGTCAATAAAATACTCGTAAATGCTGTAGAATCACCGCCAGAGCTACTAGAGTAGTTCTCCATGTTGTTACGGACGCTACTAAGAAAAATCTAAGAAACATCAACCCAGACCCCCGATATATAAAAAAATATGTAACACACACGTAAAACTGGCGACATTGCCTAATTCTCGTTAAGTCACCAATAAAATGTTTTTAAACACCGTAGAAGTGTCGTTGGGCTACTAGAGTCATTTTCCAGATCGTTACGGATGCTACTTAGGAAAAATAAGAAAATTTAACCCAGACACCCAAAACCTAAAAAATTCGTGGGTTAACACACAAAAAATATTTAGAAAAATTGTTTAATTACTATTGCGTCGCAAATAAAATGCTCCTAAATGTCGTAGAAGCACCACCGGGTCTACTAGAGTTCTTACCCAGTTCATAAAGGATGCTACTAAGGAAGAATCTAAAAAATTTGATCCGGCACCTAAAAAATCTGTGGGCTAACATACACGAAAAATTAGTGAAATCGCTTAATTCCTGTTGTATCGCCAATAAAATGCTACTAAATGCCATAGAATCCCCGTTAAGGCTACTGAATTCATTTTCCGGGTCATTACGGACGCTACCAAGGAAGAATCATGGAAAATTCAACCCAAACCCCCGACACCTAAAAGACATGTGGGCTAACATACACAAAAAAGGCAACATCGCTTAATTCCTGTTAAGTCGCCAATAAAATGCTCTTCAACACCGTAGAAGTGTCGTTGATGCTACTAGAGTCATTCTCCAGTTTGTACGAATGCTACTATGATAGAATCTAGGAAAATTTTACCCGGACACTCGGTACCTAAAAAATTTGTGGGCTAACACACACAAAAAACTGGCAAAAATTACCAAATTTCTATTGCATCGCCAATAAAATGCTCCTGAATATTGTAGAACCACCACCGGGTCTACTGGAGTCGTTACCTAGATTGTTATGGACACTACTAAGAATGAATCCAAGAAAGTTTTTGTTGCATAATATAATGCTCCTAAACACCATAGAAGCACCGCTAGGGCTACTGGAGTCGTTCTCCAGGTCGGTACGGATGTTACTAAGAAAGAATTAGAAAAAATTTGACCCAGGCCCCCAACACCTAAAAAATTTGTGGGCATTTCACACAAAAAATTGAAAAAAACACCTAATTCTTGTTGCGTCATCAATAAAATGCTCCTAAACATCGTAGAAGCATCGTTGTGGATAATAGAGTCATTCCTCAGGTCGTTACCGACAGTACTAAGTAAGAATCTAAGAAACTTTGACCAGGATCCCCGGCATCTAAAACAATCTGTAAGCTAACAACAAAAAACTGGCAAAATAGCATAATTATTATTGCGACGTCAATAAAATATTCCTAAACTTCGTAGAAGCACCACTGGGATACTAAAGTTGTTACCCAGTTCGTTATGAATGCTACTAAGGAAGAATCCAACAAAATTCGACCTGGACCTCAAGCACCTAAAAAATCCACAGGCTAACACATACGAAAAATTGGTAAAATCGCTTAATTTCTGTTGCGTCGCCAATAAAATGATCCTAAACAGTGTAGAATCACCAGTGGGGCTACTAGATTCCTTTCTCAAGTCGTTATGGATGCTTCTATGGAAGAATCCAAGAAAATTCAACCTGGACCCTCGGCATCTAAAAATTCTGAGGGCCAATATACACAAAAAACTAGCAAAATTGCCTAATTCCTATTGTGTCGCCAATAAAATGCTCTTAAACATCATAAAAGCACCACCGAGGCTACTGGAGTCGTTATCCTGATCATTATGGATGCTACTAAGGAAGATTCAAGAACATTCAACCCGGACTCTCAGCAACTAAAAAATATGTAGGCTAACACACACAAAAAATAGATAAAATTGCCTAATCATGTTGCGTCGCCAATAAAATAATCTTAAACGCCGTAGAAGAGTCGTCGGGGCTACTGGAGTCATTCCTCAGGTCGTTATTAACACTACAATGGAAGAGTCTTAGAAAATTCGACCTAGATCCTCAGAAACCAAAAATACATTGTCTAACACACATGAAAAACTGGAAAAATTGCATAATTCCTGTTGTGTCACCAATAAAATACTCTTAAACACCGTAGAAGCGTCACCCGGGCTGCAGGAGTAGTTCCTCTTATCATTACGGATGCTAGTAAAAAATAATTCAAGAAAGTTCAACCCGAACCTCCGACACCTAAAAAATCCTTGGCTAACATACATGAAAAACTAGCAAAATCACCTAATTTCTGTTGTGTCGCTAATAAAATGCTTCTAAATATCGTAGAAGCGTTGTCGAGGCTACTAGAATCGTTACTCAGGTCATTATGGATTTTTAATAAGGAAGAATCATAGAAAATTTGATCCGAATCCCCGACACCTAAAAATTTTGGGAGTTAACACACACGAAAAACTGGTAAAATAGCCTAATTTCTATTGTGACGCCAATAAAATGCTTCTAAATGTCGTTGAAGCGCTTGGGGCTACCGTAGTTGTTCCTCAGATTGTTATGGACACTACTATGGAATAATTTAAGAAAATTTGACCTGAACCCCCGACACTTGAAAAATTTGTGGGCTAACACACACGAAAAATGGGCAAAATCATTTAATTCTTGTTAAGTCGCCAATAATATGCTCCAAAACAACGTTAAAGCACCGTCGGGGCTACTGGAGTCATTCCTTAAGTTGTTACGGATACTACTAAATAAGAATCCAAGAAAATTTGATCCAGACCCCCGGTACCTGAAAAATCTGTGGACTAACACAAATGAAAAACAGGTAAAATCGCCTAATTTCTGTTTCATCGCCAATAAAATTCGTCTAAACACCATAGAAGCACCGCCGGGGCTACTAGAATCATTCCCCAAATTATTACAGATGCTACTATAGAAGAATTCAAAAAAATTCGACTAGGACCCTAGTACCAAAAAAATCCATGGGGTAAAACACACGAAAAACTAGTTAAATCTTTTAATTCATGTTGTGTCGCCAATGAAATGCTTCTAAACGTCGTAGAATCACCTTTGGAGCTACTAGAGTTGTTCTCCAACTTGTCACGAATGCTACTAAGGAAGAATCAAGGAAACTTTCACCTGAACCCCCGGCACATAAAAAATCCATTAGCTAACATACGAAAAACAAAAAAATCACCTAATTATTGTTTCATCGCAAATAAAATTCTCCTAAACGCCATGGAAGAACCGTTGGGGCAACCAGAGTCCTTTCATAAATCATTACGGACGCTACTATGGAAGAATCCGAGAAAATTCAACACAAAAATTGACAAAATCACTTAATTTCTAATGCATCGCCAATAAAATGCTCTTAAATGCTGTAGAAGCACCACTGCGGCTATTGGAGTCATTATCCAGGTCGTTACGGACTCTACTAACGAATAATCTAAGAAAATTCGACCAAGGCCCTAGCCACCTAAAATATCTGTGGCTAACACACAAAAAATTATAAAAATCATCTAATTTATGTTATACCACCAATAAAATTCTCCTAAACGTCGTAGAAGCGCCTTATTCCTGTTACGATGCTAATAAAATGCCCTTAAATATCGTAGAAGCATCGCTGAGCCTACTGGAGTCATTTTCCAAGTCATTACATACGCTTTTAAGGAAGAATTTAGGAAATTTTCACCCAAAACCCCGGCACCTAAAAAATATATGGGCTAACACACATTAAAAACTGACAAAATTGCTTAATTCCTGTTGTGTTGCCAATAAAATAATCCTAAACTGCATAGAATAACCGCCAGGGCTACAATAGTCATTCCTCAGGTCGTTACGGATGCTTCTATCGAATAATCTAAGAAAATTCAACCCGAACCTTCGGCACCAAAAATAATCAGTGGGCTGGCACACATAAAAACCAAAAAAAATTATTTAATTCCTGTTATGTCGTCGTTAAAATGCTCCTAAACGCCATGTAAGCATAGCCGCGGCTATAGATTCGTTACTCAGATCATTACAGACGCTACTAAGGAACAATCCAAGAAAATTTGACCTGCACCTTTGTCATCTAAAAAATTTGTAGGCTAACACAAATGAAAAACTGGCAAAATCGCGTAATTCATGTTGCGTCGCCAATAAAATACTCTTAAGTATCGTAGAAGTTCCATTGAGCTACTTAAATCATTCCTTAGGTCGTTATGAATACTGCTAAAGAAGAATCCAACAAAATTCGATACGGACCCCCATCTCCTAAACACACATGAAAAATTAAAAAAACCGCTTGATTTCTGTTGCATAACCAACAAAATGCTCCTAAATATCATAAAAGCACCTTCAGGGCTACTACAGTCGTTCGTTGGGTCGTTACGGATGCTACTAAGGAAGAATCTAAGAAAATTTGACCCGGACCCTCGACACCTAAAATTTTTGTGGGCAAACACACACGAAAAATTGACAAAATCTCCTAATCTTATTGCGTTGCCAATAAAATACTCCTAAATGCAGTAAAAGTGTCATCGGGACTACTAGAATTATTCCTTAGGTAGCTACGAACGCTACTGAGGAAAAATCCAAAAAAATTCAATCCGGACTACCAGCACCTAAAAATTCTGTAGGCTAACACACACAAAAAATTGGCAAAATCGCCTAATTGTTATTGTGTCGCTAATAAAAAACTCCTAAACACCGTATAAGCGCCACTGGACTACTAACCAATAATCCAAGAAATTCAAATCAGACACCCGGTACCTAAAATATTTGTAGGCTAGCATACACAAAAAAATATGCAAAATCGCATAAATCCTGTTGTATCAAAAATAAAATGCTCTGAAATGCTGTAGAATCGCCGTCGGGGCCGCTAGAGTCATTTCCCATGTCGTTACAGACGCTACTAATGAAGAATCTAAGAAATTTCAACCTAGAACCCCGATACCTAATAAATCTATGTGCTAACACATATAAAAAATTGGTAACATCGCCTAATTCTCGTTAAGTCACTAATAAAATAGTCCTAAACATCATAGAAGTATCGTTAGGGCTACTAGTGTCATTTTCCAGAGCGTTACAAACTACTATTTAAGAATCTAAGAAAATTTGACCTGAATCTCAACACCTAAAATTTATGGGATAGCACACGACAAGCTGGCAAAATTTTCAAATTTTTGTTGCATTGCTAATAAAATACTCCGAAATACCATAAAAGCATTGTCAGGGCTACTAGAGTCGTTCCCCAAGACATTACGGACGCTACTAAGAAAGAATCCAAAAAATATCGACCCAGACCTTTGCCACGTAAAAATTTCATGGGCTAACACACATGAAAAACTGGCAAAATCACCTAATTTGTGTTGCATCGCTAATAAAATACTCATAAACACCGTAGAAGTGCCGTCAGGACTAATGAAATCGTTCCCCAGGTTGTTACGAATGCTACAATATAGAGTCCAAGAAAATTCAATTCGTACCCCCAGCATCTAAAAAATCTGTGGGCTAATATACAAGAAAAACTAACAAACTCGCCTATTTTCTATTGTGTCGCCAATAAAATGCTCTTAAACAGCATAGAAGCACCGTTAGGGCTACTGGAGTTTTTCCCCAGGTCATTACAGACGCTACTAAGGAGGAATTCAAGAAAATTTGACCCAGACCCCCAACACCTAAAAAATTCATTGGCTAACACACACGAAAAACTGGAAAATTTGCTTAATTCTAATTGTGTCGCCAATAAAATGATTCTAAATGTTGTAGAAGCGACATCGAGACTAATAGAGTCGTTCCCCAAGTCATTACGAATGTTATTATGAAGAGTCTAAGAAATTTTGACCTGGGCCCTCGGCATCTAAAAAATCTGTGCACTAACACATATGAAAAACTGGCAAACTCGCCTATTTTTTATTGCATTGATAATAAAATGCTCCTAAAGACCGTAACAGCATCGTTGAGGCTACTGGAGTTATTTTCCAAATCGTTACAGATGTAACAATGGAATAATTTGAGAAAATTTGACTTGGACCCTCATCACCTAAAACATTTATGGACTAACACACAGAAAAACTGGCAAATCGCCTAATTCTTGTTATGTCACCAATAAATTGCTCCTAAATGCCGTAGAATTGCCACCGTGGCTACTCGAGTCATTCCCAAGGTTGTTATGGATGCTTCTAAGGAAGAATTCAAGAAAATTCGATCCAAACCCCAAAAACCTAAAAAATCCATGGGCTAACACACACGTGATAAACTGACAAAATTATCTAATTCTTGTTGCGTCGCCAATAAAATCCTCGTAAAAGCCATAGAATCATCATTGGGGCTATTAGAGTCATTCTCCGGGTCATTATGGATGCTATTAAGGAAGAATCCAAAAAGAATTGACCTAGACCCTCGACATCTAAAAATTTTATGGGCTAACGCACATAAAAATTGGGCAAAATCACCTAATTCATATTGTGTCACTAATAAAATGTTTTTAAACACCCTAGAAGTGTCGTTGAGGCAACGAGAATTCCCTTAGTCGTTACGGATGCTACTATAGAAGAATCCAAGAAACTTTGACCCGAAAACCGCGCACCTAAAAAATCTGCAGACTAACACACATGAAAAACTGTCAAAATCTCCTAATTACTGTTGCGTCACCAATTAAATGTTTCTAAACACGATAGAAGAACTGTTGGGGCTACTGAAGTCATTCCTCAAGTCGTTACTGACGCTACAATGGAAGAATCTCAGAAAATTCAACTCGAATCCTCGGCACCTAAAAATCCGTTGGCTAACACACACGAAAAACTGTCAAAATCGATAAATTCCTGTTGCGTCGCCAATAAAATGCTCCTAAATGCTGTAGAATTATTGTCGGAGATACTAGAATCGTTCCCCATTTTATTACAAATACTACTAAGAAAGAATCAAAGAAACATCGACTTAGACCCCCGACACCTAAAAGACATGTGGGCTAACACACATAAAAAACTGGCAACATCGTTTAATTCTCGTTAAATCGCCAAGAAAATGCTCTTAAACACCGTATAAGTGTCGTCGAGTCTACTAGAGTCATTTCCCAGTTTGCTACAAACGCTACTATGAAAGAATCTAGGAAATTTGACTCGGACACTCAACACCTAAAAAATTCGCGGGCTAACACACGCAAAACACTGAAAAAAATTAACTAATTTCTATTACATCGTAAATAAAATGCTCCTAAATGTCGTAGAAGCACCAAGGGTCTAACAGAGTCCTTACCCAGTTCATTATGGACGCTAATAAAAAAGAATCTAAGAAAATTCGATCCGGCACCTAAAATATCGGTGGGCTAACACACACAAAAAACTGGCAAAATCATCTAATTCCTGTTGCGTCACCAATAAAATGCTTCTAAATGCCATAAATTCAGCGTTAGGGCCACTGAATTTGTTCTATAAGTTGTTACAGACGCTACCAAGGAAGAATCAAGGAAACTTAAACTCGGACCCCCGGCACCTAAAATATCTGTGGGCTAAAACATACAAAAAAACTCAAAAAAATCACCTAATTATTGTTTCATCGCAAATAAAACGCTCCTAAACACCATTGAAGCACCGTCGGGCTATTGGAGTCCTTTACCAGGTCATTACGGACACTACTCTAGAAGAATCTAAGAAAGTTCTACCTAAACCCCCGGCATCTGAAAGATCTATGGGCTAAACAACATGAAAAACTGGCAAAATCACCTATTGCCTATTGCATCGCCAATATAATGCTCCTAAACACCGTAGAAGCACCGCTGGGGCTACTGGTCTCATTCCCCTAGTCGTTACAGACGCTACTAAAGAAGAATCCAAGAAAATTTGATCCGAACCACCGACACCTAAAAAATACATCGCCTAACACATACAAAAGATTGGTAAAATTGCTTAATCCCTGTTGCGTCAAAAATAAAATGTTCCTAAATAGCGTAGAATCGCCGTCAGTGCTACTAGAGTCCTTTTTCAGATCGTTACGGACGCTATTATGGAAGAATCCAAAAAAATTGACTCATACCCATGGCATCTAAAAAATTTGTGGCTAACACACACAAAAAACTAGCAAAATCGCCTAATTCCATTGCATCGCCAAGAAAATGCTTCTGAACGTCGTAGAAACACCATCGGGGCTACTGTAGTCATTACCCTGATCATTATGGATGCTAATAAGGAAGAATCCAAGAAAATTTGAATTGGACCCCTGGCAACTAAAACATATGTGGGCTAACACATACGAAAAATAGGCAAAATCGCTTAATTCCTATTGCGTCGCCAATAAAATAATCATTAACGTCGTAGAAGCGTCTTTGGGGCTACTGAAGTCGTTCCTTATGTCATTACTAACGCTACAATGAAAGAATCTTAAAGAATTCGATTCGAACCCCCAGCACCTAAAAATCATCTAATTATTATTGCGTCGCCAATAAAATACTTCTTAACGCCGTAGAAGCGCTGTCGGGGATAACAGAGTCATTCTCCAGATCGTTACAAACGCTACTATGAAGAGTCCAAAAACTTCAAATCGGGTCCCCGATATCTAAAAAATCTGTGCGCTGACACACATGAAAAACTGGCAAACTCGCCTATTTTCTATTACGTTGATAATAAAATGCTTCTAAAGATCGTAAAAGTGTTGTCGAGGCTACTGGAGTTATTTCTCAAGTCGTTACAAATGTAACAATGGAAGAATCTGAGAAAATTCAACTCGGACCCCCGTCAAATAACAAATCTGTGGGTTAACTAACACATAAAAAAAACTGGCAAAATTACCTAATTCCTAATACCTGGCCAATAAAATGCTCATAAACGTTGAAGAAGCACCACCGGGACTACTAGAGTCTTCCCTTGGTCATTACAGATGCTACTAAGAAAGAATCTAATAAAATTCAACTCGAACCACCGGCACATAAAACATCTGTGGGCTAACACATGAAAAACTAGATAAATTGCCTAATTCTTATTTTGTCGATAATAAAATGATCCTAAATACCGTAAAATCACCATCATGGATACTAAAATTATTCCCCAGGTCGTTATAGATGCTACTAAGGAAGAATCAGAGAAAGATCTATCTAGACCTGCGACACCTAAAAAAATGATGGGCTAACACACACGAAAAACTGGCAAAACTGCCTAATTCATGTTGGTTGCCAATAAAATGCTCCTAAATGCCGTAGAAGAACCGCCGGGGTTACTGGTCATTCCCCAGGTCATTACGGACGCTACTATTGAAGAATTCAAAAAAATTCGTAACCAATAAAATGCTCCTAAATATCATAGAAGCACCACCTGAGATATTGGAGTTATTTCCAAGGTTGTTACGGACGCTACTATGGAAGAATCCAAAAAGCTTTGACCCGAACCCATGGCACCTAAAAAATCTGTGGGCTAACACACACGAAAAACTGTCAAAATTGTCTAATTCTTATTGCGTTGCCAATAAAATGCTCTTAAACGCTGAAAAAGAGCCGTCAGGGCTACTGGAGTCGTTTCTTAGGTTGTTACGGATGCAACTAAGAAAGAATCTAAAAACATTCGACGCGAACCACCGACACCTAAAACATCCGCGGGCTAACACAGACGCAAAACTAGCAAAATTTTCTAATTTCTGTTGCATCGCCAATAAAATACTCTAAATGCCATAGAAGCATCGCCGGGGTTTTTGGAGTTGTTCCCAATGTCATTACGGACTCTAGTAAGGAAGAATCATAGAAAATTTGATATGAACCCCCAACACCTAAAAATTCTGTGGCTAACACACACAAAAAATTAGCAAAATCGCATAATTCCTATTGTGTCGTCAATAAAATGCTCCTAAACTACGTAGAATCACTACCGGGGCTACTTTGTCGTTCCCCAGATCGTTACAGATGCTACTAAAGAAAATTCTAAGAAAATTGACCCGGACCCCCGGCACCTAAAATACATATGGCCTTACACACATGAAAAATTGATAAAATCGCCTAATTGTTGTTAAGTCGCCAATAAAATGCTCTTAAGCACTGTAGAAGCTCCGTCGGAGCTACATAAGTCATTTCCCAGGTTGATACGGATGCTTTTAAGGAAGAATCTAAGAAAATTCAACCCGTACCTCCGACACCTAAAATATTTGTGGGCTAACACACACGAAGCACTAGCAAAATCCCCTAATTTTTGTTGCATCATTAATAAAATGCTCCTAAACGCCGTAGAAATATCACTAGGGCTACTAAAGTCCTTACCTAGGTCGTTATTGATGCTACTATAGAAAAATCCATGAAAATTCAATTTGAAACCCCGGCACTAAAAACTTTATGGGCTAACACAAAGGAAAAACTTGAAAAACATCTTCTAATTCTTATTGCAATGCCAATAAAATACACCTAAACACCATAGAAGTGTCGTCGGGGCTACTGGATTCGTTCCTCAGATCGTTACGGATGTTACTAACAAAGAATTCAAGAATATTTGACCCGGACTACCGGCACCAATAAAATTTGTGGGCTAACACACACGAAAAACTGGCAAAATTGCCTAATTCCTATTACATCGCTAATAAAATGCTCTTAAACACTGTAGAAGCGCCGGCAGGGCTACTGGAGTAGTTCTTCAGGTTGTTATGATGCTACAATAGAAGAATCGAAGAAAATTCGACCTAGAACCCGGGCTCCAACAAAATTTGTGGGCTAACACATACGAAAAACTGGCAAAATCGCCTAATTCCTAATGCATCACCAATGAAATACTCTTAAACGTCGTAGAAGCATCTTCAGGGCTACTGGAGTCATTACACAAGTCATTACGGATTCTATTAAGGAATAAGCCAAGAAAATTCAACCCAGACTCCCAGCATGTAAAAAATCTGTTGGCTAACTCACACGAACAACTGGCAAAATTGATTAATTTCTTTTGCATCGCTAATAAAATGCTTCTAATCATCATAAAAGCGATGCCGGAGCTACTAGATTCATTTCTCAGGTCATTAAGGACACTACTATGGAAAAGTTAAAGAAATTTTGACTCAGACCCACGGCACCTAATAAATCTATGGGCTAACACGTATGAAAAACAGGTAAAATTGCTTAATTCCTGTTGCATCGTCAATAAAATGCTCGTAAACATCATAGAAGCACTGCCGAGGCTACTACAGTCGTTCCTCAAATTTTTATGGATGCTATTAAGGAAGAATCCAAGAAAATTTAATCCGAACGCCCGGCACCTAAAAAATCTATATGCTAATACACACGAAAAACTGGTCAAATCATGTAATTCCTCTTGCAACGCTAATAAAATGCTCCTCAACATCATAGAATCGTTGTTAGGGCTATTAGAGGCGTTCCCCAGGTTATTACGGATGATACTAAGGAAGAATCCAAGAAACAATTGACCTGGACCACCGGCACCTAAAATATCTGTGGGCTAACACAGATGAAAAATTGGCAAAATCACCTAATGTTTGTTGCATCGCCAATAAAATGCTCCTAAACACCGTAGAAGTGCCGCCAGAGCTAGTGGAGTCATTCCCCAAGTCGTAACGAATGCTAATATGGAAGAATCCAACAAAATTTGACCCGAACCTCTGGCACCTAAAAAATCTGTGGAAATTGGCAAAATCGCCTAATTTTTATTGCGTCGCCAATAAAATGCTCCTACACGTTGTAGAAGCACCGCCGGGGCTACTGGAGTCCTTTTCTAGGTCGTTACGGATGCTACTAAGGAAGAACCAAGGAAATTTGACCCGAATCCCCAGCCTCTAAAAAATTTGTGGGCTAACACACATGAAAAATTGGCAAAATCTCCTAATTCATGCTGCATCGCTAATAAAATGATCTTATAAGCCGTAGAAGCACCATCAGGGCTATCGGAGTCATTCCCCAGGTATTTATGGACGCAAGTAAGGAAGAATCTAAGAAAATTCGACTCGAACCATAAACACCTTAAAACCCGTAGGCTAACACACCCGAAAAACAAGCAAAATCACCTAATTCCTATTGTGTTGCCAATAAAATGCTCTTAAACATGGTAGAATCATCGTCGGAGCTACTGAAGTCGTTCTACAAGTCGTTACGGACGCTACTATAGAAGAATATAAAAAATTGACCCGTACCCCCAACAACTAAAAAATCTGTGGGCTAACACAGACTAAAAATTAGAAAAATCGCCTAATTCTTATTGCATCGCCAATAAAATACTCCTAAACACCATAGAAACGTCATCGGAGCTACTGCAGTCGCTCCCCAAGTTGTTACGGACGCTACTATGGAAGAATTCAAGAAACTTTGACCCATACACCCGACACCTAAAAGATATGTGGGCTAACACACATAAAAAACTGGCAAAATCTCTTAATTCTTGTTGCGTTGCCAATAAAATACTCCTAAATGTCTTAGAAGCACCGCTTGGTCTACTGATTCATTCCCCAGATCGTTATGGACGTAATATAGAAGAATCCAAAAAAATTTGACCCACACTTTCGGCACCTAAAAAATCTGTGGCTAACACGCTCAAAAAACTGGTAAAATCTCATAATTCCTATTGTATTGCCCATAAAATGCTCATAAATGCCATACAATCGCCGTCGGGGCTACTGGAGTCATTTCAAGGTTTTTACAGACACTACTAAGAAAAAATACGACAAAATTCACCCAAAACCCTGGCACCTTAAAAATCTATGGTGTAACACACACGGAAAACTAGCAAAATCGCCTAATTCCTGTTTTGTCACCAATAAAATGCTCCTAAACTCCATAGAAGCACCACCGGGGCTACTGGAGTCATTTCCAAGGTTGTTACGGATGCTACTAAGGAAGAATCCAACAAAATTTGACTCAAACCCCCGGCACCTAAAAAATCCATAAGCTAACACAAACGACAAACTAGCAAAATCGCCTAATTCCTATTGCATTGCAAATTAAATTATCCTAAACACTGTAGAATCATCGTCGAGGCTACTAGAGTTGTTTCTCAGGTAGTTACGGATGCTACTAAGGAAGACTCTAAGAAAATTCAACCCGGACCCCTGGCACCTAAAAAGTCTGTAGGCTAACACACATGAAAAACTGACAAAATTACATAATTTTTGTAGCGTCGCCAATAAAATGATCCTAAACAGCGTAGAATCGCCTCCAGGGCCAAGTTGATACGGAAACTATTAAAGAAAAATCCAAAAAAAATGGATTCAAACCCTCGGCACCTAAAACTTTTGTGGGCTAACACATACGAAAACCTGACAAAATTGTCTAATTCTAATTTCATCGCCAATAAAATGCTCTTAAACGCTGTGGAAGCGCAGCCTGGGCAACTTGGAGTCATTCCCAAGATTGTTACGAGCGCTACTAAGGAAAAATCCAAGATAATTCGACTTGGACCCTGGCACCTAAAAAATTCGTAGGCTAATACACACAAAAAATTGGCAAAATCACCTAATTCCTGTTGCATCGCCAATAAAATGCTCCTAAACGCCGTAGAAGAGCCACCGGGGCTACTGAGTCCACGGATGTTGAGTGTATCGAGGGACAGGGCCATTTTTTCTAATAAAAGTGCATAGAGATGTCCGTAAGGACCTGGAGAGCGGCTCTGGTGGCCCCAGCCAAGATTTTACAACATTAAGGAGCATTTTAGGGGTCGCACGATAGAAATCAGGTGATTTTCTCATATTTTTTTTTGTAGGTGTTGGCCCACAGATGCTGGGTGGTGCTGGATGCCCGGGCCATTTTTTCTAATTAAAGTGCATTGGTATGTCCGTATGGACACGTTGAGTGGCTCTCAGGGGTCGCGCAATAGAATTCATGTGATTTTCTTAGTTTTTTGTAAGGGTGAGCCATGGATGTTGGGGTGTCGGTGGCCCAGGCTATTTTTTCTGATTAAAGTGCATGAGGAAGTCCGTAAGGATCCAAGGCTGCGTACAATAGACCCTTGTGGTCGGGCCCTTCCCCGGACCCTGCGCATAGCGGGAGCTTAAGTGCACCGGACTGCCCTTTTTTTTCATTGGTATTTACCCAGGATGCTAGCGGTGCCGGGGGCTCTGGCCATTTTTTCTAATTAAAGCACATGGGGACGTCCGTATGGACCTGGGGAGCGGCTCCGGTGGCCCTATTTGGGTCTTTATAGTGATTATCACGCGATAAGAATCATGCAATTTTCTCAATTTTTCGTGGGTGTTAGCTAACTATGTCTTAATGATTTGTTATAGTGCATGTAAATTGAGATGGGTGTCAAATGAGCGAATTAGGCTGAACATATTGAACATGTCAAAATAGGCCGAGTAATCAAAATTTACTTGGGGCTATTTCGACTTGGACTAAGGTGGGCTAAGAATTGAGTCATAAGATAACCTGTCCAATTTTTACAAATTTTAAATTATTTTCTTATAAGTAGTTTCTTGACACGTGTGTTGAACATTGTTATCGTGACATGTAATCAAGTGAATTGAATATCACTTGACTTGTGATAAAACATGTTATCTTTTGGGACGATCTAAGTTATGTTGTTGTTATTGTATTGCTTAAATTTAATACTTCATAATTTTCAATTCAATATATGCAGATGTTAAAAAAATAAATATTTTTAATTATTCAATGTTCAAATTATCATTATTGTCACTTACCACCACCACATATTCTTCAGCCGCCATCACTATTTCAAATCATATCCACCATCGCTAGTGAGCATGCATAATAATTGTTCTTTGCTCAAATACTAATTTTATTTTATTAAATTTTTATATTTCTAATATTTAATTATTATTTTATTTCAATTGAATATTTATAATGTTTATAAATGAAAAAATATGCACATTCAGATGTTGTTATTGTTCCTCTCTTGTAGGCTTTGCACAACTTCGTTTGTTAGTTGCTACGTTTTCTACACTATTTTCTTCTTCTTTGTACTTGAATTTGTTGTTCTTGAGCAAATGATCTTTCGGAAACAGTTTCTTTACTTCCACGAGGTAGTGATAAGGTTTGCGTACACTCTACCTTCTTCAAACCCCACTTATAAAATTTCACTGAGTATGTTATTATTATTGTTACTTTGTGAGTAGAGTCAAATATACTTCGTATGTGGATTTTATTTTAATAAAAGAAAATTGATTATTTCACTACGGTTAGCCAAAGGGTATATCTTCTATCACAGCTCATAATAATTCAAAATTTTATTTAACTTACATAAAAATATACACAAACACATAATTAGAGCTAAAAAAAATAATAATTAAAATAAAATAGAAATATTAACAAATAACCATTTATCCGAAAGATTAGTTCAACACGTCCCAGTAATTGTGGAACAAATTAATTAGGGTCACAAAAAAATTCCACATTCAGATCCCATATAAATCTAAATCTTCACGACTCTTTCAACTAAATTAAATCAAAAAAATAACTATAGTTTAAGTTTAAAGAAAGAAAATGAAAATGTGGAGAAGTATTTTCATTTTCATCTTCAATTTTTGTCTTCTAGTCAGTGCAAATAATGACAATCAAAGAAAGGTAATTTATTTTTTAAAGTATTGCATTGATATTATTTTCAGTGTATTGTAGTCTTGATCCACTTCCATACTTAAATTTATGAAATTTATTATGAAATTGATGTTCTATTGAAAACAATCTCTCTATCTTCATGGCGTAAGGATAAATTTATGTACACATCATACTTCTTAGATCTCATTTGCGAAATTACATTGGATATATGGTTCGTTGTTAATGATGTTACTTTCATTATATTTGCCATTTTGTAAGTTTTTTTTAATGATCATGTTATTATAATGTGTAATTTGCAGTCATATATTGTGTATATGGGAGAACTTCCAAACGACACAAGGTCCTTGTTTAGCAATCACAACAACATTCTCAAACAAGCAATTGGATCAAAGTAAACATTTTTCTACCTATTTTCACATATATGTTTGTGAATTTATTATTTTTGCTGATCTAGTTGTTAATTATCGATAGTTTGTTGAGTATATATATTTTTTATTTTCACCTGGTGTCAGATACTTGCATTTGGCTCGATTAAATTTGAAGTTACAACCATGGTAGCAAAAAAAAGATATTTTGCTTCATGAGTACAATTGGTTGGAGTAGAGTGTAACAAAAATAAGATATTTTGCTTCAATTGTTATTTGTTTCAAAATGAATGTACTAATGAAGTATTTAATAGTAATATTTCTTATGAAACCATTACTATGAATACATTTCAAAATATGAATACTGATCAGAGTTATAGTAAATAGGATTTGAATAGTGTTTTTTGTCGATATGAGTTTATAATGATTTTGTTCATGTGTTCACTTTTTTAAATGTCGATGCCACCTACGAAAAATTATGGTTATGTCAATGATCTACGGTGAAAGTAAATTTCAATTAATTGTTTGAGTCTCGAAATATTGTTTGTTTTATTTATTTATTTTCTCAATGATTATTTTTTTTGGGTTTTCAGTTTAGCACTAGCACAACAACCGATGGTGCTACATAGTTACGCCAAAAGCTTTAACGCATTTGTGGCAAAATTATCGCCAGAAGAAGCAGACATTCTATCTCGTATGAAATAATAAAATTCATTTTTTTTATTTTAAACAATTTTTAATTGAATTAAGTATGATAATTTTTATTTTTTTTGCAGATAGAGAAGATGTTATTTCAGTGTTTCCAAACACAATTCGACAACTTCGTACTACAAGATCATGGGATTTTATTGGCATGCCATTGAATGTTAAAAGAAAACAAGTTGAAAGTGATATTATTGTTGGTGTTATTGACACAGGTTAGTATTCAATGATTAAATAATTACTAAAACTCTTCAATATGGTATTTGTAATTGTATGGATGAGGGATAGTAGGTATCCAGTGGTAGAGGTCGTCCTAGAGTTTTAGCTAAGTCTTCGGCAACATTGTATTTGTGTTAAGAAACATACTAAATATGTTTATAATTTAATCAGATTTTAGTAAAGGTCTTTATAAATCAAAGAATGAGCCTACTTTACGCACTTCCACACTAAGCAGGCAAGGCCAACTACACAAGCAAAAAGGCATCCCGGTCTGAAAGTAGACCTCGTAGAAAAGCGGATAGAAAAGGTAGCCTATAGACATAAGAGATTTTTTCGAAGTTATCACTTCTCTCACAGATAGACTAGCAATTCAATATATTACTCATCATATAGAATAACGATCGACAAGTCAAGAGTGTGCACTAACGAGAGTCCACTGGATTCATTGGACGGGTTGGATGGACTTCGCGCTTTGTCCCGCCTATCAGAACTGCTTCCATCATTGGACGACAGTGGTCTGTTGGCAAGCTTGTTCTGATATTGGACGCAGTACATTGGAATCCTGAATCACCACCATGAACGCTACCGCGCGCCTATCTGTGGTGCGGTAAGGCACCACCCTGTTGTGCCAGCAATCAATCCTGCTCGAACCTTTGTTGCCTGAGTTATATAGCTGTGAGAAGGAAGGTTCAAGCTATGGCTGCCCCATGGGATGGTCATTTGAAACCTTTGTCCGATCAATGCGAGAAAGAGTTATTTATGGATTCTCCCGGCTTTAATTTATATCTCTATGATTTGGGCTTGTGGTTTCTACAATATTCTAGAAGTCGTCTATTACTATTTCTTTTATTTTCTAAAATTCAGAATTCATATACAAAATTCTAGAATTCACTTATGCGAGATAGAATTATCGATGTGTGTTCAAACTGACGCAAACACCATCTTCATAATTTTTTTATGTTTTTAGGAATACAAGTTAGTATCCAGTATTTAAACAATTAAGAATTTTTTTGATGTAGTATTTGTTTTGGTGGAAAATAGTACATATATGGTAGCAAAGGCGTAGCTACGTATTCAACGGATCTTAGTAGCTTTGGACGAAACACTATAATTATGTTAAGAAATCTACTTCATAATTTATTCAGAACAATATTTTTTCTAGAATTATTCTAATTAATCTATCTCATCTCAATGGAATAGAACCCACACTACAAACTAATAAAAAATAATGGATATTTTAGTTCATTTAATCGCAACCTATTTTTGGTATGTGACCAATACGTATATTTATTTATTTATTTGGAAATTTGTTTTTAGGAATATGGATTCAATCACCAAGTTTCAATGATGAAGGCTTTGGGCCTCCACCTTCAAAATGGAAAGGCAAGTGTGACCAAGGTGCCAACTTCACTAAATGCAACAAGTAAGTATTTCCAATTTCTAAGTTAAAAATTTATTGGCATTCGATATTTACCTCAATCTAATGAACATAAGTGGTTTATTACACACAAATTTATTGCTTAATTATAGTTATGTGATACAAAGTTTTACTTTAAATTTGTAATAACTAACATTAAATTATTTGACTTGACATAAATACTGAATATCCAATCAACTAGCCATAAGTAGTAAAATTTCTACATTTCACTATTTGACGCTACATAGCCCATAGTTAACAAGGTTTTTTATATTATGTTGCTACTTTGTCATTAAATAGGATTGGTGAGTATATTTTTGCAATTCAGAAGGTTGTTCGTTGCTAATTCATGTTTTTTCATAATGATTCTTTTATGTTGTTAGTTTATAAAAGTTAAACTCGTACTAATATTTCTATAAATGAGCAGCAAAGTGATCGGAGCACGATACTTTAATATTGGAGGCGCGGGCGATGCTAACGAGCTCACACCGGCCGATTTCGAAGGCCACGGGACCCACACGGCGTCCACGGTCGGTGGAGTACCTGTCCCGGGCGCTAGCTTGTATGGTCTAGCGGAAGGCACCGCCCGCGGAGGGGTCCCATCCGCGCGCATTGCCACCTACAAGGCGTGTTGGTCTATGGGCTGCTCGGACAGCGACATTTTAGCTGCATTCGATGCTGCCATTTCCGACGGGGTTGATGTAATTTCCCTCTCCGTCGGAGGCGGAGGGCGCGATTTTTTCGAGGATTCGATTGCTATTGGTGCATTTCATGCCTTGAAAAAGGGGATTTTGACATGTTGTGCTGCTGGAAATAGTGGGCCTGATTTGGGAACTATTGAAAATGTAGCACCATGGATTTTCACAGTGGCTGCTAGTAGCTCTGATAGAAAATTTGAGACTCTTGCTATGTTGGGTAACGGAGTGGCTATTCCTGTAAGTTACACAAACTCTTTTATTTCACTTATCTATGCTTGTGTTACATAATCGGCCACCGTAATTGAAAAATAGTCACTATTCTATAGTTATAAATTCCAGATGAAATAATTTCACGTATTGAATTTTAAAACTTAAGAATAATGATTACTTTTCAAAACTACGCCGAAAAGTGGCATGTGGACGCCCGAAAAAACTAGTCCATAGAAATATGATCCGTTTAAGTGTATTGGGTTAGGCTTTAACTTGTTGCCTGGTTGTCTTAAATTAGCTTGGGTAATTTTTAGATGGTTAATGATGGGCTCATATATTGAATTCAGCCCATTTTAATCCGTTCGAATTTAACCAGATCGACGATTTGACACCTCTAACATAACTAAAGAAAAATTGTTGTTACAAGTTCTACGTGGTAAATTAATGTATTTTTCTTTTATAGGGAATTTCAATTAACACATTTGAACCAACGAAAAAATGGTTTCCATTAACCTCTGGAACTCTTGTAGAAGCACAGAATGCATCTTATTATGGAAATTCAAGGTACGTTTCAATTTATGTGACACTATTTTTTATTAGGCTGTTCCGAGTCAAACGTACATTTTTATACTTGAAAAAAATTTAACTTCATATGTCTCATGTCACCTGTAATGAGAAGCTTTTATAGTTACATAAATGTTTATGGTTCATTGTATAAAGCATAAACATTGTTTAAATTCATAAGTCTCGAAAGTCTTATATATAACTGCACAAACACTATGACATGTTTATGACCTCCATTTTTAAAAAATCTTCATTATTTTCTTCATGAGAAGCTTTTGTAGCCAAAAAAATATTTATGGCTATTTAAGAAGAGACCCTCATTAAACAGAGATGGCAGTCGTACTTCCATAAACTCTTGAATGAAAAAGGGGATAGAGAGATTGTGTGAGGAGATTTGGAACATACAGGGAGGCTTCACGATTTTGGGTGTTGCAGGAGTATTTCGGTCGAAGAGGTTAAGGGTGTTGTGCGTAGGATGCGCTGGGAAAGAGCGACCGAACCTGACGAGATTCCTAGGGAATTTTGTAAAAGCGCGAGCTCGGTAGGTTTGGAGTGGCTGATTAGGTTATTTAATATCATCTTTAGGACAACAACGATGTCCGAAGAATGGAGGTCGAGCATAATGATCCCTCTGTACAAAAACAAAGGGGATATCCAGAGTTGCAACAACTATAGAGGTATCAAACTTCTAGGTCATACTATGAAAGTGTGGGAAAGAGTGGTGGAAATGAGGGTTAGGAGAAGCGTGTTTATTTCAGAGAACCAATTTGGATTTATGTCGGGATGCTTAACTACAGAAGTCATCCATCTTATGAGGAGACTGGTGGAGCAGTATAGGGATAGAAAGAGGGACTTGCATATGGTATTCATCGATCTAGAAAAAGCTTATGATAAAGTTCCACGAGAGATACTATGGAGATGTTTGGAGGCTAAAGGTGTACCTGTGGCGTACATTAGGGTGATCAAGGATATGTATGAGGGTGCCAAAACCAGGGTAAGGAGAGTAGGAGGGGACTCAGAGCACTTCCCAGTTGTGATGGAGTTGCATCAAGGATCAACCCTTAGTCCATTTTTATTTGCCTTGGTGATGGATGAATTAACACGACAAATTGAAGGTGAGGTGTCATGGTATATGCTTTTTACGGATGACATAGTCCTGATCGATGAGACTCGTAGCGGAGTTAACGCTAAGCTGGAGGATTGGAGACATACCTTGGAGTCTAAAGGGTTTAAGCTGAGTAGGACCAAGACAGAGTACTTAGAGTGCAAGTTCAGTGAGACACCTCAGGAGGTTGGCGCGGAAGTTAGGCTTGGTGACCAGGCCATCCAAAAGAAAAGTAGTTTCAAGTACCTTGGGTCTATCATGCAAGGCAGCGAGGAGATTGACGATGATGTCACACATCGTATTAGGGAAGGGTGGATGAAATGGAGGCTCGCTTCTGGTATGTTATGTGACAAGAAGGTGCCACCACAACTTAAGGGAAAGTTCTACAAAGTGGTGGTTAGACCGGCTATGTTATATGGGTTAGAGTGTTGGCCAGTTAAGGTCTCTCACGTTCAAAAGATGAAAGTAGCCGAGATGAGAATGTTGAGATGGATGTGTGGACATACCAGGAACGACATAATTAAAAATGAGGCTATTCGGGACAAGGTGGGAGTGGCCTCGGTGGAAGACAAGATGCGAGAAATGCGACTGAGATGGTTTGGGCATGTGAAGAGGAGAGATACAGATACTCCAGTGAGGAGGTGTGAGAGGTTGGTCATAGATGGTTTCAGAAGAGTAGGGGAAGGCCGAAAAAATATTGGGGAGAGGTGATTAGACAGGACATGGCGCAGTTACAGCTTACCGAGGACATCACCTTAGATAGAAGGGTGTGGAGGACCCACATTAGGGTAGAAGGCTAGTACATAGTCTCGTTATTCTTCCCTATTAGTAGGCGCATTAGCGCACTATAATTTCTTTTGCGGAGGACTCAAATTAGGATAAAAGGCTAGGTGACTTATCATTACACCATAGTAGTTGTTGTTCTGCTCATTGTTTATTGTCATTTGATTTCTGCATTGTATTGTTGTTTATAGGTGTGGGGCGTTGTACTTTGATTATCTTATTTATTTATAGTAGTTAATACCTCTTTCTTTCCGTACTATTCTACCATGACTTTCTCACTTTTGTTATTCCTTGTTTTCATCTTGTTTTCGATATGTTTTTCCCTATCTGACCTTTTATATTATTTTCCTCTCTTGAGTCGAGGGTCTTTCGGAAACAGCCGCCCTACCTTTCAAGGTGGGGGTTAGATCTCCGTACACTCTATCCTCCCCAGACCCCACATGGTGGAATTATACTGGGTTTGTTGTTGTTGTTGTTGTTGTTGTAAGATCATAAATTTCAAAAGTCTTATAACTACACTATGATAGGACATGTTTAAGAATATCACAATTGTCTGCCTATAACGATCGATAAATGAATCAAACGCTTTTCATTCAACTTATTTATTCAAAATGTGGACATGAAATATAGTATAACATGTGATTTTCATCGAGCATAAAGAAAACAAAAACTTGTATGTCTACGGAAACATAATATATTTACGTCACAAAAAGTATAACAAAAACTTGTATATTGTTATATCTTTCGTATGTTTTACGATTTTCATTTCTTTCTTAAACTTCAGTGCTTGTGACTATGGGACTTTAAATGAGAGCAAAGTGAAAGGGAAAATAGTATATTGTCTTGGAAGTAATCAACCAGATTATAACCTCAAAGGATTGCAAGGAGCTGGTACAATTACATTATCAGATAGGATGACAGACACTCCATTTATCACATATATATCATCAACAAGTATCAACACTACATATGCTGCACAAGTTGAGAAGTACCTAAATTCTACGAAGTAAGTTTTTTTTTGTGATTTTTTTTTCATTTGGTATCTGATATTATTCGTATTGGGAAAATTGATTACATTCGAATTCGTGTTGTGAAATTTAATATTGGGGGTAAAATGCTCTTTAAGAAAAACGACTTCATTCCTGAGACATCATGTGGTTAAAGATGAAAGAGAAGCTTACCACTCTATCCCGACTCTTATCAATATTTTTTTATGAATTAATAAAAGGGGAAAAGGCATTCTCCTCATGAAAGTGAGATGTTATTAAGTTTTCATAAGTTAAAATTGAGTCGGGGTGCGCACAAGGGGTTCATCTAATCCTCCTTTGGCTTAAAAAAAGACGATTCCATACCTTAAGCTCGAAATTGAGACATATGATTAAAGATGAAAGAGAAACTTATCACTCTATCACGACTAATATCGATTTTTTTAATGAATTAATTAATAAAAGAGAAAAGGGCATTCTCCTCATGAAAATGAGATGTTATTAAGTTTTCACAAGTTAAAATTGAGTCGGGGTGCGCGCAAGGGGATCATCTAATCCTCCTTTGGCTTAAAATTATATTGTATATACGAGGTCAAAATTATTTTTTATGTTTTATTTATATAGTAAATGTTGAATTTTCTTACCTTTTTCATGTTAATTTTTTCACGTGGTAATATATTTTTTGTATTCTCTTATTGAAAATTTTGGTTTCTACACTGAATTATATATGCCATGTTTTTTTTAATGAATTTTTCAGATCACCTCAAGCTGTGATATACAAAACAAGAACTGTGAACATGACTGCACCATTTGTGCCTTCTTTTTCATCTAGAGGACCCCAATCAGTCAGTTTCAACATTCTCAAGGTAAAAAAATGAGAATTAATGGTTTCATCTGACACTTCTTTGTTTGTTTTTCTATGTATATATGCAAAACTATATTTTATATAAACTTTTTATCAATTAATGGCGGAGACGCCCTTTTATCAAAGAATGTCATCTCACACTACTTCATAAAAGTTCTCATACTTATGTGTGCATAGTAATACTCCGACAATAGGCCTAACACCATTGAAAAATAATACTTTGACAATATTATGTTGCTCGAATTTATCAAAAATGTTGATTGCATGTATTCATATTAAATTTTTCAAAAATATATTGTTTAAGAGGATTCAATACACATCCATCAACATTTTTAACGAGTTGGAGCAACATATATAGCTCCTACACAATGAGTATCAATTTGAGAATGTACGTGATCAAACTCAAAATTGACACCCTTTTTGCTGAAAAAGATAAATAAAATAATTATGTGTATTTTATCATGTGTATATATTATATACTATGTATTAAATCCTCTTGATTCCTTTGTTTTATTAAAAAAAATTACAATATGTGTATATGCTTAAATGTTAAATCCCCTTGACTTCTCGTCGAAGTGTGTTTGCTTTTAATTTTGACTTTCTTTAGTGAAAATTCTAAACCTACCCTCTTCAGACATCATCTATAGAAATACACTAGATATATTGGTGTTGTATATTATATATTAAATCTTCTTGACTTTTTCGTCGTGTGTTTACTTTTTTAATTACTTTTAGTGAAAATTCTGACTCTGCTACTGCTCTGACACGAAGTATTATTTGTATCAGCCTGATATATCTGCACCTGGATTGAGCATCTTGGCTGCATTTACAGGATTAAATTCTATTAGTAGTGAAAGATCTAAAGACAAGAGATTTGTGAAGTATAATGTTGATTCAGGAACTTCCATGTCTTGTCCACATGTTGCAGCAGCCACTGCCTATGTTAAATCCTTTCATCCTGATTGGTCTCCTGCAGCTATTAAATCTGCTCTCATGACAACCGGTATGATTTTTCGACATCTGTCTCAATCTAACTTATACACATGTCATTCATGTTACTAATCTCACTTTGTTATTACGGACGGTTACATCTAGTTATCTTTTTAGATAGCTTTTAATGACAAATTCATGAATTTCATGCCTTGTAAAGAAAAAAAGACATGAATTAATGACATACAACTTTTAGCTACGAATTATCAAAAAATCATGTTAGCTACCGCTACTAGCTATACGCGTCGAATTTCGTAGTTAATTCCTATACTTTTCTTAGTATTACTAATATATTCAAATATAATATTTAACCTATATATATAGTACTATAAAAAAAAATCGATAAAGAATATTCAGCTGACCATCTTTCATAGGTGGTAAATGCTCACTTTGCAACTTCATAGTGTAAAAAAACTTTCAGAATCCCTCTATCCCCATTTATATATGTTTGAATACTTTCCTTTTAGTCTATTTCAAAAGAATGGCATACTTCCTTATTTAGAAATAATTTAACTTTAAACTTCTTATTTCAAAAGTATTTCTGATTTTTTGTACACTCTGTACTCAATCATAATATATCACAAAAAAGGGACGGCAGGAGTATCTTCTTAGGCAAGCTTAGCGGTGAAATAATCAGTAATTTTACTATTAGTATTTAAGATTTAACCAATCGTAAATTCATAAATGTGTGATCTCATAATATAAAAATTATTTTTATATAATTGTTATATAGAAGTTAATGAACTTTTTTTGTTTGTTTTCAGCTACATCTATGAAGATTAGGCCAGTGGGAGCTGAATTAGCCTCAGGATCAGGACAAATAAATCCAAGAAAGGCAATTAATCCTGGTTTAATATATGACCTAGATATTGACTCATATATTGGCTATTTTTGCAAAGAAGGCTATAACAGTACAAACATAGCTTTACTCACTGGAAGCAAAATGTACAACTGTTCAAGCATTCCAAAAGTATTAGGGGCAGATGGACTAAATTACCCCTCAATGCACTTACAACTTCTCCATGCAAATGAAAGTGACATTTCTGCATTTTTTTATAGAACTGTGACATATGTTGGGAATGGCAAAGCTGTTTATAAAGCAAAAGTTAGGGGACCAAAGTGTCTTTCTATAAATGTTGTGCCAAATATTTTGTCATTTAGTAAAGTGAATGAGAAGAAATCATTTAGAGTTGAGTTGAAAGGAAAGTTCACTAAAGAAAAATCATGGTACATTTCTAGTTCTTTAGTGTGGGGTGGGAAAAAACCTTATGTTAAAAGTCCTATCTTAGTTTATAGGCCATTATTGAATAACGTGTATTAAAAGTTAGACATTATTCAATAACATAATAGATTCTGAATTATTTGATTTTCATCATTTCTATTTTTTTGATGTTTCAGTAGATATAATTTACTCGCACCTAATATTTACACGCAACAAAAATATATTCTTGTTTACTAAATCTTGTTATGATCTTAAACATAATATACCATATGTATATGTATAATTGTAACTTATAAGACTTTTTATGGCATTGATTACTAGCTTTATCTTGTTCCGGTTCAAAAAAAATTGTACAATTGCATTAGTGGATTGAATAACTTTTTTTTGTTTAGAGCCAACAAAATGCATATATTTCTTAGGCTGAGGAGCAAAGGAAGAATCTACCTTGTGAAGGGCTCAGCTCTTGACGGCAATTTTTGTATTTATTATTGCCTTTATTGCGTGTCTGATTAACTAGTTGGTAAGTTTTGATAATGTAATAACATTTATGCCGCTATTAAAGCTTCTCGTTACAATAAAATGTGAAGTTCAAAGTTAAAATTGATTCAAACTTTAGAAACAGATATTCTAGCGTTGCAAGTTAACTGGTAAATTTTCTGAATATGTTTAAAATACAGGAGCGCAGCACATATTCCTACCTTCTTTACTCTTGACAAAAACAAAATTCCCACAAAACTTGTAAGGTTTTGCTGCTGTTACATCATAATCTCTTTCTTACTGAAATCAAAGATGCCTGGTATATACTGCACAGAGAACAGAAAACACAAAAAACAAAAAGAGCGATCTCTACTGTAAAGACTGGCCATCAACTGATCAAAAATTCACATCAGGCTTTCCATAAAGAGGATGGAAAGCCTTCTTTTTCGCTAAACTTCATGCCTCGGAAGCTTAGTCATGGGGGCCGATCAAGAATGATGGCCTTTCAAATGCAGTAGCTCTTTCCTTCGTTTCCGGGCCTCTGTTGCTGCAATGGCCTCTCCTGTCTTATTGCTAGAGCAGGTGATGGATTCTTGAGATGTCTTTTCTGAAGTATGTCCTACATGTTCTGCAGTACAAGAGACAATGTTGGTATCAACGGTATCATCTTCTTGATGAGTGTCAATATGTCCAGAGGGACCAGTCATCGGGGCCGTTTCTGTAGAGAGCACCACAGAAGGCTGTCGCCTTCCCTCAGATGCCCCTCTGTCTGGTGGAAAACCAAGCACAGCTTCCGTCTCGGTTTCCTGGGAAGTCGCTGCTTGATTGTTCCCCATGTTCACATATGATGTACTACACTGATGTGCCAAGGAAGTCTCACCATGTTTTTCAGTAACGGGAGAGGCCCAAGGAAGAAACAGATTACTTTGAGGATGAAATGGGATCAAGCAAGGGAAGGGAAGTACATATAGAGGATTTACTGGATTCGAACTCTCTTGCCTGTTAATAGAATTTAATTCTCCGGCAGTAGGTGAAGGCACCACTGATGCAATATCAGAAATATTTTGAGGACTACATTGCAATAAGTTGAAAGGTTGAACGATGGACGGCCAAAAGAAAGGTAATATAGGAGGCCGGTTAAAAAGAGAGGTTGGAGTTGGAGCTGGAGCTGTACTTGTAGTGGAGATTTCTACAGGTTTCGACCTAGAAGCACCATCTGTTTCCTCCGCTTCACCCTTCTCTATTTTAGATGCCTGCAGAACGCCAAAGTTATTCGTTATAGTTTTTCACATGTGATGTTTTCAGGTCAATGATCTCTCTCTTTCATATTCTGAATTTCTCAGTTTATATTTTCCTCAATAAAACCAGGATTACCTGTCGTCTTAAGGTAGCATTTTCGTTCTTCAAAGACTGGTACTCCTTAGCTGCCAGCTCCTTTTTCTACTTGTCACAAATATCATCCAGTAAAAAATGAGCATGCACAGATTTGTGGTATACCATAAAAAAAACAATGTAATAGTAGGAGTTATATGTTACTTTCACAATCAAGTTGTTTGTCAAGACTCGGATAATACAAGTGAAAAGAAATTCTGAATACCTTCTTCAAATTGTCATTCTCCGATGAAAGATCAGCAGCTTTTCTTGTCAATTCTTCATACATGGCCTAGGAAGAAATTATTACATGAGCATGATAAGTTCTGTTAGACGAACACAAGAAATGCACGACTCTCTGATATAGGAAAATTCTACATAAAGTGATAGTGCATTAGTTAAGACCTTGTCATCTCATTTAGTTGATTACTCCATTAAGAGGACAGGTGAACACAATGCAGATGTAATTTCTAACATATAGCTTCTGCAGGTAGAGAATAACAACAACCATACAACTCGAATTTAGTTAATTGAGATTGCTTATAAGGCTTCGGTTGTCTGATGTCCATTCCAAATTAATTACACTATAGTCATCGGAACTGTTACAAAGCAGAATGGTGTAACTGATGCAGTCAAGAGATCTATAAGGAACCATATAACACTGTCCTTTTACATCTTCTCTAGGTAATTTTACCATGACTAGCCTTAGGAAAAATCAAGCGAGAACAACTTCCTAAAGCATTCACAAGGAATGTAAACCAGGAGAGCAACGTAATTGCAGAAAAGGTACTGGTGTGGAACTAGAACGAGTTGGGGGGAAAAATAGTACAAGTTGACAATGAGTTCGAGCTAGTCAGAACTTCAAACTTCTAAGAAATCTTGAGCATTGTTGCATTCAGGTGGTTGATAAACGACCCACATGACAGCTTAACTGAAAGGGAGCCTAAGGAGGTTTATGTTCGAAACAACAGAAGTGCTCCGAGGGAAAGACATTGCGTTAAAAGATGGTCTATATTAGAGATAGAAATCGAACCCTCAATAATAAACGGATGTTGCCGAAAGAATAGCTCAGATGAGCATATACTATTAGTGGCTAGCAGATTACTTGTAGGACCCTTTTTATTCAGTTTTTTAGATTAATTTTATACTTGTCAGTTTTCTTATCGATAGGAGTGTAATTATGTAGGTATCTCTAAGTTGTTATTTATTTCTCAGCGTTGTATGTAATACATTGGCTATATAAGAGCCACTACAGAATAAAATACACGGTTGATCTGCGTCAGTTCTTCTCTTCCTCTTTATGGTATCAAGAGCTCTATTGCTTTAACAAGCTTGATCCTTTTGTTTTCCTCCCAGTCCACCCACCTCAAGCCTAAATGGAAGCCAATATTGTTGTCCAATTCAATCCAGTTACTCAACTTCCCATCAAGCTTGCTGGTAGCCATAACTTTTCTCTGTGGAAGGCTCAGGTGTCCATTCTTATGCGTGGACACAACCTCTTTGGTCATCTTGATGGATCGATCCCAACCCCCTCCAAAACTATCTCTGTAAACAACCTTCAAGTACCCAATCCTGCCTATGTTTCCTGGTTTCAACAAGATCAGCTTATACAAAATGCTATCTTGGCAACTGTGGATGCGACCATTGGCAATACAGTCGCTTCTGCTCCAAATGCCAAAGTTGCTTGGGATGCCTTGCATACTGCTAATGCAAATAAATCTCAAACTCGTATCTTTAGTCTTAGAGACCGTCTAGCCCGTCTCTCCCAAGACTCTCGTCCTGTTGCAAACTATCACCATCAAGTTCGGTCTCTTTGTGATGAACTTGCCACTGCTGGCTCTCCTATCTCCCATGAGGAATTGATTGTCAAGATTCTCACTGGCTTGGATCTGAATTTCGAGAAATTTCAGCCGCAATTCGCCCTCGAGATTCGGCAATCCCCTATGAAGAACTATATGAAAAGCTCCTTGACCATGAGCTTTTCCTTCAGCATGAGGAAACCAAAGAGACACCTTCTGTTCCAATCACTGCCAACATTGCTCAAGGGACTACTTCCACTCCAACCCGTCAGGTCTCCAACAATAACCAGAATAATAATCGACGATCCAACGCGCAAAATCAACAAAATCGTAATCAGTCTTGGCGTAACAGTCAGCAACCTCGGCGCAACAATCAACACCAGCAGTCTCCCAACAATAACCTCTAATGCCAACTCTGTGATGGTAGAGGTCATACTGCTCATGTCTGCCGGACACGCTCTCACAATCATCTTCAAGCGCATGCTAATTATGCTGCACACCTCCAGAATCAGTCAGCTCCATGGATCATTGACAGTGGTGCCACCCACCATATTGCCTCAGACACACAGGGTCTAACCACTACGCAAGACTACCACGGCTTGGAGGAGATCGTCATGGGTAATGGTAATACCATTCCACTTTCAGTCCAGTAGTCAAGCCTGCTACTGTCCGTCTTGTCCTGACTATTGCCACTCAACTTGACTGGCATGTCCATCAGCTGGATGTTAACAACGCCTTCTAGCAAGGTCGTCTGACTGAAGAAGTATACATGTGTCAGCCACCCAGATTTGAAAACTCTGGGAATCCTACCCATGTATGTCGTCTTCAGAAGGCAATTTATGTTCTCAAACAGGCCCCTCGTGCTTGGTACACCGAACTCAAAAATTCTCCTTACTTTGGGTTTTGTTAAGTCACATTCTGATTCCTCACTCTTCATTAAGCATAAAGCTGGGTTCACTATGTATATTTTAGTTTATGTGGATGATATCTTAGTGACTGGTAATCACCAGCGAGGTGATTATTATATCATTGAGGCTCTTTCTAAACGTTTTTCACTGAAGGACTTAGGGCCTCTTCATTACTTTCTTGGTATTGAGGTGATTCGTTCTTCTGCTGGTCTTGTGCTCTCTCAAGAGAAGTACACTATGGATCTCCTACATGAGGTATCTACGGACAACTGCAAAGGTGTTTCCACACCTATGACATCTACTGTTCTTGAACCCTCGCCTGATGATCATCTAGTTGATGGGTCCTTATATCGGCGCATTATTGTTAAACTTCATTACCTTTCTTTCACTCGTCCGGACATAGCTTTTGCTGTCAGCAAGCTATCACAAGCTATGCATCAGCCGTTTATGTCTCATTGGGTTTCTCTGAAACGGCTTCTCCGCTATCTCCGAGCAACTAGTTCCTTTGGTGTACTCATTGCCAAGGAGACTGATCGTAAGTTGCTGCATACTCTGTCTCAGACTGGGCAGGGGACCCTCAAGATCGCACCTCGACCACTGGTTATGTTATATATCTTGGTCGTTCTCCTATTTCGTGGACTTCAAAGAAGCAGCGTTCAGTTTCTCGTTCTTTTACAGAGGCAGAATATCGGGCAGTTGCTGCTACTGTTTCCTAAACTAACTGGCTCACCCATCTTCTTCGGAAACTACAGTTTCCTCTGACTTCTGTTCCAAGAGTTCTTTGTGACAATATTAGCACTACTTATATTTGTGCCAATCCTGTTTTCCATAGCCACATGAAGCATGTGGCCATCGATTTCTATTTTGTCCGTGAGCAGGTTGAGCACAAACAACTTGAAGTTGCTCATTTACATGCTGCTGATCAAGTTGCAGATCTTCTCACAAAGCCTCTTCCGCATGCACTTTTCAGTAACCATTTCTCCAAGTTGGGAGTAGCAAACCTCGACACCAACTTGCGGGGGCGTAATAGTGGCTAGCACATTTCTAGGACTTTTATTACTTGTAGGACTCTTTTTATTCAGTTTTTTAGATTAATTTTATACTTATCAGTTTTCTTAACTTTACGAGTGTAATTACGTAGGTATCTCTAAGTTGTTATTTATTTCTCAGCCTTGTATGTAATACACTGGCTATATAAGAGCCAGCACAGAATAAAATACACAGTTGGTTGATCTGTGTCAGTTCTTCTCTTCCTCTTTACATACCTGTCTCCGTCGAATTATCTGCCTAGCAGACTCTCTATTTGCTAACACACTATAGAAGTGCTCCGAGGGAAAGACATTGCGTTAAAAGATGGTCTATATTAGAAATAGGAATCGGACCCTCAATAATAAACTGATGTTGCCGAAAGAATAGCTCAGATGAGCATACCTGTCTCCGGCGAATTGTCTGCCTAGCAGACTCTCTATTTGCTAACACACGACAGAGTCTTCGTTGTTCCTTCTCCTCCTGAGATAACCAAAATCAAGAAACAATGTAGGAACACCCTAAAGAATATAAGGATGAGAGATCAATAATTTTCAGTACCTCAGACAAATTCTGCCTCGATCTTCTGCTGGACCCTGGTGGATAGTTCAGAGCATGTTGAGGATTTGTTTTGGGTTCAGATTCCTGCTCGGACAGTATCGTAATTACATGCTCCTGTTAAAAGCAAAAGAATTACTCAACTCCTCCGAAAGACCTGGTAATATTATCAAAAGTCAATATATCTGTCTGCTTAGATAAAGATAACAAGTTCCTTCATTTTTACATTTAAGAGTACCGTTTTCCTCTAAATGAGAGTTAAAGATCAGAAGTGTTAATTTGTCAACAAGAAAAGTTGTTAGAAACAGAAAAATCCCGTTGACAGCTAAAATGAAGCCCACATTCCACTAGACAAACTTTTCTAACCTGTGCCTTCTCCATAAGAGAGAATGCCGGCAATTCCACAACAATGTTAATGATACAACTTCATCTATTGGATCGAGCAATTAAACAACGGAAATAGTGGTCTAACTTCCACTACAAGCAATCAATAATTTATAACTGTAAATTCAGATAGGTTGCCTCAAGAAGACATTCTTGTCAGTTGTGTAAAGCTCAAGTGCCAAGCTCTATTTTTCCTACCATAGAGTAAACTCATTTATCAAGAATTCAATAAAGAAAACAGCATTAGAATTATTAAAAAGTAAACACCTCACATTCTTGTCCTCTGAAACCCCCTACACCCTGTTAAATTCTTAGGAGAAACTTACAGCTCTTTCTAACAGCTTTCCACTAAACTGGCGACACGTACTATACCAGTGGTGGAAGGGAATTTGAGTGGTTCCAGAATAGCGAAGTCGTCATTGCAATGAAAAATTCTTAATATCAAGCATCCATAATGAAGAAGGGAGTTGGGAAGGTACTTAACCTCAATCTTCCTAGTTGAATGAGGTCAAGAAATTGAAACTCAAACAGAATCTCGAAATCCTGATAGCAGTTCCAAATAAGAATATGATATAACCTAATGTATTTCTCCATATGGACATGTCAAAATGCTATACGGTACTGATCAGACATGTCATTTGATACAGCTCATCATGTAAGCCCCTAATAGGCTTATAAGCAAACATGAGAAGGTCAAGTGTTTTTCATGGTTAGTGGCCAGGAAAGCATGCCTCACACATGAAGCTTTACAGAAAAGGGGCATAACAAATAGCCTCAAGATGTTTTATGCCAGGAGGCAGAGGAAACCAACAGTCTAATTCTTTCAACATTGCCAAGTTACAGCATAGGTTTGGGGCTTATTACATAGTAATAGTATGAGCAAGGAAGAATGGGCAATGCCAGTACATACAGCAGACCTTCTCAGCTGCTGGAACAGAAGGGGAGGTAGTAAGAAGTGGTGTAAAATAGTTCCAGCCTGCATCCGGTGTATTGTATCTTTATGTTTTTGGTGTTAAGAACGTATTATAGATGATGAAGTACAGAGAGTTGATTTCCTAGGAGCACTGAAATTACTTTATTTCTTTTGAGTGTAGCCAAAAAAAATTGGAGGTGGCCCGCATACCCGTGATGTTGAGGTATACAAAGTTACATGTTTCAAACAAAAAAATCTTAGATTAATACATACATGAAACTATAATGTCTGAGTTGGAACTTCATGATTCATCAACGCTTTGAAAGATGTTTCCACCCTCTATAAAGAGACACAACAATGAGAGACACCCCTACTTAGGATTTTCTTTTATCTCCATTATTCCCCAGGCCACATTTTCAAATCTGTACTCGGGAACTAACAGTTTTGGAGTAAATACATGCAAACTAAAGAGTAGTATATCCATTAGATAATATGAGAATGGGCATACACCCAACTATGGTAAAAATATGCTAGATGATCATGATCCGTCTTTTCTTATGAATTGATTTATTGAATTATTGTCACGCCCCTAGCCTATACCCTGAACGTGGCTGGCACTCGAAAACCATTGTTGGTACCAAGCAAATCCTTGGTCTGGCTGACAATTAAGAGAAAGAATAAACATATAGCTTTATAAAGTGAACCTTTAAAATTATTTAAGTCAAATAATTGAACTAGAAGACTACATATAACTCAACTGAAGGAAAACAAGAACATGAGGTAAAATCATTTACGCTTGACAATAAAATATGCAATGGAAGCAAAACATTAAAATAATATACTTTACTTTATTGGAGAGTTTCTCTAACCGACAACCACTACTATGAGCCTCGTGATGATACAACGTGTTACCCACGTTGCCAAAGCCATCATATACCTTGTCGAGGCATAGGACAACAACTTTCACTTATGGATCCATCTAATAGGTCTTTTCAGAGGCAATGAGGAGTTGTCCAAATTGCGGTACGATCCTATCCTATACTGACTACCTAATTTATGGGACTTTGAGTTACATAAACTTTTTCCCAAATTGGTGCTCAATAATACTCCCAAAAACATGCAACATCATTAATGCTCATATAACATTTGTGTTGAATTAATACTCAATGCCCGAAAAACTGATCTTTACTTTACATTTACTTGATTTTACTTTACTGAAATGCTCTCTGAAAATTATTTATACTCTTTTCGAAATAGTACATCTTTTCTCAATACAAAATAATACAATTGGAACCATTTATGTTTCTTAAAACTCCTTTTCAATGAAACATTAAGTATTCATAAAATCACTTTAATTTCCCAAAATCAGTGCATGAAAATATTTGCACAAAAACTTTCAATTAAATTATCAATAACTAGGGCTCACGTGAATCAAACGCATGAACAATAACTCAAAAAAATCAAACAACATATAGAATCATAGTTTCGATAAATAAGAAAATCAGAATTTAGCATGCGAAACACAAATAGGAATTTAGACTCATCTCTTTACACGCTGAATTTAGATTTAGGGCATGAAGACGAACTTAGTCCAACACTATGAATAGCCTTACATACCTGCAAGAACTAGATTCTTGAAGAACTTTGAAGAACATGCTTGAAACCCTGGTTTTCTCACCTGGATTCTTGGTCTTAAGCCTTGGGAAAGTTTTTGAAAGTCATGTGGTCGAATAGGAATGCTTAGGACATTAATTAGGTGCAAAACCGTCGGAATTTAGGCTTAGAAGGGATGGGGAAAGACCAAACTAACCCTCGTTAAACACTGTTGAAGTTGTCTAGGAGGCCATATATGATCCGTAGAAGCTTCTCCAGACTGTAGAAGCCAATCGTAGAAACTTGACTGGAATTTGGAGTTCTATACTTCATTCTACGGGCCCAAACAATGGCCCATAGATGTTTCTACGACCCGTAGTTTGGTTAGTAAGAATTGGACCCGAAAACTGACTTTCAGGACTTTTTCCACAAGTAAACTGTACGGATCGTACACCCGACCTACGACCTGTAGGTCAGGTCCGTAGTTACTGACCCTGAAGACTCTGTTTTGGTAGTCTCTAGTAAAACGATCATAACTTTTTACTCTGAACTCCAAATGAGGCAAACTTGGCGGCGTTGAAAAAAAACTCATAAACCTTTAATTTGATAGGTCATAGGCCACCTAATTCATTGTGTTGAGAGATATGAACGTTTGAAGTTGACTCTTACATGAACTAATGCGAAAAACTTAGCCAGTAGGAAGATTTTGAACTCTACTAAGTACTAGAGGTCTCTTATGAACCTAAACCACTTCCAATACACTTCCCGCACATAGGAATGAACCGTAACACATAAGTACAAGTAGGACATCAATTGGTTCAAGCTTATATACTTACGACGGAAGATTCAAATTCTAAGAATAAAGTTGCATGGTGTTACAATTATGATGCATCTTTTCTTATGAATTGATTTATTGAATTCTGCCCGGACATGGAATAATGCGATAGAAACATACATTGAATATGCCAGAGTGCATGAAATTATAATATACTAGTTTTAGGATAGGCGCTTTGCACATATAAATAAAAAAAATCAAAAGATATTACAAAATAATGTGTTTGAGTTATAAAATAAAAATTAAAGAAAGTGTAAGTTCTTGAAAATGATAAATGTTGATCATATTTAGATACACAATAACAAAGAAAGAAGTGCTCTCCCGGTTATTGATTACTTCAAAAGTAATCAACATGTCTAACAGTTCTTTTGGCTTAACCCCTTTCTCTCCGACTTCTCAATACATACTCTCCATTGATTTATTTGAACCACTAGTGGTCCCACAACCCCACCCCGAACCCACCAGAGCCACCACAATTTAACCAATGAGAAGCCGACAGCTAACCTACCAGCCACAGAGGCTACTATCTCCTCCCTCACTGCTCCACCGGTAACCACCCATACTCAGACCATCACACTAACACTCACCTTCCCTAAAACAAAATTCCTCTCCTCATCATGCAGCTGAAAATGAGAGCTATTTCGGAGAGGTCCATAACCATAGCCAAGCTAATGATCCAAAAGGAGCGGTCTTTCCACAAAACCAAAATGGTCAGCTTCAAGCTTAGAAAGACCAATCTTTAGCCCCATCACGGAATGACTCCTCCTCACTTAAAGTCTCATCCAATTTCAATCCTCCTCCACGTATTAATCGAGCTCTAATGGCATGCAAAGCTTCCAGCCTACCCAGCAAGCCACAGAGCAGAACAGAGCAATCCAACACCAATACATATACTAACCCAAAAAACCCTGTCAGACCAGCAAGCTCTTCTTTTTTTTTGTTGATAACTGTGGAGTCCGTGCACCTCGACTAATTTCACAGAATACCTGTCACCTCCAGCAATAGGTATTTATTAAATCTGTCCACCAAGGCTAGGACAGATGGGAAGAGATCGCCTAGAGTTTGTGTCTCAACTGGAATAGGATTTGAACATGAGACCTCATGGTTCTCAACCCACTTCATTGACCACTAGGCCACACCCTTGGGTGCCTAGTTAGCTCTTTTCCAAACCATCTTTTGCATCTACTGTCTCAGCCACCCTTTCTAACAGTTCTAAGGACAGACCACAAGACAAGACGAAACATGGAACTCATAGGGGCAAACCCATTTAGCGAGAATTCATTAAAAGAAAACAGTATTAAAACCATTAAAATAAACACCTTGCATTGTTGTCCTTGAAAAATTCCTACCTGGTGAATTTCTTAGGGGAAACTTACATCTTCTTCTAACAGCTTTCCATTAAAAATGACTTGCTGAAAATATGGTAAACAAGAGGAGTTTAATATAGAACTCTTTGAAATTCACAAGAAGGTTTCACCATTGCAAACAAAATCAAGAAAACTATTTATTTTTTCCAAGACTTAATGGAGACACCATGAGATCCAAAGTGCTGCATCCGCCTTTGTACAATGGGTTCAACTTAACCTAGTATTTCAACAGGAACCAGACATATATATGTGAAAAATCAACAAATATCAACAAAGTTTCAACGATTATTAAATTTTGAAACCATTATTTCAAAAGTACAAAGAGTTTAGCCAAAGAACCCTTACCAAGTTCAAATCTTGGAACCACCTCTAATGTGCTTGTTAAGATACTATGTATGAAATATGTGCATTATCTTTTCTTTTCTACTGTTTGATTCCAGAAAACTTAGTTATTAAATTTAAACTATCAGGTGCAATTTACAGAGGCGGCTCTAAGATTTGAACTTCATGGATTTAACGGATTCGAAATGTAGTATTTGTTCAGATTTATTGAATCCATATAACAACCTGCACCTAAATTAGTACCCGGATTTGTAGCTGTACCTACAGCACATGTGCTCTTTAGAAAAGGTCATATACCCAAAACACATTAACACATGTACAGGGTCTGAGACAAAGCTACTAGACTCGGCTGAGCCAGTAGCTTTAACTATACATCTGCCCCGGCTTGCAAATTTCCTGAATTGTAAATTTCGAAAATAAAAAACAAGGCACCCTAATTTGTCGTTTCAGCAAAGGATAAAACAAAATTATTAAGTACTCAACATTTCATTAAAACAAAAGAGGTCACTCCTTACTCACCCCAAATTGTAACCAAGATTACTAGCAGAGTTTTACAGAGCTACATTTCCAATCGTGGAAGTCACAGTGTACTAATAACCATCGAGTAGATTTCTCAAAAAGGCACTTCCCTTGGCATTTGGCCATGAATTTTTTTTTCTTTTTATAGGACTTCCAAGTTGAACTTTGGAATTTTCCAAAATTTCGGCTCCAAATTACTCACAAAAATTCAAAAAAAAAAGACAATTCCAATTTGTCTTCACGCCCAAACACAACTCGAATTTTGAAATATCATTTTTCACTATCATAAACAACAACAATATTTTTCAAATACTCACAATTATCACGGCTATCAGTTGAATGACGATCCGAGAAATCAACCCAATAATCATATACAAATACACAAATTCACAATAAGACCCATGCCTGCATACATACACACATAACATCATCATATACGTACCCATTTCAATCCACTATTCACTACATAACACTCCAAAATACAAAAATTTCAAAACACACACACACAATATACTTCTAAAACACAAAATAGTTGGAATCAACTATAAGACCTCAAAATAAAAAGGAAACTTTTTTTAAAAAAATAATATATAAACTACCTCAGAGTGACCAGATGGTCCTGAATGAGCCAAACAAGCCAATGCTTGTGCTGCTTCCAACTCACAATCCACCAGTTCATCTTTTCCATCTCCACCAGAAAACCTCCCTTCCTCCGCCGTGCACGGCAGCGTCAAATCGTCCTTCATTTTGAAAAGAACAAACCTGCAGAAAAAAAAATTTAAATAAAAATGAAGAGAAGAGAACAGAAATAAAAAGGAAAACAAAAAAAAAAGAGAGGGAGAAAACGGATGGTGAATGAGTGACACGTGTCATGTCAAATCAGAAAAAGACCACGTGTGTGACAAGGATGCTTAGCACTGGCAATATGGGGGTTGTAGGGGTGGGGTGAGTGGGGTGCGGGGAGATTGTGTATTGGATCGATAACCTCGAAAACACTCATTCATAAATCGATTAAAAGATTTGAACTCGTAAAAAAAAATCGATTCATATAAGATGGTTGGAGATTAATTTGCCCTGTTCTGCTCTGTATAAGATCTGACATTCCTCAATATTACAAAGTTTATAGAGGAATTGAGATCTCTTAATCACTTAAATAATGAATAAAAAAAATAAAAATTATTTATAAAAGAATCACAAATAATTAAAAATATTTTTACAGTTGAATGATATATTTTAAATTATTTGTAGCATGTTCTTTAGTCGAATTTTTATGATTGAAAAACGTAGGACATATGATGAAGGGATGGGGCTGTTAGATGCTGACACGTGGAGAAGAAAAAAGGGTTAATTTCGTCTTTTACTGCATGTTCTTTTTGTTGTGTTTGTGACAAGTTACATGGCACCAACGTGGCTAAAACATTTGCCAATTACTCTATGCAAACATAAGAAGGAAAAAAGAGATTAAAATTAATCCAAATTAAAATGACCAAATTTTCATAAAACTAATAATAAAAAAAAATACAATCCAACGAAAGATATAATTAAAGAAGTTGGTGAAGAAGGTCATGTTATTTCATTTTCTTGAGATTGATATATAAAATAACTAAATTAGTTTTTTATTTATGGAAAAAAAAGAAGCCACTTAGCAAAAAATTTTAGAAGCAGCTTGTAAAATTATCTTGAAAAGTTACTTGTAAGCTGCTTCATAAAATACTTGCTATATATTTCAATAAGCTTCTTCATAAGCTATTTGTTAGACATTTCAACAAGGTGTTTGTAAAGCTATTTATAAGGTACTTTTTCTAGTTCACTTTTATTTATTTATTTTAGAATTTTCATGTCTCTTAAAAAATAATGATTAATATAATTATTTTATCACAATATTTCTATTAATTGATGTATATTTTTAAATATGTCAAATAAATGAATTGAATAAAATTTAAAAGAATCAAAATAAAATAAATTAAATTAATAAATTATGAACTTGTCTAAAAATTAATTAGACTAAAATAAATTAAATTAAAATGAATTTAAAAAATAAATCACAACTCAATCCGTTCAATTCTTATTACCTTTTAATATCGTTGTTTGAACTTATGATGTGATCAGTTTTGCTTTCAGTCACGTTATGCCAATTGGCATTTATCGTAAAAATAAACTAAAAAAGGGGGTACTTTCGTAATTTCTCGAACTTAAAGGCTTATATCCATCTTTGCCGCCTTATTTTATTTTTCCTTTTTGTTGTCTTTACGACAATTTTTATTGGAACGACGTGTTTAAATTATTTACCTCTCATTTCTCTGCAGAAGTTAAATTAATGTTTCAAATCAAATTAGAATCAACTATAAAAATCCACAATGAAAAAGGAAGTATCTAAATTGAAAAAAAAAAACTAATCTCAGGACGGACGAGGCATGTTCAGTAATTTTTGTTTATAAAAAAAATAAACTAACCTCAAAGAGCTAGGAGAGGATATAGCACGAAAGTTACATGTTCCATAAACTCGATAATTTTTATCCAGAAGCCTATATATATGTCTTAATTCTAAAATATTGTAAGAATTAGTAACCTTTTTCTGATTGTATAATCATAGTTAAGCTTCGTGAAGACAAATTAGATTGAATCATCCTGATTTCAAGAGCAGCCCTTTATGTCCTTTGCAGTAAGTTGTCTTCTAAGGACATAAACACATACTCAAAATGTAAAGTACAATAGCTGAAGAACCAAGGCATTTACACATTGTAGCAGGAAGACTGAGGTTTACGAAGACTTGACGAGTACATTGTTAAAAACTGGGGAAGAACAAGTAGGTGAACAAAGAGTGTCCAAAGGCCTAGGAGCTGATGATGGAGAAGGTTTAGGTGAAACATTAGTAAGTTCCAAGGCTTGCCATCTTAGTTCAGCAGGGTAATCAGCAATGCAGCCAATTCTTGGACCAGCACCTGTTGACCATACACGAGAGAGTTGATGGCCAAGTTGATACGATCTTGAAGACTTCTTGGAATTGATCCTTTCCAGTATAGCAGTCTTTGGCACTTCTCTTCTTGGGCTGTGAAGCCCGCCTGAGAGCGTTCTCTGGTAGCAGCTAGTTGTACTACTTTCAACTTGTAGTGATTCAATTGATTCTGTGGAACGGTCTTTCTCCTCTTCCTTCACTTCTTGTGGAGGAGCTGAATGTTTAGACGGATGTTTTTCAACAGATATTACATCTCCGGTGGTGTCATAGTCTTCATTTACCTTTTTTATCTGATGACAGATCACAAAGACGCGGATTATTAAGATTAGAACTTGGTGAGTAATCACACGAAACCACAAGTCAAATCCGATCCAAAGCAGACAGTATGGTAAAGGGGTAGGGGCCCAGTAAGCATTGCTCCCTCTGTATTGAAGGTAAAACCCGCGCCAAGCCCCCAGCCCTATTTCGGATCCTCCAAAAATGCACTATTTTTGGAGGATTTGCCACACATTCAGTGTCATATTTAAGAGTACTGGCAACACAGCTTATAATAGGCTCTAGGGGATAGAGGACTTGGGTCTTAGATTGCTTTTCTCTTTGTGTCGCGCAATCTTGGTGCCATTTCTAATATAAAAATTATTTTTTGAATATTCAAAAGTAATTAATGAGATAAACGGCTCTCTCTTGTGTTAAGACACTAAAGCGAAATATGGATGTAAGACTAGACACATGCATAATCACTCACCTCAACTTCATCCACGTTGACTCCATGTTCCTTGAGAATTGATAAAAAGGTTTCAAGGCTATCATCTGATGGCCGATAATGGCCACTGTAAGGTGAAATAGACTGAAGAAAAAGAATGTCAGAGTATAGCAGAATTCAAGCAAAACATTGTAAACAGCAAGGCAAAAGAGTCGATATGACAAGCCTATATGCAATTATATGGTGTAGACTGTAGAGGACTGGAGTTGCAAGGAAATTGCAAATAAATTATCACAGACACTGTTATACTAATGATGGAGCCAACATTGTTGAATTAGGAAGTCTAACAAACATCATACCTGACAAAGGTAAAGATAATCTACATGATCAATTTGATTTTTAACAGTGCCCTGATTAAACTAATACAAAATGTTGTTCATATAGAGATTACGAAACTTAAAATCAACCCCTGATTAAACTAATACAAAATGATGTTCATATAGAGATTACGAAGCTTAAAATCAACCTACCTTCACAGTCCCATCCTGTACAACTAGTCTTCCAGCAGCTAAAGCAGCCCCACCAGCCAGAAAGCTGGAATGATGAAACAATCCTTTCTTTTTCTGAAAGACATTACATACAGGAACTTTTTAAGAATTTGTAGGATAATCATTAATTTCAAGAATAAAATAAAAAAGGAAAACAAAACCAAGAAACTTATGCAGCAACATTATACCGCTCACCTCACCAGCATAGAGTCTTTTTGAGGTGCTCATCACAAAGATCCATTTTGTCCCTGGGGGGCCTTTAGTTGTGTCAAGACAAATTCCGGTTAGCTTATGCAGTATTTGCCCGCCAGCAATTATGTACTCATAATATTGTCTCTCTTGCTGATTACATAAAGATTAAGAAGGAACAATTAGGAGTTGTGTGCTAATATCAGGTAATGGTAAATGCAAAACAAGGAATCAAGTCGTGTATGACAAACTAATCAAAGGCTAAAGAGTTGGTGCAAGTATTTTAGTGGACATATGTCTGCTGCAGTGCGTGATTGATGCTAAACTACGTGATATGTAGAGCATAAGTAACAAAAGATTCAGCACATACAGGTCCAAGATACTTGATGCATTGTTTCTGAAGCTTAGCTCTTGGACATTCTTTGAGATCAACCTTCCTTCCATCTCCAAGATCCAACCTGCATATGCCTAGTCATTCTAAGCAACCAAGAGTCCCAGACTAAAGCTTATAACATTTAACTGGTATCACATGCATTTTCTCAAATGTAAATCTTCAGGTCGTCAAAGCCTGTTGCTATGACTCTCCGAAAATGTTGTTACACTCATGGCAGGTACTCCAAAAATGCACTACTTTTGGACAATCCGACACCCACCCCCTGACATTTTTGAAGAGTGCAAGCAGCAGACTTTGATGACCTGAAGATTTACATTTGAGACAATGCATGTGATACCAGTTTCAACATTCAGCTTCCTTACCAAAAGAAGAAGGGCTGGCCAGCATCAGTTTTACACCATTCTTCATAATAGATATGCATGTTATGTCCATATCGATGGCGTGGATCAACCTACAGTTACCACAACACATAGATCAAATATCACATCTCATTACTAATGAAATTAAATATGGAGGAGGACCATATATTAAAATAAAGCAAGAGCAGACGCCAGAGTAAAGGCAGGACTCACAGCCTCAATCCAGTGTTGAAAAGCTAGTATCTGAGCTTCAGCATCTCTGGAAAGACCTTTACCAACCTGGCCAGAATATATATACAGTTAGTGGTTGTTTGGATTTTTCAGATGCGAAAAAATAATCCTGGTATAAAAGTTTGCATTACTACTACGATGTTAATTCTCCGGTATAAGATTTTCAATTACTACAGCAACAACATACCCAGTGTAATCCCGGGTCTGGGATTGTTTTGTTTCTAGCATAGAATTCCACATAACTATATATGCAAAACTTATGTGAGGACCTATGCTAAGTACCACGCGAAATAAAGAGTGGAATATGAAAGATCACCAAACATGACAAAAACAGCTTTAAATTAAGGGGCCTTGTGCTAGTTCTAGTAAATTAAAAGAAAGGAAAATTATATTATAAAAAATAATGAAATATGTACTAGTATAATAAGATCTTTTAATAGTCATTTTAAATTTATATGAACTAGAACTTGTACAACTATACCAATAGTAAAACTAATTCATGAGTTTGGTACCGAGATCTCTACATAATTTAGCCTATAGTTGTTTATTAATCATCTACAAAGTAAAACGTAAACAATAATTCTTCTGTCTCAAACTATCTGTCGTAATTTCAATAGTTATCTCAAATAATTTGTCGTTTTAGAAGTTCAAGACAAGATTATCCAATTTTACCTAAAGTCGTTATAATAGTTGAAGATTGCAAACAGCTTAATCATGGTGATATTATGATTGTTCAAATATCTATGAAGGGCAATATAGTTAAAATCAGTCTTAATTAATGTTTTCTAAGGATGTGTAAAAGAGAATCACGAACAAATAATTTGAGTACCTTAGAAGCATTCAAGCCAACGCGATTCCACCGTGAAACCGCTGTCTCCGGCTTCGAGTAATTGAAGAAAGAAATTGTACTGCGATTCAACCGAGCATAATCTATAGCTTGCCACCTTCATACAAATTAGAGAGAGTCAATTTAACTAATCTTCCCAGTTAAAATTGAACTAAATTGAGTTTAATATTTTAAAATTTTAAACATTATTATAAGATGCAACTTTTTTTCACGTTAATATTAAAAATGAATTATATGATTAAAAAAATTAAAACTCCTACCAAAGCTCTTCAGCTACCACAGCAGAGTCAGCTAACATACGCCGTGTACGATAACTCCGGTAAACTTTCTGCAATCTCTTCGCGGCATTCGACGGCGTCTTTTCAACGGAGTCAGAAAAATCACATTCCCGTCCTCCGTTTTCAGATACAGAAGGAGATGACGGAAACAAAACCATACTGTTGTCACCGAATTCTACACCGGAAGATACAGGCGAACCAAATCCTTCGAGTTCCGACATATTGTCGGAGCTCCGAAAATCGGGAATACGAAGCTCCGTCAGTTTACAAGCGGACTTGTCGATGAGTTTTCTATACGGAGGAAGAGGACGAACCTGAGAGGAGGAAGAGTTGTTGAGATCAAAATTTGACACGCCGGTAGTTTCGACTTCCATTGAGAGAGATTCGGTTAAATAACTGCACTGCTCTACTCTACCAAAGGCCTTGAGATTAGGACAACGAACTTAGTCCAGTGAGTGAGTTTTAGAGAGAGAGAGAGATTCGCCGGAGACTGAAACGGAGTACGAAATGAGTGAGACGGAGTGTGTTTATATATATATTTACAGACCGTTTACTCGCCGGTAAGTCCACTTGTCTCTAATTTTTGGGACGAAAGAATTTATGAGATATAAATCTCACGCGCTCGAGTAGGAAAATAGAGTGTACTCGCTCGTACGGACTTTGAATTAGAGCTTTTTCCACAAAGAAAAATAGTTAATAATCCGAAACACATTTAAATTAATTTTATTTATATTTCATATATCTTAATTATTTATTATTATTTTACTTATCTAAATTATTATTCTCTTTGTATTAAATATACTTCAATATTGAGTTAATTAATTATTTATTCTTAATCAACAATAGACTTGTGCAGATCTAGTGTGTTTTGATACAAATTGAGTGATATTTGAGATATGAAATTCTAAAAAAAGGTGATAGATTGAAATTATCTAATTATATGTAAGATGTGAATTTTAAAATTCTAATTAGTTCTAACTATAAAAATATGATATTCTTTTTGTAACAAATTTTAAAAAAAATTAAACTATATATCAATTCAACTTTAAAATGTATTGCATTATTAAACGAATAAACTGAATTGAGTTAATAAATAAATAATTATTAATTAACTCATTCAAATTAAATTTATGCGAATTAAATAAGTTACATTTTTATGGACTAATTTTATCACTCTGAGCAAGTGGTGTGTCAATAATTGTTGCTCAAAGTCTTATCCACAAGTCTTGATTATACGTGGTCTATTTTATAAGTTTCATAATTTGGACTTGAATAAGTCGTGTAGGTCCATATATCATGAATATAGGTATATTTTTTTTTTAATTAGTTGATTCTTTCATTAAATAGAATGATTTAAGGTTTTGCCAAACACTTACATCTCTATCAAAAAAAAATATAATTTGTTGGTGAAATTATAGGATTATAAATTACAATTGAAAAATAAAATGAAGAAAATAAATTCACTTCTTGGCTGGGGCGCATATATTTCGCTCCCTTTAAGGAGATTCTAGTCTACTGCAGTAAATCTTTTCACCGGTCCAGCAGTAGTCCTTTTGACTTGTCTCCTCTATGATACAACATCCTTATCACAAAATGTTACTTAAAAAACTCTGGACAAGAGTTGAGTTTAAAGTTTCACAAAAAAAACACTTGCCTTCAACTAATAAGAACTCTCTTTTTTGACAATCTTAATGCACTCAATTTTTTCTTCCATTTCAAAACAAAGAAGACCTCTCTATTTATAGGAGAGGAAATTATTCAAAGATGAAAAAATAATGAAATGTCATCATTATGATTTAGTGCACCACTTATTAGTGATAATTAGATTAAAAATACATAATGAAATGAATAATCTTGCACTAACTAAAAATGATAATGAAATGCATTTTTATGCACTAAAGAGAGAATTATAACATATGTCACTTATGCAAATTAATATCACTCAATATTGATATTAAAATGCTAAAACTAACATAGTTCATTTGGCAACATCAAGATCCATAGAATTTGTAAATTTAGAATTTAGTCTAGATCATAGGTAGTGTATAATTCTTTCTATGTATTTAATATAGCGTTGACATTAAAATATCGATTAACCAGAATTTTCGCGAGATGAATAGAATTTCTCTATTCTTAATCAAAGATTTCATTTTCAAATATCTTGAAAATAAAAACAATTATTAAAAATGCTTTCTTTTTAAATGGACCTTACGCTATGCGAATTCATATTAATCGAGCTCTACCCACAAAAAAAAAATTAAAAAAATAAAAAGGAAACTAGAATTGGACATTTAAAGAGTAAAGAGCTAGTGACTTTGATATCCTCCTGCTTCTTTGTTGCTTGTATTTTTCTTCTTTTTGTCTCATTTCTTTACTTCCAATCCTATTATTTTTGTTTTTAAGTACAAACTTCGATTTACCTTTTATGTGGATTTAAAGAAAGCACTTAAAGTCTATTTTATACTTTTTGTGCTCCAAATAAATGACGTATATTTATTTTTTTATCAAGAGTTTGATCTAAGATTTTAAATCAATAATTCCACTACCCTATGATTTGTATGTACTAAAAAAAACAAATTAATGTATAACTTTTATTTTTTAAAAAATGTAATAGTATCTAGGGTACAATAACTTTGAACTCAATTTATGGCCTAACAATAACGAATTATGAAATCTCAAGTTCAAATTTTAATAAAGATTAAAGAAAATATAAGAAAATTTCTTTACATTAGTCAAAACCTTAATGAACAAAGCTATCCAATACATATTCTGATAGAAAATAGCAAATCTTCTTAAAATTAATAAACAAAAACCTCTCAAGCTGATTTGAACATTCTTTTATTCAGAAGAGCTTTGTTTAAAAAATGCATCATGTGGGTCAAACCTAAGAACTCAAATAAACAGAAGTTCCATTATTAATTCATATATTATTAATTAGCGTAACTTATATTCCAATCATACGATCCTATTAGTTCATCCAATTATATTGCCAAATTCACAAGTAGTCTTCACGCTTTAGTGTGCGCGTCTACTATTAGCTTTAAATTTAAGAGAACAATATAATAACATTAAAAAATAGTAATAATAATAAATCCAATTTTTTATAATAAAATAATTGACCCAGCAAGTTTCAAGTCGTTCTTCTTCCTTTCACCCCATATTTAATACTCAAAAGTTCGACTAATTAAAATTCATGTTGAAAAAATTTATTTTAAAAATAAAATATTTTTATTAAAAGAGCAGTTTGGTGTACTAAAATTTTTGCTATATGCGAGATTCGGAGAAGGATCTGGCCAGATGAGTCTGTTGTACGCAGTTTTACCGTGTATTTCTACTAAAAACTGTTTTCAAAACTTAAATCTGTGACCTCCTGATCACATGTCATAAGTTATCAAAATAAAAAGTTTATATATTTACTACGTTATCACAATCTTCGATGAAAGTCGTCTTTCGTTGCATATAATCACAATAAAAAAATTGCTACTTTTCCACTGTATATTGTCTTGGTCAAGCCTGCCTTAAAAATGATGTTTATGATTTCTACGTTGCATGGGTCAATTTTATATTTATTGTAATTTCATTTTCATTTTTTTCCTTACCTAATTTCAACCTTTTAACCTTTTTTTTTAATATTTTTTTTTCCAATGATTTAATCGGACACGAATATAATAAATTCAATTCCAATTTGAGACAAAATTGTGATACGATATCAAATACTTAATTATTTTTTTACCAATGAGCAACTCGTGATACTATTATAATGTCAAGAAAAACAAAAAAATATCATTTACATATTATTTTTCAAAGATAAAGTTGGAAAAAATTAGATATTTAAATTTTTCAAGTTTCAATTGCCCATTGAAAAATAATTTACACCAACTAATACTAAATCGATCGATAATTTTTCTACCCTTTTCTATTCTATTAGATTTTCTTTTCTTTCCTATTAACTAGGGGTTGCAAAAATCGAATCAATCAATAAATCAAGTCAAAAAAAATGTTATTGATTTATTGTTATTGGGTTAACGGAGATTTAATGATTATATAAAAAAAATCATCAGGTTATCGGTTCGGCTTTGATATTTTAATATTGGATTTTTAGATAAAATGATAACTCATTGAAATTATAGTAATTTACTATTTTATCCCTACATAAATATTAAATATTAAAATTAGTACCTAATAATTACTTTCTCTGTCCTTTAGTCTTTAATTCACACCTCACAGTGATTTTGAGTTCAGAAGAAACAATTTTTTTTATTTGTGTTGCTCTTGTATGATTTTTTTCATGCTAGTTACTATTGTTTTTATTTTATGAGCATTTTGTATAGTTACATTATTGTCCTATTTCACCAAATTATTGAAGAAGTCATATATATATATATATATATATATATATATATATATATATATATATATATATATATTATGAGCATTTTCTTATTAGTTAAATAGAAAATCAAATCGTTAAGGATAAAAAATTGACTAAAAATATCTTATTAATTTAATCATTTATTTAAAGTAATAAATTAAACCGATAATACATATAACCGAACCGAACATATTAATGCACACATTTACCATATGTAAAAAGAATTGTGAAAAGAGTCAAAGATGGTTTGTTGACTATGGGCCTAGCAAACAATAATGGAAAAATTACTTGATTGAGTTTTTTAAAAAAATTAATTACTGATTTTAGCGATATTTTTTATTTATTACCATTTATAACAATATATAGCAATATTATGATAAATCTACACTTGTATTAAAAGTAAATTATGCATACAATATAAATGTATTATAAGTGTTTTAAAATATATATTATGTTTGTATAGTAAGAAACTAACATAATGTATTATAAGTCTATTAAAATATGTGATAAATGTATTATCCATCTATAAAACTTGTATTATATATGTTTTATAAATAGTTCTCTGTAATATGTATTAAAATTGTATTATAAATGTATTATAAGTGTTCAATAAAATTATTTTTTATTGCTATAAATGATAAATATTTTTTTAATATTGTATATTTATGTAAGTTTTCCAACAATAATAGATAAGCTCACCACTTTGACTACCAAGTCAAAACAAGATTCATTTGACTAGGTGCCGTAAGATCCTTGGCTTCTTTTTTTCTCACTCAATCGCTACAATTAAAATAGCTTTTAGCCATAAAAAATAGGGATAATTATGACAGATGACTATTCAGCAAAAGTAATTATAAAAAAAAATGATCATTTGTTGTATAACATGTATAGTCAAGCAATATTCAGTTTTTAATTGTATCATAATATATATTCAATGTATAACTCATGTATAAGTAATCTATATTATATAGTCAATGTATACTTTCTATGACTTTTGGCAAGCTATATTGCATAATCACTATATATTTCGTATGATTTTGGCTATTTTTTATGTAAATAAAACATGATTATATTTGTTGTAAACTAATTAGTTTATTGTATATATTTGAAATTGTCTCTAATAAATATACACATTAATTAAAATGTTAAAGCCTTTAACGATATTAGTTAATTGACATTGGATATAATGTCGCTATAGATTTTAGGGACCTTTACAAAGAATGTTAATTACCTCTAAAAGAACATATTTAGCGCGATATCGTTAATTAATTGCCGCTAAAGATCATTTTTTGATATAGTGAGTGTTCAATACTCGTATTGAGATCTAATTAATCTAAATTTTTGCACCACGTATAATCCATTAGAGAAAGACGCACTTTTTATCAATTTTTTTAATATAAAACTTGAACACAAGACTTTTAGTTAAGAGTGAAAGAGAGTTTCATGCCTTGTGCATATTGATGAAGCCTTCTATGAAATTCTCTTAAGTCCAAATATTTTGGATTCAAATAGAGTAGGCGGACTAAAGTGAGTAAATTATTCCTTGCTAAAAACTAGCTACTTCATTTCTATGGCTTGACCTCTCGAGTAAGAATTCTGATTAATGATGAAGGATCTCGATCATTACTGATATACATGTAAAGTCAATTGAGATCAAAGTTGGAATCATGATTTTAATCTTTATTTGATTTTTATAGCGATTTTAAATTAATATTATATGATAATAATTAGATTCACAATCACATATTTTTAATATTTAATAAAATTCTCAATAAATAAATAAATAAAGCTACTGAATTCACGCAAATTTATAAATAGTATTATAGATCCTCTGATTGAGATTATTGGTTACCCTACCTTTAATTAATTTTGTGTCTTTGAATTGGATATGCAATGCTTATTGTGTGTTGAATAGTCGGCAACATGGTCCCTCATTGTCAACAAGTAGCTAGGGACCAAATTAGTGCATAAATTTTGAATTGAATTCCATGCCGACAATTATAAGGTTTGGTAAGAAAGAAAAATGTTTGATTAAAAAAAAAAACTGTCATCTTAATTTAATGAATTATTTTTTATTATGGAATTATTTTAAATTTGTATACAACCTACTCCTTTCTGTCTTTTTCTCCTCTTTTTTTTTGAGGTTGTTTTATGTTTTGTCTCAACAATTTCTATAAAAGTTAGATTTAATCTCTATGATTTATATAAAAATAGATTGTTCTAATTTCGTAATAAGAATTTGTGTGGAATGGGAGTAATTTCGAATTCAGGAATATGCGATTTTAATTTTTTCACATGAGAGAAATGATCAAAAGCGTCGGATAAAAAATTCTTTGTCCAAATCTCATTTATCTTGATAATTATATTTGAGATCATAATAAATGATATAACTTATGATCATTGAAATAGACATAATAGTAGATCGATATATAATTTCCACAAAGCACAAAATCCGCTTTATAACAGATTGTAATGATTTGTTAATAGATTTGTCATCTTTCTAAATGGCAAACTTCCTCTTATTTTGACTTATAATCTATAATTGGTCTTCTAATTAAACAGTCAAGTTGATTTAATGTTTAAATTAGTGTTTTATTGAGTTCCCTACTTCGTTATTAATTGTGGTGGCATAGAGTAATTAAAATGAAGAAAAAGCTTTTATATATATTTTTTAATAATTCACTATTCACAATTTATTGACTTGATTAATTCGAATATACGTATGAGGAAATTCAATAAATGAATAAAAAAACTTTTTATCAAGAAGGCATATATTTTTAAGCCTCAAATCCGAAAATTCCGATTAAAACAAGAAGAAAGAATATTGAAAGCTGGAAATTCAATGGGTCTTCCTTATTAGAGCTGCAATTTTGTCAATTATCATGTAATTTCTTATTATATGGACCTAACAAAAAGTTTGGGATTTATTACCACCTTTTGCAAATGATTAATGATCACTACGACAATACTATCCACGGTCAAAATTCTTGAAATTATACTATATAGTGCCGGAGTCAGAATTCTAATTAAGAAAAATTAAAATATAAAGAAGTATATATTTTGGATACATAATAAATCTTGTTCGTCTATCTCCCATTTCGCTTGTTACTCTCTTATATATCTAGTGTCTCAGATACATGCGAATCACATCAGATACATGTATCTGTAGCGTGTATCAAGTATGATTCACATGTACCTGAATACATAACGAAATGTCGAAATCTTGATCGCTCGCCTCTCTTCTTATTTTAGTGTATTTGGCAGCAAAAATACATATGTCTGAGTGTATCTTTCTCAATATATGATAAAAAAAACTCTTAATTATTAGTAAAATAAGTAATATTTTAAAAGTGTGAATAATAATAGTATATATGATAGTAAAATATGTCTAATTGTGTAGTTTTTCCATATTTGAACAGTAAAAAATGATAAATTTTACCTAAATTCATAGTGATTCTTTCCAATTAACTCTATTCCTCCTTTTTACAAAATTACTCGAAATTCCTTATTTTTGGTGGAATCTGGATACATCACGTACGTCCTGATACATCGCGTAAATAATGCATTCAATCAATACATCGCGTATAGTGATGTAACGGAGAACTAAAAAAAATAGGACTTTTTGTAATTTTTTCAAATGCTAAGAAATTTTAGAAAATATAGTAAAATAAGTTGGTCCAAAACCAAATTTTAGCCCAAAATATGATTGGGCCAACTTACGGTCCAAATTATTCTCACAATAATATTGTATCCTAATTGAATAGTAAAAAGTTTGTTTTAATTATAATTTAAATTTTATTGTAATCTATCGTTTGTTAAATAAGAATTTAAAAATTCATCTTATGCATGATTTTTTTGATTATATTTCTTTTATTTATTATTTAACAATTTTAATTTATCTCATACAGTGACATTATATAACTAGAAATGATATAATTTATCAGATATAGTATTCATTATAATAGAACACAATATAAATACGAAGAAGAACCAAACAATAGTCTCCTTACAGATCTTCTTCTCCATTTGATTATTTGGTCTCACAGGTCAGGATCTTTCTTTATTTTATTTTTCTGCACCGGTGGCTGTCCAAAAAGCCGAGCCTGAGAAACCGGTGAAATCTGTGGACAACCGGGTTGTTGCTGAGAAGAGTAAGTATTACTATTTTCTTGTAAATTGGTGTTTATATGAACTGTGTTGATGAATTTCTGGCTTGGGAATTAAGACCAGCTTGTTTGTATCATAAGTGATGGTAATTATTATAGTAATTTGAAATCTTGTTGGTTAATCAAGTTTTATAAAGTTCAGTACTAAAGAATATTGAATTATTGTGGGTCTTTTCTGTTATAGTAATTTGAATTCTTGTTGCTTAATCAATTCAAATAATATATGGACTCTTTTCTGTTATAGATTGCTTTATAAATTATACGCATTCATCCTTTCAAATGGCTCGTTTGAATTATTTGATTGAAAGTAGTGGATAAGCATAATTGCTGATAATGGAGACTCTGGCAAAGGGTTCTGGGGCCTGCAACACAGCAACACCCCTCTAAAGAATCTTTTAATGAGGTGGTGGTTGATCAAGACTAACAATGACATGCATAAGTTGCTTATACAAGCTACCCCTATCTTTGTGTGTTGGAACCTTTGGAAAAATAGATGTACTTCCAAGTATGGAGGCAAGAAATCTAGCTCTTCTAGAGTTATATGCTCCATTGTCAAAGACTTATATATGCTGGCCATTAATTCTTTCCCTAATAAGAAGATGCCTTGTAAATGGAAAGAATTTGTGGACATGGTGGAACACAGCAAACATGATACAAGTGTGATCCAAGTCAAATGGAACAAACCCCCTCCTAACTTTGTGAAGCTTAATACTGATGGAAGTGCCATCAACAACCCTGGAAAGATAGGAGCAGGTGGTATACTCAGAGATCATAAAGGGGAGCTGATATATGCATATGCAACTCCACTAGGAGAGGGATCTAATAACCAGACAGAGGTTCAAGCTGCAGTAATGGGAATTAAATGGTGTGTCCAACATGGATATAGCAGGGTAATGTTGGAGACTGATTCAGAACTATTAGTGGGATGGTTGAAGCACAGACTTAGACCACTATGGAGCATGATCCAGCACATTACAGAGCTCCAAGATCTTGTTAGATTACTGGATCAGTTCCAATGCAACCATGTATACAGGGAAACCAACTTTCCAGATGACACTTTGTCCAAATATAGCCATGAAATTGATACCATTCACCAGTTCTACACTTACCAACATCTTCCACATGCAACCAGAGGATATGCCAAATTAGACAAGCTGGAGATGGCTGCATTCAGAAGAAGAAAGCTCAAGCAAATCAAGGAACCACCATGAATTCTCCTTATGTATGCTGTAATCTGTTTCCTTGATGCAGGTACAATAAATGACTACCACATCTGTCTCAATTTTGGAACTGCTTTGGAGTTTCAGCATTCACACCAACAAATACTGAAAGGGATTGGAGTATATACTTCTTGCATTGTCTCTCTTGGTGCAAAGCTACAGCTCTTTGCACACTGCAGAACTGCAACATACATCTACAACAACATCCATCAAGCAACAAGCTACAACAACTATAACTGCAATAACCACATTGAAATGTACACAACAACATACAACAATCACCAGATTCAGCAACAAGCCTTAACAGGAACCATTTGTGCAGATTTGCAACACTTCTGCATTAGTGTTGTAGGTACACTACACAGATGCAGCATCCAAGAACAACATCAGCAACATCGAACACCTCACAACTACTTGCGGAACTGCAGTTTCCAATGACTGAAAAGGATCATTACAACTTGCATAAACTTGATATGGTGTGTCTGTAAACAAGATACAACGCCTAAATCTCCAACAACCAAAAAGGGACTTCATACTTTTACATCCTGGACAAACTCGGTATGAAAAGACTAAGAAAGACACAGATGTAATGAACGATCTCGATCCATGGAAATTGGAAGATTCGTATACTTGCTCTTCTTCAATTTAGCTATGAAATGTAGCTTATTTGGATAGGACTAGTGTAGGTTTCTTTCTTGTATTCGCATGGAAGGGGAGAGTCTCCCTTATTTACGTTTTTCATAGTTGCATTGTATCGAGAGGAGTCCTCTCGTAGGTTAAACGCTTTTCTAGTTAGTTAGGAAGCACTGTATAGTATCAGGGGATGAGTTAGCCGACCTTAGTAGGTTGTCCGACTTATGAACCAATTAAAATCAGAGGTAAGGTTTATGCCCCCCTCCTTGTATTGTTATGCTTTATGAATAATAAGGCTTGGGGGTGTGCGGCTCAACCCCTGGCTGTGCACGAGAGGTGAGAGCCTCGTGTAGGATCTGTTCCCCCCCCCCCCCCAAAAAAAAGAGACTCTGGCAATTCATTATTCCTATGAATTCAGTTGCGCAATTCAAATAAAAGCCTTTAGAACCACTATGGAAGTTTTGTTGCAGAAGGAAAAGCAGCAGGTCAATGAGGAAAATGATCCATCTTCAACAAGTAAACAAACAAAGAAGAAGAATAAGAAAAGTACCATCACCAGTTCTGATAATGTTGCTTTCAAAAGCAACATCAACACAAGGTCTAAATCCCACAAACTTTGATGATTAGTACAATTTGCTGGAATGCAAGGAGTATTAATACTCAAGGCGCCTTAGACAGACTTCAAAAACTCAAGGATTATCACAACCTATCCATGTTAACAATTCTGGAACCATTTGCAAATCAATCACAGCTCAACCACTACAGAAATCAATTGAGAATGGACAGTGCCATCCATAATCCCAATAACAAGATTTGGTTGTTTTGGAATCAGGATATGGACTGCTCTGTTATAGATCAAGATGAACAGCAGGTTACTTGTGAAATCAAACATGTGGCTAATCCTAATTCCCATAATATTACCTTTGTTTATGCCAAGTGTAAGGATTACATGAGAAGGAGCCTCTGGGATAAGATGCTGCAGTATGCTAACACAAACAAACCATGGTGCACTATTGGAGACTTTAATGTGATCACAGATGTTGAAGAAAAACTAGGAGGGCAACCATACAATATGAACAAAAGTTTTGAGTTCATAAGTGTAATTGAAGCATGTGGTCTCACTGATTTGGGCTTCCATGGGCAGAATTTTACATGGTGCAACAACAGGGACATGGAAGCTAGAATATGGAAGAGGTTGGACAGGGCCATGGTGAATGATAGGTGGTTAGAGATAATGCCTATGACTACCATGACTCATCTTGCTTCTACAGGTTCAGACCACTGTCCTCTTTTACTTGAATGCAAGGAGACTCACAGTAATCCTATAAAATACTTCAAGTTCCTTAATTGCTGGGTGGAGAATGAGTCCTTTTTGGACACTGTTAGAGCCTGCTGGGAAGAATCTATTGAAGGTAATCCAATGAGAATATTCCATATGAAACTTAAGAGGGTGGCAAACACTCTTAGCACTTGGTCAAGACAATAGTATGGAGACATATATAAAGCTGTCAAGGATTTTGAACAGAAGGTACAACAAGCAGAAGAGGCTATCATCCAACACAATTCTGAAAGTAATAGGAGCAAGCTTAATCAGGTGAATGCTCAGTACATTAGATATTTGAAGACAGAGCATTCCATCCTTAAGCAAAAAACTCAGCTTCAGTGGTTTAAGGATGGAGATGCTAACTCCAAATATTTTCATGCTATTATCAGAGGAAGGAGAAGAAGATTATTTATTCATAAAATCACTGATGACCAAAAAAACACCATTCAAGGTGATCAAAACATAGCTATTGCTGCCTGTGAATACTTTGAGAAGATCTTTACTGGAAAAGAGGATTTGATCAATGAAGATATCCTAAAATTCATACCCAATACCATCACATCTCAGCAAAACCAAATTCTTAATGCTATGACTACCAAGGAGGAGTTGAAAGCTGCTGTATTTTCTCTCAGTGATGTGTCTGCTGCAGGTCCTGATGGATTTAATGGCAAATTCTTCCATACTTGTTGGGATATTATTAGTGAAGATTTGTTAAACTTAGTAAAGTACTTTTGTTGTGGACATTCTATTCCCAAGTTCATCACACATGCTTGTTTGGTTCTACTCTCAAAAGTAGACTATCCTAATAAACTTTCAGATTTCAGGCCTATATCACTCAGCAACTTCACCAATAAAGTGATTTCTAAAGTCCTTTACCTCAGACTAGCCCTAATTCTCCCTCGGGTAATCTCTGAAAATCAGTCTGGGTTTGTACAGGGAAGAAGCATTTCTGAAAATATTATGTTAGCACAAGAGATCATTCATGGCATCAAAAAACCAAAGATTGGAGACAATGTTGTTATCAAACTAGACATGGCCAAAGCCTATGACAGGGTGTCTTGGTCATTTATATGTCTAGTTATGAGAAGAATGGGTTTTGGAGATGTATTTATTGACATGGTTTGGAGGTTAATGGCTAATAACTGGTACTCAGTTATTGTGAATGGAGGTAGGCATGGTTTCTTTCATTCTACAAGAGGCCTCAAACAGGGAGATCCTTTGTCTCCAGCACTATTTATTTTAGGTGCTGAGGTGCTGTCAAGACTACTCAACAACCTTCATCAACACTATTTGTACACAGGCTTTCACATGGAGAAGAAGGGTCCTTCAATTAATCACCTAAGCTTTGCTGATGATGTAATTATTTTCACTTCAACCTCCAACTTTTCCCTCAAGCTGATCATGAAGACTATGCAGCTATATGAACACATATCAGGACAGCTTATTAACAAAGAAAAGAGTCAATGTATGATCCCTCTGAATACTGATCCAACTATTATTGAAAGGGTAACTTCTATCACTGGTTTCAAATCAACTCATGGCCCTATTACCTATTTAGGATGTCCCTTATATATTGGGGGTCAAAGAATCATTTACTTTACTAGTATGGTCTCCAAAGTGATCTCCAGGATTAGAGGATGGCAGACCAAAATATTGAGCTATGGGGGAAGAGCTACTCTTATTAAGTCAGTGTTGCAATCCCTTCCAATCCACCTGCTGTCAGCTCTCACCTCTACAGTCACTACTCTTAAACAAATTACAAGGCTTATGGCAGATTTTTTCTGGGGCTGGGACAAAGAAAAGAGAAAATACCATTGGGCATCCTGGGAGACACTCAGCTACCCTGTGGAGGAAGGGGGTATTGGTATGAAAAACATACAAGATGTGTGCTTGGCCTTACAATACAAACAGTGGTGGACCTTCAGGTCCAAGAAGACACTATGGGGAGAATTCTTAAAGGCTAAGTACTGCCAAAGAGCACATCCAGTGATAAAAAAATGGAATACAGTTCAATCTCTTATGTGGAAGCATATGGTGGCAAATAAAATGAATATTGCGCCTCATATAAATTGGCACATCAATTCAGGTACATGCAGCTTTTGGTGGGATGATTGGATGGGTATAGGACCCCTAGCTAATCACAATAGCTATCTACCAAGGCTCAATAATACTACAGTCTCTGAATACCTGGAGAATGGGGAATGGAATGTGCAGAAAATCAGAAAAGATGCCCCTCCTCAGCTGGTGCAGCAGATACTTAGCACTGATATTATCTACAAACACAACAAACCTGATCAAGCTTGCTGAAAACTGAATTCTCATGGTGGCTTCACATGCAAATCTGCTTGGGAACAAATCAGGGAGAAGAAAGCTAGGACCTTAACTGATGGCAGCACTTGGCACACCAACATTCCATTCAAAGTTTCCTTTCTACTTTGGAGAGCTCTCAGATATAAGCTGCCCACCAATAATAAACTTGTCCAGTTTGGAGTAGCACCAGCAGCATGCTCTTGTTGCTACAGACCTGGATTGGATGATATAGAACACATATTTGCTTCTGGAGATTTTGCCAAGCATATTTGGCAACAATTCTCCAGTTCCTGGGGGATCCTGCATGACACCATGTCCCTGAGATGCATCCTGATGAAGTGGTGGACTTCCAAGCCCAATAATGATGTCCATAAGCTCATGTTGCAGGCCACTCCTATCTTTGTTTGTTGGCATATATGGAAGAATAGATGTGCAAGCAAGTATGGAGGAAAGAAATCTAGTGTTACTAGAGTTAAATTCTCCATAGGTAAGGATCTATACATGCTGATAAACAATGCTTACCCCTACATTAAGTGGCCAGAGAGCTGGAAGGAGCTAGTTACTATGGTAGAACAATGCCAGCATGATATGAGAGTGATCAAAGTGGTGTGGATCAGGCCTCCACCTTCCATAGTAAAGTTGAATACTGATGGAAGTGCACTAGACAACCCTGGGAAAATTGGAGCAGGGGGGATATTAAGAGACCACAATGGGAACTTAATATATGCCTTTGCAACTCCATTGGGACAGGGTACTAACAACCAAGCAGAGGTGCAGGCAGCAACTATTGGCATCAAATGGTGCCTCCAACATGGCTACAATAGAGTGATATTGGAAGTTGATTCAGAATTATTGACCAAGTGGCTGAAACAAGATATCAAACCACCTTGGAGCATTTACAAATATGTTGCAAATTTGCAGTCTTTGGTCCAGCTCCTGGAATTCTTCCAGTGCATACACATATTCAGAGAAACAAATCACCCTGCAGATACCTTATCTAAATGCAGCCACATGTTCAATCAGACACAACAATTCTACAACTTACAGCAGCTTCCAAAAGAAACCAAGGGTTACTTCAAGATGGACAAGCTAGGACTGGCAAGTTTCAGAAGGAAAAGCCTAAAAAGGATCAAACAACCTCCTTGATTAATATATCTTAAGTCAGATTGTGTAATAGTTTCCTATATGTATTTTGCAATGTACTGTTTCTTAGTCAACAAAGCTATGTCATATTGTAAAGGGAGAGTCTCCCTAGTTTATTGCTTTCATAGAATAATCAACATACCACTAAAGGTAAAGAATAAAGTAGAGGTCTTTTCCTTTCTTCTCATTCTTGGATGTGCAGGTGTAAAAAATCCATCAACCTCCAACAGGCAGCACTCACTATGGCTGTTTCTCAATAATGCAACTACAGCAGATGAGGAAACCAAACAACCCCTGCTGGAGCAACTGTTGGAACCAACAAGAGATCCACTACTCTTGGACCTCCCCTTTGTGTTTGGTTGTTTGTTTATGCAGGTTGCTGGAGCATCAGAAGCTGCAAACTCTAACAAGCTGCAGTTGCACAAGCCATGTACTATAGCAGCAGCAGCTGACCTGGAAGATCTTCAACCATTTCCAGCACACAACAACAACAACCCTAAATCCCTTGCAGATACCAGAGCAACAACAGTAGTACTTGTTTGTGGTCCAGCTGATTCTGCAGGTCACACAGAAGCTCCATATGCATCAACCATTCAACAGCATCAGCAACAACACAAGCCAAAAGCAACACACAATTCAGCAACAGTCAGCAAAATCTCAACAATATGCATCATGCAACATCAAACTGATCCCACATGTTATAGTTTGATAGCATATGTAGCAACTACAGACCTCAAGAAGTCACAACCCAAACGGATAACTGGAGACGTTAGTCGAGCGACCTTGAAAAAGTTAGCCGACTGAAGACTCATCAAATGAAATACATCCATATGTCACCAAATATGCAACACCATGCACTGACATTGCATGAAGCACTCGCATCTCATGGACAAGCTCGGTATGAAAAAGATTAAGAAGGCGAAGATGAAATGAACGATCTCGATCCATGGAAATTGGAAGTTTCATATACTTGTTCTTCAATTTAGCTATGTTTTAATGTAGCTTAGTTGAATAGGACTAGTGTAGGTTTTCTTCTTGTATTGACATGGAAGGGGAGAGTCTCCCTCATTTACGTTTTTCTTAGTTTTATTGTATCGAGAGGAGTCCTCTCATAGGTTTATCGCTTTCCATCTACCAATGGAGATGAGCTGGCCGATCTTAGTAGGTCGGCTGACTTATGAACCATCTTAAGTTCGGAGGTAAGGTTTATGCCCCCTTCCGTGTTTTTTATTATTTTTATTATTTTTATTTATGTTAAGGCTTGGGGGTGCTGCTCAACCCCTGACTGTGCACGAGAGGTGGGAGCCTCGTGTAGGGTCTGTTCCCCCCCCCCCCCAAAAAAAAAAAGTTGCGCAATTTGTTTTTCTTTAGTTGGTTTAGTTAATTTGGGATTAGGGATAGCAAAATCAAATCCAACCTGTTTATTTATTAGCTCAATCCATTAAAAATTTGGATTCATATGTAACCCAAATTGATTCCATAGAAATTTTGTTAAAATATTTTTAATTTTTTTTTGATATATATATATATATATAGTCTTAATAAAGATTTTTTTATTAGTCACTAAAATATTATAAAATAACAAATAAAACAATTAAAACTTAGTAAAAATTGTGTTGGGTTGGGTTAGGTCTCGACCCGTTCTATAACCATTACCCAACCTGTTTTGACCCAAACAAATTTGGGTTGAGTTGGGTCAGGTCGGTTCTTGACTCGATTTGTTGTCTTGATCCATTATGACCCGTCTAAATTTGATACAACCTGCTCAATTGCCACTAGGGGTGTTCAAAAATCGAACCGACCGATAAATCGAATCAAAAAAATATTATTGGGTTATTGCTACTGAGTTATTGGGTTAACGGGTTTTTAATGATTCTATAAAAAAAATTATTGGGTCAACGGTTCGATTTCGATTTTTAGTATTGAGTTAGTGGGTAAATTAATAACCCATTAAGATGTAGTAATTTACTACTTTACCCAATATTAAATATTAATAATTAACCTATCCATCACATTGTTGTATCTTTCCATTGATGAAGAGGAAGATAAAAGCTTTTGCCTTGCACAACTTTAGGCGTTCCATCTTCTCTCTCAGTACTGCTTCAATTTTCAGGTAATTTGCCATGGCTCTCTTCAATTTTTGGTTTCAATTTCTTAATTTGTCATCTTCACATTGTTTTGATTGCAATTTTTTATCCGATTTCTCTATATTTAGTTTTATATATGGGCTCATGAAATTTGAATCTAAGAAGAATTGAAATTACTAGGGCAAAAATGGCAATATGAATATTGAGAAACCCATGAAAAAGCAAAGAAATTGATGTGTCTCATCTGCGTTTTCAGAGGATAGCAAATTTCAAATTCTGTCTTGGTAGGACATGTATTTCTATTGCAATGAAATTCATAAATGAAGTAATGAAATAGTTAATGGTAGGGTTACCATTATCCTTTTTGTTGTCATCTCTCTATTTTGCTCTTCAATTTTTAGATTTAATTTCTTAGGCTTCCATTTCCCCCTCTATTTTCTTTGTTGTTCAATTTTTCTCTGCGCGTCTCTACATTTGGCAGTAGATTTGGCTCATATTCGTATGTTTTCCCGTCGATTTTCTTTTGAAGTTCAATTTTTTACCGCCCTTCTCTACATTTGGCTGTAGATATTGGCTAAGTAGATTTATATGTTAAAAGCAGGGGTCAATCATTTAATTGAGCCAACAATTGAAAGAGAGGAAGTAATAGAACCAAAAATAAGACCAGCTAATTCAAGCTTTTTTACTTTTAATTTTGAACTAGCATGGATCAATTATATGTATCTTTTGGCATTCAATTCCTCTATTCAGGCTAATTTCTTTCTATTATTAATTAATTTGTCAAAAATAAGACCAGCTAATAATTGCACAATTCACTTAGTTATTGAATTAGCCCAATCAAATTACTGTGTAATATAGTCAGTATAGTCAGCTAGAAATCTATCGCTAAGTGATTAATTTTCAAAGATATGGTCAAGAAGTGACCAGTGATGCTATTTCTAGCTAATATACCTCAGGTCACATACATGACTCGAAAATGAAAACCCCGCTATCTGGGATTTCACTGGGTTGTTGTTGTTGTTGTTGTGTTAGCCAACGTGCTTATGGAGAACCTGTTTTGTTATTAACTCAATAAGAGTTATTTCTTCAGGTGATTGATTTGAAGACACAATTATACACCTAGAAGAAGGTAAACTTTTGGTGGAGGAATAAGTTTGGCTATTTCAAATCCTATAAAATAATGAAATTGAACTTAGCAGAAGATATTCAAGAATTGTATTCCTCATACCAATTGATTTTCACCCTATTTATAAAAATCAAATCTAAAAAGAACCAAGAATCCCAGCGCAAGGGGAAAACAGATACATCTGTCATTTGCCTTTGTTTTCTGATTGAAACGATGCTAAATATTTTTCAGACTTTTGTTGTTAAAGTGTCCTATAATTGTCTAAACTGAACTACGTGTTGTTGTGATTGTTGTTCTCAAGTGTGTTCAACTTCTTTCTCTTTTGTAAGCCGCGGCCTTCTGTTTTCTATAATTATTTTCGCTTTGCCTGAAGATGTCTTTACACTACTGATCAATGTTGTCCTTCCAAGTTACGCAACCAATGAAAAAAGAATACAAGAATTTATCATTATCGATGCTCAGTAAGTTCATATTTATGCACTTAACTAATACTTCTCCTTTTCTCTTTGCTTAATATATCAGAGTTGCTACTCTTTCTAAAACATAATTTGAGCAACTTCTACACCTTAAAATTTTAGTTATACAATATTTTGTTCATTTCATGCTAACACTGCCCAACTACTTGGGTTTAGTTGTATACGTGTGTTACAATACAAGTAAGACTCCTTTTGCAAACACCAAAGTGAAGTACAGACAAAGATAAATAATAAAAATCAATTATTTTATTGAGCCGAGGGTCTCTCGGAAACAGCCGTCCTACCTTGGTAGGAGTAAGGTCTGTGTACACTTTACCCTCCCCAGACCCCACGATGTGGGATTTCACTGGGTGGTTGTTGTTGTTGTTGTTGTTGTAACCTAACTAAACAGTATATGTCTATATCATTACTCTACCCTACTTTACACCGCTTTAGTCTTTACCCTTTTCTCAAAACCTAAATATTAGTTTGTAATTGTAGCTTTTGCAAGTTTGTAAAAATCTGTAATTTGATTAACATCAAAAATTCTTTATTATGTTTTGTATGTAACATGTAATTGATGTAGCCTTCGTACTACATTGGCTCTTATTGATGTAGTTTCTCATTATCTTTTTTGTTTCACTATATTAAAGCATTTTCAGTTCATTTGTTTGTTTCACTGTATCACGCCAAATTGCTAGAGAAGTGAGAAGTCATATATTTATTTTATGACAATTTTCTTATTGGGTAAATCGAAAACTACCGTTAACGATCAAAAACTATAAAAAATATCTTATTGGTTTGTTAAAGGTTTAGCATATTTAAAAATCAAAAATCGAAAAATCGAATTGATAATACATAAAATCGAACCAAACCGACCGATGCACACTCCTAACTGCCACCCCTATTAGGGATAGAGACCTTGGACAAGAACCCAAGTGTGGTGCATCAATGAAGTGAATTGCGAATCATGAGATTTGAAGTTTAATTCTTAGTGGAGAATTTAAAAAAAGACACTAGATGATTTCTACCAATCCTCGAATACTTGTGTGCTTGTGGGAGGTAGTAGATATCCGTGGAATTAGTCAAAAGGTGTGAGCAAGCTGGCCGGGATAGAAGGGTTATTAAAAAAAAGAAGGTCCTTGTTTTGGCCAAAAATTTATTCTTTTTTCTGCCAAAATCTGTATTGACAGTTTACTTAGTATAGCATTTGGTCATCTGGAGCCTTATTATAAATTGGTTAGTCTTTGAAGGCAATGATGCAGAGTGAAAATTTTGTTGAAGATTCGCTTCATATCCGCAAGCTGGAGGTTACTGACAAAGAAAAGGGGTTTATCGAATTGCTGAGACAATTGACTGTCTGTGATTCTGTCTCAGATGAGAAATTCAAGGAAAGATTTGAAGAAATCGCGAAATATGGCGACGACCATTGTATTTGTGTGATAGAAGATGTCCAATCAGGGAAGATTGTTGCGACTGGAAGTGTGTTTATCGAGAAGAAGTTTGTGAGGAGTTGTGGTAAAGCTGGACATATTGAGGATGTTGTGGTTGATTCGAGTACTCGTGGGATGCAATTAGGTAAGAGAATTGTTGAGTATCTTGCTGATCATGCTCATTCAATGGGGTGTTATAAGGTAATTCTTGATTGCACTGAAAAGAATAGACCTTTTTATGAGAAATGTGGTTTTAAGAAGAAAGAAATTCAGATGGTTAAGTATTTCGTTTGATGAATAATTATGTTTATTGAGTTTATCATAAGGATAAATGGTTTGACAACTTTCATTGCCATCATTCACCTAATCTTCTGTTTTCTTGTAAACCCTGTGGTTTTGGTTTTGAGCATTCGCAAATGTGAAGTTCAATTTGTTTTTGACCAGCGTTGCACTGATGTGAATTTCATGTTGTTTCTCTGATCTTTAGATCGAATATCTTTTCCTTATCTCATGTATTGCTTCATAGTTTCTTAAGAGCAACTTTCAAGCAATCCAGTCTGTATTTACTTACACGGAGTTACAAAAGGTAGAATCTTTTTTTAAGAGTAACCTGGTGTTTCCAACTTAGACGATTTGTATGTAGCTCAAGAATAACCCGGTATTTCCCACTAAGAAGTTCATACAATAAATCTCAGCACATCCACTACATTGTGGTGAAAAAGCAAGAACACTATTATAGGATTACATCGGAAACAACCTCTCTACCTCTTCGAGGTAGTAGTAAGGTCAGCGTACACTCTACCCTCACCAGACCCCACTAAGTGAGATTTCACTGGGTATGTTGTTGTTGTTGTTACTATTATAGGATTACATATGACCATCCTTCCATCTACTGTCATAGCTTTTGCTTCACTTTGGTCGAGTACATTACCAATTGATTCTTCTTTCGCTGTTATCACTTTTCATGACAGGCGAATTGTTTGTTGGGTGAGCTCAGTTGGTAAAAACTTACCCGCATGGGTTTTTTTGCACTAAGCCAATGAGAAAGACACGTGTCTTTGCTCCGATTTACTAGTTCAAAAAACAATGTCTTTCACATATGCTTTCTCAACTCGTCAGTCCACATCAAATCCCACGTCTTCATTGCCTCTTATGTAATTCCTCATCAACATACTTGAGATTTTCATAGGGTACCATCTCACATTTTCTTTGGAGCTTTACAGTAGCCTATTCCATGTATTTTCGTTTCCTTTATCCTTCCAATAATCTGAATCCAAGAAGTTCTCAGTCAGATTCTCAAGAAATTTCCTACCATTCACTTGTTATACTGGTGAAAAAGAAAGTGGAAAAATGAATCTCTCTCGTTAGGTGACAGGGTGATACTATTGAACAGTGTACGATGTTCTTTGCCTACTTCAGTGAGCTACATCAAAAAACAGTGTCTTTCACATATGCTCTTCTATGTTATTAGTTTTCTGCATACTCCAATGCTTGCTTAGACGATCATGTCACATCACATTCCATTCGATCATTTGAGCAGAGGCGGATCCAGGATTTGAACTGTATGGGTTTTGAATTGTAGGATAGCGACCTCAAGTTCTAGTAACTAAGTTCGAAATTTGATTTGTGTACATATTTAGTGGATTTCCTAATACATATATACAACGTTTGAGTCAAAGTTACTGGGTTCTACCTAACCCGTAAGTTGAGGTCTACCTCCACCCTTGCATTCGTGCTTGTTTATTTGCATAAGGAAGAAATCCTTCGCCATGTTTAAGAAAGTGTCTCCTTAGATAAATGCATAACAATGTTTTCTGATCAGTTGAGTATTGTTTCTCTTTTAGTAAAAGGTTAGAGGAGCTTCACACTTGCATTTGTCATGTAAAGTTGCATTTCATCTTAGAGGAGCACGAACATGTCATTGATATAGACGAGTACAGACGATAAAAGTGGAGAATAGTAAAAATATGGAGCTTAAGCTGGAGAAGAGCACGAGCTCGAGCTGCTTTACACAGGTTGGTTGTTTTCTAAATTCGCGTGTCTTATGCTCGATATGTAGATTGATTAGATGGATTTGAATAGAGATGCAGCAGCACTATGGTTCTTGTTGCGGAAAAAAAAAATAGATGTTCAACAGGAAAATGCTTTGAGTCACCTTCCACCGTCCTAACTCGAGTCTTGGCTCCAGCATACATGTCCTTTATCGCCCTAATATACACTATCGGGACACCTTTAGCCTCCAGACACCTCCAGAGAACATCCCTCAGAACTTTGTCATAAGCCTTTTCAAGGTCAATGAATACCATATGGAGATCCCTTTTTTTCCTCTAAATTTCTCCACCAGTCTTCGCATAAGATGGATTGCTTTAGTAGTTGACCGCCCCGACATAAATCCGAACTGATTCTCTGAGATTGACACTCCTCTCCTCACCCTCATCTCCACCACTCTCTCCCAAATCATTTTAGTGTGACTTAGCAATTTGATACCCCTGTAATTATTATAGTTTTGGATATCACCTAGTTGAAAATCTGATAGGCCTAAGCCTATATGTGATCTTTTGAAATGTTGGACAGAGGCGAATTCAAGATTTAAGCTTTATGAATGCAACTTTTAAGGTTTTTAGCATTGACCATATTGTATTTTTAAAGTTATGGGTTTATATCTACTATTTGTTGTAATGTTTGTAGATTCTCGAACATAAATTTATTCTCTTGTTGAAAATATTGAGTTCAGATGAATCGAATACTGATACTATGCATCAACCTCAAGCAGAAGCATTTTTCTAGGTAAGCATTTTCAAAGCAAAAAATAACCCATAATTTAGATCATAATTTTAAATTTCTCATAAAATAAATCGTTTTCTAATATACATTTTGTTGATAATTAAGGATTTAAGGGTAATCTTATTGATATAAATATTCAGCATAAGAAGATGCTAGGATTAGTATTTTAGCCCTGTGCCAAAACGTTTGGCAAAAAATACAATGTTTCTTATTATACCGAGAAATCCATTTTCTGAGCGCCAATTGCAGCCTTCGAAACTTAGGGATAATGGACCTGCCCCTCTACGCTTCTCCACCAAAACACTAGGTTTAGTTCGTTTGGCGTAGAGCTTAGGTAAAAAATACAATGTTTTTTCAAGGTCATTCTGCTTTTTGCTTTAAAAAACTCAACTGTTTCTTTCCTTCCACATGGTCCACCAAATGACGACTGATCTAAAGCTTGCACCAAGTTCAGAGATTTCGTAGAAATGCTTCTGCATCCATCACACAGGATCTGATCAACCTCTGCATTCATCAAACAAGATCAACGAATCGTTAAATATAACTTAACGTAAGATGAGGTGTGTACTGGAGCTGGCGATGAAGCCTTTTGATCAAAGTTTTCTGCATGGCAACGTATAACTTATTGCAGAGACCCTCCATCACAAAGATAAAAAGAAACGGAGAACGAGGATCTCCCTGTCTTTAAGCCTCTCTGGGTAGGAAAGAAGCCATGAAGATAACCATTTATGAGGATGGAGAATCTAACTGTAGAAATGCACAATTTTTTTATCCAATTGACACCATATATCGATCTGTCACACAATATTTTGCTTCAGCATATCAATGCTCCTCTTCCTTGGAGTAACGGTAAAGTTGCCGCTGTATGACTTATAGGTCACAAGTTCGAGTTGTGGAATCAGTCAATGATACGTGCATCAGCGTAAGCTGCCTAAATCACACTCTTTGGGGTGCGACCCTTCCCCCTACATTGCGTGAATGCCGGATGCTTCGTGCACCGGCTGCCCTTTTTACAACATTGCTCCTCTTATCGAGTTGATGACAGATAAATATTAGGTCTGTCTCTTCGGCATAAGAGTATGACACCAATTGGCCTCTATTCTCTTCTGCAACATCATATTACCAACTGAAGTCTTACCAGTAATCTCCACATGAGCATGATCCTTTAAGGAAACAATGGAAACGGTTATTATCCCGCAAGGTAATTTCTCTCTCTGTTATCTTTGAGACAAGCTTGAAGAACGTATGGCAATCACCACAGATACGGAGATTTTTTATTATTCTGATTACATCACTAGGTTTAGTACTTAGTAAGCCGAATGCAAGCGCGAGCTTCTCACTGTGACAGCCCACAAAATGCTCCTTCTCCTCTTCTTCGATGTCAAATAGAACGTATTCTGTTTTTGGAACATAACCTGCCTCTCTTAACTCCTTGCTCAGTTCACTGAGTTTAGCGTATATGTTATCTGCTATAGGATGATATGTATCTCCAACGAGAAATTCATGAACAACTCCAACAATCTCTATCCAACTATAGGCAGGAATCTTCTGCATTCTTCTCTCGTTCATAGAAGACCTGATCTTTTCCGAATCATCCCATTTATTGTTAGATGCATATATATTTGATAAAAGAACATAGTTTCCTGAGTTCCATGGTTCCAATTCAATCAACTGCTTTAGCACATGTTCAGCCAACTTGGTATCACGATGTAATCGGCAGCCACTTAACAGAGCTCCCCAAATGATGGCATTAGCCTTCATTGGCATACTTTCGATCAACGAATGAGCTTCATCCAGCAAACCAGCTCGTCCTAGAAGATCAACCATACATCCATAATGTTCAATTGCTGGTTCCAAAGAGTACGAGTGAGTCATGCTCTGAAAATATTTGCGACCATCGTCAACAAGGCCAGCATGAGTGCAAGCACAAAGGAGACCGATGAATGTGTTTCCGTCAGGTTTTATACCAAGTTTCTCTACTTGACCAAAACAACAAAAGGCAGATTTCACATGCCCGTGCATAGCAAGACCTGATAGAACAGCATTCCAGATTACTCTATCCTTCATGAACATTTGTTTGAATATTTCCCAAGCTGATGTCATCCTCCCACATTTAGCATACATATCAATAAGGGCTGTACCTAAAACAGCATTACAGAAAAACTCATTCATGTCCATCAACTTACTAGCCCATTCGCCAACTTCTAACGCTCCTAACCTTGCACAAGCAGAAAGTACACCAACCATTGAATAGCAATCCGGTCTAACATTCTCTCCTCGCATCCTGTAAAACAGCTCCAACGCCTCTTTAGGAAGCCCATTCACTGCATAACCCTGTATCATAGCACTCCAAGAAACAACATCCTTCTCTACCATTTCATCAAAAACCTCACGAGCTTTCACCATTTTCCCACATTTAGCATACATATCAACCAAACCCGTATTAACAAACACATTCCTCCCCATACCCATCTCCACTGCGTACCCATGTATCCACTCACCAGCACTAACATCCCCTACACGACTACACGCAGACAACACCCTAACAAGAGTAAAACTATCCGGACTCAAACCCATTTCCAATGACCTCCGAAACAAACCAATAGCTTCCTTAAACTTCCCAAAATCAATATACCCCGTCATAATCGCGGTCCAAGAAACAACATTCTTCTCAGGAATATCATCAAACACTTGGTGTGCATCATCAAGAAACCCACACCTAGCATAAAAACAAACCAACCCAGTCTTCACAAACACATCATAATCAAATCCTCCTTTCACAACAAGCCCATGAGCCTTTACACCCAATTCAAAATCCGACAACCTCGTACAAGATTTCAACAAAAACGGAAAAGTAAAATTGTTGGGCAAGAAACCTTCATCTCTCATTTCATGGAAAAAATCAATAGATTGATGAAAACAATCATTCGAAACTAACCCACGAATCATTGTATTGTAAAGAAAAATGTTGGGTTCTTGAGTTTGATTGAAAACGAGTTTAGCATAATTTGGGTTGTTGAAATTGTTCAAAGTAAATTTTAATAGTAAGTTTAAAAGATAATTGTTTTGATCAAAACCTGTACGAATAAGGCGACCATGAATGTGTTTAAGCTGATTGAATGATTGGAAGCCATGAAAGAGAACTGCTTTTAGCTCCATTAGAGCTTTGGGAGCAGCAGTTGAGGATGCTGGATTCATGGCTTAAACAACCTTAGGCAACAAACCAATTATCTGTACTGAGATGTATATACTTAAATTGACGTTATTATTGGTAAAAACATATATTAAAAAAAATATTCAATAACATAATTTGAACTATACTTTTTATTATTATCTTTTATAAAATTATAAATATAACTGTGCAAGTAGTGTAATTTATCTCCTAAAAAATATAAAAATTCAATAAATAAAAGAACAAATATAAAAAAAATAATTAAATATCTATATTGAACTTTGAACAATTCAATTATTTTGAATAATAAATTATTTTTTTAAAAAAATCACTTAATATATATTAAACAGAAGGAGTACTATGTAACTTAAATTCACGTTATGGTTGGTAAAATGTTTTTGGTGGCATAAATTTGTCGTACGACTTTGCATTTCTCATAAGCATACAGCTATTCGAACTCGTGAAGCAATAATATCCTTTTTTTCCACCTGATAACACCATTAACGGAAAGTCTCAAGTTCAAGGTGGAGAATAAATAACCTTTAATTTTGATATGAAGTATTCTACCCCTCAATGTATTTATCCAGAGCAAATTCAAATTAGTTTAAATCAATTATCTGTAAAAAATAGTACACGTGAAAATTGCAATATGATGTATTTACTAACATTATGATTAGTTTCCTAATTGAACATTTTTTCTAGCTTAATACTAAAAAAGTGAAATATTTTTCTTGATTTAAAACTAACCATTACCAAATTAAAGATACATCAATTTATCAACTAATTTCTTGATTCCCTTCTCATTTTCCTTGTATGCAAATGGAAATGGAAAAGTTTATGGGGATTAAATGATTTTCTTCTGAGTCGGCTGGGAAAACACAAGCTTAACACGTCTTTCTTTATCTTTTTCATATCTGAATGTCTTTGTCGAGTTACCAAAACAAGTTTGTTAACTGAACATGTCAGAGACGAATTCAAGAATTAAAATTTATGTATTTTTACGACGATCACAAGTTAATAACAATAATAACACTAGTGAATTCTTAGGCAAAAGCTACTGGATTTCTGAAAATCCTGAAATTACATGTACATCCACTTCCGTGTCTGATCGAGCTACAAGTTGTGCATTTTTTTCCTAGAGAAATTACTATACAAAGATCAGCACTAGGAGATGACGACAACAACTATGCCTCAATCCCAAACACGTACCAGGAGAACGAAAAGATCAAAACAAATAGATATCTAGATCCGACGTCTACCTGCATAAATATGTACTATATGTTCATTACAACAGATGTGTACTAGAGGGGTTTGCAAAGAAATGCTCCCTTGAAATTAACTTAGACTTCTTGAAATGGCTACCAAGAAGACTACTCAGAATTGCTGGCGCTCCGCCTGGATTTGTCTGAGGAATCTTACGCGCAAAGATAACATTGTCCAGGATCATAATGTTTAACAAACTTCTGCAACTCTGAAAGACACAACAAGAATGTTTTAGCAGATGAGAAAAGGTAAAAGTGTCTTGTCTATCTCATACCCATAAAAACATTACTACTACAACAACATAACTAGTGTAATTCCACGGGTGGGGTCTGGTGTGGGTAGAGCATACACAAACCTTACCCCTACCTTGAAGAAGTAGAGACCCATAACGCATGATGAGCAAATGGATTTGAATAATTGTTAAAGACCTCCATTACTACCAAAACTTTTTCCTTGTTATCTACAAGACCAAAGAATTAGAACTAATTCCGTTCCCCTTGTAGCAAATTTTGAACAAATGGACTAATGGATACTAGATGTGCCAGCAATTCTCTGCATTGACAGATGCGGAGCCAGGATTCCAACTTTATGAGTTCTGGATTTTAGAACGATGACTTCAAGTGTAAATAACTAGATTCTAAATTTAAAGTGTAAATATTTAATAAATTTCTCAACACAAGTACATAGTTCGAGGAAAAATTATTGGGTTCGACCGGTAGCTGGGCTTCTAACTTCGCCCATGGCCTAGGAACACGATCTCACTAACTAGAAAATATCCTGCCTTGTAGAAACTACAAGTATGATAAAGAGATGAGCTTTGTTTATGTTTAGAAGGCACATCAGGGCTTCCAAATGCGCACTCAGAGGCAATCAATCTGGCTAGGGGAATTCCCAGATTGATATAATAGAAAACATGAAAATTTTGAACAGCTCATAATTTATAGAAAGAGAGCCTTGGAGAAGAGATCATTGGAATTTTTATAATTTCTGGGGCAAGAACAATGATACGGCTCAAACATTAAAATCTCTTCTTTTTTTAACTTGACAAGATCCTCCCAAAGTGAGACAGGTTTAAGCAACAACAAGAAAGGAAACCAAACGAAGCACGAACTGCAGTGTGACATTTCTATGGGAAGTGGCTATCAGCTTCAAGTACATTTTATCTGATTATTCAACAGACTGAAGAAACAAGTCTGAGGAAACAGAAATAAAAATCATACCTGAGGATTCAGAACATGCATGTGGAAGATAATATCACCCTGAACAATAATTAAGTAGTCAGTTTGAAACTAATAATACAAATCAGAAGTATCTGTATATATTGCTACGAGGACAGTTACACTTAAACAGCCAAGCTGAAAATGGATGTTTAAATTGGTAATGCAGTGTTCATCAGTGATCAAGATAAAGAAAAAGAATGACCTTATGATTGAGTCGCAGTAGTCATAGGGAAATGAATCCATATGACATGCAGCATAACAAATCGATATAAATTGGTGTTCCCAAGAACACAGTACAAAATACATCCGAGAACATTGAAAAAGATAAAGAAGCAAATGAACCTAACACTAAGGACTTAGATAAAATGAAAAAAAGATACTGTATTAACAAGAGAACTAGACAAAAATTAAGAAGAAATTCACTGATTTATTCAACAACCAACAAAGATCAATTGTCCCTGATATTTTGAAGCAATTCATTATGCACAAAATCAGAAAGTGATACTTCTAAATTGCACAGATTCGCTGGTCATGTTTTTATGAAAGTAAAAGGGTGTACCTCTTTTATTCCCGGATTTTGCATCACTATGCCTAGCACACGGCGTACAAGTCCCTTGTAGACACGTTCATTTGTAGTACCATCACCATTTAGCCAAGGCAATATTGGCTTACACAAATGCAAAGCAGTAGAGCGGAGCTCATATGGTTCTTCTGGATGATTTCTTGTGGGTGAACTAGCTTCAGTAGGTCTACAACCTTTGGCCACATTGATGGTTTGCTTTTCACTTGAAGGTTCAGCATCCCCTTTAGGAAGATTAAGAATTGTGACTTTGTGTACCTTATCAGAATTCCCATGCACTTCCTTCTGCAACCCCACATCTTTATGATTTTCTCCATTATGTGTAGCAGATTCCTCATCTATTTTAGCCTCAGAATCTTCATAAGGAGATAATGTAGCATCTTTATGAATAGCAGCCACTGGAGTCAAAAAGTACTTGGAACGATATAAAGAATCAACCACCCGAATAGAGTCGTAAGCATTGACCTGCAATTTGTAGTCCCACTAAATGATTAGTTAAATAGATGATGGGCCTTCTACTGCACTCTGTTTCATTCTCTTTTAATTATATCACTAGTTATAGTGCCATCTTTCCTTGATCAACCCACTTGTAAAATAAACAATTACAACAAGCTTAATACATAATGTCATGGGTTTTATTTTGAGTTATAGTGGCTACCTCCACACAATATTGACGAAGCTGGTTAGCAGCAAATTAAGCATGCAAGTCAATTTTATTCATAGAACACATGGCTCAATGATATATTAATCCACAACACAAGAGACATGCTAACACTTAACTGAGAAGAACTCCAACACACCAAACTTAAACTGATGAGCAATCTACTAGTAATACAAGAATTTTGAAGTACATGCTTATGACAACTATGTCAAGTTTGGTGCCTAGTCACATGATTCCTTTTTTAACTACCAAAATTTTCCATATTACTAAACCAACTCAAGACATCAGGGAACTCATCAAAGCATTTTGGCCCCTCTACTCATAGTTTCTTCTCTTTTCATCCCGTCCATATTGTACAACATGCTTTAACAAAAATTCAGACGATATATGATAGATTCTTTAAATAAAAAAAAAATTTCTTAATATCATTTGACACTTAAAACCGGCATATTCATGTTAAAACATACCAAAGTACGCCATTATTCTAAATACAATAAAATTTGGGGGCTACGGGGAATTTCAAAGTAATATCCATCTGTTTTCAGGAGCAATCAGTCAGTTTCATATGAAGTAAATTCTCAAGATTCAATGCATAAGTGACAAGACAAACACACTACACAGAAAAGTAAAACACACAATGAAGAGACTTAGAGGAGTTTCAGGCAAAACTAGTTTACACTCACTACAGGTGAATCCACATTGACCACACCTTTACAAGTGTCCGTTTAAATAAGCAAATGAACAAACAGCTTTTAATTTTTCTACAAGAAACTCTCTTTAAAACAATCCATTTACTAATATTTCCTATTCAGTAAATGAGTGAAAAGTATTATTTCACAAAAATAACATCAGATAGACAATAACTGAAGATTTAACTCTAAGCAGGTGCATGAAACTTCATCAGATGGTGCAAAGAACAAGGGAATATAGCTAACTGTTAATTCAGACGCACCTTCAAAACTCTTCCAAATGCTTCTAGCACCTCAACGACAGCTTCAGAAAGCTTTTTCTCTGGGAAAAAAAATAAATAGATGCAATGATTATCTAAATAGAGGGGTTAAAAGACCTTGTAGGTTTGTGGTTACATACCTTGCATCTTTAGAATCCTCGAGATATCTTGCATGCACAAACCTTGGTCACCAGCCATTTGAATAGCTGAATAAACAGATCTAAACATTTCCGGATATACCAGAGAGTTCTGTTCCGTATAAGAACCAATGGAACAAACACACTCAGCATAGGTAGTCATGGCTTGCCATGGTGACTCGGTCGGAGAAACTGCAGTAAATGGGACCCCGCTCTCATTAAGTTCATTTACTTGGTCAGCTGAGTCCAATGAGACACTGCTAATATCAGTGGCTTGATGTTCTTTAACAGATTGTGCGCGAGTATAGTTGTTAGTGTCTTTGAGTAAATCCATAGTTTTTATTCTTGAAAGTGTAGCATGCCTCAAGCACAACCTAATTCCTGGAAAACCTTTTGCACGGCGTGAGAAAATCTCACTATCACCAGCCATTGAAGTTTTCAGCCTTTTATACCTGTCACTGTCAGAAAAGTCACTGTCATCATACTTGCGTTTAGATATCCGGGAGTCCTCAACCTCTCCAACACCTTCATCGGGTAGGCATGGTGCAATTGATAGTTCTCCTGAAGAAAGCAGAGCAAGAAGGTGGTAAACATCTCCACACTGCAAATCCGTTGGAAGATCCACCCCCTCAGCAATCAATTCCTTCTCTCTTTCACAAAGCCAGCTGGCAAACTTAGCAGCTCTTTTTCCTGCATCACTTGGGAATGGAGAAAATTCTATACAATTCAAGAAGGTTTGAGAAAGGACAAAAGGACAATTGGAATGGCCCCCAATCTGCAAGGAGAAAAATTTAAAGCTTAGTAATATTTGCAGGAGAAAACAAAAGATGAAGACAGCTTTTTCTAGTTATAGGTCAAGACACAGAATGGGTCTTTGTAGCAACAGTTGCACCTACTGAAGAAACTGATAGTGAATTTCATTTATTTTACATTTATAGTTATAGGATATAGGTGAAGTCAGATTACTTGTAATAAACAAGCTGTAAATTTACGCTCCTGTTTTTCTATATGGCGTTAGACTAGCACAAAATTTAAGACGTTAATTTGACTTATAAACTATACTAACAGTCGTGAAAGAAAAAATTACAGTGATGAATGAAAAGCTAGTCCTACATCACATCAAAGTACAAAAGAATTTCAATAGTTTGATGAATTTGAATTTTTGAAAATTGCGGAAACTGTATAGACTAATATACTTAATGGCATCACATAAATTATTTTGAACATCTCTAAACAGAAATATCATCACGTTAATTGACATGGAGAGATAATTCAAAAATGTACCAAGGCCAGCATCTAAATACATAGTAGTACAAAACAAGATTTACCAAAACTTTTTTGTCCCTGAGATAGTTAAAAGCAGCAAAGAGATCGTGCTCAGAATAGCGCCTTAAAGTTTCAGCAAGCAAGGTTGGCACAAGTGGAGATTTTGAGCTACAGAGAAAGATGAGCTTAAATAGCTCTGCAGCATTAGCAACTGCTGCTGATTCATATAATCGTTTACTGATGGGGATGCCGCCAATTGTGAGATTCACATACTTCTGAGGGATCCTATTTGAGCTTATTGGTGTACCAGAATCTTCAGTCTTTTCACGAAAATTTTCAACATATTGGCCACAAGAAACTGGTAAAATTGATTGAGGACCACAAGAACCCTGAAAGAGAGGGGAACATCAAACAAAATAAATAAAATTTCAAATAACAATCTGGTAAAGAAAAAAAATTAAGTCACAGTTTCTTCAAAAAAAAACAAGATAAGCTACGCTTCTGCAAACAACCTACAGCAAGTGCCGGCACCTCAAGTTGCTGATATTCTTGTTGAAATGCTAAGCCTATCTAAGTTCACGACTAATTTATGCCACAAAATTTCATGAAATAACTGACAAGAAAGCATGAGTCTCACATGTCTTTCATCAGTATTAACATCTGAGCAGTTATCAAAGAAAGGTTGAACATCATTCAAGGTCTCCGATTTGGATATCTTTTTGTATTGCAGAGCATCTTCCAGGGCCAATTTTATATTGGCATCATCAAAGTTATCCCATGGATCTTGAGAGAGGAAGTTCGAGGTATTTTTAAGACAATAACACTGCATTGCTTGATGACCTTCATGGTGCAATATTTTATCTTTGGATTTCTCAAGGTAATCCACATAACGCTGACTAAGCACATTACACAGTCTCAGAACAGATTTTCTGAACTGTCGATTTGTTCTCAACGATGCCATTCTCCTTCTGCAGGCATCAGGCGGTGCTGGAAGATTTTGAAGCTTTCCCCAGTCTACACGATTGAATTTTGCTCCAAGAGAAGCTCGGTGTCTTGCATATTCAATCACCAGTTGCCTGTACGTAAAGTTTCTCATGTAATCCAAGTAATAAGCTTAAACATACAAATAGATCCAGGCAACAGGATAACAAGGGTAAGGCATCAAGGAAGTAGCAGTAATCACCAATTTAATGACAAATTTAAGCTCAAAAATCTTATTATCATCGGGAACTTCGGAAAAAGTCTGTTCATACTGACCAGCCATTTGGCTATTGACCTCATGAGGTAGGAATAATTCATAAGATTTACCTATCCACATCATCTGTCCACCAGAACCTTCCCTTGCGTGTAGGCTTCGCTCTTGACAAGGCATATTTATCAAGAAAAGCACGTCCTACCACATCATCTTCAGGTAATTCTGACTCTTCAGCAGCCACCATGTCATCTCGAAGGTGATATCCCTCCAAACTGCATGTCTGTGTGCATGAAGTAGACAAGAAAGAGCTTTGTTCCTCATTGGCTATCTGGCTCAATGGCTGGGGCTGTCCAAACTCGGTACCAGCCTCAGCATGCTTTGAAGATTTCCTTCTTACAGGTCTTTTCCTTTTCTTTGGAGATAATGTAGGTGTACCTTGATTTGGCTGAATTCTGTCCTTTCCAGCATCTGAAGCTCGATCAAATCTGGTAAGTCGTCGTTGTCGTTTATCATGATAGACACGAAGGACCTGCAAGTGAACAGTCACCTGACTGAAAAATGTAGGACTTGCATACTTTAATGATTAAATGAGACATCAGTATTGGAAAAGCTTCTTTTTTTCCAGTGACAGATAAGAATGAGCTTCCCCAAGAATGCGACTGTCCAAAAACTAATTTAATTAAATGTGCTACAGCAAACAGAGTTTCCTTCAAAAAATAGGAATCTCTTGAGGTCTAGAAGAATTTCTTCAGTCATTACATTAGAGAGTACCAATCAAGACGTATTCTAATGGGAAACTACTTTTAGCTCTTCATGGATGCAAATGTGATCATAAGGTGTTGTTTGATGCATTCACTGATTCATCATTTAAATGTGCTCCCTAATTAAACGGATAAAGTTTCATATTCATCAAGTTGAGCAACAAGAAAGTGAGAGTTAACTGTTTACATGCAAATTGAAGTTGATTCCTACCATGCTGCTTGTTTGTGACAGATTTAGTAATAATCTGATGTAGGAAAAATTTGAAGGCAACACAGATCCTTTACTCCTCGCCCCTCATAAGCAATCTTGGGTCCTTTAACATGATGATTTTCTATGCGTCTTCTTTAATTTGGATGACAATGATGTGCCTTCCCTAAAACATGCACATGTCCGATTCATGAGCACAAATCATAATTAAGAGCAGTAATATCGCTCCCTTAACAGAGATATGTATAGTCAGGAGTGTAGATTATTAAGTACAATATTGACCTTTTATTTCATCAGGGAACACTGGCCTTATGTGTCTAACTAGAAGTCTTTTACAAAGTCAACATCAACCGCCACTAATCTCTCTCTTCCTTTTTTTTTTTTTTGCTTTGTTGTTTTTGACTCATCTTTTTCTTCCTTCTCTCTGTTTACAAAATCAGCAGCAACTCATCTATATCCTTTTTCAGATCAACACTGGTAAGATTCCTTCCCTCTTTTAGCCTAGTAGCTTGGTTGTCTCTTCAACTTATTTGTGTTTTCTATTATTTACCCTCTTTAACCTTCCAATACCAAACTAATTCAGCTTTACTCATCTAGTAGCATGCAGAAAATGGCAACCATCCAATTTTATAGCAAAACTGCAATTAAACACTGAAATTCGTGCAGGTCCTTAATCTGGAAGCCTGGTTTCCAACAATAAATTGTTAACTTAGAATCAGCCAGTTTTCCAGCAACATACTTCCAATATGTAGGTGCCTCAGCAACTCTGTTATATAGGCTTACAAGTGCATCCAGATTCTAAGACTGCTGGAAGAAGATGGCCAACAAAATAAGTAAACTAAAGAGGAAAAATTATGTGGCGCATGAAGTTTCTTTCAACTTGATCGCAGCATCACAACATAATACACATACAATTCAAAGCCAAAAAAATGCCGAGTAAGATTTGACATGATTTTACGTTGAAAATGAACAAAATGCAAGATGTCTACTTTTGTGTAAATGAATTCTCCAAATGCCAAGAACATAACTACATTCCTGGCATCCAAGAAACGAGTTTATGAAAGGCAAACAGTTACTAAATTACCTCATAATGTCCACCAATCAGACACAACAACAATAACATACCCAGTGAAATCCCACAAAGTGGGGTCTGGAGAGGGTAGAGCGTACACAGACCTTACAACTACCTCGTGGAGGTAGAGAGTTTGTTTCCAAAAGACACTAGGCTCAAGTGTATCAAATGTATCAAACCCAGGGAAAAGAATAAGAGAACAATGACGAAAGCATAAGAGAGAAAACAACAACAACAAAATAATGTGATAATCGAAAAGCAATAAACAACATATGGCAAGAACTATAAGGGCACGACCAGTGGTGGATCTAAAATTTTAATATTGTGGGTGCTCTCTTAGCTTAATAGTAGCGGAGTAGATTTTTTCACTGAACGGGTTCAAAAGATAAAAGGTAAATACACAAAAAGCCAAGGGTGTTCAACATCTACTATATATACATAAAATATAATTTTAACTAGATATAAATAGTGCATTTTTAAATGCAGAGGGTTCAAATGAGACCTTGGGCCTACCTAGCTTTGCCCCCACTAAGCTACCAATCAAAAAATAAAAGTGCACATATTTAGCACTTAGCATAAAAAAGGCTATCATATTTGAAATCAATAGCAAAAATAGTCAATAAGAACAACCAATCACTTTGTTCCTTTTCACTTGTCATAGTTTCCTTTTTTCTAGAGTCAAAACAATATCAATTTTGAACAACATTTTAAGATATAATTTGCTACTTATAGTACTTTCAGTATAGTTTTTGAATATCTAAATTTTAATTTTAAAATATTAAATTAGTCTAATCTAATTTAGCTTTAAAAATTATAAATTAACTTTTGCAAAGAGAAACATGATAATTATTTAGAAATGAAAGGAGTAGTATTTATTATCTTGAATAAAGTAGAACTGAAAAGTATTTATTTGTATACCCTTTTTTAAGGAAAAATAGCAAAAGGGCAGCAGTACTAAAAATAAGGAAAGAAGAGTGAGTTTGAAAATTAAAAAGAAAACATGTTAAGAGTGAGATTCAAACTCAAGCCCAGTAACTTAAAAACAGCTTTAAGCACCCACAACGAGCCATTAGGCCAATCCATCCATTTGTTGATTGGGTGCTCTATGTTAATTTTATACAAATGCCTCTTAATTTCTACATAGATATATATAGTCCGATACAAGGTTAATGGGTGCTCGAGCACCCGAAAGACTCTATGTGGGTCCGCCCCTAGGCACGACTAGTCCTAAGACAAGCACTAAACCTCCACATGGCAAGACCACACTCTACCTCTACTAGCCTTCTACCCTAATACACGACCTCCACTTCTTCCTTTTTAAAGTCATGTACTCAGGTAATATGAAGCCGCGGCATATCATGTTTAATCACCTCTGTCCAATATTTTTTTGGCCTAGCCCTCCCCTCCGCGTACCCCCAACATCCAACATCTCACAACTCCTGACTGGGGCGTCGGCACACCTCCTCCGCACATACCCAAATCATCTTAGTCTCACTTCTCTCTTCTTGTCCACCACCGAGGCCACTCTCACCTTCTTTCGGATAACCTCATTCTTGATCTTGTCACTACTATTATGCCCACATATCTATTTCAACATCCTCATCTCGACAACATGCATCTTCTGAATATGAGTTCTTGACTAGCCAACACCTAACCCTATATAACAAGGACGGTCTAACCACCACTCTGTAGAACTTACCTTTAAGTTTAGGTGGTACCTTCTTATCACACAAGACTCCAGAGACAAGCCTTCGCTTCAATGTGATTAGTGACATCATCATCGATGTCCCCACTACCTTGGATGACGGATCCATGATATTTAAAACTCTCTCTTGAGAATACTTTGTGTGGCAAGCCTCACTTCTACGTCCGCTTCATCCAATGTAACACTGAATTTGGACTCCAAATATTCTATTTTGGTCCTGCTCAATCTAAACACTTTGGACTCCAGGGTTTGTCTCCAAACCTCCAACCTATCATTAACTCTGTCCCGAGTCTCATCAATCAATACTACGCCATCCACAAATAACATACACCATAGAACCTCCTCCTGAATAGACCGCGTCAGCTCATCCATCACCAAGGCAAATAAAAAAGGACTAAGCACTATCCTTGATGTAGCCCCATCTCAACTGGGAAGTGCTCCGATTCTCCTCCCACTGTTCTAACCCGAGTCTTGGCTCAATCATACATATCCCTTATCGCCTTAATATAAACAATCGTGACACCTCTCACCTCCATACACCTCCAGAAGACATTCCTTGAAACTTTGTCATATGCCTTCTCAAGATCAATAAATACCATATGTATGTCCCTCTTTCTTTTCCTATATTTCTCCACCAGTCTCCACACAAGATGAATTGCTTCAGTAATCGATCTCCCTGGCATGAATCCAAATTGATTCTCAGAAATGGACACGTCTCTCCTTACCCTCATCTCCACAACTCTCTTCCAGACTTTCATAGTGTGGCTTAGCAATTAGATACGCTGTAATTGTTACAGTTTTGAACATCGCCATTGTTCTTATACAAAGGGATCATTGTACTCCACCTCCACTCATCGGGCATTTTAGTTGTCTTAAAAATAACATTAAACAACCTAGTCAGCCACTCCATGCCAGACTTGTCAATGCACTTCCAAAAATCCACTGAGATCTCATCGATCCAGTCGCTCTTCCCCCGCACATCCTACTAATAGCACGTCTAACCTCCTCAACCATAAAATACCTACAATATCCAAAATTCCAACGTCTTTCAGAGTGTGCCAATTCACCCAACACAATGTCTCTGTCCCCTTCTTTGTTTAAGAGTTTATGGAAGTATGTTTTCCACCTTTACATAATAGAGGTCTCGTCCACCAACACCTTGCCTTCCTCATCCTTGATGCACTTCACTTGATCCAAGTCGTGAGCTTTTCTCTCTCTCGCTTTTGCGAGCCTATACATTCTCTTATCCACACCTTTGTCCCCTAACTCGACATACAAGCGTTCAAAAGTTACCGTCTTAGAAGCCGTGACCGAGGACTTCGCTTCTGTCTTCATCTTCTTATTGATTTCCTTAAACACCCACTTCCCATCCTCGTTCACGCACTCCAACCACTTAGTATAAGCAACCTTCTTTGCTTCCACTTTGTCTTGTACTTATGCATTCCACCACAAATCTTCTTTATGACCACCCTAAGTTTCCTCTCGATACCCCTATACCTCTGTAGCTGCTTCCCCAATGCAACTAGCTATCATATCCCACATGTTGTTCACATCCCCGCTACTACTCCAAGCCCCATGTCAATCAACTTCTCCCCCAAGTTCTGAGAAAGGAAAGGGGTCAAGCCATCCCATCTAATCCTCGATCAGTCATACAGAGTCCTTTTCCTTCTATTCCGCTTAACCTCCAAGTCAATCACCAAAAGCCTATGTTGGGTTGTAAGATTCTCACTCGGAACAACTTTGCAATCCTTACTAAGGCCACTATCACCCTTCCGCAGAAGTAATCTACCTGAGTCTTAGCTACCGTGCTACGAAAGGTAACCAAATGATTCTCTCTTCGAAAAACACGAGTTAGCAATTACCAACTCAAAAGCTTTAGCAAAATCTAGAAGTGACGCTCCACCTCCATTCCTATCCCCAAAACGAAAGCCTCCATGAACATCATCGAAGCCACTTGAAATTGCATCGATATGGCCATTAAAATCTCCACTAATGAAAATCTTATCGGTATTCGATATACCTCTCACTACCTCATTCAAATCCTCACAAAATAGCCTTTTGACCTCCTCGATCAGGCCCACTTAAAGAGCATATGCACAAATAACGTTCACACTAAGCCCACCGACAACTAGCTTAATTGTCATCATCCTATCATTGATCCTCCTAACGTCCACCACACGCTCCCTAAGGTCCCTATCTACTAAAATACCCACTCCATTTCTATCCTTGCCTCCTGAGTACCACAACTTAAACCCGTCCACATTCCGAGCCTTGGTACCTACCCATCCGGTCTCCTGGACACAAGCTATATTAATCCTCCTCTTCTTGAGAATCTTCACTAGCTCTATGGACTTCTCCATCAACGATCCTATGTTCCACGATCCTACTCTCAGCTTAGAAGGGCCCGAACCCCATTTACCACTACTGCCCCTAGCTTCCGGCCCCAACTGAAGACATGACCCTAGTCCACTATCAATCGCCAAAGCCACCAAATAAGATGTAAACTACAAAGGAATATACTATGTACAAATAAAACAAGCAAACCAATAGGCAAACACGATAAATCAAGACCAATGAACACGAGAAACAATAGACTCCAACAATTTAGTAGACTTAACAAGAAATACTATCAAAAGATGAACTGGTGTACAAGAGATCAGTTAAGGCAAACTAAAAATCAATCAAACCAAGCACTATTAAGGACTATATTGGAGATAGGGGTAAACAAGAAAGAATACAGGATACAACTACTAAACTGAAAAAAAACAATTAACACTGCACAAGATAGATCACAAGACAGAAATAATTGAATAGCAGGCAATAACTAACATCACACAAACAAGAAAATGATCAACGTAATTAAAGACACTAACTGGCCGGAGTAACAATCAAGGACAAGTACCTCGAATTTTAAAATATTGAAACAGAAATAACTGGCTGTGATAAAGAAAGATGAAGGAGTAGAGATCACCAGGGTTTGAGCAGGTTTCTTGAATGATTCGTTCAAATCATTGAAATACCACATTAGTACCTTTTTAACAGATTCAACTTGCAGATATCCTATAAGTTCATTAAATAATTTTCTTATTGCAACTCAGAGAGCGGGCAAAGAGAACACAGAAGAACCTGCTCAAGAGTCAAATTCAGATCATTAGCAATCTCCTCACATTCCTTGAATGAAAGTTTCCTCTGTGGGCCATCGTTAATAACACGCTTAAGGAGTTCAGCCCGCTGATCAGCCGTCATAACTCTGACTGAGGCCCATGATCGGAAAAGAAATACCTGACCAACATTTTACTTCCCTCTCAGTACAAACAGAAACTGAGAATAAATAATCAAGAGGGACAAATAGCCAAAATACAATCCAACAGAAGATGAAACAAAATAACATTTCTCCAAATATAATACTCATTCAGCAGCAAGTTCTTAAGCACGAAGAAGCATCAAACAAGCTAAAGAGCAAGAGACTGACCAAGTAAAGCAAACCATCTTATTATATAAACAAATGACAGTTCTAAAAGGCAATTTTTCTTTCTAAAAGGCATAGAAGTACTCTTGCATGGCAATCCACTTTATTCCTCCAAATTAACAAATCAAAGAAAAAATACTCTTCCTTCCTTACTTTCTATTTTGGGCGAAAGGCTCGACACCAATTCCATTTCTATACAAATTTCACAACTTTCAAGAATTCAAATCACTACTATTCAAATTTCAAACTTTGACTTGATGTTTTTTCTATCAAGGTAACACTTCAACTGTTACTTCAATATTTTTCTTTAATTATTAGCAAATATAATATTCAAGTCACAGTAAGATTTTGAACTCCTATTCCAGCTGCCATGTATACCACAACAAAGGGAGTAATTTCTTAATAATAAATAACAAAAATAGAGAAATAGAAGTATAACAAGAAATTTCCCCACTTTCTTAACCATTTCAAGGATGCAATCGAACTCTACAGAAGTTAGACATGCTATTAAGTGCACAACTTCATCATAAGTTGGCTAATTAAGGCCCCTTGGCTTTACGCATTTTGTTGCATGAAGTATTGTCAACTCTTGGCCATTTCTCGAGTTGTTATGTCCTTTAAAAGCTGAAGATACCACTTAAGGTAGATCAAATACTCAATTTTAGAAATGATTATAACAGCCTCTTCTAGAAATGCCGGGTAAGGCTGCATCCAATAGAGACATACTGTGGTCTGGCCCTTCCCCATGGACATCCACTATGCTCAAAGAATGGAAATTCAAAATATTCACTGAAAGACAAAGAAAGTAGAAAGAATTAAACCTCATTAACTGCGTAGCCGGGGAATGCATGCAAAGCGGCTTTACGATCACTAGCAGAATAGCAATACTCCAAAGTGTTCCAGTATTCCTCCACAGCTTTTTTACTTGAAAGAACAAAATCATGTCTGATTTGAGGGCGAAGATCTGGACAATGAATAGAATGAGATGAACCCACTAAGCAAACAGGTTCCTCAATGTAAGGTTTAAGCTCCAATACGTGAACCAGAGTAGTATGAGGGAGATCTGCAGTGTTTTCTGGATGTCCACCACATACAAGCCTAATCAACTGCCATAAGCAAATACAAGACCAATTAACTATTGCATCAATAAACAACTACCATAAACTCTTACAGACACAAGAGTAGGAAGAAGTTCACTATAAGGAATTCCATAAGGCAGTTTCTATTTTCCCATATATGAAGGTTTTTCTCTTTCAGAGAGTGAATTACCAGTTTTCTATGTTTCTCAGAATCTTCAAAAATGTTGCAGCACCTGTGTCGGATCCTCCAACAATGCACTACTTTTGGAGGATTCAACACGCACCCGTCGACGCTTTTTAAGAGCCCGAGCAACATAGCCAGCTTTTGCACTAGTTACTGAAACTTTAGGATTTCATTTACTTAGAGGAATGACCAGTAAGAATGTATTCCACAGGGAGAGATATGTTATCAGGCAGTTACAACCAATTATAATTTCTAACTCTTTCTCTTGAGTTCTTTTCTTTATTTGAGAGGGGGTATACCACATAACACCAAACTGAAAGCATCATCAGGAATATAAATCCTGAAACTCAATACCTATTAGACATCCCAAAGTATCGCAAACAGCTTTCAACTACAAAAACTGCTACTTCTTTGAGCACTCCGCAGGCTCTAAATATTCTGGAAGCTAATAACTTTTCTTTTTTTCCGGAAAAGAGTAACTTTATACATTAGAAATACCAGCAAAAAGAAGTTTCTGGGAAAGTTATAAAGAAAACAATTTTCACTCTCATCAAGGTTCTTCCTTAAATAATTTTTGAATTAGTCAAGAGCTATCGGTGACTGAATTGCATGTATCAGGTTCTCTACAAGTAACCTGAACTACATTATGCTCTCTTTTATTGAAAAGCACCTAGCATACATCTAGTGAATAATGGAGATTGAAAGTGAACTCCAGTCAAACAGCTGATAACATTTTAGGCTCCTCTGGAAATAAGGCATGTATATAGAAGAAAAATTGTCTATTGGGAAAACAATGAACTCCTCTTTCCAATAGCAACATTCCTATCTTAATAGTTCCTATAAACTCTAAGAATCCAAACATTTAAGGGGAAGCGTTGTCCAGCAACCACACGGTTCCAAGCATCAACAATCTAAATTCTCAAAGTAAATTCATTGTACCTTCAAACGTCGTAAAATGTCAATCAATGATGATAGCCGTCCAGTCGCTCGGATATCCATCAAATGCTTGTACTCCAACAGAGGAAGATCAGAAAGGCGAAACCCATTTTTACATTTCTCGATCGTATCCTCAAACTTTTGAGTAGAGCCAACAACTTGTAAGAACAGTTCAAGCGGCATGGCCTTAATAGCTGCATTTAAATCAATTAATTTACATGTACTATGAGGATTTTTTAGGTCATGACCATCTTTAAAAGATGACAAAACATCTTCACAACCAGGCAAACTGTTCACATATTTCCATACATAGATATGAAAAATCTTTGAGCGAACCATCTTGGCCAGTACAAATCCATTTGTACGCATAGCTTCAGCTCGCTCAGCTTGGTTCAATTTTATGCTTTGATGTGTCCTGGTGAGATCATTCAGTTGAGGAGATGGCTCTCCTGTTTTCAATTGAGAAGAGGATTGAGTGCGGATTTGTGTTTCAAAAGACCTGAATCTCTCATGAATCTGTTCGGCAGATACACTAGGAACTGAAGGGTGCAAAACCACCTGTATCCTACGACTGTGGTTACAATTTGTTAGAACAGGGACATAAGCAACGATAAGTTTACAATGTCCTGCTTGCAAGAGATTTTTCAGGCAACGATCTAAGGTCTTTCTGTCTGTCGCTGTTGTCTTCTCCTTCTCAAGATCCTGAAGCCGTTTGTATAGCTCTGATTTGATCAGGAACTCCTCCTCCTGATTAAAGAAAAAATATTTGCAATCCTTTATCTGTGGCAATATCCTAACAGACAGAAGAGCTTAAAAAGAATGGGCAAATAAAAACACCTGTAGAAGTTTAAGTATCCACTGCTCCCTCTTTGCACTGGTTGCTTCCAATGTGAGACAGGGATACCTCGGATAAGATCGGCGTCTTGAAGGTGTCGGCACAGCAAGAGCCAGTGCGTCTGCTGGAGCAACATATGATGCTGCTGCACTCACTATCTGCACCTCTGCATCAGAAGTGGTACTGATTACCTTGATGGTCGAGTTCAGTGAACTGCTCAGACAAACTGGGACAGATTCATCCTTTTCATCCAGCACCAAGCCATCAGAAACTTTGGGGAAAGTTCCTGTGCTTACATTTTGGCTATTAGCTACACCATTACCTTCAGGAACTGAAGCATCCACATCTTGTCTGGCTAATGCTGAGTTCTCTTGAAATTCTCTATGTGTTTCAAGTGGAGTGCAGCCAGAAATTTCGGAAGGGTCTACTACTGGTTTATTCAGAGCGATAGTTGAAGCTCCAGGGTTATGGTTTCCAGGAGTCCAGAGTCGGTAACCCTTGGCTTTGTTCATGAGTTCTGGCTCCATATGTATTCCGAATCTATTAACAATATCAAACAGCCGATTGTAGTGTTGTTTATTGCTTAATCCCAGCCTTTTGCATACCTGCAAAAACATTATAATGGCAACGAAAGTTTTGATATCACATATATACATCTGTAGGAACCCTAGCATAAGAGTCATATTTGAAAAGTCAAATGCACACACAAATACATGAATCCAAACAATAAATGTGTTTCATACCTCTGAAAAGCAATCTGGATTGTCCTGAGGTATGTGATGAAAAATCAGAGTTGATTATTAAAGGGGGAGTTGATTATTATTTTATTTTTTTTGAAACTGATAATATTGTATTCCTCAGTATTAAGGTATGCTGGAGACCTCCAAAAAGGTAGCAACAGGCTAAAACAAGAGATTAATTACAATAATCCTAAAAGATCTACTAATTGTTCAGCATTTTCTATACAATGTTCTTTACACCAAAAGTAGAAAGTTGCAATGCAGCTCCCTTTGATTTTCTGAATGTTGTTGAATCTATCTTCAAAGCTTCTTCCATTCCTCTCCCTCCAGATAGTCCACCAGATACAGTGTGGGATTATTCTCCACCACTTCTTTTGTGTCTTGATTTCCCCTCTCCTAATCCAACAACTTAACAAGTCTGCTGTGTGCTCTGGCATTGACCATTTGGTCTCTGTTAAACTGAGGAACATAGTCCAATGCTGAGATGTGACTTTACAATGGAGAAACAGATGGTTATTTGTCTCTCTATCCTCACTGCATACCATGCATCTGGACACAATTGGCAATCCCTTTTTCTGTAGGATCTCATGAGTGAGGCAAGCTTTCCTGATTACTAACCAAGCAAAGCACTTAACTTTAGTAGGAGCCATACTTTCTCATACATGCTTCCAAGGACCTGTTTTGTTCTCAGGCATCCTGGATACCTCTTTCCTATAAATTCTACCTACAGAGAACTTGCCATCCTTATCGTGTTTCCATTTAAAAGTGTCATCCTCTACAGTGGTGCCTTTGAAACCATCAATCATCTGCAATAGCTCCACAAACCTGCCTACTTCCCAGTCATTAAGATTCCTCCTGAAGAAGAAGTTCCATCCCTGAGGGGACCAACTATCAGCCACTGTAGCCTCAAGGTTAGTGCATATATTGACCAGATCAGGGAAAGCTTGCATTAGAACTTCTTGTCCAATCCATAAGTCCTTCCAAAATAGTATTTTGTTACCAGCACCCACCTCATAACATGAATACTTTACTATTCTAGGCCAAAGATTCCTTATCGATCTCCATACCGATGTTTCATAGGTGGTTGATACTGCATTGTTACACCATTGTTTGCCTGAATGCCTTAAAACGCCACAACCAATGAGAGAACACTATATTGGTGGTGGTGGGTGGGGGGACTGCAAAGAAAAGGTAGTTAACTATATTGATTGACTCAGGCAGTACTCATAGCTTTATAGATGAGCATATTGTCCAAGCAGCTGACCATCAATCTAGCTATTGCCCACCAGTGAGGGTGACAGTGGCTAATGTCAATTTTGTCATGTGTACTTCATTGCAAGGGGTTCATGTGGAAAATTCAGGGAAGGTCACTTCTAAAGGATTTGCTCATCATTCCTGTAGGTGGCTATGACTTGGTACTGGGAAACAATTGGATGAGGAAGCATAATCCCACCAAGTTTGACCATGAAAGATGATGTCACTATTGGGAGGAAGAATAATAAGCTGGTAAAACCTAGCTTAGTTGAAGAAGGCAGGTTAAGGATGCTATCAGGTGGCTCAATGAGCAAAATGTTGAGGAATGGCCAGGCCCTCATTTGCTCACCTCTTCATGATGAGCACGGTACCAGTTGAGGAGAAGAACACGGTTGATACTGGCATTCAAGAGGTGTTAGATCAGTATGTTGAGGCAATTGTTGAGCCAAAGTCCTTACCACCTGCCAAAACCCTGGATCACTCTATACCCCTCCAGCATGGAGCTATGCCAGTCAGCTTGAGACCTTACAGGTATAACTACTACCATCAAAAGGGTGAATTGGAGAAACAAATTAAGGAGATTCTTACCAGTGGAGTGATTCAACCTATCCAGTCTCCATTTTCATCACCTACCTTACTGATGAAAACGAAGGATGGCACATGGAGGTTTTGTGTGAACTATAGGGGCCTTAATTACGTCACCATTAAGGGCAAGTACCCTATCCACATTGTAGATTACTTGTTGGATAAACTGCATGGGGTAACAATGTTTTCCAAAGTTGATCTCAGGGTTGGTTACCATCAGATCAGAATGAGAGTAGAGGATGTCTTCAAGACGCTTTTAGAACTCATATGAGGCATTATGAGTTCAGAGTGATGCCATTTGGCTTCACCGATGCATCAGCCACATTCCAAGCTTTAATGAATCAGGTTTCTCAGCCGTTTCCGAGGAAATTTGTTCTGGTATTCTTTGATGCTACAGTCTGACAGTGGTTGATCATATTCAACACTTAAGAGTTGTGTTTGACACTCTTAGGACACATTCACTCTTTGCTAACAGATCTAAATGCTCCTTTGTCCAGCCACAAGTGGAATTTTGGGGCATATCATTACTAAGGAAGGAGCGCTACTGATCCTCACAAAATTCAGGCAATGGTTGAGTGGCCTAGGCCAGAAACACTCAAGGCTCCCAGGGGATTCCTTAGCCTCACTGATTACTATAGGAAATATGTTGTGAATTATGACACTACTTGTGGTCGGGCCCTTCTCCGGACCCTGCGCATAGCGGGAGTTTTAGTGCACCGGGCTGCCCCTTGTAGACCCCTCACCGACTTACTGAAGAAAGAAGCCTTCATATGGAATCCAGAGGCAGAAATAACTTTAGAAGCACTCAAGTCTGCTATGACTACCACACCAGTACTAGTTCTAGCTCTTCTTGACTATACACAGGAGTTTGTGGTAGAAATAAATGCTAGGGCATTGGTGTTGTGCTTGTGCAAAGAGGCAGGCCCATTGCTTATTTCAACAAGGTGTTGGCACTGTCATGGAAGTCCCATTGCTTATTTCCACATTCCATGACACTCCCCTTGGTGGTCATTCTGGACAGCTGGGAACATTGAAAAGGCTTGCTCAGCTCTTCTACTGGCCAAAGATGAATCCATGGTGAATTGACTGTGTCTCTAGTTGTGATGTCTGTCACAGGAATAAGGTTGATAACTCAGCTTATCCTGGTCTGCTACAACCACTGACCATTCCCAACCAGACCTGGTGCCACATCAGCCTGGACTTTGTAGAGGGCTGAGGGCCTCCCCAAGTCCAAGGCTAAAGATGTGATACTGATGACGGTGGATAGGTTCACTCACTTCACTGCATTTGTCTTACCCTTATACTGCAGCTACAGTACTTTCCCTCTACTAGAAGAGAGTCCACAGTCTAGATCACACACCTGAGTCTATTGTGACTGAGTAACTTTTGGTAGGTATTATTCAAACTGCTGGGCACATAACTTCACTACAGCTATGCCTACCACCCCCAGAGTAATGGTCAAACTTAGAGGGTCCACATGTGTTTAGAATTATCTCAGGTGCATGATTGCTAGTAGGCCTACTCAGGCTCCCAGCTGCTAAGTGGTGGTATAGTACTAGCTCTCACTCTGGCTTACAGTTCAGGTTGCTGAAGATGTTGTAATGAAAGACAACAATTCCTGCAATTACTTAAGGATAACCTGAACAATGCTCAGGCAAGAATGAAGTTCTTTGCTGATTAATAGAAGAACTAACAGAGAATCTGCAGTGGGTGACTTAGTCTCTCTGAAGCTTCAACTGTATAGACAGACTTCACTAGCCTTAAAGAAGAATCTCAAGCTCAGCTCTAAGTATTATGAGCCTTGCTTGATCACTGCCAGCATTGAGTTTGTTGCTTACAAGCTGGCATCACCTCCTGATCCAAAGTTCATCCTGTTTTCCATGTGTCCTTACTCAAGAAGAAGGTAGGAGATGGTGTGGTAGTACAATCTACTTTGCCTACTACTAGCACTGATGGCCACTTCTTGGTTCAACCTGTTGTTATTTTGCAAAGGCAGATGGTGAAAAGGAACAATGTTGTTGCTGTGAAAGTCTTCATGCAATGGTCTAACCTTCCCCACTGAGGATGCTACCTGGGAAGATTACCAATTCCTGCATGCCAAGTTTCCTAACTTCGATCCTGATCCTGAAGGACAAGGATCATTTAATGGGAGAGGGTATGTTATGATCTTAATACTATTTGGCCAAATGGAGTTGTCGGGGTTAGAAGTTGCGAGGGGAAGAGAAGGCTGAACGCAAAATAAAGAATGAAGGGATGAGATCAGTTTAGTTTAAATGAGTCCCGAGGGTCGTAATGATGCCACGTGGCAAGGTGGTTATAAATACACATCAGAGGAGAGAGAGAATAAAGAATTTATGGTAAACATCACTCCTTTCTCATTTCTTCTTCTTTTGCAATCTTTCTCTCTTCTCCTTCGATTTGAAGTCTATCCTCATCTTCTTCTTCTTCTTCTGCAGATCTCAGATGGCTATGGAGTTCAATTTATAGATTATCATAGTTAGCTTTCCTTTTAATTGAGATTCAGTTTTCTATTTAATAAACAGAAAATTCCCAAAATATTGAGCTCAATTTAAATTTATGCAATTCGATTTCTAGATCTCAATTGAGGTCACAACAGTATACTAGTCAACTGTATAAATATTTCTTTTATAGTCGAGAAATCACCAGGGTTCGGAACTTGGCGGATAATGCGCCCCCCCCCCCCTCCCCCCTACCTTCTCCACTTAAATACCAATCTTTGTCTGTGGTAAAATTTGAACCAGTGATGTGCATCTAACAAACACATCACGTCATCATATGTTACCTTCTTACCATTAGACTAAATCCCTTTGTGTGTGTGGTGGGGGGTTGGGGGGCACAACTCTGTAAATATATATTTATGCCCTCATTTGATGTGTCTCTTCTTTTGTCATTGTTTTCCATATCATACACATAAATGAGTACCAAATCACTAAATGCTGACTCACAAAAGATTCAAAATATGATCCAAGGCTTTAAGAATGATCATAAAGACAAAAAATGAGGCTTTGGGTGAAATTGCACCTAAAAATGATCGTAAAGACATAATCAACTTAAGTTTAAAGTTGACAGCGAAAAGAATCAGAGAGTATGATCCAGGACACAAATTACAGATCAGGTGAAATTACACCAGAAATGACGAAGAGAATATACACGTAAAATACTATCAGCACTAGTAATTTGTGATATCAACATTAGTTTCGACATTCATAAAAGAAAATATCCAATACCTGATTGAAGGGCAACCCTCTATCTCCCTCAGCATCCACCATATCATAAATTTGATGCTCAATAGGAAGCTCTAAAAGCAGGTCCGAAATATGACCTCTCTTGGCCTTTTTGATCATTGTTTCAAAATGTTTTGGTGAAAACCCCTTCAACAGATGTAGACACTTGACCTCCTGTAAAGTGACAAAGGATAAGTAATTAATTAGCTAGTCAAGTCCTAATTCCTCGGCAGTAGATTGTTCAGCTAGCATTTACCAAAACGAAATTTTTTTTGTTGAAGCACAGCCATCAATCATGTTGTGAGCCATAATAATATATGTAAGAGCTTAAGACTGTTTTACCCTTTTGTGATGGCACATATGATTTTTTTTTAAATCGGTCATACAGGGAAAGAAGTGGGCTCTGAAAAATTTGTTTAGTTAGAAAGAAAATGAAGACAAGAAATGGTGAAGCTAAGAATTTATTCTTTTACAAGAAAATTGTGGATGGCAGCTGTGGGCTAAAGGAGCTAAGAAGCTTGCACTGGAATCAATAGTTATTAAACTAGCTATCATTGAAGTTTTAGGTGTACGTCGCTACCAACATCCCCCTCCCCCTCTCCCAAAGTAAGGGAAAAGCTAAAGAAAAGGATCAGCTCAACCCAGTGAATCTTCGCCCTACTCTTTGGACACTAATTTCAAAGATGTCCATACAATGTGTTTGAGAATTTACAGAAAAAAATTTAAAGAGTAACTTAGCAGAAGACAATAGCCGCTTCCAATCTCCAGATACAACTCTTATATTTCATTAAGATCCAATAACCACATGAATAAAAGTATAAAACTAAAAAGACCACCAAAAAATAAATACTTCCCTTCCACTTAAAAGTCCAAGCTTGAGTTTAGGCAAGAATGACCTCTACTTAGCATGGAACTTGTCATAATCTCTTTAGTTTCATGGAATTGCCAACCTTGTGTACGTAGGTATTTCAATCGCAGTTTCAAATGGAGTTAATCACAATTCAAAATTTTACGCCAAAAACAACTTCAGAAAAGGACAATATGTCATTTAGTTGCATTAACTAGTTTGAATCAGCAAATAGTCTTTGGTAAGAAAAAGAATCACTTCTTCCAACAAGTATACAATTCATCAAAGTATTACGTAAAAATTTAATTGTCTCTCACTTTATCAATTATCAGAACTGCTTTAAGTTGAAAGTCAAGAATATCCTGCCCTAAAGTACAAGTTGGACTAAACAGCTGCAAAAGATCTAGTCAAAAAAAATTTTTACTGTAAGAGACAAAGTTGGTTGAAACACCTATCAAACAAAAAGGAAACCTAGCATAAATAATCAACAAATATTAAACTGATTTCCGCTAGATTAGATTTGTTCAGAAAGCTGGTGCAATTTGACCAATTTTCAGTGGATTCCCGATAAAGATGTTCATTCCATGATTCCAATAGGAGAAAATGTTAAAAAAGAATTATAATTACCCTTGGACTTAAGTCCATAAAGGAAAAAGAGAAACAGTAGAAGAAAGGGAGTATATGCAGTAAAGCCATGAGCACTTCCAAAGTGTCTTAGATACTTGCATGGAAAGTCAAAAATGTAATAGATAAAACCCAGAGCAGTTGGTACTTTCCACTGACCTTCCCGTCTATAATGACATCGTCCTCCTTCACCACTTGAGCCTCCTTCAGCTTCTTGAGAATCTAGGGGTAAAAGTTTTGGATTGAAATATGATGCATGAGATTGGTTTACGAGTTGCAATATACTGAGGATACAAAATAAGAAAAAGGAAGAACGTACATATCTCCATCTCCTATGCCCACGAGTCCCTTGATAACCAAGTTCTGGCTTGATATCAGCCATAGCAAGGACCTTCATAAATGAAAACAAATAAAAGAATCAGCAATAGAGTACATCTAAAAGCCAGATAGATGGAGCATTCAACATCAAAACCAACCTTTCCCTCAGCATTTTCAAGCTTATCACAGACAGCTTCTAGTTCCGGAAGAAAATCTTTTACGCATAGATCTACATCAAGAGGTTCATCAGAAACACCAACACTATTTTCATCTTCACCATCAGCGATCTCACTATCCTCCATGGAATTAACCCCCTTGGTTATCTCAAGCCTTTGTTGACTACCCAAATTCTTTGCGTAGCGAGATAAATAGAGCATATTAGTGGAAACTGGACCCTTATTGAAGTCCCCTTCTCCAGCCATGTCTCTAATCCTAAGGATTGTTGGCTGTCTGACAATCAATCCTCGTTTTTCAAGCTTCCTCACTATGTAGAACATATCGTTTCCTTTGATCTTAAAGTCTTTGCCAAGCTCATTTTGCGCGATTCCTTTTCCTCTGAAACTCGGTCAAAGTTAGGAGACTTATGGTAAGCAATTAAGATACATCCATTACTAGTAAACCTAAAACCTAATATTTCTTATAGCATGCAACCAAGGGTATGGCTTGGAGATGAATAAAGTGGGTACAGATATTGGGACCAAGTTTTAAATATGGCAGACAAATACCACTAGATGATTTTTTTCCCACCGGCCTAAGCCTTGATAGATGAGTTACCTAGTACCGGTTGGACGTAGCAGGTATCCAGTGGAATAGCAGATGTGCACAGAAGTTGATCGGACACAACATTTGGGAAGAACTCCGTGGAATTAGTTAAGTGCACAAAAGTCCATGTCCATCAAGGTTTAGATAAATGAAAAGAAATCACCAATGTGTTTTTTTCCACCCCACCCCATCAGGAGGATTAATAGTTTTCTTACTTTCCCTCCAGCGTGGCTCGAACCCTGAGGTGATCAACTACTTGAAAAATCACCTAGGTGTTGTTATAACCACAAGTTTCAAAAAGTCTTATAGTCACATGAATGTTATGGCATGTTTATGACCACAAGTTTCAAAAGTTCCGTATTTCACTTAAACTTCCCCATTTTAGCCGAGATGAAAAGTTTTTATAACCACATAAATGTCACAAAATGTTTAAGACTACGTGTTAGGAAGGTCTTTTTTCTCTCTTAAACTTCCAATTTTACCTTGGATGCGAAAGCTTGTATAGACACAATAATATTATGGCATGTTTAAGACCAGAAAAAATGACATTATATTCTTGTTAGTCAATCCCAAAAAGGTTGACATCTTTCTAAATTTGAAAACGATTAAGTTTAAACTTCTCACTTTAGCATTAAAGAAGAAGCTTTAACCATAAATACAAATACTATGACATGTTACAAAAGTTTTACAACCCCCCAAATGCAATGGCACATTTATGACCACAAAATTTTGCAAGTCCTACTCCCTTGATCCCAGAATACTTGTCACATCTCGCTTCTTAAGAGACAAACTGACTAATGCTCAAAACTAAATTGGACTAGATTGATTTGATATTTCAAAACTAAAATTACATATTCCAAAACAATTTGAAAGAGTACTACAATTTGCAATTCTTCTCATATAAATATGTTGAAAAATATATTTTAAATGTTCCATCAAAGTTTCATGTAGTTTGACACCAGAGAAACTAAACATGACGAGTATTTTGGGACATGGGGAGTAATTTTCTTCATATATTTCATCAAACATTACAATTCAAAGTAGGAAACTCAAAAAACCAAGATACTTTAGTTGTTTTTTTTTTACAATTAACTCTAATAAACAATTCATATATGCTCAGAAAAGGTATGAAACTCGAAAAACCAGTATACGTTTTTGACAATTAACTCTAATTACAACTCAAATATGCTCAAAAAAGAAACTACAGAGAAAGAAAAAATGCAAACCTAACAGTAGCAAGGCAACGAAGAACACGACGTTCATGCTTAGACAGCTTAGCATCGGAGGCCTCAATATCATAAACTCCAATAAAACCATCACACATATGTTCCGGCGCAATGATTTTCAAATCTAATCGCTCACTTTCCTCGAACGAACGAACACAACTATCCATCGAACTATAAACAATGCCATTAGATTCGAATTTAAGGCCCGGAATGTCAATGAGGTTAAACCAAAGAACTTTTTTGAAGTTTGGGCAAAGTTTAAAGCCTTGACTGGAAATTGAAGGCTGTAGCTTCGGCCATAGCTTCGAGAGATGGAGACCGGAATCGCCATTGGAGCAGATTTCTTCGAGCGCAGAGTTAACGACGGTATCCATCGGACGGAGCAAAATTCATTACTGCGAACTTAAACTTAAAAGGGCGTTTATAAATAAAAATAAAAAAATAAAAAGGGAAATTTGAGCCAATAGGATTTTGTTTACCTCGTAATATGTAATAAGGATCGTTTGACATGTTTAGAATCAGGTTGACGATTTGGATAAAGATCCATCAAAATGGAAATATCAAATTAAATTAATTTGTTTAAATTAATTAATTTTTATTTGATTTGATTTTAATAATTTAATAATTAATTAAATTTATTTAATTTTAATTTTGATCAATAATCAATTAAAATTGACTCGTGAACACCCCTATTTAGAATTATGCAGGATTTAGTGTTATATAAATTAGTTGTGAGAAAATTTATTGAGCATTATTTTATGAAAGGATTAGTTACAAAGAATTTAGTTATTCGTGTATTATTTATTCTACTTTTTTTTTGCATAAAATTGTACGTAGATTCCTTCATAACCTTTACATGTATTAGTATAAAATTGTATATAGATTCCCTCATAAATTTTATATGTATTAGTTATGAGAGTTTTTAATTAAATTGCAAATCAACTATTATATTAATTTTATACATGAATAATTTAACTTATAACCAGCTAACAAACGTTGTTATTTATGTAGGATTTAATACATGCATAACTCATCTCCAAATTAGTTACCAAACGACCCCTGAGGAGTTGTCTAGCCCATAATTAACAATTATTACTGGGATAAGTTATCTCTTCGTGAAAGTAGAATAGTAATCCAACGATAACTTATCTTGAGATAAAGTATGTAAGATATATAACAAAAATATCCACTTACATTCTTTTTTATACATCACTTTTTACATTCATGTATATTAACATAATTTCTAACAGTATTTATAATAGCATTCACTTTGGGGTCCAGCCCGTTCTTTTCTTAGTCAATTATTATTGCAAGGATGGCAGCAAATTGTCAAAAGGAAAGCAGCAAATGTTGAATGAAAAATTATTGCCTGCAATTTGCAATTGCAAAGGTCAAAGAAAGTGACATAATTTTTTGACAAATTGTGATCACCTATAAAAGGAGCTTTTCAGCTCCTCATTATAGTCACATCAAATTCACAAACAGAGAGAAAACTATTTAGAGAGTTGTGAGATTTCCATAGATTATATATAAGAAAATAGTATGTGAAAAAAAATATAGTGTGAGTGATATTTTAGTAAGGTAGGAAACCAAAAGAGTGTTATTTTTTTTGAGTGTGCGGTAGTCATTTTTGAGTATTATATTCGGTATTATCCAGTGTAAAATTCCTTACTATAGTGATATCAGTTGCTCCTCTTGGCCCGTGGTTTTTCCCTTATTTGGATTTTCACATAAAATTTTTGGTGTCATTATTTTTTCCATTTTATTTCTATTATTTTTGAGCATATGTATTTTTTCCCGACAAACTAGTATCAGAGCAAGATTTTATCTAAATATGCTCTGTGATTGCACCATAATCTGAACTTCCACATCAAAAAAGATTTACTTTGATTTGCAATAGTTATATTTTTTGGGAGAAAACGATGGAAGCCAACACTAGCAGAATGGTTACTTTAAATGGTGTTAATTATGTCATTTGAAAGGGGAATATGGAACATCTGTTTTATGTCAAAAATTTATCAACTAGTCTTTACCACTGTAAAGCATGATAATAAAACAGATGAAGACTGAAATCTATTGCATAAACAGGTGTGTGAATTTATTAGGTAATAGGTTGGCGATAATGTGTTGAACCATATTTCTGGGGAGACATATACCCGTACCATATGGGAGCATCTTGAAAGCTTGTATGCTCGGAAGACTGGAACAATAAAATATTCTTAATAAAGCAGATGTTAAGTTTAAAATATCATGATGGTTCTCCGATGATAGATCACCTGAATAATTTTCAGAGAATCATGAATCAGTTGTCTATTATGGACATTAAATTTGACGAAAAAATTCAAGGCTTGCTTCTACTTGGTTCCCTGCCAGACTCTTGGGAAATATTTAGAACTTTATTGTTAAATTCTGCTATGAATGGTATGATCTCTATGAATTTCGCCAAGAGTAGTGTATTGAACTAAGAGATGAGAAGAAAATCTCAAGGTTCTTCTTCTTCATCAGATATCCTGGTAACTGGCTCTAGGGAAGAAAAAAATCGTGGTTCTCAAAATAGAGAACATAGAAGAAGCAAATCCAGAGGTAGACTTAAGGATATTGAGTGTTATCACTGTGGCATGAAAGGGTACACAAAGAAGTTCTGCCGAAAATTTAAGAGGGAGAACAGAGGCAAAGAGGAAAATAAAGAAGATGGCAATGAAAATTGCCTGGCCACTGTCTCCACTGAAAATCTTGTTACAGTCCTTGATGTAGATCTGATAAATATTGCTTGTGATGAGTCAAGTTGAGTTGTGGATACTGGTGCCGCATCTCATGTGACATCAAGAAATGACTTTTTCTCTTTCTATACTCCTGGTGATTTTGGAGCCTTGAGTATGAGTAATGAGACTGTATCTAGGGTGGTTGGTGTTGGTACAATTTTTTTGGAAACTAGTATTGAAACTAAACTAGTTTTAAACAATGTAAAACATGCACCTGATATTCGTCTGCACCTAATTTCTGTTGGTGTTCTAGATGATGAAGGATATGTTAGTACCAATGATGGTGGAAAGTAGAAACTCATCAAGGGTTCCTTGGTTGTGGCTCATGGTAACAAACGTCGTGGTCTATACTGGACTATGGCTTCTACTTGTGCCAATATAGTGAATGCAGTTGAGAGCGATAACTCCTCAATGTTATGGCATAAGAGGCTTAGCCACATCAGTGAGAAAGGACTTAATGTTCTAGCCAAGAAGAAATTGTTATCAGATTTCCAAAGTGCTAAATTAGAAAAGTGTGAGCATTGATTGGCTAGAAAACAAAATAGAATTTCCTTTAAGTCTAACCCTCCTTCAAGAAAGATAGAGTTGCTTGAGTTGTGCACTCTGATTTATGCGGTCCAATAAAGACAAGGACTCTAGATGGTGCACTTTACTTTGTCGCTTTTATTGATGACTTCTCAAGAAAACTTTGGGTCTATGTCTTGAAGACTAAAGGCTAAGTGTTGGGTGTCTTTAAGCAGTTTCAGGCTTCAGTTGAAAGAGAAACTGGAAAGAAACTGAAATGTATTCGTATTGATAATGGTGATGAATATTGTGGACAATCTGACGAATTCTGCAAGCATCAAGGTATTAGACATCAGAAAACTCCTCCTAAGACTCCTTAGTTTAATAGGTTGGCTGAGAGGATGAACAAGACCTTGATGGAAAGAGTTAGATGTTTGCTTTCTAAAGCAAAGTTGCCTAACTCCTTTTGGGGTGAAGCCTTATTGACCGCTGCACATGTTATTAACTTATCTCTTGTTTTTGATTTTCAAAGTGATGTTCCAAATAAAGTTTGGTAGGGGAAAAGATGGTTCTTATGACCATTTGAGAGTATTTTATTGCAAAGCTTTTGTACATGTGCCGAAAGATGAGAGGTCAAAGTTAGATTCCAAGACAAGGCAGTGCATCTTTGTTGGATATGGCTTTAATGAATTTGGTTACAGGCTATATGACCCAATTAAGAAGAAGCTCGTGAGAAGCCGTGAAATTGTCTTCATGGAGAATTAAACTATTGAAGATATTGACAGAGCCCGGAAGTTAGAATCTTCAACTTCTGATGACTTAGTCCATCTTGATCAAGTTCCTTATACAAGTGTGCATGACGTTGATAGGCTTGATGATCATGGTGATGCTCAGAATCAAGTCCCAGATCAACATGTTGATGCTGATGATAACAATGATGTTGTTATTGATAATGCTCCTGCTCATGAAATTATGGACGCATCAAATGTTCCTTTTAGGAGGTCCACAAGATAATGTATTCCTTCCTTTCGTTATTCACCCACTTACTACTCATTGATAGGGGTGAACCTGAGTGTTATGAGGAGGCAATGGAAGATGAACATAAGGAATAATGGATTGAATCCATGCAAGCTGAGATGAAATCCTTGCATGAGAACCACACTTATAAGTTGGTGAAATTGCCTAAGGGCATGAGATCTTTGAAGAACAAGTTGATGTTTAAAGTCAAAGTTGAAGAACACAACTTGAAGCCCAGATACAAAGCTAGATTGGTTGTTAAAGGATTTGATCAAAGGAAGAGTATTGACTTTGATGAAATATTTTCTCTTGTCGTGAAAATATCCCCCATTAGTATAGTTCTTGGTTTAGATGCTAGTCTTAATTTAGAGATTGAGCAGATGGATGAGAAGATGGATTTTCTTCATGGTGATCTAGAAGAAGAGATTTATATGAAACAACCTGAGGGATTCAAAGTAAATGGTAAAGAAAATTTTGTGTGCAAACTCAAAAAGAGTCTCTACGGGTTAAAGCAAGCTCTTAGACAGTGATACAAAAAGTTTGAATCTGTTATGAAGGAGCACGGCTACAAGAAGACTTTTTCAGATCATTATGTATTTGTACAAAAAATTTCTGACGATAATTTTATCATCATCTTGCTATGTGGATGATATGTTGATTGTGGGCAGGAAAACTTCCAAGATTGACGAGTTGAAGAAAGAGTTGTCTAAGTCTTTTTCTATGAAAGACTTGGGTCATGTCAAACAAATTTTGGGCATGAAAATTACTCATCTCAAGGATGAAAAGAAGATTTATTTATCACAAGATAAGTACATTGAACGTGTACTGAAGCGCTTCAATATGAAGAATGCTAAGCCTGTCTTGCTGGTCATACGAAGTTGAGCAAGAAGATGTGTCCTACAGCTAGGGAGGAAAAAGAGAGCATGGCTAAAATTCCATATTCCTCCATCGTCGAAAGTCTAATGTATGCAATGGTATGTACTAGACCTGATATTGCTTATGCAGTTGGTGTTGTCAGCAGATTTTTCGACAATCCAGGAAATCAACATCGGGAAGCTGTAAAGTGGATACTCAAGTATCTAAGAGGAAACTCAGATAAATGTTTATGTTTGGGAAGATCAAATCCAATCTTGAAGGGCTATACAGATGCTAATATGGTAGGTGACCTTGATAATAAAAAATCCACTACAAGATATTTGTTTACTTTTTCAGAAAGAGCTATATTATGGTAGTCGAAGTTGAAGAAGTGTGTTGTACTATCTACAACTGAAGCTGAGTATATTGTGGCTACTGAAGCTGGCAAGGAGATGATATGGCTCAAGCAATTTCTTCAAGAGCTTGGCTTGCATCAGAAGAAGTATGTCGTCTATTATGACAGTCAAAGTGCAATAGACTTGAGCAAGAACTCTATGTACCATGGAAGGACAAAATACATAGATGTGAGATATCACTAGATTCGAAAAAATATAAGAGACGAATCTTTGCAGGTTGAAAAAATCTCTACAAATGAGAACCCTGCAGATATGCTGACCAAAGTGGTAACAAGGAACAAGTTCAAATTATGTAAATAACTTGTTGGCATGAGCTCTCTCTAATAAAACGAAGATACCTCCTTCTAGTGAATGGGACTGGAGGGGGAGATTTGTGGGGTCCAACCCCTTCTTTTCTTAGTCAATTATTGCTGCAAAGGTGACAACAAATTGTCAAAAGGAAAGCAACAAATGTTGAATGGAAAATTGTTGCCTGCAATTGCAAATTGCAAAGGTCAAAGAAAGTTGCATAATTTTTTGACAAATTGTGAACATTTCACCTATAAAAGGAGCTTTTCAGCTCCTCATTATAGGCACATCAAATTCACAAACAGAGAGAAAACTATTTAGAGAGCTGTGAGGTTTTCATAGATTATATATAAGAAAATAGTCTGTGAAGAAAAATAGAGTGTGAGCGACATTTTAGTAAGGTGAGAAATCAAAAGAGTGTTATTCCTTTTGAGTGTGTGGTAGTCATTTTTGAGTATTGTATTCGGTACTACCCAGTGTAAAATTCCTTACTATAGTGATATCAGTTGCTCCTCTTGACCCGTGGTTTTTTCCTTATTTGAGTTTTCATGTAAAATTTTTGGTGTTATTATTTTTTCCATTTTATTTCTACTATTTTTGATCATATATATTTTCGTGTTAGTCTACGTTTTCCAACATTCACAAGCTTAATTAATCATTGTTTTAGGGTTCAAAACATACGACGATAATCAATACAATGGCAGGGAATGATGAAGGGGTTATGGCAACCAGAGGTGACAATGGAAGCTTGTGTTTTGGGGATTGGACAAGCGGTCACAATTTTTCATCAAGCTCGAATAATGGTTCAACCCGGGTCCTCTATGGATACTGAGGCTGCTATATAGGCTCTCACATATGATGTTACTGGTACGAGATTTAGAGCCCGTTTGGATTGACTTATAAGTTGTTGAAAATAATTTTTTAATGAGTGTTTGAGTAGTCAATTTAAAATTATTTTATGCTTAAAATAAGTAATCAGTGGGTCTATTTGACTTAACTTATCCAAAACATCTTATAAGCTGGAAAAAAAATAAGTTGGGAACCAAACTTTACTTGTGAGGCTGACAAGATCATAAAGATGTGGAAACGAGATGAAATTAAATTTACAAAATAATATTCGTTTTTTCTTTTCTTTTTGGTTTACGAGTTGATGTTGAATTTTTATTCCAAAGTTTCATTTTTAGTGTTGCAAAATTTTGATTCCTGATATTTACTTTTCTTTATTGTTTAGTTTTTATAGGCTATTTGCCTTTTCTTTTCTACGTGAAGCAATAATGAAAAATTCACTTATTTTTTTTCGTATCAATTTATATAGTGATATTTGAATTTTAAAGGCCAAACTAGTTTTTGGTTAAAAGAACTCATTTTTGTAGCCAGCAGCTTCATGTAATTAATTAGCATGGCCTCTTTACTTCTTATAATTATAAGTTGACTAGTTACATTATAATAAGTTCATAAAAACTAAAAAGAAGTCAAAAGATTGTTTTCTAGCTGAGTTTAGGTACACTAGTTGTCGTACCCATATTGAATTTTTCAAAAGTAGTGCATGCTTGAAGGATCTGATACGGTTGAGTTGCCGTTTGTTGAAGGATCCGAGCAACATAAGTTGAAACTCAATTTTTTTTTTCCAATTGAGTCAATTGTTTTACAAACTATCAAAATACACTTGAAGTAATAGAAATATTTAAAAATAGAATTAAGACTTTACCTGATTGAGTATATCAATTAGAGTATCATTTTTACTTGTATAATATTTTATAGTACTTTTAATTACAAAATAGGTTTAAATCATCAATATTATAGTGATCACTTTAGAAGACATCCAAAGTTAAAACAATGTATTTTTAAATTTAATTGTTTGATAATCTTATTAGTTTGAACTCAAAATGTCTAAGAAGTCTCAAAGAATTGAAGACACTTTTTATAAAGTTAATGTTAAAATATGATTGACTCAAATTGAAGTAAATTAGATAAATTAAAGTGAATTAGACAAATTAAAAAGTAGAAAGTAACTGCAAATTTAATTGCCTACAACTTTGATTTATAATTACATGAATTGTAATATAAGAAAATAATAAATTTTTAAGAATATGTGAATAATGATTGGTAAAAGATTGACCGCAAACTATTTTTTTAAAAAAGTAATACTAACAATAAATACATTAACTTTAAAAAATAGTTTAAATATACTTTTGATCTAAATATACCTTTTCTATTATGCTTTCGATCCAAATATAACCTCTATTATATTTTGATATAAATTTGTCCTTAATTATAAGGGATGCAGGTCAAGCTCATAATCAAATTATCCACACCTAATTTAGTATCCAACATTTTAAGAAATCCACTCATTTAACTCGATCTTATATATTTTCACTATTTTTCATCTTCTTCTTCTCTTTTCAATACCCAATACTTCCTTGGAATTAATTTATTATCGACTGTCAAAGTGAATAATCATTCTTCCACAAGAAATTTGAATTGGGTTATATGTGTCGACCATGCTAGGCTCCTGAACAAAAAATAGTGCATGTTTGAAGAATCTGACACGTACGGTTGAGTTGCTGCTGTTTGTTGAAAGATCCCGGAGTAACATAGATTGAAACAAGGGTAAGGAAGAATTTGAGACATATAAAGATCAAGTTATAGGATGAATCAGATTGATCTAGCTCATTATATGTACTCTAGCTGTCCCAGTTTACGAGGTTTAAGAAATATATATGAGAAAACTTTGCAGTATGTATCACATGGAGTAATTAACATGGCCTCTTTTGCTCCTTGCAATTATAAGATGACTAGTCATATCAAATAAGCTGACAATAAAACGCCTAAAGGCTCTTGGCTAGCTCAGTATGTCTGGAAGCGCAGGAGAACGTTCGTTTGCTTATATTATTACCAGTATTCGATATTGGGTCATTCATAGCATTACTATACCTTCCCTATTCATTGCGGGTTGGTTATTTGTCAAATTCGGGTATATTTTCAAGAATAGGCTTCCATCCTTTACCTTGATCAGTACTATAATCCTCGATAACATAACTCTTTATTTTGTTTGTGATGATTTGTTCTTCCTTAACACGACGTTGCACGATGTGATCAAGTGTAATTGATCCTCCTTCAGTGCTCATCAACAAAGCTTGAAGCTCTTTTTTACTAATAACAAGTTTAATCCTTAGAGCCTCTATTTTTGGCTTAGCTTTTTCTTCAACTAATAATTGATCATCAGCAAACTTGACCTTCTTTTTTGTGGTTGGTTTTGGTATAGGTAATATAGGCAAAAGATAGTAAATTTTTCCTCTTAGCATGTCATCATTTGGTAGAAGATTTTGATTAATGACTTGTAGGGAATTAGAAATTACATGGCTAGGAAATTGTGATAAAATTTGATGGACTTTGATGGGAGATTTGTATTCAAGAATCTTCCCATCTGTTTTTATCACTTTGACAACTTTTTCTTGAAGAACTATGCAATTTCCCATTGTTGTGTTTATGTGTAGATATGTGTAAAATTAAGCTGGCTTTGATATGTGGAAGGTTTGTTTGGGAATTTGGAGATGCATAGGTGTTCTTTATATAGGAAATGAGCTAACTTGATTGTAAAATATCTGGGAAGAACCAAATTAGCACTTTGGACCCCACCTTGTTGGATTTTTTTATTGTGCAGGAAAACAAATCTTTAAAGACATACTACATAAATATGTCATTTAACTTGACTTCAACTGATATTATGTCTTTCAACTTTAGGTGTATACAAATAAACACTTAAATTTGTATAAAATTGAATAAGTAGACACACATATCTTATATGGTGTAATACACGTAGGACACGAAATTATCATATAGGATGTCATGTAAGACGAATGTGTCTATTTGTTCAAGTTTTGGATAATTAAAGAGTCTATTTATGCACTAATAAAATTAGAGGTCATAGTTGTCAGTTGAAACCAATTTAAGGATCATATTTATGGATTATGCATTTTTTTAGAAAAAAAAAAAAGAAACAAAAATGCCACATATACCTAGAAGCTTCCCTTATGTTAAAGGGATTCAACTGTTTATACATACACAATTTTTATCATGTTTGCACTGTATAATTTTCGAACAAAGGTAGAGATTGGATCCAAAATTCGAACATGTATATATTCAATCTTTAAGATTTTTAATGTTAAGTTTGTTGTATTTAAAAGTTATGAATTCAAATATATGATTTGTTTGTAATTATAATTAATACGTAAATCTATGCTTCAAGATAAGAGTGTTGGGTTTTGAAACTGGCGCCACAATATTGCATTCTCCTCGAAAGGAAAGGGATTCAGTTGAACCTCTATCGTTACCTTTAATTTTGTTACTAGGCTTAGGGGTAAGTCGTCTCACATTAAAAGCTGATAAGGGAAAAAAATACATATAAAGTGTATATACCTTATTAATTTAGCTCAAAGCGAATAATATTATGACATATTAATTAGAGTATCCTTAATAATTCTGATGTCTATCAATTTTTTCATCTAATGAGTTTGCAAGTAGAGATTATGGCTGTTGTTAGTTGTTAATTACTGTGGAAAAATCCACCTTAATTTGTTGGGGATGTGGTGGATTTTCACCAGACACCACATATATTTACCCCATTAAATTGAGTTAAGAGGGCCAGTAGGACCACTAAAATCATTTGGTAATACAAGTGGTTGACTAATAATTACCATGCACCATGTTAAGTTTACACTCTTTATTTACTATTTGTTTTTTTTTTTTGCCTTAGTGGATTTTCTGCACAAGGTCGGTTTAATTCACCTGAAGAAAATAAGAAATTAGTGACAAAAAAATTCATATTCCTCCCATTCAATTGAATTATTGAAAGATGATACAAGTCTTAAGAAAAAAATAAAGACATAAATTAGTTATATTTTTTTATTTTTATCCTTTTCAAACTTTATGCTAAGAAATTTCCAAGAAAATCAAGTCCTTGAAACTCAACCTTGGAAATTAAAAAAAAAAAACTTGGAAATTTAATTAATAAAGGGTAAAATTGGGGGGGGGGGGGGGGAAATCCAACATCTATCTTGAATAGTAAATAATTCAATTATTTTGAACACTAAAAAATACTCCAATAATTCAATTATTTTGGAATGGAGAAAATATTAATTTCATTTAATGATGAATTAGCTGAGAATTATCGATAAATTTCGTAGCTAATACAATATTTTATAGTAGTGTTTGTGGCATCCAAAACTATCATTCAATTCAAAATAAGAGTAATATGATAATTAACCTGAAAATAAGAGTAAATAATAAGTTACATTATATTGATAATATAAAATTTATTTATTGTACTAATAATATCCTAACAAAAATCAATCATATAATGAAGCGTGCATCTCACTTTGGCATTTTTTGGGGGATAATTGTGTTTTATATCATGCTTAATTGATGAGTTTGAGATCGTATGATATTTGACTAAGTATATTTAATCTTCAGCTAATTAAAATATGTACATTTGATCCCTTCAGGTAAGAAAGATGTGATATTAAAAAATATATTATCCTCAAATATAAAAATAATACGATACAAATTTAACACAATATATCAATAATTAAATGATTTAACACTTAATAATTTGTTGAATAAGCCAGGTTATATTCATCATTAATTCATTAGTGCACAATCAAGTTGATTAGTCTCAAGTTGTGCACCATGGCGTGCAAATTAAATTTTAACCAACCAAATATTGATTGCTTTATTACACTTTTCATGCTTTAATACAAAAAACATCATTTTTTGACTTTCCAAAAAGAAAAGAAAAGGAATTTATGATATGAATATGATAGAGGCCCACTTGAACATTGAAGAGATTTGGAGACTACAAAATAAAAAAAGCATCATAGAGGATTTTTTTAAAATAGGTAAAACTATTGCTTGGTGATGTTATCAATACGCAAATATCAAAAGATTTGTTTTTTTAGGGGGTGGCTTGAACATGACAAATTAAAAGAAAATATAATAAGAGGCGGATTCAGAATCTGAATATATTATAATAGCGAATTTAAAGTGTTATCTATGAATTCACGGAGTCCGCCTTTGCATAAAATCTAAGTTAATGAAGTCATCTTTGTTATATATAGTGGTTTATCTTCAATATGAGATTTTTCTATATGAATTTAAGTCAATCGAATCTCGATATATTATAGTGGTGAATTTAAAGTGTTATTTACGAGTTCACAAGGATCGTCTTTGCATAATATCTAAGTGAATGAAGTCATCTTTTTTATATATAGCGGTTTATTTTTCAATATGAAATTTTTCTGTGTGAATTTAAGTCAATCAACTTTCAATAGGAATATCGAAAAATACAAAAGAATAGTAATATCCAAGCATAATGAGTATTTTTGTGGGTGGGGGTAGAAATTAGTTTGAATCATTCATGCAGTACAATAGGGAAAAAAGAGTAATTATTTATTAAAATATGGAAATAAATAGGTAGGTAATTAATATCAGCCACACTTAGCAGCACTTTCTTATATTATATAGTAGTAATCAGCACTACATATAGCTCATGATATATCTTGGAGAATTTAAGAGAATGGAAGTTACCAGGTATCTATATACTTTAAAAAGATCATATTTTGAGTCAATGAGTAATATTTGGCCTAAAATTATAAATTGCAATTATTAGAGGATACGATGAAATAAATGAGGTTTCTTCATATTTAGTCAAATGTCTCAAAAGAATGAAAAAATCCTTTATAACGAGCAAAGGTGAATCTATAGCCCTTTTAAGGTAGTATACATACACACATACACACATATATAAATGATTTGTTGATTCCTGATCAATGTTGAGAGTCGTAGGTCTGCTTCTAATAACGAGTCATTCTCTTTTAATTATTTTCATGCAGTATTAATTTATATTAGTCAAGGCAGTGAGTATCAATGCTAGATGATTGATAAAAAATAAATTACCAAAGTTATAGTTAAACATGTTATGAATTTCAAGAAAATGTTTTAATTGGTATGTACTCTTCTAAATGAACTTGATTACTTGACTTTAAGGTTTAAATGAACTCACATTTTCCTCCATCCTGCATATTTTTTGGAAAATACTAAATTATTACTTATCATTTACTGACAGTACTAGTTTACACTTTTTTCGAATTTGATAATTTTTTCATCAATTATTTACATTATAACAGCAGAAATTCTTTTCATGAAAATACTTTTGTTTCTATATAGTCATATGTTTAGTCATAGCCATTTATCAAACTTGCAAATGTAAATATGATAAAAGAACATTGAATATTGTAGCTAAGGCCTAAGTTCTTATCAATTACTATAACATTTTATGTTCTTGTCAATCATAAATTAATTAAGCTTAAGTTGTCGAAGCAACCACTCGTTATATTAAGTTAGACTATCTACATCACATCTTTTTGAGATGCAATCTTTCTCCAAATTCTAAATAAACGCGGAATATTTTGTGCACCGAACTGTCCGTCGATCATAAGCTAAGTTGAAGGGCTTCCCATAACCAAAAAAATCTCTATGTAATCAATAAATATCCAGCCATTATAGTGATTATGTTAGGTATATATGATATGGTTTGCACTTTTCACTTTTATATCTAGTTTTTTTTTTTTGTGTGTGGCTTCTTTTAGTTGGTTGCATTTTAATGTATCATCCACAGAGAAATTGCAACATTGAGCAATTGGATAAAAGATATATTCCATAAAAAAGTACAATAATCTAAATATTAAGTTTGAGATATTTAGCACTGTGATTTTTTTTTTTGGATTATGCAATATGACATTTCACAATTTTAATGGATATCCTACCTCATGAGATATTTTCTTCCCATAAAGAGATCACAAATTTGATGACAAACAATAATAACTTCTCAATTTCAAGTCAATTTCAATTTAATGAAATAATAATTAGTTTTGCATGACGTTCAATTATTTTGATTTTAATTAAATTTAATAAATTATAAGGATATTAGAGATTAGTCTACACTATAAATTAGATGGTATATAACTAATAAGAAGCTTAAAGAAGAAATCCAACTTATTATATTGTGCACGTGTATACTATATATAACATTTTACTATATACGTATATATATATATATTATATACTCTTTGAGACAAAGGCACATAACATGCTAATTTGCTTATTTTGTGGATACCATTTTTCAAAACATATTCACATTGTTCTTTTGGTTTTCTTGTTTACTAGCTTAACTGATTCTTGAATTGTTTTTGGATGTTGACGAGGTTCGTTAAATTAGTTCATAAAAATATGATTTTTCAGTTAAAATTCAACTAAATCAATTAATTTGATTTAAATAATTTAATCCATTTCGACTTAATTCATTTGTGTCAAGTGCAATCAATTAATGGGGGTCATTTGCACTTTTGTCTCTATTTTGTGTTGGTCTTTTTAATTTTTTCACTGGTCATAAATTTATATGTCCGTATCATAATATTCCACCATTTATGTCCCGTGCCCTTGAAGAACTTATGCTTCGGCAGACATAAATTCAAAAAATTAAAAACCAATCCATTTAAAGGGTAAACTGTGATCTATTGATTTATTGACTCCACCCATCTTAACTTGTCCAAATTTGTTTATGTAAATTTCTTTTGGCCTTGATATTTTTCAACTTATGGTTCTTAAAAGAAGTTGGTATTTTTCAATTAACGTCTTTATTTTTGTCCTATAGCAAATATATGAGATTTTCGTTTTAATATATTGCTTGCAAGCCATTCTATATTCTAAACCAAATCTTGTTATATAATACCTTTATTCATTGAAGAAGCCAAAATGAACAAGGAAAAACAAGAGTATAGAAATGTTTTTCTTCCCTTTTTTGGTTCAGGTGCAACCGTTTCAATTAACGAAAATATATTGTTGAAAGCGTTATCTTCATAAATGGACATGTAATACGTGATTCTAAATTTAATCGAGTCCAATATAAAAATTGAATATCGCCCCATCAACAAATTAATATGATTCTCTCTTATTTTCATGTGATGCTCATTGACGCAAGGTGGGTCACATAAAAAAAAACTGACAAGCTTTTAGGTTGACGACAAAACTTTTGAAAAAGAATATACATGACATTTTAAACGAATTCTACGTCGAAAGATAAATTTATAAATTCAATAACACCACATATTCAAAAGGAAAATACGTAAAAATTATTGAATTATAGCGGACAATACGTATTATGGGCTAGAGCAGTGAGAATTTTCTCACAATGGGAATTATGAATTTTAGCTAGGGCTTTACAGGGCAAACCGATAAACCGCACCAAGCCGACAAATCGAACCAAACCGGAAAAAAAACCTGACTAGTGGTTTGGTTTGACTTGGTTTGGTGTTTGGAAAAAAAACCCGACCATTATAGGGTTGGTTTGGTTTTAACTAAAAAAAACCAAACCGAACCCAAACCGACCCGATTATAGATATACTAATTTTAAATTATGTTATACATAAAAATATTTATTAAAATATAATTTATAAATATTTTTTAAATTTTTTTCATAATTTTTGTTTTCTTTCTTACATTTAGATTTGGACCTGAGAAGCTCATCTAAATAATATACAAAAAAAGCTCATCTTATAAAGTTATATTATAAAGTTAAAACTTCAAACAGTGTTCTGCATCCATCTTATATGTTGATATTTTGTACTAAAACTCTTTTTAAGAAGCATTGCTCTGTGCTTTTTAGTAGATACTATGAAAAACCCGAAAAAAAAACGAAAAAAATCCAAGAAACCCGAAAAAACCCGAAAAACTCGAGAAAAATTGATATCGAAAAACCCAATTTTAATTGGTTTGATTTGATTTATAGATTTAATAACCCGACACAAATGGTTTGATTTGGTTTGTAAAAAATCCGAACCAACCCAATCCATATACACCCCTAATTTTAGCTATCAAGATCATGATAGTTTCAAAATGGAAATTAACCAACTATTGCAACAACAACAAAAAAAAAATACTATTTTTATGAGACAAATATTCTCTTCTCATTTACAAATGGAAAATGTCACCATCTCCTTTTTGTAACCCCACATGCGAAAAAGAAGACTATATTTTTAATTATTTTCCTTTGCTTTTTACCTCTAATTGAGAAATATCATCTTCTAGTATTTTTCATTTACCTCTAATTGAGAAATATCATCTTCTAGTATTTTTCATTCGTCATGTTAAAAACTGATTAAATTTAAATTTATATATTATAAAATTTATTTTTTAGAGTTATGTTTCTAATAAGAATTTTTTTAATATCTAAATTCAAATTCAAAATTCCTAATTAAAAATAAATAAAAATTAATTATTCCATCGCAATCATTAATTCTAGTAATTTATTAAATTTTCCCAATTTGGAGAATAAGTGGACCATGGAGTCTTTTTTCATCTTGATATAGTAGCTGTTCATTTGTTGGGCGGTCACCGCCAATTAGACTTGTAATAATTAAGATGTCGATAAATTAACTAAGTAAAAAATTATATATATATATATATATATATATATATATATTTAAAATTAATTTTTATAAATAAATATATTTAATTTTAACGGCTTTTAGTTCTAAAAAATTTACGATGATCTTTTTATAAATTAGTGGATTTCACTTTTCCTTGACCATTAATCTTAGTCGGTCAATGTGAACAAAAAATTAATAGGAATCAACTGTTACTAGTGCATAATAAAAATATATATAATTATTTCATCTAAGAATTAAAATTATTAAAAAATATACATTCTTTTTTACATAATTACGTTTTCAGCATGCTCACGTGTAGTAAAAGTTTCAATAACTTTTAAAAAGTCTCCGTTTAAATGAATAAAATAAAATTCATAGAAATGCATGGGGGATTTAACATATCGTATTGTATTTACGATACGAAAGGATTCGGAAGAACTCCCTCACTTGCCTACCTAGCTCTACCTTTGTCATTTGTGTAATTTAACGTGTAGTACTATTTTTTGACTATTTATTCTAAATAATAAATTATTATTATTATTAAATAAAATTATTTATAATTATTTTGAAATTATTATTTTCTTAATATGCTAACGTTTTTTCGACAAATATTATTTAATTGATCACCTTTCCGTTTATGCAGATAAGATACTGGTAACTTTGGTGCAGTTCAGGGCGGAACTAGTGTTCACGTACAAGTTCGGCGGAATTCAATAAATTTTTATTTAATAGTATATTTGTGTTAATTCATTGATAAATTCATTAATTATGTATAAATATTATATTTAAAATTTAATTATTATCACTTAAAATCGTCATTATAAATTTGAGAATAAAAAAAATTGAAATCTTAACTTCGTGCTGTATTACTTATTCCATTCACATCTTCATATTATTCATTATTCATACTTACCAGATCTGGAAATATGGATCATAACGACAATTATGCTATATCTCAATTTTTATTTTACTATACTGAAATCATTAAATTATTTTTTTAAATAAAAAAGTCATTCAATTTTATTCGAATATTCAACTTTAGTTCTCTTGTTTCAATTTATGTGGCTTGATTAAGTACGAAGGTCAAATTAATAACTAATATCCAATGTGAATTTAGGTATATAATCTTCAATTGTTAATAAAATTTATATATTTTAAATAACATATAAAGTATCGAGTCACAATAATTAATTATTCAAAATTCATAATTAAAAAAAATTAACTTGTTACTTGTTAAATAATAATTTGAACACATAAAATAAAATGAAACAGAAGAAATATACTATTATATTAATATTTATGCGTAATAACAAAGTACGAGGTTATCATGGACATGATACTCTTCTAAACTAGTTTTATCCGATAACTACTTAATAAAAGTAGTTCCTAATATATCTGCTCTAATAACTTCGTGAGCAAACAAAGAAGGAACTCATGTTAAGTAGTCAAAATAACAAAATTTCTTTTTCCTTGAGATATTGTTTTGTTTATAAGTCCGCTATCATGTTCTGCTCCCTGCAATTACGTTATTGATGCATGTATGCTACTATATACAACTTAACACTATGGAAAGTTGAAAAAACAAAAACTATGGAGAAGGTATGCTGGTGGAGTTCAAGCTTCGATGGGCAGAATTATCAGATATATATGTGCTGATAGAAGATTGCAGATATTTGATAAAATTGTCAAACTGCACACAAACGGACTTGAACATCACCATCATTAAAAGAAAATAGGAAGGCTGAGCTGAGTATGCTAGTGATCAAGTTCAGGTATAATATCAAGAACAGGCTTCCATCCCTTACCATTAATTGTACTTTCATCAACAATAGTAGTAGTACTCTTGATCATATCATCAACTTTGATTAATCCACTTTCACTAGAACTCAACAATTCTTGCAACTCTTTCTTGGAAATGACAATTTTAACCCTAATAACCTCTTTCTTTTGGTTATCAGTAGCTTCTAATAATTCAACTTGATCATTTGCAAACTTGACCTTCTCATCATTTACTTGATCATCATTTGCAAACTTGACCTTCTTTTTCACTTGATCATTTGCAAACTTGACCTTTTTTTTGGCTGATTTTGGAGGAGGTTGTAGTACTAAACTAGGCAAAAGATAATAAATTTGGCCACCTATCAAGTCATCATTTGGATGAAGATGTTGATTTTCAATGATTTCAAGGGAATTAGAAATTACATGCCTAGAAAATTGTGCTAAGATTTGATGGACTTTGATGGGAGCTTTGTATTCAAGAATTTTCCCATCTGTTTTCATCACCTTTACAACTTTTTCTTGAAGAACTATACAATTTCCCATTGTTTGTATATTGAGTAATGTTTGTTTTTTGTTTGGAGCATATAGTTGTGTTTGCCTTTTATAAAGAAATGAGGTTTGTAAATGCCCCTTGCAATGAGGAATATTACAAGTATAACCTTAGCACTTTTGGACCCCACCTTTGTTGATTTCTTTTGTTGATGTGTAATTGAGTGCTTATAATAGAAGTTTTGATATATTTTTTGATTAATATGATTTATTGTTGATGTGTAACCTGAACGGATTCAGAATTTTAATTGGATAATTTTGAAAATATGAATTTAAAATATGATATTTGATAAAAATCAAGTAATTATTTATATATGTATCTATATTTTATGTTAGAAATAGTGAACTCGATTGAATTTGTTGTTTACGTGCGTCACTCATCAATATTTATGATTAAATCTAATTGGTGCCAAAAAAGGACATGCTATGGCTTGGTAGTTTTCTTTTTTCTTCCCAAACCAATAAAATAGTGTTACTAATTACTTGTGTAAAGAAAATAAATATTCTGTCTAACTAAACTTTAAAATTTAACTCATAAAGTAAAAAAATATGCAATATCATATATATAAGGGAATAACAATTTATTCTCTCAACTAATATGAAACATTATATTACATGTATACTGAACCCAATTGAGAACTTCACTCATAAGGTGAGGACTTGATATTGCCTCTCATTCTTCATCCTAACTTGTACATTTGACAAATCATATGTATCATAAAGAAAAAGGGAGGATGAATATAATTACTTACATATTTGACTTAGTAAAACTTATTTTCCTCTCATGGTTTAAAACATCAATGTAACACTAGTAGGACCACTAAAACAATTGCAAGTGGTTGACTACTATATGCACCATAATTTGATAAAATTGCCTAATTGTTACTTCATTGACTCCTCTTCTATTGCACTACTTATTGACTATTAATTTTCTTGTTTGTTATTGGCATAGTGTGACTTCTATTTTGTGTAAAAAACTCGGTTTTGGCATCTAAATATATCATTGCTTTTCTCATTTCATTTGCAACACGATTCAGTTCAATAGTAAGAGCGCAATATATGACATATGAGTTTGCGCATGTTATGAGTTTATTTGAACACAATCACAAATAAAATTTTGATATTTAAGTAAAGACAAATTAAAATAACTATCACCGTGCGTTTAGAAATTTGTCTGAAAAAAAAAGTACATACATAATGTTTTACTACTATTAAGTACTGCATGAACGTGGACTTGGGTTAATCAAGTCTCAAGTTGTGTGGTCCACCTAACTATATTCACTATTAAACCAGTGGCTAGTTAAGCCACCTCTTTCAATTTGCTAGGTTTAATTTATCAATCAATTAATTACATCAAATAAAATGCCGATTAGGATAAGATTAATTAGTGGCATGTAATTATAATTAACTTTACCATTTTGGACTTAGGAAAATTATTTATTAATTAAAGACACTTTTCAAGCTTGATCTGCACGTCTGAAAATGTATTTGATGAAATGTAAGATGCTATTACATCTCTGTCCATATTATATATCTTTTAATTTTTTTGATAGTATTTCTTAAGAATTACATTTCATAACTTTAATAATAAGAATAGTTGTTTAAATTGCATAGAAGCGACTAATATTCGAAACCAAATAAAAAGAACATCAATTTAATTTGGGAATTGAATGATTAGTACTTTCTCATTCTTAATCATAAATCTCGAGTTTATGCTCTAATATAAACTCGTCTTAAGTAGAAAGTATTTTATCTCAACAGTGGTTTGAGAGATGGGGCTTGTACTACAATGTTCAGTCTTTTTATATTGATTTCTTATATGAATCTAGATTAGTCGAGTCACAAAACGAGTACATAATGAACCCCCTAAAGTTGGTTGAGAGATGTAGCTTTTACTATGATATTCAATCTATTTGTAGTGACTTTCTGAAGCGAATTTAAATTAATCGAGTCTCAAAACGAGTACATACACTAAACTGCCTAAAGTGGTTGGGGATGTTGTTCCTACTACAATATTAAATCTATTTATAATAACTTTTCAACGTGAATTCAAATTAGTCAAGCCTCAAATAGATAATAAAAGCTTGATTTTTTTATAAAATAAAAAAAAAATCAAATAAAAAGGTGATATGATGTGATTGAGACCCACTTGAACATTAAATAGATTTATAGAAAAATACCAAAAAGTGAATGCATAGTAAACAAGTGCTTGATGATGTTATCAACACGCAAAATGCCTACATTCGTAGCTCCCCCAACCCCCCACTTAAAGTAGAGGAGGCTTTTAAGGGAGTATAAGTCTAAGATATATATATATATATTTGGTTTTGCATACTTAAACAAAAAATTTAAGCGCGAAATTCATAATTTAAACAGTTATTTATTATTCAGAGAAATAATAGTCAAGCATATTATCTCTGTAGTCATCATAGCCATGGTTATGACTAGCTATGTCTTACATGATAATATCTTCTAGTATGTCGTCTACAATTTTATCAAGAATCTCTTCTTGTAAATCTCTATTTACTCTAACTACTTTTAGTATAGTAATTAAAGTTTTTTCTTCTAAGAAGATTGTATAATAAATCATTCTCAATTTATGCCGTATAAAGAGTGTCATGTTTTAGCATATAAATCCACTCTTCACATAAATATTTTTGATGATCTCTCAGCATTGCTGCTTCAATCTGTAAATATAAATTCTTCAAGTCTTGCTGACTTAGTGTCAAATCTGCCTTTTTTCGATACTCGTATAGTTTTTAGTCTAGATCTGAAATATACATATCCAAATTTTTTAAGGATTTTTTGCATTCCCAAATCTTTCTTCGAAGTATCTTTTGATAAGGTTGAAATGTTCTCATTTTTTATGATTTTATGTTGTATATAAAATAGATTCGTTGGTTAAAATAACCCAATTTTTATACAAGAATTTTTGTTGTTCTTTTAGCATGTGTGCTTCATCAAGAATATTAGCAACTTTTGATTTTACACTGGGGTGTGCAGTTTTCAAAGTTCTTTCTAGATCTGAAATATGTTTATCTAGAAGTTTTATGAATTTTTTGCAAGATCAAATCCTTTGTTTGTATTATTTTAAATTCGATTGAAAATTTATCAATTTTGATATGTTAAAAGCATCTTTAAACAACAAATATATACAAATATACTTTTGTTTATCGATTTGTCTGCCTTGATAATTAATTCTCGTTGATCATATCTTATAGGGATAATCAAATCAATAGCAATACACCAATAAGTCCGATCTAAAGAGGCTCAAATATGGAACAATTAACACAAAATAATTCTCGGGGCAACATATTCAGTTAATCGAAATTTAGGAAGCTGAAACTTCACTCTACCATCAATAGGTATAGCCAAGACATTTACAACACGATCCAAAATAATCTCACTCACGAATATCTGACCAATTATTCCCGTTGCTTTTTACACACAAATAAGACTTAGAAAACAAATTTTGTTTGATGTCTAGGTAGTGTTTTTTCCGCAGTAAGCAAATGAATATCTTGTCAATATATATAAATGCTTGTAATATAATGGTCGGCAATACCAATATGGATTGTGATGCAGTGGTGGGACTGTTTCACCTTTAATCAGAAGTTTCGGATTCGAGCCATATGTATGGAGAAAATTTTGATGGGAGCATCATCTCCAGAATGGACCCTGCAGTGTGCGATCCGAATTTAGTCAGGATTCTAATGCGGGCAACGAACACTACGTGAGAGCCAAAATAAAAAAATTAAAAAGAAATTAAAATAGCCGGCCATCAATGGGTAACAATTTATATGGACAATATACATAGGACAACACAATCTTATAAAAGTGTAGCACTTTCATTTGAAACTTTACATATGTTGTTTTCTGGTCTCTAAAATGATTAATATCTATAACATATCTAACAATAATCTCTTTTTTTTTTTTTTTTTTGGTTGATTCACTTTCCCAAACAAGTTGCATGTGTAATGATTTAATATAACTTAAACAAATATTTTGTTTGTCATGAAGAAATAGGTTGACCAAGTACATAGAATGAAAGGCAGCTTTCACGTTTCTTCGCAGAATTTAAATTTAATAAATTCCACCTTTAAAGTCTTCTTATAGTTTTTAATTCATTGTACTTCAGAAATTAAAAGTTCACTTATTTATATGAATTATGTCCTACACTAAAAATATTGAGCTTGTATGAATATGATATTTATAAGTTGCATATCTCCGTACTTCAAGATTTATGGTCAAGTGATACCAATAAAAAACTCTTACATAATATATCACTATATATAAACTTAATTTTCACTGCTTCCCCCCACCACACCAATCTTTTAATAGGCTCACATTGGTGGTGGAATCGGGGACTTGTTTTCTATGTGATCTGGGTAGTACTCGTCTCATCATAAGTTAGCTTTTGAGATTGAATTACGTCCAAAATTTTATTTTTTTATCATAATAGAAAAGTCGGAGTAATTCTAGTTTCTAATTTTTCCCAAACTCCATATTATATCGTTCACAATCCAGTTATTAAGGCTTGAATGTGCAAGATGGAGAATGTTGAGTTCCATATCGATAGAGGAATTGGAGACTTGCTCTCCTCATAGATCTTAAACAATTCTCACCTTATAAGTTAATTTCGAGATTGAATAAAGTCGTCTAAGGTTCATTTCTTTATCGCACGGTAATAATGCAATTTTCTTTTGGAATTAAAACCAAGTTCTACCACATACCCTACAATATAGATGCAACAAACATGCATTTAGTTCCCCAACAATTAAGTAGAATAATTATATAGTTATTCAGAGACTTCAATTTTGAGATCAAAAACTTATATTATAATGAACCGTACGAATAAATATTTGACCAACTCAACATCAAAATGTGTATTGATTTAAACTTTACATATGTTGTTTTGGTCTCTATAAAATTATATTAATGACAATATTCATACCAAATCTAATAATCTCTATAAATTATAATGATGACAATATTCATAGCAAATCTATGAAAATATTTGATCAAAGAGCATATGTGGCCGAGTGATAGAATTGTTCAAAAGTCATTAAAAAAAACTTGAATTCAATTCAAAGTAACTATATTTTATATGTATATTTTTAAAATCGACTTTGCTTGTCAATTTAAAACCAACAAAAAACGACTGACAAGGTTGGATGTCCCTCGAGTATAGCCGACCTTGTTAGTTGGTTCTTTGAATCTAAGGCACCAAAATTCGGCATCATTGAGTGCGTCAGTTTGGGCCAATATATCGACATGGTCCGTCGCTTTTGCCTTCATTTTTTGGGCAGTTTTTAATAGTGCCAGTAAAAGTCTCTTACGCAATAAACAACAATAATAATATACCAAGTGTAATCCCTCCCCCCCCCCCCAAACTTGGGAGATAAAAAAATTATTTTTCATAGATTTTCGTGTCCAGAAAAAGCAAGTATCTTACACAATAAATATAATTTTAACTTTCACGGCCTTTTCCCCCCGATTTTAATTTTTTTAACCTTTCAATAGTCCCGCATCAATGGTGAGATCAAAGAGTTCGTCCTGGACAGTACTCACTTCATGATGAATTAACTTTTAAGATTGAATTAGATCCAAATTTTTTTTATAATGATATTAGAGTCAAATTAAATTTCAATTCTTAATTTATCCAATTTCATATTTTATATTTTATATTACGATCCAGTTAATAGTCAAGAGTGTGTCGTGTGGAGCATTTGAGTCCCACATCATTGAAGGAATTGGAGACTTGATCTCCTTATAGGTCTAGAACAATCCTCGCCTTATATATATTTTTTAGAGAATAATTAAGGTGTAAATTCCATTTTTATCGCACTGTAATAATAACATTTTCTTATTTATTTTTTTAAAAAAGAAAAAGACACTTTTCCCGATTTAAGATTCTCAAAATGGAATTTAAGCCAAGTTCAATGTGTATCCAATAAATATTTTGTTCTCATTTTCATTGTGAAATCCAAATCATAAATTCTTTTACATAATCATCAAGTCAATAAATGTAACATGTTGTTTTTAAGGCGTAAATTCCTTCTTTTATCGCACTGTAATAATTACATTTTCTTATTTATTTATTTTTTTAAAAAAGACACCTTTTCCGATTTAAGACTCTCAAAATGGAATTTAAGCCAAGTTTAATGTGTATCCATCAAATATTTTGTTCTCATTTTCAGAGCAACATCCAAATCATAAATTTTTATACATAATCGTCAAGTCAATAAATGTAACATGTTCTTTTATTCTCTCTCTCTCACATACACACATATATAGATGATATTATGTGAATTTCGACAAAAGAATGAATGCAACATGAGGACTTTTCAAGGAGTCACTCTCTCTCTCTCTTTCACACACACAAAACGAGCAGAATTGATCGTTTAGGTATTAAGTAATAAAGTGAGAAATTTTAAATTTCTTTCGTGGTTCTTATTCGCTTTGGGTCAATCCCCATACACACGATTTATAAAATTGAGAATATATAATTAGTTGAAGACATCATTTTGAGATTAAACACTTGTATATATTATATTAATAATAAACTATACGAAAACTATAGATTACAAAGATTCTTCATATGACTAATATTAAATCTAACAACATTTTGTCTTGCAACAATTTTTGCCGTCATTGGCAGCGGCGCAGAAATATAAACATTTGCAAGATGAAGTACCATTATTGTGAAACTTGCACATAGCCTTTCTAATAGGTTCAGTATATACTATTGAACCACATCTCACCATACATTCTTCATCAGATTTGCAATTTGAAATATATTCAAGATCACATGCAAAAGTTATTCCTGTCCCATATACCATTGGAGCAATTCTCATATCTGCATTCATGACAAAAATTAAAATAAGAACAACAACAACAATAATAATATATCAGTATAATTTTATAATTGGTGTCGGAAGAGGGTACACTGACCTTACCCCTAACTCGTAGAGATAAAGAGGTTGTTTTCAACAGATCCTAGCTAATGTAATTTCATAAGTGGTGTCTGAAGAGGGAAAAAGTGTACACAGACCTTACCCCTAATTCGTACAGATAGAAAGGTTATTTCGAACAAACCCTTGTGTAGTTTCATAAGTGGTGTCTGACGAGGATACATAGTGTACACAGACCTTACCCCTACTTCATAGAGATAGAAATGTTGTTTCAAACAGACCTTATTTTGTGTAATTCCATAAATAGTGTCTGAAGATGGTACATAGTGTAGGCATATGTAACATCCCTTAAAAACGTTGTATACGATATTTCAATTCTCGCCTAAAAATGATATAACCTCTGTATTTTAGGCATAACCTTTCATAGGAATATCCAAATTGGGTGATTCAAATTTCTACGTAACCACAAGATCATTACCTACAACTTTTGTGAAGACCATATTTTAAGTTTCAAAGGTTAAGTAGGTCAAATAAATTAATTATTGTAAGACAGAATGTTGTGACGGAAAGAAGTGTTTATAGAAGAAAAATCATATCTTACTGTAGGATTATTAAAATTGGTTGATTCTTGAACGACATAAAACTAGAATTCTATATCTACAATTCTTATGAAGACACCAAATCCTAATAAGGAATTTATCCTGTTCAAACACAGCTCCGAAAAGGAGTATTCTGTCAAAGATAACTCATTTCACCTACCATGGAAAGATCTAGATACATTTGACATCACTCATGACATAAATTGTCCTTCATTTAACATCATCCATGAAATCAATATATTTCATTAAATTTTCAGATTTTTCTTTATAATTATTTTATTTATTGTTAGGTCTCTCTTTCCCACCTATAAATACCCACCTTATTTTCCTCATTTTATTCATCAAGCTTTCTCAAGCAATTCTTCTCTCTATACACTTTTTTACACATTTTCAAATATAGTTTTAGTTCTTAGTAGTGAATAAATACTATTCCGGTGATTCATATACTCCGGATAGTACACAAAATATTCCGGCGAGGAGAAAAGTTAGGACTCAAGAGTGTTCATTAAGTCTTTCGGTTCCGACTAAAGCTTCGGATTCCAGGTATGTAAGGCTTCAATGAGAGTATTCCTTCCACTCTCATGCCTAAATTATTTTGATTATATGATAAATTATATTTATTTTCTTTAAGCTCTACTCTAAGTTATGTGTGTATTTATCCATGGGTTCTTCCACCCATATAGTCCAAAAACTCTTTCAATTAAATATCTTGATTTCAAGTAATATTTTCTTATGTTAATTCTTATTTTTACTTAATAGTATGAATAATGGTTAAACTAATGATTATTGGTCTATTTTGATGCAACATAATTTTATATGTATGAATTGATGGTTTACAAGTAATTCCTCTATTTATCTATTTAAAGGTTCTTGAAATTCATGGTGGGTTGTTTAAAGCATGATTTTTAATTAATTGATTTCAAAGTATTTATGTATATTTATTTACATACATATTTGCAAATTGAAGTGATTTGAACCCACCTAGTTTTACTATGTTTTTAATAAAGTTTGACTTGAAAGCTTTGACTCCAAATAAATGTTTATGAAAGCAATATCTATGATAAAAAGGGGAGTCTTATGAAATGAAAGAATGATGAAATGATATGAATCATGGATTCTTTATGCAATAAGGACAATTCTTGCATATTTGAATTATCAAATGTTTTAATGAGCTATTCTACCGAATATGATGTTTGAATTCTCAAGTTATATGCTATGAATATTTTAAAGTATTAAACTATTCCGTGGGATTGACTTAGCACCAAATGAGGCATTGAGGTGGAATTCGGTAAGGGAATCCTAGTAGCAACCTCTTGTCTCATTAACTATGTGCCAACATAGGAGCCCTTGTAGGCTTAGGCTAATGGATCCATGAAAGACCTTAAAGTTAAAGTTAAAGAAATGAATGAAGTTGACGGAGTTCTACCTGGCAAGTAGTCTCCCCGGCCAACGTAGGGGGTTATGTTGGATTCCATATAATAGCTCGCATGGTCTTAAATATCGGTTATGATTAATTTCCCACAAAATGAATATTTTAAAGGATATATATATGATTTATTATGCATGTATTACATCATGTTCCATATTACATAAATGTTATAATGTTTCCTCAATGTTCATGCATCCTTACATACTTAGTACATTCAAAGTACTAACGCATACTCTTTTGTCTACATGATATCACCATGTAGGGATCGGTGCTCCTCCTCGTGGCTAGTTGAGACTTCGTTTGAAGACTACTTTTGGTGAGTTCCCATGTTCTGGGAACAATACTCCTTTATATTTCTAGCTTATGATATGTTGAGATATTTTACTATGGTATTTCTTCTATTATGATTAAGGGTGAGCTAGGGACTTGTCTTAGTCCCGTTAAATCTAATAGTTAGAGGTATTGTTGGATATATGTAAGTTGAATATTTACTATTATGATTTCCGCTTCTTCATTTATCATCATTACATATAAAAGGCTAAAAGAATGCTAAGAGGCTTGTTTGAGGTACTTTCGGGTTCCTCATTCGCCATGTCACGTCTAGGCCCTAGGCTTGGGTCGTGACAAACTTGGTATCAGAGCTCGAGGTTTTGAATGATCCTTGGAGTCCAACATACCGCGTCGAATAGGGTCTTGTTCATGGTTGTGAAGCGCGCCACAATTATGAATAAGAAACTATGAGGCGTTTAGGAAAAAAATCACTTATTTCAAATTCATGTCGTGCCTTAGAGTTTTCTAAGCTTTCCTTTAACTAACGACCCATTTCGCGTTCTCTAGATAATGACTCATGGAAGAGCACCTCGAAGAGCAAGGGTTGACTATGAGGACCAAACTTCTCCGATTCCTAATGCCCAACATCATGAGGATGGGGTAACCTATGCCGAGTTTCACAGTATTATTACTTTGTTAGCCCAAGTCGTAGCTAACCAAGGGAATCTAGGTGTTCCTCCTCCCTAAATGCAAAATCTAGCCTCTAGGATTTGGGATTTCCAAAGGATGAATTCACCCAAGTTCGATGGTTCTAAACTAGATGAGGACCCTATGGAGTTCATTAATGAGGTGTACTGGATTATGGCTATCATGGGTGTGCCACCAAATGAGAAGGCTGAGCTAGTGGCCTATCAACTCAAAGGTGTGGCTCGAGTGTGGTACAAACAATGGGTTTTTGAGAGGGATGAATAAATAGGGTCGATAGGATGGGAAGAGTTCAAAGGTGCCTTCCTAGACCGCTACTTCCCATTGGAGCTAAGGGAGGCCAAAATCTAAGAGTTCATCAACCTCCGTCAAGGGAGTATGAGCGTGACGGAGTATGCTCTCAAATTCACTAAGTTGTCAAAGTATGCTCCCTTCATGGTCTCCGACCCAAGAGCTAGGATGAGCAAGTTTATTTCCGGTGTGTCAAGCTTGGTGTCCAAAGAGTGCAAAATAGCCATGTTGGTCAAGGAGATGGATATCTCTCGGTTAATGACTTATGCAGAACAAATTGAAGAAGAGAAGCTTAGAGAGAGATCAAGGGGGTTCAAAAAGGCTAGAGTGGATGGTGGAGGGTTTAACCCTCAAAGGTCCGATTATGGTAACAATGGCAAAGGCCAAGGTGGGCAACGATTTGTGGGACAAGGTTCCACCAATACTCCTCCTCCAAGGTTCAACAAGGACAAGAGTGGTAAACCAATGATTCCAAGAGAGAATATTGCTACTCAAACTTTCTCCGCTTGCAAGAAGTGTGGAAGGACTCACAAAGGGGAATGCTTAGCTGGCTCCAATGCATGCTTTAAGTGTGGCAAGCTGGGCCACCATGCTAAGGATTGTAGAGATGATGGTGGTAGGACTCAAGGACAAATTGCTCATGGTCAACAATTCCAAGGAGGTGTCCAACGTACCAATCGCTTTTACGCCTTGCATGGGAGACAAGAGGTTGAGGATGCACCCAATGTCATTACCGGTATGTTAAAGGTTTTTTCTTTTGATGTGTATGCACTATTAGATCCGGGTGCAAATTTATCTTTTGTTACTCCATTCCTTGCTAATAGATTTGATATTTTACCTGAAATATTATTAGAGCCCTATTTGGTGTCTACCCCCGTTGGTGAGTCGGTTATTGCTAGAAAGGTCTATAGGGGTTGCCTTGTGTCTACCTTGCATAAAGTTATTCCTTGTGATCTCATTGAGCTTGACATGATAGATTTCGATGTCATTCTTGGATGGATTGGTTACATTCATCTTATGCTTCCATAGATTGTAGGAATCATCGAGTCAAATTCCAATTTCCAAATGAGCCTGTTATTGAATGGCAGGGTCATGATTCGGTGGTGAAGGGTCAGTTTATTTCTTATCTTAAGGCCCGTAAAATGATTTCTAAGGGATGTATTTACCACATTATGAGGGTTAGGGATGTCAACTCCAAAAGTCCTCCTCTTGAGTCGGTTCCGATAGTCAATGAATTCCCCGATGTCTTTCCTGAAGACCTTCCTGGTGTCCCTCCCGAAAGGGAAGTTGATTTTGCTATCGATCTCCTCTCTGATACCCAACCTATCTCTATTCCTCCTTACCGTATGGCCCCGGCAAAATTAAAAGAGTTGAAGGAACAGTTAAAAGACTTGTTAGAGAAGGGGTTCATAAGACCAAGTATTTCGCCATGGGGTGCTCCTGTGTTATTTGTGAGAAAGAAGGATGGATTGCTTCGAATGTGCATAGACTATCATCAATTAAATAAGATGACCATTAAGAACAGGTACCCACTCCCTAGAATAGATGACTTGTTTGATCAATTGCAAGGGGCAAGTCACTTCTCCAAGATCGACCTTCGGTCTGGCTATCACCAACTATGGGTGAGGGAGTGTGACATTCCCAAAACAGCCTTCCGAACAAGGTATGGTCACTATGAGTTTGTGGAGATGAGTTTTGGGTTAACGACGACTCCAATCAGGTTTAGAAGGTATTGTATCGTCGCGTCAAACCGAGGCCATTGACAGGGTTCAGATAACTGCAATGTCTCAGCAAATTGCAGAACTTACATGCGTATTAGCAGAATTAGAGAAAACACGGGTCGCGAATCAAAAAAGTATGAATGAACAAATTGAGAAAATTAAAGAATAAGTGCTCAACCTCGTCCGTCAGCCTTCGCCTTGTTATTCAAGAGGGTCCACTCCGAATGATTCCGACGATAGTGATGAATATATAGCAAATAGTCCTTAGGGTTCAATATGTTAGTTTATGAACATTTTGCAATTTTTTGTTAACTTTGAAAGACTTTAAATCATTCTAAATTATGATTTTATTCGTTTTGAGTAGGGCTGTTTATAGTTTTGGTTAAAACCAAAACCAAACCGAATAAAAAAACCGATATTAGGTTTGGTTTGGTTTTAAATTTGAATAACCGATAATATTTGGTTTCGTTATGGTTATAGGAAAAAATAACCGAATAAATAACTGACCAAACCGATAATTATATACATAAAATTTATAATTATTTATATGTATAATATTAGTTTTTTATAAATAATTAAAGATATTTTATACCTTTTAATTATTAATTTAATACTAATCTACTTATTTTTAAGGTCCAACAATCCAAGCCCTACTCTCAAGCCCAATTATAAATTCTAATAAACACTAAACAGCAGTCCAAGTCCAACAATCCAAGACCATTAGCCCAACTCTCAAGCCCAACTCTCAGGCCCAATTCTAAATCCTAAATTCCTAATAAGCACTAAGCACTTAAGCAGCAGGCAACAACATAAAGTAAAGTTAAAACTTTAAAACCCCAGTATCTGTTTTCTTTTTACATTTCTGTTCCTCTCACATTGGTTTCTCACAAAGTCACAGACTCACTGTCATAGACTAACAGTGAAGGCTCAAGAGCAACCTCAACTCCTCAACCCCAAGTACAAGATTGTCAAATTTTGAGAAGGTTTGTTAAATTGATTTTAAGTTGTTTTCTTTTTTGTTTCGAATGTTTACGTTGTTTCCTTTTCTATTTTGAACCTCTGTGGGCCGTGAGGAAAAAAGAGCTTCGTAAGAATTTGAAGAATGTAGAGAGAGAATATTTGAATTGTCTAGCTAGTCATAAACCGAATAACCGAACCAAACTGACAATAACTAAACCCGTGGTTATTATTTTACTTGGTTTGGTTATGGTTTTAGACATTTAATAACCGATTAAATTAGTTTGATTATGATTTTAATCAATAAACGACTCAAACCGAACCATGAACACCCCTAGTTTTAACTGTTTAATTATGTTTGTTATTATGTATTTTGCGTATTTTGTTTGTTGTTATTTGTATTTGAATGAGCTGAATTGCATACAAATAAATTGAATTTTAATTGCAGATGGGTAGCAGAAACTGCAAATTTTTGTTGTAAAAAATGTTGCAAAAAAGCGATGGACAAGGTCCTTTAGTCCGTCGCTTTTTTAAAATTTTTTAAGAAGCTAATATAATAAAAGCGACGGACGGAGACTAATAGTCCGTCGCTTTTTATTAAATAATTATTTTTTAAAAAAATAAAAAGACGGAGTCCGTCGTTTTTTACATATATATTTTTTAATTAAAATAAATCAGGGGCGACGCAGTCCGTCTTTTTTATGGCCCTGTCCGTCGCTCCATTAAAAGAGTCGAGCAAAAAAGCGACGGAAGTGACTGCATCGCTTTTCCGTCGAGTTTGAACAAAATAGCGACGCAGTCCGTCGCTTTTTTGCGTCGTTTTTTCACCTTTTTTTAGTAGTGAAAACTATAGATTACAAAGATTTTTCATATGACTAATATTAAATCTAACAACATTTTGTCGTGCAACAATTTTTACCGTCATTGGCAGCGGCACAGAAATATAAACATTTGCAAGATGAAGTACCATTGTTGTGAAACTTGCACATAGCCTTTCTAATAGGTTCAGTATATACTATTGAACCACATCTGAAGTTACATTCTTCATCAGATTTGCAATTTGAAATATATTCAAGATCACATGCAAAAATTATTCCTGTCCCATATACCATTGGAGAAATTCTCATATCTGCATTCATGACAAAAATTAAAATAAGAACAACGACAACAATAATAATGTATCAGTATAATTTTATAACTGGTGTCGGAAAATGGTACACTGACCTTACCCCTAACTCGTAGAGATAGAGAGGTTGTTTCCAATAGATCCTAGCTAATGTAATTTCATAAGTGGTGTCTGAAGAGGGAAAAAGTGTACACAGACCTTACCCCTAATTCGTACAGATAGAAAGGTTATTTCGAACAAACCCTTGTGTAGTTTCATAAGTGGTGTCTGAAGAGGGTACATAATGTACACAGACCTTACCCCTACTTCATAAAGATAGAAATGTTGTTTCAAACAGACCTTATTTTGTGTAATTCCATAAGTAGTGTCTGAAGATGGTACATAGTGTAGGCATACCTTACCCTACTTCGTTACGAAATAGAGATGTTATTTCCGACAGACCCTGAACCTAAAATAAAACATATCCAATCAATTTGAGAAAAGGGAATTTAAAATTAAGATCTACCTGATGCAATAGCAAAAAGGACAAAAAATAAACCAAGAAACTTTGCCATTTGAATTCTACTACAATACTCTACTTTTTTTCTTCTTCTTTTTTGGATTGATGAACTCTTACTTGGGCTTCCTTTTCATACTTGTTTTTGTACTACATTTTTGGAATATAATTATTATAGTTATTAGAATATTATATATGGATATAGGAGAATAAAATGGATTACACATTTGATGATTTTACCATTTGTGGATATAAAAATATGCAAATAATTGTACGAATTATTTAACTTTATAAACACGTGAAAGATTTTTGTGACTTTAATTAACTTTTCAAAAAATTCAGAAGTAATCCTGTAGTATATGAGATTAATTCAAGGATCGTATTTAGACTAGACTTTTCTTGCAACAAATTATCAATTTAATTTTTTTTGCAACAAAAAAAATAGATCAAATATATTTTTGTAGTTTTTGCACATTTTTGCTCGAAAAAATATCGATTTTTAAAATCTGTTTACTAAATGTTGGCTGTTTTTATTAAATATAATTAAAAGATTTTTGAAATAAACAACAAAAATTGACGGATTGGATCGATTTTCTCGATACATTGGACCGAATGAGACCGTCGGTTTTTGCTCTGTTTCCACATTGAAAATAATGAATTTGTAGAAAAAAATTATTTTATTCTTTTGTCACAAAAAATTAATTTAATAATTTGTTGCAATAAAAGTTTTGTCTAAAAAGGATCCATGAATTAATCCCACATTCCACAGGATAACTTTAGACTTTATTGAAAAAATAATTAAAGGCACAAAATCGTTGACTTGTTTATAAAGTTAAATAATTAGTACAATTATTTGCCTATTCTTATATCCATAAATGGTAAAATCATCAAATGTGAAATCCATTTATTTCTCCTATATCCATATATAGTATTCTAATAACTGTAATACTTATATACCAAAAATGTAATACAAAAACAAGCATAAAAAGGAAGCCCAAGTAAGAGTTCATCAACCCAAAAAGAAGAAGAGTATTGTAGTAGATTTGAAATGGCAAAGTTTCTTGGTTTATTTTTTGTCCTCTTTGTTATTGCATCAGGTAGACCTCAACCTCAATTATATATTCCCTTTCTCAAATTGATTGGATATGCTTTATTTTAAGTCAAGGGTCTTATTGAAAATAACCTCTCTATATATCTCGTAAAAGGGGTAGGGGAAAGGTCTGCATGCACTATGTACCCTCTTCAGACACTATTTATGGAATTACAGTAGGGTATGTTTGAAACAACCTCTCTATATCTATGAAATAGGGGTAAGGTCTGTGTACACTTTGTTCCCTCTTAAGACACCACTTATAAAACTACAATACCCAGAGTTTGTTGAAAACAACATCTCTATCTGTACGAATTAGGGCTAAGGTCTATGTACCCTCTTCCGACACCACTTATAAAACTATGTTGATACATTGTTATTGTCATTGTTGTTCTGATTTTAATTTTTGTGAATGCAGATATGAGAATTGTTCCAATGGTATATGGGACAAGAACAACTTTTGCATGTGATCTTGAATTTATTTCAAATTGCAAATCTGATGAAGAATGTAACTTCAAATGTGGTTCAATAGTATATACTGAACCTATCGATAAGGCGATGTGCAAGTTACACAACAATGGTACTTCATATTGCAAATGTTCATATTTCTGCGCCACAAACGATGGCAAAAATTGTTGCAAGACAAAATGTTGTTAGACTTAATTAGTCATATGCAAAATATATGTAATCTATAGTTTTCGTATAGTTTATTATTAATATAATATATATAAGTATTTGATCTCAAAATGATGTCTCCAACTAGCTATATATTCTCAGTTTTATTTATTTTTTGTGCGGGGTTTGACCCAAAGTGAATGAAAATTATGGAAGAAACTCAAAATTTCTCACTTCATCAGTCAATGCCTAAATGATGATGATTTAAAATCATGAGTGGTTCTGTTAGATGTGTGTGTGAGAAAGACTCCTTGGAAATTAAAGTCCTCATGCATGTTTTATGGAAATTCGGCATAATATCATGTATGTGTGTGTGTGAGAGAAAGAGAGAATAAAAGAACATGTTACATTTCTTGACTTGACGATTATGTAAAAGAATTCGTGATTTGGATTTCGCTCTAAAAATGAGAACAAAATATTTGTTGGATACACATTGAACTTGGCTTAAATTCCATTTTGAGAGTCTTAAATAGGGAAAGGTATCTTTTGTTTTTAAAAAATTAGAAAACCTTATTATTACAGTGCGAGAAAAGACGAAATTTGCGCCTTAATTAATTTCTAAAAATAATATATAAGGCGAAGATTGTTCTAGATGTATAAGGAGATCAAGTCCTTCAATGATGTGCGACTCAACATGCTCCACACGACACATTCTTGACTATTAACTGATTCGTAATATATAATATGAAATCGAATATTAAAACTTAATGTGACTCTAATATCATGATAAAAAAAATAATTCTCACCTTATAAGTTAATTTCGAGATTGAATAAAGTCGTCTAAGGTTCATTTCTTTATCGCACGGTAATAATGCAATTTTCTTTTGGAATTAAAACCAAGTTCTACCACATACCCTACAATATAGATGCAACAAACATGCATTTAGTGTTATAACCCGTATTTTTGAGCATTTGGATATTTTGGGATAATTGTAACGAGTTAAGGACCATGCTATGTCTTGACCTTGTTTTACACATAAGTTGGTTATGAAAATTTTGAAATTTGGAAATATTGGAAGAGGCGAAGGGCAAAATTGGAATTTCAAAAAAATGTTTCTTGAATTACAAAAAAAATAAATAGAAACTAAGTGATTGGGCTTGGAAAAAAAAAAGAAAAACAAGAGAGGCCCAACACAAGGAAAGGGCCCAAGTCTTGGAAACTTAGCCCATTAATTAAGTGGCCTATATATATGTTTTATGACTTATTTCCCTCATCCTTATCCCATAAGTCATTTTCTTCAAGAGAGTTCAAGAAGAGAGAAGAAGAAAAAGAAACCTTGAGCTAGAGAGGGAGAAGGCCACAGATTTGGAGAGAAAAAAAGGTGAGTTCCTCGATTTCGTTCCGTGAATTAATTATCTAGAGTGAACCACGATGATATGGAGGTATTTATAGTATAAAATCATGGCTTGGTGCAGCCCAAAACGGACAGCAAGCAGTCCACACAATTTCAGCGTGTCTAGAGAAATTCTGAGGCGAGTTTTGGCGAGTTTTGGCCAATTTCGGGAAAGGTAAGGTCTTTCTTTTTAATGTGAAGTTTATGGTGTTGTTATAGGTGTATTACACATCTTTTATGCTGCTGTAAGTGGAAGAACATCGTAGAAATGCTCAGCGAAAGAAACAATCTAAATTGAAGTCGTCGTAGTTAAATTGTAGTCGAAATGAGGCGTTGTGCGGGTGGAGGATGCTGCTGGTCGTGTGGTGGGGTATTTCAGGGCCTAAACGTGTTATAAAGGAGGTGGGGGAGCTGCTGGTTGCATCCACATGACCCCCTCTTCGTACAGTTAAAGGTTTTGCAAAATGGAAACTAGAAACTCTATTTTTGGTATCGTAGTTTGAAACTAGTTGTTTGGAGCTTGTATTGTGTAAGGTTGAGGTGATTTAATTGTAAATATTCTGCTAGTTGTTGTTGTTGGTATGGTTGTTGATATTGTGGCCGAGTTGGAATCTCGGGGATGTTGAAGTTATAGGGGAAATGCTGCCCGATTTTTCGTAGCATCGAAGCTAGTAACAAACTAGTCGGGGGTAATGGAAAAGGAAATGACTCCTATTAGTATTTGGTTGTGGAGTGGGCTATTGGAAAGTGAAAGGCTATTAATCTTAGTATTACTTTCATGTCAATAGGTTAAGGAGGTATCAAGGCAAGCCGGATTTCAATTAATCCCGAAAAAGGTATGTAAAGCTATCTTCTTTTCTTTTGGCATGTCTTAGCCTTAAGTGATTGATATACAGAATATGGGGATAATTCCATTCATAGAACTCCAAGTATGAATCATAAGTCTTATTTACTTCTCGATGGTAGAATTCCTATACTAGTTGAGTTATTGCCTCTCAAGGCTTATATACGATGGAGAGTAGTAAGTATGTGAAGCTACCTTTCCTTCTTTTGGCATGTTTTGACATAAGCATGTAAAGCTACCCTTATTCTCTCTTGATATGCCCTTGACATAAGTTATTATGTTATGATAAAATATCTATGGTACCGAGTCCCTTGATGGGCCAAGTATGATATATGTTGCTATCTAAGGATCGGGTCGTACGTTCCACGGCACATATGTATATAATGACTTTATGAGGGAAAGTAGAGGGTATGTAAAGCTTATTCTCTTTCTTCTTTTGGCATGGCCCATAGAAAGTCACGGACGAAGAATGCACAAAGTCGTCAAGAAGCTCTTATTCTTAAGTACACTAAGATGGCTAATTTTTTTTAAATTCTTAGAACTTATGTCCTTTTGCCTCGATTCATGTGAAAGTATCCAACCATCCTAAGTTGGTATAATTTAGGTTGTGATATAAAGCATGACTCCTATTCACTCCTTTAAGCTAGAACTCTTCCAATAATTGAACTATGGCTTCTCAAGGTTTTCTATACCTTGGGAAATAGTAAGTAGGTAAAGTTAATCTTTTTTTTTTGCATGAACTTTATGAAACGAATAGATGAATTATGGGTGATCCCAAGGAATCCCCATTCTCAAGGCCACTAAGATAGTCATTTTCTTGACTTCCAAAAGATATTTTATTACGCCTTGATACGAGTAGATGACTCCAAAAGTGCTACTTTGATGCAAACCATAACGACACTCCAAAGGTACTTGTTATGGCTATTGTCTTAATTTTTGAGTGATAGTTCATTTTGATTATTTCAACAAGTCTCCAATGATGGTTTAGATTGCATATGGTTACTCACTACTTCATTCGGGTATACGGTAATACACCTTTCACCGAGCCTCGGGCCGACTATAATATTATTATATGATATATGGATCGGGCCGAACGTTCCTCGGTATTACTATATGATATACGAATCGGGCCGAACGTTCCTCGGTATTACTATATGATATACGGATCGGGCCAAACGTTCTTCGGTATTACTATATGATATATGAATCGGGCCGAACACTCCTCGGCATTACTATATGATATATGGATCAGGCCAAACGCTCTTCGGCATTACTATATGATATATGGATCAGGCCAAACGCTCCTCGACATTACTATATGATAAATGGATCGGGCCATACGTCCCTCAGCATTATTATATGAGATAGCACTAATAGTACATATATGCTTATGATAACAGAGTGATGTGGTTGTTACACCGGGCGGGCCGGGTACAGCATGTGATGATAGTATGTACAACTTTATTTATGAGATGCAGGTACAGTGGTTTGTTGAATGTTATACTTGCCCCTGCAACCCTATGTTAGCTATGCCCTCTTTTTGATGTTTTATACTTTACATACTCAGTACATATGTCGTACTGACCCCCTCTTTCCGGGGGAGGAGGGCTGCGTTTCATGTCCGCAGGTACAGGCGCGCGCTTTGGGAATCCGTCAGCTTAGGATTCCACTTAGTAAATTTGGAAGAAGCTCCATTGAATCGGAGCCGAGCTTTGATACTAAACTTTCTATGTATATATTTATTTGATTACGGGTACGGTGGGGGCCCTGTCTCGCCTTATGTTACTGTTCTTACTCTTAGAGGTCTGTAGACATGTATATGGGTTGTATATGTATGCGTGTAAGGTTGTGCCTATATGTTACGATAGCCTTGTCGGCTTATATATTATCTTGCCTGTTGGTACGCCATGACTCAAATAGGAGACATGTTTACTTATAGTTAGCAGGGGTATACGCGAGTGTCCAGTTCGGACACCCGTCACGGCCTACGGGGTTGGGTCGTGACATGTAGTTCCCCAAAAATTAAGTAGAATAATTGTCACGCCCCGAGAGGGTACCCTAGGCATGACCGGCACTCAGAAACCATCTCTGGCCTCTGAGAGAACCACTTGGTCTCATCACTCATTCGTTCATCAGCGGAAGACTTAAGTGAAACTAAGAATACTTATGTGGGCTCACCATCAACATCAAGGAAAGAAATAATCCTTAGGAGAAGTAATTTCAAAGGAGAACTACTCCAATTACATCATCAAACTCTGTCTATGAAGCCTCTAATACTCTTAGATGGTGCCAATGACATGCCCATGGCTACCTTAAAAGAAACATAATACTCAACAATAATTAAAGGATAAAGAGTTCCTCCGAATACAAGAAGGACTCACCAAATAGCTGAAAAATAATGATCTTCAACGAAACGCCTATTGAGGATCTCTAACACCTGTATCTGCATCATAAAATGATGTAGGTCGAATGACGTCAGTACGTGGAATGTACGAATATGTAAAATGGCAGGAAGGTAAGGACAAATATCAAGAAACTCCTCTCAAGAAAACTCAGCTCAGAACTCAACATTATCTCAACATCAATATGTAATGCAAGTTTAAAATATAATAATAAAAATAATAGTAACAAGCAATGCTTACTCAGTTGGGAGTTTCTCTAACCGACAACCATCACTTATGACCTTGCGATGATACAACGAAGCGATGTCATTGCCACATCCATCCAATACCTTGCCAGGGTAAAGGACATCACCATCTTGGATCCACTCATCAAAGTCCTTTTTTTGGGACTTAAGAGGCATAGCCTCCATCGTACGCTGGCTACGTAGTTCTGGTGTTTGAGTCAATTAAACTCTTATCCAACTCGGTGCTCAATACTACTCCCAAAATATGTGCTTATATTAAACTCATTATCTAGTCTCATTGGACTTTAATTTAAATCATCAAACTCATCTCATTACCTCTTCATCAATTCTTATACTTCAAAAACATCATTTAAATCTTATCAAAACATCTTGCTCAAAATATCATTTACTCAAATTCATTTAAACTCAATTCTTTTGCTCTTTCAAAACTCAATAAAATACATATATAGTATTAATTCATATCACTCTTTTTATCAATGAAAATTATTAAAAAGCTAACATCTTTACTCAAAATATATGTAAAAATATTCATGAACATCAAATCAATTAGGATTTATGGGAAAGTAGCCATGAACAATAATTCCAACAATATGAGAGATAACAATAATAATAATATTAATGCATAAATATATCTAACTCAATAGAAGAAGAATTAATTTATTTAGAATTCAAGATTTGGATAAAACTCAACTATAACTCAATTATAAATAATTTAAATATTGGGCGCATGGACGAACTCAATCCAATGCTATGGAAGCCTTACATACTTTAAATCGGAAGCTTTACTTCGAATTGGAACACTCTTGGACCCCTAGCCTTTTCTTCTCGCCGGTTTGTTTTGTGTACTACCCGGAGTATAAGAATCACCAGAGTAGTATTTTTATACTACTAAAACTAAAACTATATTTGAGAAGGAGTAAAGAAGTATATAGAGAGAAGAGTTGCTTAAGAAAGCTTGGTGAATAAAATGAGGAAATAAGGTGGGTATTTATAGGTGTGGAGGAGGGACCTAACAATAAATAAACATAATCATAAAAGATGATCTTGAAAATTCAATGGAGAATTTTGATGTCATGGATGATGTCAAATGATTCTAGATCTTTCTATGGTAGGTGAGATGAAATCTCTTTTAACGGAATATCCATTTTCGAAGCTGCGTTTGAATAAGATAAATTCCTTATTAGGATTTGGTGTCTTCATAAGAATTGTCGATATAGAAGTTTAGTTTCAGTTAGTTCAAGAATCATCTAATTTGGAGCATTCTACATCGAGATATGAATTTTATTCTACAAATACTCCATTCCATCACAACACTATGTCTTACAAAGATTAATTTATTTGATCTATTTAAACTTCGAATCTTAAGATATGTTCTTCATGAAAGTTGTAGGTAATGATGTTGTGGTTACTCAGAAATTTGAATCACCTAATTCGGACTATGCTATAAAAATTTATGCCCAAATTACTTTATGTATAAGATAAACATGATCAAAATACTTTTAGAACATGATCAAAATACTTTAGAACATGATCAAAATACTTTAGAACATGATCAAAATACTTTAGGCATGAGAGAACATGATCAAAATACTTTTAGAACATGATCAAAATACCTTAGAACATGATCAAAATCTTTTCATGCCTTCATATAAGGACTTTTGATAAATCAACACTTTAATGCAATTAAAAGCCAATATAAGTTAATATAAGATCGGTAATTAAATTTTAAATATTTAATAATCTATGCATTTGGAATCATGATATGAAAAATTCATAAAGTTTCATGCTTGAATTAAATAGAAAACTTTGATAATTCATTTGGACTTCATGAAAGAAAGGATCCATGAATCAATAATATTTAGGGGTGTTACAATAATTATATAGTTATTCAGAGACATCAATTTTGTGATCAAAACCTTATATTATAATGAACAGTACAAATAAATATTTGACCAACTCAACATCAAAATGTGTATTCATTTAAAGTTTACATATGTTGTTTTGGTCTCTATAAATTATAATAATGACAATATACATACCAAATCTAATAATCTCTATAAATTATAATGATGACAATATTCATAGCAAATCTATGAAAATATTTGATCAAAGAGCATATGTGGTCGAGTGATAGAATTGTTCAAAAGTCATTAAAAAAAACTTGGGTTCAATTCAAAGTAACTATATTTTATATATATATTTTTAAAATCGACTTTGCTTGTCAATTTAAAACCAACAAAAAACGACTGACAAGGTTGGATGTCCCTCGAGTATAGCCGACCTTGTTAGTTGGTTCTTTGAATCTAAGGCACCAAAATTCAGCATCATTGAGTGCGTCAGTTTGGGCCAGTATATCGACATTGTCCGTCGCTTTTGCCTTCATTTTTTGGGCAGTTTTTAATAGTGCCAGTAAAAGTCTCTTACGCAATAAACAACAATAATAATATACCAAGTGTAATCCCCCCTCCCCCCCAAACTTAGGAGATAAAAAAATTATTTTTCATAGATTTTCGTGTCCAGAAAAAGTAAGTATTTTACACAATGAATATAATTTGAACTTTCACGGCCTTTCCCCCCCCGATTTTAATTTTTTTAATCTTTTAATAGTCCTGCATCAATGGTGAGATCAAAGAGTTCATCCTAGACAGTACTCACCTCATGATGAACTAACTTTTAAGATTGAATTAAATCCAAAATTCTTTTATAATGATATTAAAGTCAAATTAAATTTCAATTCTTAATTTATTCGATTTCATATTTTATATTACAATCCAGTTAATAGTCAAGAGTGTGTCGTGTGGAGCATTTGAGTCCCACATCATTGAAGGAATTGGAGACTTGATCTCCTTATAGGTCTAGAACAATCCTCGCCTTATATATTTTTTTAGAGAATAATTAAGGTGTAAATTCCATTTTTATCGCACTGTAATAATAACATTTTAAAAAAAGATACACTTTTCCCGATTTAAGAATTTCAAAATGGAATTTAAGCCAAGTTCAATGTGTATCCAGTAAATATTTTGTTCTCATTTTCATTGCGAAATCCAAATCATAAATTCTTTTACATAATCATCAAGACAATAAATGTAACATGTTGTTTTTAATTAAGGCGTAAATTCCATCTGTTATCGCACTATAATAATTACATTTTCTTATTTATTTATTTATTTTAAAAAGACACCTTTCCTGATTTAAGACTCTCAAAATGGAATTTAAGCCAAGTTTAATGTGTATCCATCAAATATTTTTTTCTCATTTTCAGAGCAACATCCAAATCATAAATTTTTATACATAATCGTCAAGTCAATAAATGTAACATGTTCTTTTATTCTCTCTCTCTCACATACACACATATATAGATGATATTATGTGAATTTCGACAAAAGAATGAAAGCAACATGAGGACTTTTCAAGGAGTCACTCTCTCTCTCACACACACATATAACGAGCAGAATTGATTGTTTAGATTTTAAGTAATAAAGTGATAAATTTTGAATTTCTTTCGTGGTTCTTATTCGCTTTGGGTCAATCCTTACACACAAGATTTATAAAACTGATAATATATAGCTAGTTGAAGACATCATTTTGAGATTAAACACTTGTATATATTATATTAATAATAAAATATACGAAAACTATAGATTACAAAGATTTTTCATATGAATAATATTAAATCTAACAACATTTTGTCTTGCAATAATTTTTGCCGTCATTGGCAGCGGCGCAGAAATATAAACATTTGCAAGATGAAGTACCATTGTTGTGAAACTTGCACATAGCCTTTCTAATAGGTTCAGTATATACTATTGAACCACATCTGAAGTTACATTCTTCATCAGATTTGCAATTTGAAATATATTCAAGATCACATGCAAAAATTATTCCTGTCCCATATACCATTGGAGCAATTCTCATATCTGCATTCATGACAAAAATTAAAATAAGAACAACGACAACAATAATAATGTATCAGTATAATTTTATAATTGGTGTCGGAAAATGGTACACTGACCTTACCCCTAACTCGTAGAGATAGAGAGGTTGTTTCCAATAGATCCTAGCTAATGTAATTTCATAAGTGGTGTCTGAAGAGGGAAAAAGTGTACACAGACCTTACCCTAATTCGTACAGATAGAGAAGTTTTTTCGAACAGACCCTTGTGTAGTTTCATAAGTTGTGTCTGAAGAGGATACATAGTGTACACAGACCTTACCCTACTTCATAGAGATAGAGAAGTTGTTTCAAACAGACCTTATTTTGTGTAATTCCATAAGTAGTGTCTGAAGATGGTACATAGTGTAGGCATACCTTACCCCTACTTCGTTACGAAATAGAGATGTTATTTCCGATAGACCCTGAACCTAAAATAAAACATATCCAATCAATTTGAGAAAAGGGAATTTAAAATTAAGATCTACCTGATGCAATAGCAAAGAGGACAAAAAATAAACCAAGAAACTTTGCCATTTGAAATCTACTACAATACTCTACTTTTTTTCTTCTTCTTTTTTGGATTGATGAACTCTTACTTGGGCTTCCTTTTCATACTTGTTTTTGTACTACATTTTTGGAATATAATTATTATAGTTATTAGAATATTATATATGGATATAGGAGAATAAAATGGATTACACATTTGATGATTTTACCATTTGTGGATATAAAAATATGCAAATAATTGTACGAATTATTTAACTTTATAAACACGTGAAAGATTTTTGTGACTTTAATTAACTTTTCAAAAATTCTGAAGTTATCCTGTAGTATATGAGATTAATTCAAGGATCGTCTTTACACTAGACTTTTATTGCAACAAATTAAATTGCAATAAAAGTTTTGTCTAAAAAGGATCCATAAATTAATCCCACATTCCACAGGATAACTTTGGACTTTATTGAAAAAATAATTAAAGGCACAAAATCGTTGACTTGTTTATAAAGTTAAATACTTAGTACAATTATTTGCCTATTCTTATATCCATAATTGGTAAAATCATCAAATGTGAAATCCATTTATTTCTCCTATATCCATATATAGTATTCTAATAACTATAATACTTATATACCAAAAATGTAGTACAAAAACAAGCATAAAAAGGAAGCCCAAGTAAGAGTTCATCAACCCAAAAAGAAGAAGAGTATTGTAGTAGATTTCAAATGGCAAAGTTTCTTGGTTTATTTTTTGTCCTCTTTGTTATTGCATCAGGTAGATCTCAACCTCAATTATATATTCCCTTTCTCAAATTGATTGTATATGCTTTATTTTATGTCAAGGGTCTTGTTGAAAATAACCTCTCTATATATCTCGTAAAAGGGGTAGGGGGAAGGTCTGCATGCACTATGTACCCTCTTCAGACACTATTTATGAAATTATAGTAGGGTATGTTTGAAACAACCTCTCTATATCTATGAAATAGGGTAAGGTCTGTGTACACTTTGTTCCCTCTTCAGACACCACTTATGAAGCTACACTAGCCAGAGTCTGTTGAAAACAACATCTCTATCTGTACGAATTAGGGCTAAGGTCTATGTACCCTCTTCCGACACCACTTATAAAACTATGTTGATACATTGTTATTGTCATTGTCGTTCTTATTGTAATTTTTGTGAATGCAGATATGAGAATTGTTCCAATGGTATATGGGATAAGAACAACTTTTGCATGTGATCTTGAATTTATTTCAAATTGCAAATCTGATGAAGAATGTAACTTCAAATGTGGTTCAATAGTATATACTGAACCTATCCATAAGGCGATGTGCAAGTTACACAACAATGGTACTTCATATTGCAAATGTTCATATTTCTGCGCCACAAACGATGGCAAAAATTGTTGCAAGACAAAATGTTGTTAGACTTAATTAGTCGTATGCAAAATATATGTAATCTATAGTTTTCGTATAGTTTATTATTAATATAATATATATAAGTATTTGATCTCAAAATGATGTCTCCAACTAGGTATATATTCTCAGTTTTATTTATTTTTTATGCGGGGCTTGACCCAAAGCGAATGAAAATTATGGAAGAAACTCAAAATTTCTCACTTCATCAGTCAATGCCTAAATGATGATGATTTAAGGTTCTGTTAGATGTGTGTGTGAGAAAGACCCCTTGGAAATTAAAGTCCTCATGTTTTATGAAAATTCGGCATAATATCATGTATGTGTGTGTGAGAAAGAGAGAATAAAAGAACATGTTACATTTCTTGACTTGACGATTATGTAAAAGAATTTATGATTTGGATTTCCCTCTGAAAATGAGAACAAAATATTTGTTGGATACACATTGAACTTGGCTTAAATTCCATTTTGAGAGTCTTAAATTGGGAAATGTATCTTTTGTTTTTAAAAAATAAGAAAACCTTATTATTATAGTGCGAGAAAAGACGAAATTTGCACCTTAATTAATTTCTAAAAATAATATATAAGGCGAAGATTGTTCTAGACCTATAAGGATATCAAGTCTCCAATTCCTTCAATGATGTGCGATTCAACATGCTCCACACGACACACTCTTGATGATATAATTATATGTTTATTATCGTTCTTGCAGGTGGCATCCTTCGAAGGAGGCTGCTAGGGCTATTCAGAAGAGTGTTAGGAGGCTATATACTGAGCCCTATCACTCTTGGCGGAGAATCCAAATAGTATCCGCCAGGCAATGTTTAATGAATTCAAGGTATATATATGTTTAAATCTATTTTTTTAAGTTATGTTTTGTAACACCCCTCAAAAATATTTTCCTAAGATTCGGACCCTTTTTGTATATGGGTAGGGTCAAACTCGAGTATTGAGGAGCGTATGCATGAGTTAGGATGAGTCCCCGAGAAATTTAAGGATGTTGGAGGTGATGTGGGATCACAAGGGGCCCCTAGTACCAAGCTAAGTCCAAAAGATTCGTCGTGGTTAAGTTTGAAGAGGAATTTGTATAAGGGGTCGACTTCTAACGACCCTATATTTTGAAAGAAGACAATTTGGGTGGCCCACGACCTATAAAATTAAGGGTTGCCGAGTCTTCTTTTCAACGCCACCAAGAACGTAAATTTTGAAGTTTGGAGTCAAAAGATACAACGATCCTAAGACAAACTGTCACGGTAGGGATTTCAGGCCTGGGTTGAAATTCTAGGAAAAGGCTTGGCGCCCCAGTGGCGCGATACACCACTATCGCGCCAAAAACATGCCTCAGTAGTTTGGTCCCTGGCGCGGTGCACCACTACGAGATGTGCAGGGTTTTCAAGCCTAATTTCCAGAACCCAAAAAATATGGCCTTGGCGCCCCAGTGACGCGATGTGCCACTATCAGGCCAGAAACATGCCTCAGTAGTTTGATCCCTGGCGCGGCGCGCCACTACGAGGTGTGCAGGTTTTAGGCGTAATCGTCCTGGCGCTGCAATGGCGCGATGCGCCACTATCGCGCCAGGAGCATTTTAGCCTATTTTCAGGACTTTTGAGAAGTGACAATTTGGGAATTTACCCAAATTATATATGTATCACCCTTGATCATTTTGGGATCATAATTTCCAGCTCTCTCTTTCTCTAAAAGCCCTAGGAGTCTCTCTCTCTCTCTCTTCCTCTTCTTCTTCTTCTCCATTTCCAACAAGAAGTATTCCAAGAGTTTCAAGATTCGAGTTCTCCATTGAAGACCTAACATCAAGATTTTCTTCAAGTCTTCACTAAGGTATGTAAGGCTATCCAAAACATGGTTGAGTCCACCCATGTGCGCTATACCTTCTTTGAGGATAAATGTCCATAGAAATGGAGTTTCTTGCTAGGGTTGTGTTCAAATGAGTTTTGTTATCTATTAAAGTGATTCTTGTTGTGTTGATGAGGTTGAGTCAAGAAACTTCTAAAAAGAGCCTTTATGTGAATATGAATTGATGAGAAAGAGTTGTTAAATAGGTTTTATTGGTTTTCTTGACTATGTAGATTATGATAAATGATGTTGTTTTCTTAAAGGTGTTGCTTAGCTTGAATTGTTAATTTAAAGCCTTGAGGTTGTGTTGAGTCTTAAAGATTGATTAAATGAATAGAGGAAATGGTTGATGATGTTTGAGAGTTTCTATAAATGTGCATTTAATTTCACTCTTGAAAAACATGATTTGGAGATGATTGATTGTGCTAGAGTTGATGAGTTGACAAGGTTTAAATGAGATTTGTCGATATGATTTGATTGAGTTGATTAGATGGAGTTTTATGAGCATTGAGTCTTGGGAGGAGTATCGAGCACCGAATTGGGTAAGAGTAAAGTCCATACTTAAACCCAATAACTACGTCGCCAAACGTAGGAGGGGATTGAACCGCTAAAGTCGGATGCTTCCCCAAAATGTTTTTCCTGACATTATAGGACTTGGTGGGATTGGATCCATGATTGGTTGACTCGTTCATGCCCTGGCAAAGCATGAACGGACGCGGTAACAACGTCGGCTTGTTGTACTGTCACTGGCTCATAAGTGATGGTTGTCGGATAAGAGAAACTCCCATATAAGTCTTGATAGTACTCTGAGTCGGATTGAGTTGAATGGTATGCGATTGGTCCCGTCTAAACCGTATTCTTGTTTAGGCCTAGAACACTTGATTGAGTTGCTATTTCTTTTGAGTTGAGTTCCGATGGATTTGATGTTTCCTTTACGTGGTTTCATTCGGCTATTTTACATACCAGTACATTCCACGTACTGACACCATTTGACCTGCATTGTTTCATGATGCAGAGACAGGTACCAGAGATCATCAATCGGCGCTCCATTGAAGATCCACATCCACTCACAGTTAGCGGTGAGTCCTCCTAGTTCCGGAGGATGTTGAGCTCTTCTTGTATATTTTTGACGTCACTTACTTTATTTTGATTGTTGGTAGCAATGGGCTTGTCATGGGCATCTTCTAAATGGTAGATAGAGGCTTCATTGACCGGAGTGTAGAAATATTGGATTGTTCTTTTGAGTAACCCTTTTTTAAAATTGTTGTCGAGTCGACGATTGTTTGGCCTAGGCCTTAATTTATGAACAGTATGTCATTAATTGAGTTTTCCGCTAAGAGAATGTGATTGAATGAATGTGTGACTGGACCAGGTGGTTCGCCCAGAGGTAAGAAATGGACTTCGAGTGCCGGTCACGCCTAGGGTACCCTACCGGGGCGTGACACGTTTAATATTTTTACTATACTTTACTTAACTAATTATTTAACGTTATTCATTTTTTTTCGAATTTATGTACCTGAGAGCTAAGATACAATATGGTCATTGCGACCATTTTTGAAAGAAAAGCGAGCGTCAAACTGTCTAGTTGGCTAAAAAAAGCTAGGGATGATCGGGCACATTCGATTTGGATGTTGCCTCATATATTTGAAGAATTATGCCGGTATTGGGATACCGAATAATTCAAGGCTTTGTCCGATCAAGAAAAAAAAGCAAGAGCCAGCCTAAAGGGTGGCTCGTTGCACACCGGAGCTGCAAAAAGTGTTGGTACGATTCAGAGGGAGATGGTAAAGTTTCTAAATTTTAAGTTTAAATTCATTTTCTGAAATAAATTATTTGACAAAATATTATTTCATTAATTGTATTTTTATTTATATGAAAAAGAATTGGGACGCACTCCCTATCGTCATAAAGTCTTTAAAAAGACTCATGTGAAGAAAAAGACTAATGAGTCGGATCCGGATGAGTGGGTAGAGGAAAGAGCCAAACGAGCCTATGTAAGTTATTTAAGATATAATATATAATATATTTTGATTCTAAGTTTTATTTTTATTATATATATATATTGATTATAACTTTTATTTTTTAATATGCAACAAGATTATGAGCGGCACATACGTGAAATGGGAGATTCGGTTCAGCTAATGCCTGAACAGTCTACTCAAATTTGGACAAAAAAAGTAATTGGAGGCAGCCACAAGGGCCGAATATATGGAATGGGCTCTAGAAATAATGTACGACGACTTCAATCAGGTTTAAAAGGTATTGGATCATCGCGTCAAGCCGAGACCATTGACGGGGTTCAGATAGCTGCAATGTCTCAACAAATTGTAGAACTTACACGCGTATTGGCAGAATCAGAGAAAACACGGGTCGCGGATCAAAAAAGTATGAATGAACAAATTGAGCAAATTAAAGAACAAGTGCTCAACCTCGTCCGTCAGCCTCCGCCTTGTTATTCAAGAGGGGCCACTCCGGATGATTTCGATAATAGTGATGAATATATAGCAAATAGTCCTTAGGGTTCCATATGTTAGTTTATGAATATTTTGAAAATTTTTGTTAACTTTGAAAGACTTTAAATCATTCTAAATTATGATTTTATTCGTTTTGAGTAGGGCTGTTCACAGTTTTGATTAAAATCAAAAACCAAACCGAAAATTTAACTAAATCGAATAAAAAACCGACATTTGGTTTGGTTTGGTTTTAAATTTGAATAACCGATAATATTTGGTTTTGTTATGATTATATGAAAAAATAACCAAATAAATAACCGAACCAAACCGATAATTATATGCATAAAATTTATAATTATTTATATGTATAATATTAGTTTTTTTATAAATAATTAAAGATATTTTATACCTTTCAATTATTAATTTAATACTAATCTATTTATTTTTAAGGCCCAACAATCCAAGCCCAACTCTAAAACCCAATTATAAATTCTAATAAACACTAAACAACAGTTCAAGTCCAATAATCCAAGCCCATTAGCCCAACTCTCAAGCCCAATTCTAAATCCTCAATTCTAAATCCTAAAGTTCTAATAAGCACTAAGCACTTAAGCAGCAGGCAGCAACATAAGGTAAAAGTTAAAACTTTAAAACCCTAGTATCTGTTTTCTTTTTACATTTCTGTTCCTCTCACGTTGGTTTCTCACAAAGTCACAGACTCACAGCCATAGACTAAGAGTGAAGGCTCAAGAGCAACCTCAACTCCTCAACCCCAAGTATAAGATTGTCAAATATTGAGAAGGTTTGTTAAATTGATTTTAAGTTGTTTTCTTTTTTGTTTCGAATGTTTAAGTTGTTTCCTTTTCTGTTTTGAACCTCTGTGGGCCGTGAGGAAAAAAGAGCTTCGTAAGAATTTGAAGAATGTAGAGAGAGAATATTTGAATTGTCTCAGCTAGTCATAAACTGAATAACCGAACCAAAGCGATAATAACCAAACCCGTGGTTATTATTTTACTTGGTTTGGTTATGGTTTTAGATATTTAATAATCGATTAAATTAGTTTGGTTATGATTTTAATCAATAACCGACCCAAATCGAACCATGAACACCCCTAGTTTTAAGTGTTTAATTATCTTTGTTATTATGTATTTTGCGTATTTTGTTTGTTGTTATTTGTGTTTGAATGGGTTGAATTGCATACAAGTAAATTGAATTTTGATTGCAGGTGGGTAGCAGAAACTGCAAGTTTTTGCTGTAAAAAATGTTGCAAAAAAGCGACGGACAAGGTCCTTTAGTCCATCGCTTTTTTGAAAAATTTTAAGAAGCCAAAATAATAAAAGCGACGGACGGAGACTAATAGTCCGTTGCTTTTTATTAAATAATTATTTTTTTTTTAAAAAAAAGACGGAGTCCGTCGTTTTTTACATATATATTTTTTAATTAAAATAAATCAGGGGCGACCCTGTCCGTCGCTCCTTTAAAAGTGTCGAGCAAAAAAGCGATGAAAGTGACTGCGTCGCTTTTCCGTCGAGTTTGAACAAAATAGCGACGCAGTCCGTCGCTTTTTTGCGTCTTTTTTTCACCTTTTTTTAGTAGTGAAAACTATAGATTACAAAGATTTTTCATATGAATAATATTAAATCTAACAACATTTTGTCTTGCAATAATTTTTGCCGTCATTGGCAGCGGCGCAGAAATATAAACATTTGCAAGATGAAGTACCATTGTTGTGAAACTTGCACATAGCCTTTCTAATAGGTTCAGTATATACTATTGAACCACATCTGAAGTTACATTCTTCATCAGATTTGCAATTTGAAATATATTCAAGATCACATGCAAAAATTATTCCTGTCCCATATACTATTGGAGCAATTCTCATATCTGCATTCATGACAAAAATTAAAATAAGAACAACGACAACAATAATAATGTATCAGTATAATTTTATAATTGGTGTCGGAAGAGGGTACACTGACCTTACCCCTAACTCATAGAGATAGAAAGGTTGTTTCCAATAGATCCTAGCTAATGTAATTTCATAAGTGGTGTCTGAAGAGGGAACAAAGTGTACACAGACCTTACCCCTAATTTGTACAGATAGAGAAATTGTTTCGAACAGTCCCTTGTGTAGTTTCATAAGTGGTGTCTGACGAGGATACATAGTGTACACAGACCTTACCCCTACTTCATAGAGATAGAGAAGTTGTTTCAAACAGACCTTATTTTGTGTAATTCCATAAATAGTGTCTGAAGATGGTACATAGTGTAGGCATACCTTACCCCTACTTCGTTACCAAATAGAGATATTGTTTCCGATAAACTCTGAACCTAAAATAAAACATATCCAATCAATTTGAGAAAAGGGAATTTAAAATTAAGATCTACCTGATGCAATAGCAAAGAGGACAAAAAATAAACCAAGAAACTTTGCCATTTGAAATCTACTACAATACTCTACTTTTTTTCTTCTTCTTTTTTGGATTGATGAACTCTTACTTGGGCTTCCTTTTCATATTTGTTTTTGTACTACATTTTTGGAATATAATTATTATAGTTATTAGAATATTATATACGGATATAGGAGAATAAAATGGATTTCACATTTGATGATTTTACCATTTGTGGATATAAAAATATGCAAATAATTGTACGAATTATTTAACTTTATAAACATGTGAAAGATTTTTGTGACTTTAATTAACTTTTCAAAAAATTCTGAAGTTATCCTGTGGTATATGAGATTAATTCAAGGATCGTCTTTAGACTAGACTTTTCTTGCAACAAATTAAATTGCAATAAAAGTTTTGTCTAAAAAGGATCCATGAATTAATCCCACATTCCACAGGATAACTTTAGACTTTATTGAAAAAATAATTAAAGGCACAAAATCGTTGACTTGTTTATAAAGTTAAATAATTAGTACAATTATTTGCCTATTCTTATATCCATAAATGGTAAAATCATCAAATGTGAAATCCATTTATTTCTCCTATATCCATATATAGTATTCTAATAACTGTAATACTTATATAACAAAAATGTTGTACAAAAACAAGCATAAAAAGGAAGCCCAAGTAAGAGTTCATCAACCCAAAAAGAAGAAGAGTATTGTAGTAGATTTCAAATGGCAAAGTTTCTTGGTTTATTTTTTGTCCTCTTTGTTATTGCATCAGGTAGACCTCAACCTCAATTATATATTCCGTTTCTCTAATTGATTGTATATGCTTTATTTTATGTCAAGGGTCTTGTTGAAAATAACCTCTCTATATATCTCGTAAAAGGGGTAGGGGGAAGGTCTGCATGCACTATGTACCCTCTTCAGACACTATTTATGAAATTACAGTAGGGTATGTTTGAAACAACCTCTCTATATCTATGGAATAGGGGTAAGGTCTGTGTACACTTTGTTCCCTCTTCAGACACCACTTATGAAGCTACACTAGCCAGAGTCTGTTGAAAACAACATCTCTATCTGTACGAATTAGGGCTAAGGTCTATGTACCCTCTTCCGACACCACTTATAAAACTATGTTGATACATTGTTATTGTCATTGTCGTTCTTATTGTAATTTTTGTGAATGCAGATATGAGAATTGTTCCAATGGTATATGGGACAAGAACAACTTTTGCATGTGATCTTGAATTTATTTCAAATTGCAAATCTGATGAAGAATGTAACTTCAGATGTGGTTCAATAGTATATACTGAACCTATCCATAAGGCGATGTGCAAGTTACAGAACAATGGTACTTCATATTGCAAATGTTCATATTTCTGCGCCACAAACGATGGCAAAAATTGTTGCAAGACAAAATGTTGTTAGACTTAATTAGTCGTATGCAAAATATATGTAATCTATAGTTTTCGTATAGTTTATTATTAATATAATATATATAAGTATTTGATCTCAAAATGATGTCTCCAACTAGCTATATATTCTCTGTTTTATTTATTTTTTATGCGGGGCTTGACCCAAAGCGAATGAAAATTATTGAAGAAACTCAAAATTTCTCACTTCATCAGTCAATGCCTAAATGATGATGATTTAAGGTTCTGTTAGATGTGTGTGTGAGAAAGACCCCTTGGAAATTAAAGTCCTCATGTTTTATGAAAATTCGGCATAATATCATGTATGTGTGTGTGAGAAAGAGAGAATAAAAGAACATGTTACATTTCTTGACTTGACGATTATGTAAAAGAATTTATGATTTGGATTTCGCTCTGAAAATGAGAACAAAATACTTGTTGGATACACATTGAACTTGGCTTAAATTCCATTTTGAGAGTCTTAAATTGGGAAAGGTATCTTTTGTTTTTAAAAAATAAGAAAACCTTATTATTATAGTGCGAGAAAAGATGAAATTTGCGCCTTAATTAATTTCTAAAAATAATATATAAGGCGAAGATTGTTCTAGACCTATAAGGAGATCAAGTCTCCAATTCCTTCAATGATGTGCGACTCAACATGCTCCACACGACACACTCTTGATGATATAATTATATGTTTATTATCTGTCTTGCAGGTGGCATCCTTCGAAGGAGGCTGCTAGGGCTATTCAGAAGAGTGTTAGGAGGCTTTATACTGAGCCCTATCACTCTTGGCGGAGATTCCAAAGAGTATCCGCCAGGCAATGTTTAATGAATTCAAGGTATATATATGTTTAAATCTATTTTTTTAAGTTACGTTTAATATTTTTATTATACTTTACTTAACTAATTATTTAACGTTATTCATTTTTTTCCGAATTTATGTACCAGGGAGCCAAGGTACAATATGGTCATTGCAACCATTTTTGAAAGAAAAGTGAGCGCCAGACTGTCTAGTTGGCTAAAGAAAGCTAGGGATGATCGGGCACATTCGATTTGGATGTTGCCTCATATATTTGAAGAATTATGCTGGTATTGGGATACCGAATAATTCAAGGCTTTGTCCGATTAAGAAAAAAAGCAAGAGTCAGCCTAAAGGGTGGCTCGTTGCACACCGGAGGTGCAAAGAGTGTTGGTACGATTCAGAGAGAGATGGTAAGGTTTCTAAATTTTAAGTTTAAATTCATTTTCTGAAATAAATTATTTGACAAAATATTATTTCATTAATTGTATTTTTATTTATATGAAAAAGAATTGGGACACACTCCCTATCGTCATGAAGTCTTTAAAAAGAATTATGTGAAGAAAAAGACTAATGAGTCGGATCCGTATGAGTGGGAGGAGGAAAGGTGTCACGCCCCGAGAGGGTACCCTAGGCGTGGCCGGCACTCAGAAACCATCTCTGGCTTCCGAGAGAACCATTTGGTCTCATTACTCATTTGTTCATCAGCGGAAGACTTAATAATACTAATGTGGGATTGTCATAATCAAAGGAAAAATATATAATTCTTAGAAGAAGTAGTTTCTAAGGAGAACTACTCCGATTACATCATCAGACTCTGTCTATGAAGCCTCTAATACTCTTAGATGGTGCCAATGACATGTCCATGGCTACCTCAAAAGAAACATCACACTCAACAATAATAAAAGGATAAGGAGTTCCTTCGAATACAAGAAGGACTCACCAAATAGCTGAAAAGAAATGATCTTCAACGATGCGCCTGTTGAGGATCTCTAACACCTGTATCTGCATCATAAAACGATGCAGGTCGAATGACGTCAGTACGTGGAATGTACGAGTATGTAAAATGACAGGAAGGTAAGGACAGATATCAAGAAACTCCTCTCAAGAAAACTCAGCTCAGAACTCAACATCATCTCAACATGAATATGTAATGCAAGTTTAAAATATAATAATAAAAATAATAGTAATAAGCAATGCTTACTCAGTTGGGAGTTTCTCTAACCGACAACCATCACTTATGAGCTAGCGATGATACAACGAAGCGATGTCGTTGCCACATCCATCCAATACCTTGCCAGGGTAAAGGACATCACCATCTTGGATCCATTCATCAAAGTCCTCTTTTTGGGACTTAAGAGGCATAGCCTCCATCCTACGCTGGCTACGTAGTTCTGGGGTTTGAGTCAATTAAACTCTTACCCAACTCGGTGCTCAATACTACTCCCAAAATATGTGCTCATATTAAACTCATCATCTAGTCTCATTGGACTTTAATTTAAATCATCAAACTCATCTCATTTCATGTTCATCAATCATTATACTTCCAAAAACATCATTTACATCTCATCAAAACATCTTGCTCAAAATATCATTTTCTCAAATTCATTCAAATTCAACTCTTTTACTCTTTCAAAACTCAATAAAATACATATATAGTATTAATTCATATAACTCTCTTTTTATCAATAAAAATAATAAAAAGCCAACATCTTTACTCAAAACATATATAAAAATATTCATGAACATCAAATCAATTAGAATTCATGGGAAAGTAGCCATGAACAATAATTCCAATAATATGAGAGATAACAATAATAATAATATTAATGCATAAATATATCAAACTCAATAGAAGAAGAATTAATTCATCTAGAATTCAAGATTTGAATAAAACTCAACTATAACTCAATTATAATAAATTTAAATATTGGGCGCATGGACGAACTCAATCCAATGCTATGAAAGCCTTACATACCTTAAATCCGAAGGTTTACTCCGAATTTGAACACTCTTGGACCCCTAGCCTTTTCTTCTCGCCGGAGCGTTTTGTGTACTACCCGGGGTATAAGAATAACCGGAGTAGTATTTTTATACTACTAAAACTAAAACTATATTTGAGAAGAAGTATATAGAGAGAAGAAATGCTTAGGAAAGCTTGATGAATAAAATGAGGAAATAAGGTGGGTATTTATAGGTGGGAAAGAGGGACCTAACAATAAATAAAATAATTATAAAGAAAAATCTGAAAATTTAATGGAATATATTGATGTCATGGATGATGTTAAATGGAGGACAATTTATGTCATGCATGATGTCAAATGCATCTAGATGTTTCCATGGTAGGTAAGATGAGTTCTTTTTAACAGAATACTCATTTTCGAAGCTACGTTTGAATAAGATAAATTCCTTATTAGGATTTGGTTTCTTCATAAGAATTGTAGATATGGAAGTCTAGTTTCATATCGTTCAAGAATCAACCAATTTGGAGCAACCTACAGTGAGATATGAATTTTCTTCTATCAACACTCAATTTCGTCACAACACTATATCTTGCAAAGATTAATTTATTTGACCTACTTATACTCCGAATTTGAAGTTATGTTCTTCATGAAAGTTGTAGGTAAGGATGTTGTGATTACCCAGAAATTTGAATCACCTAATTTGGACCAACCTATGAAAAGTTATGCCCAAAATACAGAGGCTGTATTATTTTTGTCGAGAATTGAAATACCGACATACAACATTTTAGGGGTTGTTACAATATCTCCCCCTTGGGATCATTCGTCCTCGAATGAAGATGAAAATAGGAGACATAAAGAATGAATATCATCAATACATCAACTCCGATACTCAAATGGTTAATGACTCAAACTCAAGAATAAACATCGACTCAAAGGTAGAAGTAAGGAATATTACCTTGAATATCGTCATCAAAAGGCATAAATAGATGAGGATAGTTAGCCTTCATATCTTCTTCAGCTTCCCATGTAGCCTCTTCAACAAATTGATTTCGCCATAGGACTTTGACAGATGCCACTTCCTTAGTTCTTAATTTGCGAACCTGACGATCAAGAATTTGAACTGGAATCTCTTCATAACTCAAACTCTCTTTCACCCCAATGCTCTCAGCTGGGACAACAAGTGAAGGATCTCCCAAACACTTCTTAAGCATAGAGATGTGAAACACGAGATGAATAGCAGCTAATTCTGGAGGCAACTCCAATTCATAGGCTACGTTACCTACCCTCCTCATAATCTGATAAGGACCAATGTAGCGGGGACTAAGCTTCCCTTTCTTTCCAAATCTCATCACACCCTTCATGGGTGAAACTTTCAAGTATACCCAATCGTACACTTCGAACTCTAAATCTCTTCTTCTAACATCAGTGTAGGATTTTTGGCGACTTTGAGCAGTCCTCAACCTCTCTTGTATGGTTTTCACCTTCTCCATAGCTTGGTGAACCAAGTCTGGTCCAATCAACTCAGCTTCACCAACTTCAAACCAACCAATTGGTGATCTACATCTCCTCCCATACAGAGCTTCATAAGGAGCCATTTGAATACTCGAATGGAAACTATTATTGTATGCAAACTCAATAAGAGGTAAATGATCATCCCAATTACCTTTGAAGTCAATAACACAGGCTCTTAACATATCCTCCAAAGTCTGTATCGTACGCTCTGCCTGGCCATCTGTTTGCGGATGAAAAGCAGTACTAAGGTTCACTCTTGAACCCAAGCCCTTCTGAAATGATTTCCAAAACTGAGCAGTAAATTGAGCTCCCCTATCAGAGATGATAGACAAAGGAACTCCATGCAGTCTAACAATCTCTCTAAGATACAGTTTGGCATAATCCTCTGCAGTGTTCGTAGTCTTAACCGGCAAGAAATGGGCCGATTTGGTCATCCTATCCACAATCACCCAAATAGAGTCATGTTGTTTGCGGGTTCGTGGTAAACCGGTAATGAAGTCCATATTGATCATTTCCCACTTCCATTCCGGTATCTCTATATTCTGAGCCACTCCACAAGGCCTTTGGTGCTCAACTTTAACTTGTTGGCAATTTGGGCACTTGGACACAAACTCTGCTATATCTCTCTTCATTCCACTCCACCAGTATACTTCTCTCAAGTCATGATACATCTTTGTTGAACCTGGATGGATGGAATACTTAGAATTATGGGCTTCTTTCATGATTCTCTCCCTAATACTATCAACACTTGGAACACATAATCTTTCTTGATATCTCAACACTCAATCTCCCCCTTTGGTAAAAGTCATTACCTTCTGCTTGTGAACCTTATCCTTCAGTTGAAGAAGAATAGGGTCCTGATCTTGCTTTTCTTTCACCTCTGCAACTAGAGATGATTCGGCTCCATTTTGTACTATTGTACCACCCTCACTAGAGTCAATAAGTTGAACTCCCAAACGCGCAAGTCTATGCACTTCCTTTGCCAACTCCTTCTTTTCCTCTTCCACATGAGTTGTACTCCCCATAGATAACCTGCTAAGAGCATCAGCAACTACATTTGCTTTACCTGGGTGGTAGAGAATGCTCATGTCATAATCCTTGAGCAACTCTAGCCATCTCCTTTGCCTCAAATTCAGCTCCTTCTGGCTGAATACATACTGTAAGCTCTTATGGTCTGTGAACACATCCACATGTACACCATAAAGATAGTGACGCCAAATCTTAAGAGCAAATACCACAGCTGCCAACTCAAGGTCATGAGTGGGGTAGTTCCTCTCATGAGTCTTAAGCTGCCTGGAGGCATAGGCAATGACCTTACCTTTCTGCATCAATACACATCCCAACCCAACTCTTGAAGCATCACAATAGATTACAAAACCATCCATTCCTTCGGGTAGGGATAGTACTGGAGCAGTAGTCAATCTAGCTTTCAACTCTTGAAAACTTTTCTCACAAGCATCAGACCATTGAAACTTAGCCTTCTTCTGAGTCAGCTTAGTCAATGGTGAGGATATGGATGAAAATCCCTCAACAAACCTCCTGTAGTAACCAGCCAAACCTAAGAAACTCCTTATGTCGGTTGGAGAGGTGGGTCGGGGCCAGTTCTTAACTGCCTCAATCTTTTGAGTATCAACTTGGATTCCATCCCCAGATATAATATGACCTAGGAATGCTACAGACTCAAGCCAAAACTCACACTTTGAAAACTTAGCATACAACTCCTTCTCCTTAAGAGTTTGAAGGACAATCCTAAGGTGATTAGCATGCTCACTCTTACTTCTAGAGTAGACCAAAATATCATCGATGAAGACAATTACAAACGTATCTAGGTATGGCTTGAATACTCGGTTCATGAGGTCCATAAAAGCTGCTGGAGCATTTGTCAATCCAAAGGACATAACAAAAAACTCAAAATGACCATAGCGGGTTCGAAAAGCCGTCTTCGGGATGTCGCATTCTCTCACTTTCAACTGGTGATAGCCTGATCTGAGGTCTATCTTAGAGAAACATGTGGCACCCTGAAGTTGGTCAAATAAATCATCTATTCTGGGGAGAGGGTACTTGTTTTTAATGGTGACCTTGTTTAGTTGTCGGTAATCAATGCACATTCTAAGGGACCCATCTTTCTTTCGCACGAATAGGACAGGAGCGCCCCAGGATGAGACACTTGGCCTAATAAACCCCTTATCTAGGAGGTCTTTCAGTTGTTCTTTCAACTCTTTCAACTCAGCAGGAGCCATCCTATAAGGAGGAATAGAGATAGGTTGTGTATCAGGAAGGATATCAATACCAAAGTTTATCTCTCTATCAGGAGGAATTCCGGGTAGATCCTCAGGAAAGACTTCAGGAAACTCATTCACAATGGGAACTGACTCAAGAGATGGAGTCTGATCATTAATATTTTTGACTCGAACTATATGATATATACATCCCTTAGAGATTAATTTTCTGGCCTTAAGGTAGGAAATAAATTTACCCCTAGGCACTACAGAATTCCTCTTCCACTCTAAGATAGGCTCGTTTGGAAATTGAAACTTGACAATTCGGGTCCTACAATCAACCGAAGCATAACAAGAATAAAGCCAGTACATACCAAGAATCACATCAAAATCAACCATGTCCAACTCAACTAAGTCAGCCATGGTATCCCTATGATAGATTGACACAGTACAATTTCTATAGACCCTCTCAGCTAAGATAGAATCACCAACAGGAGTAGACACACTGAAAGGCTCAAGAAGACACTCAGGAAGGATCTCAAATTTACTAGCCAAGTAAGGAGTCACAAAAGATAATGTAGCACCTGGATCAAGTAATGCATACACATCAAAAGAAAGGACTCGAAGCATACCAGTAACAACATCGGGTGTGTTTTCTTGGTCTTGGCGACTACCCATAGCATACAGGCGGTTGGTTCCCCCACCTGCACTTGAAGCTGCACCTCTATGATTACCTCTATTCTGTGGAGCTGCAGAAGAAAACTGAGCTCTACTACTTCCATCTCCCTGCCTTTTTGAAGGACACTCATTCTGGAAGTGACCTATCTTTCCACATCCGTAGCAAGCATTGGTGCCCACACGACACTCTCCCAAATGGAGCCTTCCACATCTAGCACATGGTGGTTTCCCTCTAGAACCTTGAGCCATACTTAATTGGGACTGAGAACCTTGAGATCGGAAGTTTTGGTGACTTAGAGATCTTTGATCATACCTGGTATTAGGTGTAAAAGTATTTGTTGGGGAAGGTGCATAATTGGAAGACCTTTTCTGAAAGAAAGACTTGTTACCCTTCCCTTGCTTCTGCTCATTCTCATGCCCAGCAGACTTAGCCTTCTTGCTTAGGTGTTCTTCTCGGTCCTTTTTCTTATCATCCTCAACCTGCTGAGCATACACCATCAATCTAGAAAAATCCATGTCAGAAATCATTAGCATTGCCTTACATTCTTTCTTTACATGTTTGCCTAGGCCAGAGACAAACTTCCTCATCTTAGACCTCATATGGGGAATCATTTCTGGGGCATATTTGGACAATTGAATAAACTTCAAACTATATTCTTTCACAGTCATACTCTCTTGCTTGAGGTTCACAAACTCCTCAATTTTTGCTTCACGTAGCTCTTGGGGAAAAAAGTTATCAAGAAATGCTCTTTCAAACTCATCCCAAAGAGCAGGCTCTGCATCTTCACCTCTACTTTCTTCCCACTGGTTATACCAGACATTTGCGACATCCTTGAGTTGATAAGACACCAACTCAACACCCTCAATCTCTGTAGCATGCATCGCTTTTAGTATCTTCCACATCTCATCAATGAAATTTTGGGGGTCTTCATCAACGTTAGAACCCGTGAAGACCGGTGGATTCATTCTCAGAAAATCTCTGATCCTCGTGGCAGCAGACGGCTCTTGATAACTAGAGCTAGGAGTTGGTGAACTCTGGCTACTATTTCGAGCAGCCACCAACTGGGTGAGCATAGCAATCGCTCCTCGAAAATCATCCTCAGAAGTAGGAGTGGTCTGAACAGTAGGTACTTGGGGTACCTCAGTAGACCTTGCAGGTCGGCCCCTAGTTCTCCGTGGAGGCATCACTGACTGTGGAACCTCAGTGCTGGGAGCGTTCCTCTGACTGGCTGAACGTTTAGGAGGCATGTCTGAAACGTGTAAACGCACGAATTAGAAAGAAAGCTTTTATAGAGTTAAACTCTATCGCACGAACTCAGATTATGAAAGAAGTGAAATAATTCCTAATGTCCTATAGCTTCCTGATTATAAGTGTGGTGCACGACACACCCATAAACAAGACTCTACTAGACATGGCTTCATAGACACCCTAGGACTCTTGAACTCTGTGCTCTGATACCAAGTTTGTCACGCCCCGAGAGGGTACCCTAGGCGTGGCCGGCACTCAGAAACCATCTCTGGCTTCCGAGAGAACCATTTGGTCTCATTACTCATTTGTTCATCAGCGGAAGACTTAATAATACTAATGTGGGATTGTCATAATCAAAGGAAAAATATATAATTCTTAGAAGAAGTAGTTTCTAAGGAGAACTACTCCGATTACATCATCAGACTCTGTCTATGAAGCCTCTAATACTCTTAGATGGTGCCAATGACATGTCCATGGCTACCTCAAAAGAAACATCACACTCAACAATAATAAAAGGATAAGGAGTTCCTTCGAATACAAGAAGGACTCACCAAATAGCTGAAAAGAAATGATCTTCAACGATGCGCCTGTTGAGGATCTCTAACACCTGTATCTGCATCATAAAACGATGCAGGTCGAATGACGTCAGTACGTGGAATGTACGAGTATGTAAAATGACAGGAAGGTAAGGACAGATATCAAGAAACTCCTCTCAAGAAAACTCAGCTCAGAACTCAACATCATCTCAACATGAATATGTAATGCAAGTTTAAAATATAATAATAAAAATAATAGTAATAAGCAATGCTTACTCAGTTGGGAGTTTCTCTAACCGACAACCATCACTTATGAGCTAGCGATGATACAACGAAGCGATGTCGTTGCCACATCCATCCAATACCTTGCCAGGGTAAAGGACATCACCATCTTGGATCCATTCATCAAAGTCCTCTTTTTGGGACTTAAGAGGCATAGCCTCCATCCTACGCTGGCTACGTAGTTCTGGGGTTTGAGTCAATTAAACTCTTACCCAACTCGGTGCTCAATACTACTCCCAAAATATGTGCTCATATTAAACTCATCATCTAGTCTCATTGGACTTTAATTTAAATCATCAAACTCATCTCATTTCATGTTCATCAATCATTATACTTCCAAAAACATCATTTACATCTCATCAAAACATCTTGCTCAAAATATCATTTTCTCAAATTCATTCAAATTCAACTCTTTTACTCTTTCAAAACTCAATAAAATACATATATAGTATTAATTCATATAACTCTCTTTTTATCAATAAAAATAATAAAAAGCCAACATCTTTACTCAAAACATATGTAAAAATATTCATGAACATCAAATCAATTAGAATTCATGGGAAAGTAGCCATGAACAATAATTCCAACAATATGAGAGATAACAATAATAATAATATTAATGCATAAATATATCAAACTCAATAGAAGAAGAATTAATTCATCTAGAATTCAAGATTTGAATAAAACTCAACTATAACTCAATTATAATAAATTTAAATATTGGGCGCATGGACGAACTCAATCCAATGCTATGAAAGCCTTACATACCTTAAATTCGAAGGTTTACTCCGAATTTGAACACTCTTGGACCCCTAGCCTTTTCTTCTCGCCGGAGCGTTTTGTGTACTACCCGGAGTATAAGAATAACCGGAGTAGTATTTTTATACTACTAAAACTAAAACTATATTTGAGAAGAAGTATATAGAGAGAAGAAATGCTTAGGAAAGCTTGATGAATAAAATGAGGAAATAAGGTGGGTATTTATAGGTGGGAAAGAGGGACCTAACAATAAATAAAATAATTATAAAGAAAAATCTGAAAATTTAATGGAATATATTGATGTCATGGATGATGTTAAATGGAGGACAATTTATGTCATGCATGTTGTCAAATGCATCTAGATGTTTCCATGGTAGGTAAGATGAGTTCTTTTTAACAGAATACTCATTTTCGAAGCTACGTTTGAATAAGATAAATTCCTTATTAGGATTTGGTTTCTTCATAAGAATTGTAGATATGGAAGTCTAGTTTCATATCGTTCAAGAATCAACCAATTTGGAGCAACCTACAGTGAGATATGAATTTTCTTCTATCAACACTCAATTTCGTCACAGCACTATATCTTGCAAAGATTAATTTATTTGACCTACTTACACTCCGAATTTGAAGTTATGTTCTTCATGAAAGTTGTAGGTAAGGATGTTGTGATTACCCAGAAATTTGAATCACCTAATTTGGACCAACCTATGAAAAGTTATGCCCAAAATACAGAGGCTGTATTATTTTTGTCGAGAATTGAAATACCGACATACAACATTTTAGGGGTTGTTACAAAAGGGCCGAACGAGCCTATGTAAGTTATTTAAGATATAATGTATAATATATTTTGATTCTAAGTTTTATTTTTATTATATATATATATATTATAATTTTTATTTTCTAATATGCAACAAGATTATGAGCGGCATATATGTGAGATGAGAGATTCGGTTCAGCTAACTGTAACACCCCTCAAAATTTTCCCCTAAGATTCGAATCCTTCTTGTATTCGGGTAGGGTCGAACTCGAGTATTGAGGAGCGCGTGCATGAGCTAGGATGAGTCCCTGAGAAATTGAAGGATTTTGGAGGTGATGTGGGTCACAAGGGGCCCCTAGGACCAAATTAAATCCAAAAGATTCGTCGTGGCTAAGTTTGAGGAGGAGTTCGCATAAGGGGTCGACTTCTAACAACCTTATCTTTTGAAGGATAACAATCTGGGTGGCCCACGACCTATTAAATTAAAGGTCATGGAGTCTTCTTTTTAACGCCACTAAGAATGTAAATTTTGAAGTTTGGAGTCAAAAGATATGACGATCCTAAGACGAACTAGCACGGCAGGGATTTCAGGCCTAGGTTGAAATTTCTGGAAAAATGGGCTTGGCGCCCCAGTGGCGCGAAGCGCCACTATCGCGCCAGGAACATGCCTCAGTAGTTTGGTCCCTGGCGCAGCGCGCCACTACGGGATGTGCAGGGTTTTCAAGCCTAATTTCCAGAACCCAGAAAATATGGCCTTGGCGCCGTAAGGGCGCGACGCGCCACTATCGCGCCAAGAACATGCCTCAGTAGTTTGGTCCTTGGCGCGGCACGTCACTAACAGATGTGCAGGTTTTAGGCGTAATCGACCTGGCGCTGTAATGGCGCGACGCACCACTATCGCGCCAGGAGCATTTTAGCCTATTTTGAGAAGGGGCAATTTGGGAATTCATCCCAAATTATATATGTATCATCCTTGACCATTTTGGGAACATATTTTCAGCCCCCCCCTCTCTCTCTCTAAAAGCCTTAGGAGTCTCTCTCTCTCTCTTCTTCTTTTTCTCCATTTCTAACAAGAAATTGCCCCCAAGAGCTTCAAGATTCGAGTTCCCCATTGAAGACACGACATCAAGATTTTCTTCAAGTCTTCACTAAGGTATGTAAGGCCATCCAAAACATGGGTTGAGTCCACCCATGTGCCCTACTCTTGCTTTGAGGTTAGAGGTCCATGAGAATGGAGTTTCTTGGTATGGTTTGTGTTTGAATGAGTTTTGTCTCCTATTAATTTTATCCTATTTGTGTTGATGTTGTTGAGCTAAGAAGTTCCTAAAACCTTCATATTAGTATGAGTTGATGGAGATGACTTGTTAATATGTTTTGTTGATCTCTTTAACCATGTGATTATGTTGCATAAGTCAATTTTCTTAAATGTGCTATTCTACTTGAATTGTTGGGCTAAAGCCTTAGAGTTGTGATGAGTCCTAAGAAGATGATAATTGAGGAGAGGAAAGGGTGGTTATGTTTGTGAGATGTTATAAATACTTATCTAAATGAGGCCTGATTGAGTTGATTGGAGGATAGAATTGACGAGTGGACGAGGTCCTAAATGAGACTTGCCATTATGACTCAATTGAATTGAATTGAGGATAGAGTTGAAGAGTTGGCAATGTGCTAAATGAAACTAGCCGTGAGGGCTTATTTGAGATGATTGGAGGGAGTTTTTGTAACATCCCCTAAAAACGTTGTATACGATATTTCAATTTTTGCCTAAACATGATACAGCCTCTGTATTTTGGTCATAACATTTCATAGGAATATCCAAATTGAGTGATTCAAATTTCTGAGTAACCACAAGATCATTACCTACAACTTTTATGAAGACCATATTTTAAGATTCGTAGGTTAAGTAGGTCAAATAAATTAATCTTTGTAAGGTAGGATGCTGTGATGGAAATGAGTGTTTATAGAAGAAAACTCATATCTCACTATAGGTTTATCCAAATTGGTTGATTCTTGAACGATATGAAACTAGACTTCCATATCTACAATTCTTATGAAGACACCAAATCCTAATAAGGAATTTATCTTATTCAAACGTAGCTCCCAAAAAAAGAGTATTCTGTCAAAGATAACTCATTTCACCTACCATAGAAAGATCTAGATACATTTGACATAACTCATGACATAAATTGTCCTCCATTTAACATCATCCATGACATCAATATATTTCACTAATTTTTCAGATTTTTATTTATAATTATTTTATTTATTGTTAGGTCCTCTTTCCCGCCTATAAATACCCACCTTATTTCCTCATTTTATTCATCAAGCTTTCTCAAGCAAATCTTCTCTCTATACACTTCTTTACACATTCTCAAATATAGTTTTAGTTCTTAGTAGTGAAGAAATACTATTCCGGTAATTCATATATTCCGGGTAGTACACAAAACGTTCTGGCAAGGAGAGAAGCTAGGACTCAAGAGTGGTCATTAAGTCTTCCGGTACCAACTAAAGCTTCGGTTTCCAGGTATGTAAGGCTTCAATGAGAGTATTCCTTCCACTCTCATGTCTAAATTATTTTGATTATATAATAAATTATATTTATTTTCTTTAAGCTTTACTCTAAGTTATGTGGTGTTTATCCATGAATTCTTCCATCCATATAGTTCAAAAACTCTTTCAATTAAGTCTCTTGATTTCAAGTAATATTTTTGTTATGGTAATTTTTATTTTTACCTAATAGTATGAATCATGATTAAACTAATGATTATTGATCTATTTTGATACAACATAATTTTATATGTATGAATTGATGGTTTACAAGTAATTCCTCTATTTATCTATTTAAAGGTTCTTGAAATTCATGGTGGGTTGTTTAAAGTATGTTTTTTAATTAATGGATTTCAAAGTATTTATGTATATTTATTTACATACATATTTGCAAGTTAAAGTGATTTGAACCCACCTAGTTTTACTATGTTTTTAAAAAAGTTTGACTTGAAAGCTTTGACTCCAAATAAATATTTATCAAAAGTAATATCTATGATCAAAAAGGGAGTCTTATGAAATGAAAGAATGATGAAATGATATGAATCATGGATTCTTTATGCAATAAGGACAATTCTTGCATATTTGAATTATCAAATGTTTTAATGAGCTATTCTACCGAATATGATGCTATGAATATTTTAAAGTATTAAACTATTCCGTGGGATTGACTTAGCACCGAATGAGGCATTGAGGTGGGATTCGGTAAGGGAATTCTAGTAGCAACCCCTTGTCTCATTAACTATGTGCCAACATAGAAGCCCTTGTAGGCTTAGGCTAATGGATCCATAAATAGCCCTTAAAGTTAAAGTTAAAGAAATGAATGAAGTTGACGGAGTTCTACCTGGCAAGTAGTCTCCCCGGCCAACGTAGGGGGTTATGTTGGATTCCATGTAATAGCTCGCATGGTCTTAAATGTCGGTTATGGTTAATTTCCCACAAAATGAATGTTTTAAAGGATATATATATGATTTATTATGCATACATTAAATTATGTTCCATATTACATAAATGTTTTTAATGTTTTTTCAATGTTCATGCATCCTTACATACTTAGTACATTCAAAGTACTAACGCATACTCTTTTGCCTACATGATATCACCATGTAGGGATCAGTGCTCCTCCTCATTCTCCTCCACGTGGCTAGTTGATATTCCATTGAAGACTACTTTTGGTGAGTTCCCATGTTCCGAGAACAATACTCCTTTATCTTTTTAGTTTATGATATGTTAAGATATTTTACTATGAAATTTCTTCTATTATGATTGAGGGTGAGCTAGGGACTTGTCTTAGCCCCGTTAAATCTAATAGTTAGAGGTATTGTTGGACATATGTAAGTTGAAGATTTATTATGATTTCCGCTTGTTTATTTATCATCATTACCTATGAAAGGCTAAAAGAATGCTAAGAGGCTTGTTTGAGGTACTTTCGGGTTCCTCATTCGCCATGTCACGTCTAGGCCCTAGGCTTGGGTCGTGACAGTTTTATGAGCATGGATTCATGGGAGGAGTATCGAGCACTGAAGTGGGTAAGAGTATAGTCCATACTCGAACCCCAGAAACTACGCCGCCAACGTAGGTAGGGATAAAACCGTTAAAGTCGGATGCTTCCCGTGGGATCAAACTGTTAAAGTCGGATGTTTTCCATTTTATTATCCTGAGATGATAGGACTTGACTAATCGATGGTATCCATAATTTGGGAGGTGTTCATGCCCTGGCAAGGTATGGACGGACGTAGCAACAATGTCTGATTGTTGTACTATCACTGGCTCATAGGTGATGGTTGTCGAATAAGAGAAACTCCCATTTAGGTCTTGATAGTGCTCCAAGTCAGTTGAGTTGAGTGGCTTGTGATTGGTCCCATCTAAACCATTTCTTGTTAGACTTAGGACACTTGAGTGAGTTGTTATGTATTTATGAGTTGAGATCCTGAGTTGATATTGATGTTTGTTTCATCCGGCCATTTTACATACTCGTACATTCCACGTACTGACGCCATTTGTCTTGCATCATTTCATGATGCAGAGACAGGTACCAGAGATCCTCAACCGGTGCACCGTTGATTATCTACACACTTCCAGCTACTTGGTGAGTCCTCCTAAGTTCCGGAGGATCTTGAGCTCCCTGTATAGTTTCGTGTTGTCTCCTTATTTCGATTGTTGGTAGCCATGGGCTTGTCATTGGCACCTCCTAGACTTTGATAGAGGCTTCATAGACTAGAGTGTGGGGAGGTTGGACTGTTATCTTGAGGAGTCCTATTATACTTATTTTTGTTAAGTTGATAATGTTTGGCCTTCGGCCCCCATATTGTGAATAGTATGTATGATTGAACCCTCCTTTGAGTGAATGTAATTTAACTATAGTGTGACTAAATCAGGTGGTTCGCTTGAAGGTCAGAAATGACTTTCGAGTGCCGGTCACATCTAGGGTACCCTCTTGAGGCGTGACACTAATGCCTGAACAGTCCACTCAAATTTGGACAGAAAAAGTGATTAGAGGCAGCCACAAGGGCCGAATATATGGAATGGGCTCTAAAAATAATGTACGATGACTCCAATCATGTTTAGAAGGTATTGGATCGTCGCGTCAAGCCGAGGCCATTGACGGGGTTCAGATAGCTACAATGTCTCAGCAAATTGCAGAACTTACACGCGTATTGGCAGAATCAGAGAAAACACGGGTCGCGGATCAAAAAAGTATGAATGAACAAATTGAGCAAATTAAAGAACAAGTGCTCAACCTCATCCGTCAGCCTCCGCCTCGTTATTCAAGAGGGTCCACTCCGGATGATTTCGACGATAGTGATGAATATATAGCAAATAGTCCTTAAGGTTCCATATGTTAGTTTATGAATATTTTGAAAATTTTTGTTAACTTTGAAAGACTTTAAATCATTCTAAATTATGATTTTATTCGTTTTGAGTAGGGTTGTTCACAGTTTTGGTTAAAATCAAAACCAAACCAAAAATTTAACTAAATTGAATAAAAAACCGATATTTGGTTTGGTTTTAAATTTGAATAACCGATAATATTTGGTTTCGTTATAATTATAGGAAAAAATAACCAAATAAATAACCGAACCAAACCGATAATTATATGAATAAATTTATAATTATTTATATGTATAATATTAGTTTTTTTATAAATAATTAAAGATATTTTATACCTTTCAATTATTAATTTAATACTAATCTACTTATTTTAAGGCCCAACAATCCAAGCCCAACTCTCAAACCCAATTATAAATTCTAATAAACACTAAACAACAGTTCAAGTCCAACAATCCAAGCCCATTAGCCCAACTCTCAAGCCCAATTCTAAATCCTCAATTCTAAATCCTAAAGTTCTAATAAGCACTAAGCACTTAAGCAGCAGGCAGCAACATAAGGTAAAAGTTAAAACTTTAAAACCCTAGTATCTGTTTTCTTTTTACATTTCTGTTCCTCTCACGTTGGTTTCTCACAAAGTCACAGACTCACAGCCATAGACTAAGAGTGAAGGCTCAAGAGCAACCTCAACTCCTCAACCCCAAGTATAAGATTGTCAAATATTGAGAAGGTTTGTTAAATTGATTTTAAGTTGTTTTCTTTTTTGTTTCGAATGTTTAAGTTGTTTCCTTTTCTGTTTTGAACCTCTGTGGGCCGTGAGGAAAAAAGAGCTTCGTAAGAATTTGAAGAATGTAGAGAGAGAATATTTGAATTGTCTCAGCTAGTCATAAACTGAATAACCGAACCAAAGCGATAATAACCAAACCCGTGGTTATTATTTTACTTGGTTTGGTTATGGTTTTAGATATTTAATAATCGATTAAATTAGTTTGGTTATGATTTTAATCAATAACCGACCCAAATCGAACCATGAACACCCCTAGTTTTAAGTGTTTAATTATCTTTGTTATTATGTATTTTGCGTATTTTGTTTGTTGTTATTTGTGTTTGAATGGGTTGAATTGCATACAAGTAAATTGAATTTTGATTGCAGGTGGGTAGCAGAAACTGCAAGTTTTTGCTGTAAAAAATGTTGCAAAAAAGCGACGGACAAGGTCCTTTAGTCCATCGCTTTTTTGAAAAATTTTAAGAAGCCAAAATAATAAAAGCGACGGACGGAGACTAATAGTCCGTTGCTTTTTATTAAATAATTATTTTTTTTTAAAAAAAAAGACGGAGTCCGTCGTTTTTTACATATATATTTTTTAATTAAAATAAATCAGGGGCGACCCTGTCCGTCGCTCCTTTAAAAGCGTCGAGCAAAAAAGCGACGAAAGTGACTGCATCGCTTTTCCGTCGAGTTTGAACAAAATAGCGACGCAGTCCGTCGCTTTTTTGCGTCATTTGTTCACCTTTTTTTAGTAGTGAAAACTATAGATTACAAAGATTTTTCATATGAATAATATTAAATCTAACAACATTTTGTCTTGCAACAATTTTTGCCGTCATTGGCAGCGGCGCAGAAATATAAACATTTGCAAGATGAAGTACCATTGTTGTGAAACTTGCACATAGCCTTTCTAATAGGTTCAGTATATACTATTGAACCACATCTCACCATACATTCTTCATCAGATTTGCAATTTGAAATATATTCAAGATCACATGCAAAAGTTATCCATGTCCCATATACCATTGGAGCAATTCTCATATCTACATTCATGACAAAAATTAAAATAAGAACAACGACAACAATAATAATGTATCAGTACAATTTTATAATTGGTGTCGAAAGAGGGTACACTGACCTTACCCCTAACTCGTAGAGATAGAGAGGTTGTTTCCAGCAGATCCTAGCTAATGTAATTTCATAAGTGGTGACTGAAGAGGGAAAAGTGTACACAGACCTTACCCCTAATTCGTACAGATAGAGAAGTTGTTTCGAACAGACCCTTGTGTAGTTTCATAAATGGTGTCTGACGAGGATACATAGTGTACACAGACCTTACCCCTACTTCATAGAGATAGAGAAGTTGTTTCAAACAGACCTTATTTTGTGTAATTCCATAAGTAGTGTGTGAAGATGGTACATAGTGTAGGCATACCTTACCCCTACTTCGTTACGAAATAGAGATATTGTTTCCGACAGACCCTGAACCTAAAATAAAACATATCCAATCAATTTGAGAAAAGGGAATTTAAAATTAAGATCTACCTGATGCAATAGTAAAGAGGACAAAAAATAAGCCAAGAAACTTTGCCCCTTGAAATCTACTACAATACTCTGCTTTTTTTCTTCTTCTTTTTTGGATTGATGAACTCTTACTTGGGCTTCCTTTTCATACTTGTTTTTGTACTACATTTTTGGAATATAATTATTATAGTTATTAGAATATTATATACGGATATAGGAGAATAAAATGGATTTCACATTTGATGATTTTACCATTTGTGGATATAAAAATATGCAAATAATTGTACGAATTATTTAACTTTATAAACATGTCAAAGATTTTTGTGACTTTAATTAACTTTTCAAAAAATTCTGAAGTTATCCTGTGGTATATGAGATTAATTCAAGGATCGTCTTTAGACTAGACTTTTCTTGCAACAAATTAAATTGCAATAAAAGTTTTGTCTAAAAACGATCCATGAATTAATCCCACATTCCACAGGATAACTTTAGACTTTATTGAAAAAATAATTAAAGTCACAAAATCGTTGACTTATTTATAAAGTTAAATAATTAGTACAATTATTTGCATATTTTTATATCCATAAATGGTAAAATCATCAAATGTGAAATCCATTTATTTCTCCTATATCCATATATAGTATTCTAATAACTATAATACTTATATACCAAAAATGTTGTACAAAAACAAGCATAAAAAGGAAGCTCAAGTAAGAGTTCATCACCCAAAAAGAAGAAGAGTATTGTAGTAGATTTCAAATGGCAAAGTTTCTTGGTTTATTTTTTGTCCTCTTTGTTATTGCATCAGGTAGACCTCAACCTCAATTATATATTCCCTTTCTCAAATTGATTGGATATGCTTTATTTTAAGTCAATGGTCTTGTTGAAAATAACCTCTCTATATATCTCGTACAAGGGGTAGGGGAAAGGTCTGCATGCACTATGTACCCTCTTCAGACACTATTTATGGAATTACAGTAGGGTATGTTTGAAACAACCTCTCTATATCTATGAAATAGGGGTAAGGTCTGTGTACACTTTGTTCCCTCTTAAGACACCACTTATAAAACTACAATACCCAGAGTCTGTTGAAAACAACATCTCTATCTGTACGAATTAGGGCTAAGGTCTATGTACCCTCTTCCGACACCACTTATAAAACTATGTTGATACATTGTTATTGTCATTGTTGTTCTGATTTTAATTTTTGTGAATGCAGATATGAGAATTGTTCCAATGGTATATGGGACAAGAACAACTTTTGCATGTGATCTTGAATTTATTTCAAATTGCAAATCTGATGAAGAATGTAACTTCAAATGTGGTTCAATAGTATATACTGAACCTATCGATAAGGCGATGTGCAAGTTACACAACAATGGTACTTCATATTGCAAATGTTCATATTTCTGCGCCACAAACGATGGCAAAAATTGTTGCAAGAAAAAATGTTGTTAGACTTAATTAGTCGTATGCAAAATATATGTAATCTATAGTTTTCGTATAGTTTATTATTAATATAATATATATAAGTATTTGATCTCAAAATGATGTCTCCAACTAGCTATATATTCTCAGTTTTATCTTTTATGCGGGGCTAGACCCAAAGCGAATGAAAATTATGGAAGAAACTAAAAATTTCTCACTTCATCAGTCAATACCTAAATGATGATGATTTAAGGTTCTGTTAGATGTGTGTGTGAGAGAGACCCCTTGGAAATTAAAGTACTCATGTTTTATGAAAATTCGGCGTAATATCATGTATGTGTGTGTGAGAAAGAGAGAATAAAAGAACATGTTACATTTCTTGACTTGACGATTATGTAAAAGAATTTATGATTTGGATTTCGCTCTGAAAATGAGAACAAAATATTTGTTGGATACACATTGAACTTGGCTTAAATTTCATTTTGAGAGTCTTAAATCGGGAAAGGTATCTTTTGTTTTAAAAAAATAAGAAAACCTTATTATTACAGTGCGAGAAAAGACGGAATTTGAGCCTTAATTAATTTCTAAAAATAATATATAAGGCGAAGATTGTTCTAGACCTATAAGGAGATCAAGTCTCCAATTCCTTCAATGACGTGCGACTCAACATGCTCCACACGACACACTCTTGACTATTAACTGGTTCGTAATATATAATATGAAATCGAATATTAAAACTTAACATGACTCTAATATCATGATAAAAAAAAATAATTCTCACCTTATAAGTTAATTTCGAGATTGAATAAAGTCGTCTAAGGTTCATTTCTTTATCGCACGGTAATAATGCAATTTTCTTTTGGAATTAAAACCAAGTTCTATGTCACGCCCTGAGAGGGTACCCTAGGCGTGGCCGGCACTCAGAAACCATCTCTGGCTTCCGAGAGAACCACTTGGTCTCATTACTCATTTGTTCATCAGCGGAAGACTTAATAATACTAATGTGGGATTGTCATAATCAAAGGAAAAATATATAATTCTTAGAAGAAGTAGTTTCTAAGGAGAACTACTCCGATTACATCATCAGACTCTGTCTATGAAGCCTCTAATACTTCTTAGATGGTGCCAATGACATGTCCATGGCTACCTCAAAAGAAACATCACACTCAACAATAATAAAAGGATAAGGAGTTCCTTCGAATACAAGAAGGACTCACCAAATAGCTGAAAAGAAATGATCTTCAACGATGCGCCTGTTGAGGATCTCTAACACCTGTATCTGCATCATAAAACGATGCAGGTCGAATGACGTCAGTACGTGGAATGTACGAGTATGTAAAATGGCAGGAAGGTAAGGACAGATATCAAGAAACTCCTCTCAAGAAAACTCAGCTCAGAACTCAACATCATCTCAACATGAATATGTAATGCAAGTTTAAAATATAATAATAAAAATAATAGTAATAAGCAATGCTTACTCAGTTGGGAGTTTCTCTAACCGACAACCATCACTTATGAGCTAGCGATGATACAACGAAGCGATGTCGTTGCCACATCCATCCAATACCTTGCCAGGGTAAAGGACATCACCATCTTGGATCCATTCATCAAAGTCCTCTTTTTGGGACTTAAGAGACATAGCCTCCATCCTACGCTGGCTACGTAGTTCTGGGGTTTGAGTCAATTAAACTCTTACCCAACTCGGTGCTCAATACTACTCCCAAAATATGTGCTCATATTAAACTCATCATCTAGTCTCATTGGACTTTAATTTAAATCATCAAACTCATCTCATTTCATGTTCATCAATCATTATACTTCCAAAAAACATCATTTACATCTCATCAAAACATCTTGCTCAAAATATCATTTTCTCAAATTCATTCAAATTCAACTCTTTTACTCTTTCAAAACTCAATAAAATACATATATAGTATTAATTCATATAACTCTCTTTTTATCAATAAAAATAATAAAAAGCCAACATCTTTACTCAAAACATATGTAAAAATATTCATGAACATCAAATCAATTAGAATTCATGGGAAAGTAGCCATGAACAATAATTCCAATAATATGAGAGATAACAATAATAATAATATTAATGCATAAATATATCAAACTCAATAGAAAAAGAATTAATTCATCTAGAATTCAAGATTTGAATAAAACTCAACTATAACTCAATTATAATAAATTTAAATATTGGGCGTATGGACGAACTCAATCCAATGCTATGAAAGCCTTACATACCTTAAATCCGAAGGTTTACTCCGAATTGGAATACTCTTGGATCCCTAGCCTTTTCTCCTCGCCGGAGCGTTTTGTGTACTACCCGGAGTATAAGAATAACCGGAGTAGTATTTTTATACTACTAAAACTAAAACTATATTTGAGAAGAAGTATATAGAGAGAAGAAATGCTTAGGAAAGCTTGATGAATAAAATGAGGAAATAAGGTGGGTATTTATAGGTGGGAAAGAGGGACCTAACAATAAATAAAATAATTATAAAGAAAAATCTGAAAATTTAATGGAATATATTGATGTCATGGATGATGTTAAATGGAGGACAATTTATGTCATGCATGATGTCAAATGCATCTAGATGTTTCCATGGTAGGTAAGATGAGTTCTTTTTAACAGAATACTCATTTTCGAAGCTACGTTTGAATAAGATAAATTCCTTATTAGGATTTGGTTTCTTCATAAGCATTGTAGATATGGAAGTCTAGTTTCATATCGTTCAAGAATCAACCAATTTGGAGCAACCTACAGTGAGATATGAATTTTCGTCTATCAACACTCAATTCCGTCACAGCACTATATCTTGCAAAGATTAATTTATTTGACCTACTTACACTCCGAATTTGAAGTTATGTTCTTCATGAAAGTTGTAGGTAAGGATGTTGTGATTACCCAGAAATTTGAATCACCTAATTTGGACCAACCTATGAAAAGTTATGCCCAAAATACAAAGGCTGTATTATTTTTGTCGAGAATTGAAATACCGACATACAACATTTTAGGGGTTGTTACAATATCTCCCCCTTGGGATCATTCGTCCTCGAATGAAGATGAAAATAGGAGACATAAAGAATGAATATCATCAATACATCAACTCCGATACTCAAATGGTTAATGACTCAAACTCAAGAATAAACATCGACTCAAAGGTAGAAGTAAGGAATATTACCTTGAATATCGTCATCAGAAGGCATAAATAGATGAGGATAGTTAGCCTTCATATCTTCTTCAGCTTCCCATGTAGCCTCTTCAACAAATTGATTTCGCCATAGGACTTTGACAGATGCCACTTCCTTAGTTCTTAATTTGCGAACCTGACGATCAAGAATTTGAACTGGAATCTCTTCATAACTCAAACTCTCTTTCACCCCAATGCTTTCAGCTGGGACAACAAGTGAAGGATCTCCCAAACACTTCTTAAGCATAGAGATGTGAAACACGGGATGAATAGCAGCTAATTCTGGAGGCAACTCCAATTCGTAGGCTACGTTACCTACCCTCCTCATAATCTTATAAGGACCAATGTAGCAGGGACTAAGCTTCCCTTTCTTTCCAAATCTCATCACACCCTTCATGGGTGAAACTTTCAAGTATACCCAATCGTACACTTCGAACTCTAAATCTCTTCTTCTAACATCAGTGTAGGATTTTTGGCGACTTTGAGCAGTCCTCAACCTCTCTTGTATGGTTTTCACCTTCTCCATAGCTTGGTGAACCAAGTCTGGTCCAATCAACTCAGCTTCACCAACTTCAAACCAACCAATTGGTGATCTACATCTCCTCCCATATAGAGCTTCATAAGGAGCCATTTGAATACTCAAATGGAAACTATTATTGTATGCAAACTCAATAAGAGGTAAATGATCATCCCAATTACCTTTGAAGTCAATGACACAGGCTCTTAACATATCTTCCAAAGTCTGTATCGTACGCTCTGCCTGGCCATCTGTTTGCGGATGAAAAGCAGTACTAAGGTTCACTCTTGAACCCAAGCCCTTCTGAAATGACTTCCAAAACTGAGCAGTAAATTGAGCTCCCCTATCAGAGATGATAGACAAAGGAACTCCATGCAGTCTAACAATCTCTCTAAGATATAGTTTGGCATAATCCTCTGCAGTGTTCGTAGTCTTAACCGGCAAGAAATGGGCCGATTTGGTCATCCTATCCACAATCACCCAAATAGAGTCATGTTGTTTGCGGGTTCGTGGTAAACCAGTAATGAAGTCCATATTGATCATTTCCCACTTCCATTCTGGTATCTCTATATTCTGAGCCACTCCACAAGGCCTTTGGTGCTCAACTTTAACTTGTTGGCAATTTGGGCACTTGGACACAAACTCTGCTATATCTCTCTTCATTCCACTCCACCAGTATACTTCTCTCAAGTCATGATACATCTTTGTTGAACCTGGATGGATGGAATACTTAGAATTATGGGCTTCTTTCATGATTCTCTCCCTAATACTATCAACACTTGGAACACATAATCTTTCTTGATATCTCAACACTCCATCTCCCCCTTTGGTAAAAGCCATTACCTTCTGCTTGTGAACCTCATCCTTCAGTTGAAGAAGAATAGGGTCCTGATCTTGCTTTTCTTTCACCTCTACAACTAGAGATGATTCGGCTCCATTTCGTACTATTGTACCACCCTCACTAGAGTCAATAAGTTGAACTCCCAAACGCGCAAGTCTATGCACTTCCTTTGCCAACTCCTTCTTTTCCTCTTCCACATGAGTTGTACTCCCCATAGATAACCTGCTAAGAGCATCAGCAACTACATTTGCTTTACCTGGGTGGTAGAGAATGCTCATGTCATAATCCTTGAGCAACTCTAGCCATCTCCTTTGCCTCAAATTCAGCTCCTTCTGGCTGAATACATACTGTAAGCTCTTATGGTCTGTGAACACATCCACATGTACACCATAAAGATAGTGACGCCAAATCTTAAGAGCAAATACCACAGCTGCCAACTCAAGGTCATGAGTGGGGTAGTTCCTCTCATGAGTCTTAAGCTGCCTGGAGGCATAGGCAATGACCTTACCTTTCTGCATCAATACACATCCCAACCCAACTCTTGAAGCATCACAATAGATTACAAAACCATCCATTCCTTCGGGTAGGGATAGTACTGGAGCAGTAGTCAATCTAGCTTTCAACTCTTGAAAACTTTTCTCACAAGCATCAGACCATTGAAACTTAGCCTTCTTCTGAGTCAGCTTAGTCAATGGTGATGATATGGATGAAAATCCCTCAACAAACCTCCTGTAGTAACCATCCAAACCTAAGAAACTCCTTATGTCGGTTGGAGAGGTGGGTCGGGGCCAGTTCTTAACTGCCTCAATCTTTTGAGTATCAACTTAGATTCCATCCCCAGATATAATATGACCTAGGAATGCTACAGACTCAAGCCAAAACTCACACTTTGAAAACTTAGCATACAACTCCTTCTCCTTAAGAGTTTGAAGGACAATCCTAAGGTGATTAGCATGCTCACTCTTACTTCTAGAGTAGACCAAAATATCATCGATGAAGACAATTACAAACGTATCTAGGTATGGATTGAATACTCGGTTCATGAGGTCCATAAAAGCTGCTGGAGCATTTGTCAATCCAAAGGACATAACAAGAAACTCAAAATGACCATAGCGGGTTCGAAAAGCCGTCTTCGGGATGTCACATTCTCTCACTTTCAATTGGTGATAGCCTGATCTGAGGTCTATCTTAGAGAAATATGTGGCACCCTGAAGTTGGTCAAATAAATCATCTATTCTGGGGAGAGGGTACTTGTTTTTAATGGTGACCTTGTTTAGTTGTCGGTAATCAATGCACATTCTAAGGGACCCATCTTTCTTTCGCACGAATAGGACAGGAGCGCCCCAGGGTGAGACACTTGGCCTAATAAACCCCTTATCTAGGAGGTCTTTCAGTTGTTCTTTCAACTCTTTCAACTCAGCAGGAGCCATCCTATAAGGAGGAATAGAGATAGGTTGTGTATCAGGAAGGATATCAATACCAAAGTTTATCTCTCTATCAGGAGGAATTCCGGGTAGATCCTCAGGAAAGACTTCAGGAAACTCATTCACAATGGGAACTGACTCAAGAGATGGAGTCTGATCATTAATATTTTTGACTCGAACTATATGATATATACATCCCTTAGAGATTAATTTTCTGGCCTTAAGGTAGGAAATAAATTTACCCCTAGGCACTACAGAATTCCCCTTCCACTCTAAGATAGGCTCGTTTGGAAATTGAAACTTGACAATTCGGGTCCTACAATCAACCGAAGCATAACAAGAATAAAGCCAGTCCATACCAAGAATCACATCAAAATCAACCATGTCCAACTCAACTAAGTCAGCCATGGTATCCCTATGATAGATTGACACAGTACAATTTCTATAGACCCTCTCAGCTAAGATAGAATCACCAACAGGAGTAGACACACTGAAAGGCTCAAGAAGACACTCAGGAAGGATCTCAAATTTACTAGCCAAGTAAGGAGTCACAAAAGATAATGTAGCACCCGGATCAAGTAATGCATACACATCAAAAGAAAGGACTCGAAGCATACCAGTAACAACATCGGGTGCGTTTTCTTGGTCTTGGCGACTACCCATAGCATACAGGCGGTTGGTTCCCCCACCTGCACTTGAAGCTGCACCTCTATGATTACCTCTATTCTGTGGAGCTGCAGAAGAAAACTGAGCTCTACTACTTCCATCTCCCTGCCTTTTTGAAGGACACTCATTCTGGAAGTGACCTATCTTTCCACATCCGTAGCAAGCATTGGTGCCCACACGACATTCTCCCAAATGGAGCCTTCCACATCTAGCACATGGTGGTTTCCCTCTAGAACCTTGAGCCATACTTAATTGGGACTGAGAACCTTGAGATCGAAAGTTTTGGTAACTTAGAGATCTTTGATCATACCTGGTATTAGGTGTAAAAGTATTTGTTGGGGAAGGTGCATAATTGGAAGACCTTTTCTGAAAGAAAGACTTGTTACCCTTCCCTTGCTTCTGCTCATTCTCATGCCCAACAGACTTAGCCTTCTTGCTTAGGTGTTCTTCTCGGTCCTTTTTCTTATCATCCTCAACCTGCTGAGCATACACCATCAATCTAGAAAAATCCATGTCAGAAATCATTAGCATTGCCTTACATTCTTTCTTTACATGTTTGCCTAGGCCAGAGACAAACTTCCTCATCTTAGACCTCATATGGGGAATCATTTCTGGGGCATATTTGGACAATTGAATAAACTTCAAACTATATTCTTTCACAGTCATACTCTCTTGCTTGAGGTTCACAAACTCCTCAATTTTTGCTTCACGTAGCTCTTGGGGAAAAAAGTTATCAAGAAATGCTCTTTCAAACTCATCCCAAAGAGCAGGCTCTGCATCTTCACCTCTACTTTCTTCCCACTGGTTATACCAGACATTTGCGACATCCTTGAGTTGATAAGACACCAACTCAACTCCCTCAATCTCTGTAGCATGCATCGCTTTTAGTATCTTCCACATCTCATCAATGAAATTTTGGGGGTCTTCATCAACGTTAGAACCCATGAAGACCGGTGGATTCATTCTCAGAAAATCTCTGATCCTCGTGGCAGCAGACGGCTCTTGATAACTAGAGCTAGGAGTTGGTGAACTCTGGCTACTATTTCGAGCAGCCACCAACTGGGTGAGCATAGCAATCGCTCCTCGAAAATCATCCTCAGAAGTAGGAGTGGTCTGAACAGTAGGTACTTGGGGTACCTCAGTAGACCTTGCAGGTCGGCCCCTAGTTCTCCATGGAGGCATCACTGACTGTGGAACCTCAGTGCTGGGAGCGTTCCTCTGACTAGCTGAACGTTTAGGAGGCATGTCTGAAACGTGTAAACGCACGAATTAGAAAGAAAGCTTTTATAGAGTTAAACTCTATCGCACGAACTCAGATTATGAAAGAAGTAAAATAATTCCTAATGTCCTATAGCCTCCTGATTATAAATGTGGTGCACGACACACCTATAAACAAGACTCTACTAGACACGGCTTCATAGACACCCTAGGACTCTTGAACTCTGTGCTCTGATACCAAGTTTGTCACGCCCTGAGAGGGTACCCTAGGCGTGGCCGGCACTCAGAAACCATCTCTGGCTTCCGAGAGAACCACTTGGTCTCATTACTCATTTGTTCATCAGCGGAAGACTTAATAATACTAATGTGGGATTGTCATAATCAAAGGAAAAATATATAATTCTTAGAAGAAGTAGTTTCTAAGGAGAACTACTCCGATTACATCATCAGACTCTGTCTATGAAGCCTCTAATACTTCTTAGATGGTGCCAATGACATGTCCATGGCTACCTCAAAAGAAACATCACACTCAACAATAATAAAAGGATAAGGAGTTCCTTCGAATACAAGAAGGACTCACCAAATAGCTGAAAAGAAATGATCTTCAACGATGCGCCTGTTGAGGATCTCTAACACCTGTATCTGCATCATAAAACGATGCAGGTCGAATGACGTCAGTACGTGGAATGTACGAGTATGTAAAATGGCAGGAAGGTAAGGACAGATATCAAGAAACTCCTCTCAAGAAAACTCAGCTCAGAACTCAACATCATCTCAACATGAATATGTAATGCAAGTTTAAAATATAATAATAAAAATAATAGTAATAAGCAATGCTTACTCAGTTGGGAGTTTCTCTAACCGACAACCATCACTTATGAGCTAGCGATGATACAACGAAGCGATGTCGTTGCCACATCCATCCAATACCTTGCCAGGGTAAAGGACATCACCATCTTGGATCCATTCATCAAAGTCCTCTTTTTGGGACTTAAGAGACATAGCCTCCATCCTACGCTGGCTACGTAGTTCTGGGGTTTGAGTCAATTAAACTCTTACCCAACTCGGTGCTCAATACTACTCCCAAAATATGTGCTCATATTAAACTCATCATCTAGTCTCATTGGACTTTAATTTAAATCATCAAACTCATCTCATTTCATGTTCATCAATCATTATACTTCCAAAAAACATCATTTACATCTCATCAAAACATCTTGCTCAAAATATCATTTTCTCAAATTCATTCAAATTCAACTCTTTTACTCTTTCAAAACTCAATAAAATACATATATAGTATTAATTCATATAACTCTCTTTTTATCAATAAAAATAATAAAAAGCCAACATCTTTACTCAAAACATATGTAAAAATATTCATGAACATCAAATCAATTAGGATTCATGGGAAAGTAGCCATGAACAATAATTCCAATAATATGAGAGATAACAATAATAATAATATTAATGCATAAATATATCAAACTCAATAGAAGAAGAATTAATTCATCTAGAATTCAAGATTTGAATAAAACTCAACTATAACTCAATTATAATAAATTTAAATATTGGGCGTATGGACGAACTCAATCCAATGCTATGAAAGCCTTACATACCTTAAATCCGAAGGTTTACTCCGAATTGGAATACTCTTGGATCCCTAGCCTTTTCTCCTCGCCGGAGCGTTTTGTGTACTACCCGGAGTATAAGAATAACCGGAGTAGTATTTTTATACTACTAAAACTAAAACTATATTTGAGAAGAAGTATATAGAGAGAAGAAATGCTTAGGAAAGCTTGATGAATAAAATGAGGAAATAAGGTGGGTATTTATAGGTGGGAAAGAGGGACCTAACAATAAATAAAATAATTATAAAGAAAAATCTGAAAATTTAATGGAATATATTGATGTCATGGATGATGTTAAATGGAGGACAATTTATGTCATGCATGATGTCAAATGCATCTAGATGTTTCCATGGTAGGTAAGATGAGTTCTTTTTAACAGAATACTCATTTTCGAAGCTACGTTTGAATAAGATAAATTCCTTATTAGGATTTGGTTTCTTCATAAGCATTGTAGATATGGAAGTCTAGTTTCATATCGTTCAAGAATCAACCAATTTGGAGCAACCTACAGTGAGATATGAATTTTCGTCTATCAACACTCAATTCCGTTACAGCACTATATCTTGCAAAGATTAATTTATTTGACCTACTTACACTCCGAATTTGAAGTTATGTTCTTCATGAAAGTTGTAGGTAAGGATGTTGTGATTACCCAGAAATTTGAATCACCTAATTTGGACCAACCTATGAAAAGTTATGCCAAAATACAAAGGCTGTATTATTTTTGTCGAGAATTGAAATACCGACATACAACATTTTAGGGGTTGTTACATTCTACCACATACCCTACAATATAGATGCAACAAACATGCATTTAGTTCCCCAAAAATTAAGTAGAATAATTATATAGTTATTCAGAGACTTCAATTTTGAGATCAAAACCTTATATTATAATGAACAGTACGAATAAATATTTGACCAACTCAATATCAAAATGTGTATTGATTTAAACTTTACATATGTTGTTTTGGTCTCTATAAAATTATATTAATGACAATATTCATACCAAATCTAATAATTTCTATAAATTATAATGATGACAATATTCATAGCAAATCTATGAAAATATTTGATCAAAGAGCATATGTGGTCGAGTGATAGAATTGTTCAAAAGTCATTAAAAAAAACTTGGATTCAATTCAAAGTAACTATATTTTATATGTATATTTTTAAAATCGACTTTGCTTGTCAATTTAAAACCAACAAAAAACGACTGACAAGGTTGGGTGTCCCTCGAGTATAGCCGACCTTGTTAGTTGGTTCTTTGAATCTAAGGCACCAAAATTCGGCATCATTGAGTGCGTCAGTTTGGGCCAATATATCGACATGGTCCGTCGCTTTTGCCTTCATTTTTTGGGCAGTTTTTAATAGTGCCAGTAAAAGTCTCTTACGCAATAAACAACAACAATAATATACCAAGTGTAATCCCTCCTCCCCCCCCCAAACTTGGGAGATAAAAAAATTATTTTTCATAGATTTTCGTGTCCAGAAAAAGCAAGTATCTTACACAATAAATATAATTTTAACTTTCACGGCCTTTTCCCCCCGATTTTAATTTTTTTAACCTTTTAATAGTCCCGCATCAATGGTGAGATCAAAGAGTTCGTCCTGGACAGTACTCACTTCATGATGAATTAACTTTTAAGATTGAATTAGATCCAAATTTTTTTATAATGATATTAGAGTCAAATTAAATTTCAATTCTTAATTTATCCAATTTCATATTTTATATTACGATCCAGTTAATAGTCAAGAGTGTGTCGTGTGGAGCATTTGAGTCCCACATCATTGAAGGAATTGGAGACTTGATCTCCTTATAGGTCTAGAACAATCCTCGCCTTATATATATTTTTTAGAGAATAATTAAGGTGTAAATTCCATTTTTATCGCACTGTAATAATAACATTTTCTTATTTATTTTTTAAAAAAAGAAAAAGACACTTTTCCCGATTTAAGATTCTCAAAATGGAATTCAAGCCAAGTTCAATGTGTATCCAATAAATATTTTGTTCTCATTTTCATTGTGAAATCCAAATCATAAATTCTTTTACATAATCATCAAGTCAATAAATGTAACATGTTGTTTTTAAGGCGTAAATTCCTTCTTTTATCGCACTGTAATAATTACATTTTCTTATTTATTTATTTTTTTCAAAAAAAGACACCTTTTCCGATTTAAGACTCTCAAAATGGAATTTAAGCCAAGTTTAATGTGTATCCATCAAATATTTTGTTCTCATTTTCAGAGCTACATCCAAATCATAAATTTTTATACATAATCGTCAAGTCAATAAATGTAACATGTTCTTTTATTCTCTCTCTCTCACATACACACATATATAGATGATATTATGTGAATTTCGACAAAAGAATGAATGCAACATGAGGACTTTTCAAGGAGTCACTCTCTCTCTCACACACACACATATAACGAGCAGAATTGATCGTTTAGGTATTAAGTAATAAAGTGAGAAATTTTGAATTTCTTTCGTGGTTCTTATTCGCTTTGGGTCAATCCCCACACACAAGATTTATAAAACTGAGAATATATAGCTAGTTGAAGACATCATTTTGAGATTAAACACTTGTATATATTATATTAATAATAAACTATACGAAAACTATAGATTACAAAGATTTTTCAAATGACTAATGTTAAATCTAACAACATTTTGTCTTGCAACAATTTTTGCCGTCATTGGCAGCGGCGCAGAAATATAAACATTTGCAAGATGAAGTACCATTGTTGTGAAACTTGCACATAGCCTTTCTACTAGGTTCAGTATATACTATTGAACCACATCTCACCATACATTCTTCATCTGATTTGCAATTTGAAATATATTCAAGATCACATGCAAAAGTTATTCATGTCCCATATACCATTGGAGCAATTCTCATATCTACATTCATGACAAAAATTAAAATAAGAACAACGACAACAATAATAATGTATCAGTATAATTTTATAATTGGTGTCGGAAGAGGGTACACTGACCTTACCCCTAACTCGTAGAGATAGAGAGGTTGTTTCCAACAGATCCTAGCTAATGTAATTTCATAAGTGGTGACTGAAGAGGGAAAAAGTGTACACAGACTATAATATCCCCTAAAAACGTTGTATACGATGTTTCAATTTTTGCCTAAACATGATACAGTCTCTGTATTTTGGTCATAACATTTCATAGAAATATCCAAATTGAGTGATTCAAATTTCTGAGTAACCACAAGATCATTACCTACAACTTTTATGAAGACCATATTTTAAGATTCGGAGGTTAAGTAGGTCAAATAAATTAATCTTTGTAAGGTAGGATGCTGTTACGGAAATGAGTGTTTATAGAAGAAAAATCATATCTCACTGTAGGTTTATCCAAATTGGTTGATTCTTGAACGATATGAAACTAGACTTCCATATCTACAATTCTTATGAAGACACCAAATCCTAATAAGGAATTTATCTTATTCAAACGCAGCTCCCAAAAAGAGTATTCTGTCAAAGATAACTCATTTCACCTACCATAGAAAGATCTAGATACATTTGACATCACTCATGACATAAATTGTCCTCCATTTAACATCATCCATGACATCAATATATTCCACTAAATTTTCAGATTTTTATTTATAATTATTTTATTTATTGTTAGGTCATCTTTCCCACCTATAAATACCCACCTTATTTCCTCATTTTATTCATCAAGCTTTCTCAAACAAATCTTCTCTCTATACACATTCTCAAATATAGTTTTAGTTCTTAGTAGTGAAGAAATACTATTCCGGTGATTCATATATTCCGGGTAGTACACAAAACGTTCCGGCAAGGAGAGAAGCTAGGACTCAAGAGTGTTCATTAAGTCTTCCGGTACCAACTAAAGCTTCGGTTTCCAGGTATGTAAGGTTTCAATGAGAGTATTCCTTCCACTCTCATGTCTAAATTATTTTGATTATATAATAAATTATGTTTATTTTCTTTAAGCTTTACTCTAAGTTATGTGGGTGTTTATCCATGGGTTCTTCCACCCATGTAGTCCAAAAACTCTTTCAATTAAATATCTTGATTTCAAGTAATATTTTCTTATGTTAATTCTTAATTTTACTTAATAGTATGAATCATGGTTAAACTAATGATTATTGCTCTATTTTGATGCAACATAATTTCATATGTATGAATTGATGGTTTACAAGTAATTCTTTTATTTAAAGGTTCTTGAAATTCATGGTGGGTTGTTTAAAGCATGATTTTTAATTAATGGATTTCAAAGTATTTATGTATATTTATTTACATACATATTTGCAAGTTAAAGTGATTTGAACCCACCTAGTTTTACTATGTTTTTAACAAAGTTTGACTTGAAAGCTTTGACTCCAAATAAATATTTATGAAAGTAATATCTATGATCAAAAAGGGAGTCTTATGAAATGAAAGAATGATGAAATGATATGAATCATTGATTCTTTATGCAATAAGGACAATTCTTGCATATTTGAATTATCAAATGTTTTAATGAGCTATTCTACCGAATATGATGTTTGAATTCTCAAGTTATATGCTATGAATATTTTGAAGTATTAAACTATTCCGTGGGATTGACTTAGCACCGAATGAGGCATTGAGGTGGGATTCGATAAGGGAATCCTAGTAGCAACCCCTTGTCTCATTAACTATGTGCCAACATAGGAGCCCTTGTAGGCTTAGGCTAATGGATCCATAAATAACCCTTAAAGTTAAAGTTAAAGAAATGAATGAAGTTGACGGAGTTCTACCTGGCAAGTAGTCTCCCCGGCCAACGTAGGGGGTTATGTTGGATTCCATGTAATAGCTCGCATGGTCTTAAATGTCGGTTATGGTTAATTTCCCACAAAATGAATGTTTTAAAGGATATCCATATGATTTATTATGCATGTATTACATTATGTTCCATATTACATAAATGTTATAATATTTTCTCAATGTTCATGCATCCTTACATACTTAGTACATTCAAAGTACTAACGCATACTCTTTTGCCTACATGATATCACCATGTAGGGATCGCTGCTCCTCCTCGTTCTCCTCCACGTGGCTAGTTGATATTCCATTGAAGACTACTTTTGGTGAGTTCCCATGTTCCGGGAACAATACTCCTTTGTCTTTCTAGCTTATGATATGTTAAGATATTTTATTATGGCATTTCTTCTATTATGATTGAGGGTGAGCTAGGAACTTGTCTTAGCCCCATTAAATCTAATAGTTAGAGGTATTGTTGGACATATGTAAGTTGAAGATTTATTATTATGATTTCCGCTTGTCTATTTATCATTATTACCTATGAAAGGCTAAAAGAATGCTAAGAGGCTTGTTTGAGGTACTTTCGGGTTCCTCATTCGCCATGTCACGTCTAGGCCCTAGGCTTGGGTCGTGACAAACTTGGTATCAGAGCCCGAGGTTTTGAATGATCCTTGGAAGTCCAACATGCCGCGTCGAATAGGTTCTTGTTCATGGTTGTGAAGCGCGCCACAATTATGAATAAGAGACTATGAGGCATTTAGGAAAATTTTCACTTCTTTCAAATTCATGTCGTGCCTTAGAGTGTACTAAGCTTTCCTTTAACTAACGACCCATTTTGTGTTCTCTAGATAATGACTCGTGGAAGACCACCTCGAAGAGCAAGAGTTGACGATGAGGACCAAACTCCTCCGATTCCTAATGCCCAACATCATGAGGACGGGGTAACCCATGCCGAGTTTCGCAGTGTTATTACTTTGTTAGCTCAAGTCGTAGCTAACCAAGGGAATCTAGGTGTTCCTTCTCCCCAAATGCAAAATCCAGCCTCTAGGATTCGGGATTTCCAAAGGATGAATCCACCCGAGTTCGATGGTTCTAAACTAGATGAGGACCCTATGGAGTTCATTAATGAGGTGTACCAGATTGTGGCTATCATGGGTGTGCCACCAAATGAGAAGGCCGAGCTAGTGGCCTATCAACTCAAAGGTGTGGCTCGAGTATGGTACGAACAATGGATTGTTGAGAGGGATGAAGAAATAGGGTCGATAGGATGGGAAGAGTTCAAAGGTGCCTTCCTAGACCGCTTCTTCCCATTAGAGCTAAGGGAGGCCAAAATCCAAGAGTTCATCAACCTCTGTCAAGGGAGTATGAGCGTGAGGGAGTATGCTCTCAAATTCACTAAGTTGTCAAAGTATGCTCCTTTTATGGTTTCCGACCCAAGAGCTAGGATGAGCAAGTTTATTTCCGGTGTCTCAAGCTTGGTGTCCAAGGAGTGCAAAACGGCCATGTTGATCAAGGAGATGGATATCTCTCGGTTAATGACTTACGCAGAACAAATTGAAGAAGAGAAGCTTAGAGAGAGATCAAGGGGGTTCAAAAAGGCTAGAGTGGATGGTGGAGGGTTTAACCCTCAAAGGTCCGATTATGGTAACAATGGCAAAGGTCAAGGTGGGCAACGATTTGTGGGACAAGGTTCCACCAATACTCCTCCTCCAAGGTTCAACAAGGAAAAGAGTGGTAAACTAATGATTCCAAGAGAGAATGTTGCTACTCAAACTTTCCCTGCTTGCAAGAAGTGTGGAAGGACTCACAAAGGGGAATGCTTAGCTGGTTCCAATGCATGCTTTAAGTGTGGCAAGCTGGGCCACCATGCTAAGGATTGTAGAGATGGTGGTGGTAGGACTCAAGGCCAAATTGCTCATGGTCAACAAGTCCAAGGAGGTGTCTAACGCACCAACCGCTTTTACGCCTTGCATGGGAGACAAGAGGTTGAGGATGCACTCAATGTCATTACCGGTATGTTAAAGGTCTTTTCTTTTGATGTGTATGCACTATTAGATCCGGGTGCAAATTTATCTTTTGTTACTCCATTCCTTGCTAATAGATTTGATGTTTTACCTGAAATGTTATTAGAGCCCTATTTGGTGTCTACCCCCGTTGGTGAGTCAGTTATTGCTAGAAAGGTCTATAGGGATTGCCTTGTGTCTATCTTGCATAAAGTTATTCCTTGTGATCTCATTGAGCTAGATATGGTAGATTTCGATGTCATTCTTGGGATGGATTGGTTACATGCATCTTATGCTTCCATAGATTGTAGGAATCGTCGAGTCAAGTTCCAATTTCCAAATGAGCCTGTTATTGAATGGCAGGGTCGTAATTCGGTGGTTAAGGGTCAGTTTATTTCTTATCTTAAGGCTCGCAAAATGATTTCTAAGGGATGTATTTACCATATTGTGAGGGTTAGGGATGTCAACTCCAAAAGTCCTTCTCTTGAGTCAGTTCCTATAGTCAATGAATTCCCCGATGTCTTTCCTGATGACCTTCCCGGTATCCCTCCCGAAAGGGAAGTTGATTTTGGTATTGATATCCTCCCCGATACCCAACCTATCTCTATTCCTCCTTACCGCATGGCCCCAGCAGAATTGAAAGAGCTGAAGGAATAATTAAAGGACTTGTTAGAGAAGGGGTTCATAAGACCAAGTATTTCGCCATGGGGTGCTCCCATTCTATTTGTAAGAAAGAAGGATGGGTCACTTCGAATGTGCATAGACTATCGGCAATTAAATAAGATGACCATTAAGAACAAGTACCCACTCCCTAGAATAGATGACTTGTTTGATCAATTACAAGGGGCAAGTCACTTCTCCAAGATCGACCTTCGGTCCGGCTACCACCAACTACGGGTAAGGGAGTATGACATTCCCAAAACAGCCTTCCGAACAAGGTATGGTCACTATGAGTTTGTGGTGATGAGTTTTGGGTTGACGAATGCACCAGCGGTGTTTATGGACTTGATGAATAGGGTGTTCAAACCTTACCTTGATACCTTTGTAGTAGTCTTCATTGATGATATTTTAATTTACTCTCGGGGTGAGGAAGAACATAAAAATCACTTGAGAGTTGTGCTTCAAACATTGAGGGATAAACAATTATTTGCAAAATTTAGTAAGTGTGAATTTTGGTTAAAGGAGGTAGCATTTCTTGGTCACGTAGTGTCCGGTGATGGAATCAAGGTTGATCCTAAGAAAATAGAGGCAGTCAAAAATTGGCCTAGACCATTATCTCCTTCAGACATTAGGAGCTTCTTAGGTCTAGCCGGGTACTATAGACGGTTCGTCAAAGGCTTTTCTTCCATCTCATCTCCTATGACAAAATTGACCCAAAAGAAATCCAAATTCATATGGACAGATGAGTGTGAGAAGAGTTTCCAGACCTTAAAAGATCGACTTACCTCTGCTCCTATTTTGACTCTCCCAGAAGGATTAGAAGGATTTGTAGTTTATTGTGATGCTTCAAAGATTAGTTTAGGTTGTGTCTTAATGCAAAAAGGCAAGGTAATAGCCTATGCTTCTAGGCAATTAAAGGTGCATGAGCGCAACTACCCTACCCATGACCTTGAATTGGCGGCTGTTGTTTTTGCTCTGAAGATTTGGAGGCATTACCTCTATGGGGTGCATGTGGATGTATATACTAATCATAAGAGTCTTCAATATGTGTTTACCCAAAAGGACCTTAATCTAAGGCAAAGGAGGTGACTAGAACTCCTTAAGGACTATGACATGAGTGTGCACTATCATCCGGGTAAAGCCAATGTGGTTGCTGATGCACTTAGTAGAATATCTATGGGGAGTGTGGCCCATGTGGATGAAAGGAAGAGGGAGTTGGTGAAAGATGTTCACCGATTGGCTAGATTTGGAGGCATTACCTCTATGGGGTGCATGTGGATGTATCCCCTAAAAACGTTGTATACGATGTTTCAATTTTTGCCTAAACATGATACAGTCTCTGTATTTTGGTCATAACATTTCATAGAAATATCCAAATTGAGTGATTCAAATTTCTGAGTAACCACAAGATCATTACCTACAACTTTTATGAAGACCATATTTTAAGATTCGGAGGTTAAGTAGGTCAAATAAATTAATCTTTGTAAGGTAGGATGCTGTTACGGAAATGAGTGTTTATAGAAGAAAAATCATATCTCACTGTAGGTTTATCCAAATTGGTTGATTCTTGAACGATATGAAACTAGACTTCCATATCTACAATTCTTATGAAGACACCAAATCCTAATAAGGAATTTATCTTATTCAAACGCAGCTCCCAAAAAGAGTATTCTGTCAAAGATAACTCATTTCACCTACCATAGAAAGATCTAGATACATTTGACATCACTCATGACATAAATTGTCCTCCATTTAACATCATCCATGACATCAATATATTCCACTAAATTTTCAGATTTTTATTTATAATTATTTTATTTATTGTTAGGTCATCTTTCCCACCTATAAATACCCACCTTATTTCCTCATTTTATTCATCAAGCTTTCTCAAACAAATCTTCTCTCTATACACATTCTCAAATATAGTTTTAGTTCTTAGTAGTGAAGAAATACTATTCCGGTGATTCATATATTCCGGGTAGTACACAAAACGTTCCGGCAAGGAGAGAAGCTAGGACTCAAGAGTGTTCATTAAGTCTTCCGGTACCAACTAAAGCTTCGGTTTCCAGGTATGTAAGGTTTCAATGAGAGTATTCCTTCCACTCTCATGTCTAAATTATTTTGATTATATAATAAATTATGTTTATTTTCTTTAAGCTTTACTCTAAGTTATGTGGGTGTTTATCCATGGGTTCTTCCACCCATATAGTCCAAAAACTCTTTCAATTAAATATCTTGATTTCAAGTAATATTTTCTTATGTTAATTCTTAATTTTACTTAATAGTATGAATCATGGTTAAACTAATGATTATTGCTCTATTTTGATGCAACATAATTTCATATGTATGAATTGATGGTTTACAAGTAATTCTTTTATTTAAAGGTTCTTGAAATTCATGGTGGGTTGTTTAAAGCATGATTTTTAATTAATGGATTTCAAAGTATTTATGTATATTTATTTACATACATATTTGCAAGTTAAAGTGATTTGAACCCACCTAGTTTTACTATGTTTTTAACAAAGTTTGACTTGAAAGCTTTGACTCCAAATAAATATTTATGAAAGTAATATCTATGATCAAAAAGGGAGTCTTATGAAATGAAAGAATGATGAAATGATATGAATCATGGATTCTTTATGCAATAAGGACAATTCTTGCATATTTGAATTATCAAATGTTTTAATGAGCTATTCTACCGAATATGATGTTTGAATTCTCAAGTTATATGCTATGAATATTTTGAAGTATTAAACTATTCCGTGGGATTGACTTAGCACCGAATGAGGCATTGAGGTGGGATTCGATAAGGGAATCCTAGTAGCAACCCCTTGTCTCATTAACTATGTGCCAACATAGGAGCCCTTGTAGGCTTAGGCTAATGGATCCATAAATAACCCTTAAAGTTAAAGTTAAAGAAATGAATGAAGTTGACGGAGTTCTACCTGGCAAGTAGTCTCCCCGGCCAACGTAGGGGGTTATGTTGGATTCCATGTAATAGCTCGCATGGTCTTAAATGTCGGTTATGGTTAATTTCCCACAAAATGAATGTTTTAAAGGATATCCATATGATTTATTATGCATGTATTACATTATGTTCCATATTACATAAATGTTATAATATTTTCTCAATGTTCATGCATCCTTACATACTTAGTACATTCAAAGTACTAACGCATACTCTTTTGCCTACATGATATCACCATGTAGGGATCGCTGCTCCTCCTCGTTCTCCTCCACGTGGCTAGTTGATATTCCATTGAAGACTACTTTTGGTGAGTTCCCATGTTCCGGGAATAATACTCCTTTGTCTTTCTAGCTTATGATATGTTAAGATATTTTATTATGGCATTTCTTCTATTATGATTGAGGGTGAGCTAGGAACTTGTCTTAGCCCCATTAAATCTAATAGTTAGAGGTATTGTTGGACATATGTAAGTTGAAGATTTATTATTATGATTTCCGCTTGTCTATTTATCATTATTACCTATGAAAGGCTAAAAGAATGCTAAGAGGCTTGTTTGAGGTACTTTCGGGTTCCTCATTCGCCATGTCACGTCTAGGCCCTAGGCTTGGGTCGTGACAAACTTGGTATCAGAGCCCGAGGTTTTGAATGATCCTTGGAAGTCCAACATGCCGCGTCGAATAGGTTCTTGTTCATGGTTGTGAAGCGCGCCACAATTATGAATAAGAGACTATGAGGCATTTAGGAAAATTTTCACTTCTTTCAAATTCATGTCGTGCCTTAGAGTGTACTAAGCTTTCCTTTAACTAACGACCCATTTTGTGTTCTCTAGATAATGACTCGTGGAAGACCACCTCGAAGAGCAAGAGTTGACGATGAGGACCAAACTCCTCCGATTCCTAATGCCCAACATCATGAGGACGGGGTAACCCATGCCGAGTTTCGCAGTGTTATTACTTTGTTAGCTCAAGTCGTAGCTAACCAAGGGAATCTAGGTGTTCCTTCTCCCCAAATGCAAAATCCAACCTCTAGGATTCGGGATTTCCAAAGGATGAATCCACCCGAGTTCGATGGTTCTAAACTAGATGAGGACCCTATGGAGTTCATTAATGAGGTGTACCAGATTGTGGCTATCATGGGTGTGCCACCAAATGAGAAGGCCGAGCTAGTGGCCTATCAACTCAAAGGTGTGGCTCGAGTATGGTACGAACAATGGATTGTTGAGAGGGATGAAGAAATAGGGTCGATAGGATGGGAAGAGTTCAAAGGTGCCTTTCTAGACCGCTTCTTCCCATTAGAGCTAAGGGAGGCCAAAATCCAAGAGTTCATCAACCTCTGTCAAGGGAGTATGAGCGTGAGGGAGTATGCTCTCAAATTCACTAAGTTGTCAAAGTATGCTCCTTTTATGGTTTCCGACCCAAGAGCTAGGATGAGCAAGTTTATTTCCGGTGTCTCAAGCTTGGTGTCCAAGGAGTGCAAAACGGCCATGTTGATCAAGGAGATGGATATCTCTCGGTTAATGACTTACGCAGAACAAATTGAAGAAGAGAAGCTTAGAGAGAGATCAAGGGGGTTCAAAAAGGCTAGAGTGGATGGTGGAGGGTTTAACCCTCAAAGGTCCGATTATGGTAACAATGGCAAAGGTCAAGGTGGGCAACGATTTGTGGGACAAGGTTCCACCAATACTCCTCCTCCAAGGTTCAACAAGGAAAAGAGTGGTAAACTAATGATTCCAAGAGAGAATGTTGCTACTCAAACTTTCCCTGCTTGCAAGAAGTGTGGAAGGACTCACAAAGGGGAATGCTTAGCTGGTTCCAATGCATGCTTTAAGTGTGGCAAGCTGGGCCACCATGCTAAGGATTGTAGAGATGGTGGTGGTAGGACTCAAGGCCAAATTGCTCATGGTCAACAAGTCCAAGGAGGTGTCCAACGCACCAACCGCTTTTACGCCTTGCATGGGAGACAAGAGGTTGAGGATGCACTCAATGTCATTACCGGTATGTTAAAGGTCTTTTCTTTTGATGTGTATGCACTATTAGATCCGGGTGCAAATTTATCTTTTGTTACTCCATTCCTTGCTAATAGATTTGATGTTTTACCTGAAATGTTATTAGAGCCCTATTTGGTGTCTACCCCCGTTGGTGAGTCAGTTATTGCTAGAAAGGTCTATAGGGATTGCCTTGTGTCTATCTTGCATAAAGTTATTCCTTGTGATCTCATTGAGCTAGATATGGTAGATTTCGATGTCATTCTTGGGATGGATTGGTTACATGCATCTTATGCTTCCATAGATTGTAGGAATCGTCGAGTCAAGTTCCAATTTCCAAATGAGCCTGTTATTGAATGGCAGGGTCGTAATTCGGTGGTTAAGGGTCAGTTTATTTCTTATCTTAAGGCTCGCAAAATGATTTCTAAGGGATGTATTTACCATATTGTGAGGGTTAGGGATGTCAACTCCAAAAGTCCTTCTCTTGAGTCAGTTCCTATAGTCAATGAATTCCCCGATGTCTTTCCTGATGACCTTCCCGGTATCCCTCCCGAAAGGGAAGTTGATTTTGGTATTGATATCCTCCCCGATACCCAACCTATCTCTATTCCTCCTTACCGCATGGCCCCAGCAGAATTGAAAGAGCTGAAGGAATAATTAAAGGACTTGTTAGAGAAGGGGTTCATAAGACCAAGTATTTCGCCATGGGGTGCTCCCATTCTATTTGTAAGAAAGAAGGATGGGTCACTTCGAATGTGCATAGACTATCGGCAATTAAATAAGATGACCATTAAGAACAAGTACCCACTCCCTAGAATAGATGACTTGTTTGATCAATTACAAAGGGCAAGTCACTTCTCCAAGATCGACCTTCGGTCCGGCTACCACCAACTACGGGTAAGGGAGTATGACATTCCCAAAACAGCCTTCCGAACAAGGTATGGTCACTATGAGTTTGTGGTGATGAGTTTTGGGTTGACGAATGCACCAGCGGTGTTTATGGACTTGATGAATAGGGTGTTCAAACCTTACCTTGATACCTTTGTAGTAGTCTTCATTGATGATATTTTAATTTACTCTCGGGGTGAGGAAGAACATAAAAATCACTTGAGAGTTGTGCTTCAAACATTGAGGAATAAACAATTATTTGCAAAATTTAGTAAGTGTGAATTTTGGTTAAAGGAGGTAGCATTTCTTGGTCACGTAGTGTCCGGTGATGGAATCAAGGTTGATCCTAAGAAAATAGAGGCAGTCAAAAATTGGCCTAGACCATTATCTCCTTCAGACATTAGGAGCTTCTTAGGTCTAGCCGGGTACTATAGACGGTTCGTCAAAGGCTTTTCTTCCATCTCATCTCCTATGACAAAATTGACCCAAAAGAAATCCAAATTCATATGGACAGATGAGTGTGAGAAGAGTTTCCAGACCTTAAAAGATCGACTTACCTCTGCTCCTATTTTGACTCTCCCAGAAGGATTAGAAGGATTTGTAGTTTATTGTGATGCTTCAAAGATTAGTTTAGGTTGTGTCTTAATGCAAAAAGGCAAGGTAATAGCCTATGCTTCTAGGCAATTAAAGGTGCATGAGCGCAACTACCCTACCCATGACCTTGAATTGGCGGCTGTTGTTTTTGCTCTGAAGATTTGGAGGCATTACCTCTATGGGGTGCATGTGGATGTATATACTAATCATAAGAGTCTTCAATATGTGTTTACCCAAAAGGACCTTAATCTAAGGCAAAGGAGGTGACTAGAACTCCTTAAGGACTATGACATGAGTGTGCACTATCATCCGGGTAAAGCCAATGTGGTTGCTGATGCACTTAGTAGAATATCTATGGGGAGTGTGGCCCATGTGGATGAAAGGAAGAGGGAGTTGGTGAAAGATGTTCACCGATTGGCTAGATTTGGAGGCATTACCTCTATGGGGTGCATGTGGATGTATCCCCTAAAAACGTTGTATACGATGTTTCAATTTTTGCCTAAACATGATACAGTCTCTGTATTTTGGTCATAACATTTCATAGAAATATCCAAATTGAGTGATTCAAATTTCTGAGTAACCACAAGATCATTACCTACAACTTTTATGAAGACCATATTTTAAGATTCGGAGGTTAAGTAGGTCAAATAAATTAATCTTTGTAAGGTAGGATGCTGTTACGGAAATGAGTGTTTATAGAAGAAAAATCATATCTCACTGTAGGTTTATCCAAATTGGTTGATTCTTGAACGATATGAAACTAGACTTCCATATCTACAATTCTTATGAAGACACCAAATCCTAATAAGGAATTTATCTTATTCAAACGCAGCTCCCAAAAAGAGTATTCTGTCAAAGATAACTCATTTCACCTACCATAGAAAGATCTAGATACATTTGACATCACTCATGACATAAATTGTCCTCCATTTAACATCATCCATGACATCAATATATTCCACTAAATTTTCAGATTTTTATTTATAATTATTTTATTTATTGTTAGGTCATCTTTCCCACCTATAAATACCCACCTTATTTCCTCATTTTATTCATCAAGCTTTCTCAAACAAATCTTCTCTCTATACACATTCTCAAATATAGTTTTAGTTCTTAGTAGTGAAGAAATACTATTCCGGTGATTCATATATTCCGGGTAGTACACAAAACGTTCCGGCAAGGAGAGAAGCTAGGACTCAAGAGTGTTCATTAAGTCTTCCGGTACCAACTAAAGCTTCGGTTTCCAGGTATGTAAGGTTTCAATGAGAGTATTCCTTCCACTCTCATTTCTAAATTATTTTGATTATATAATAAATTATGTTTATTTTCTTTAAGCTTTACTCTAAGTTATGTGGGTGTTTATCCATGGGTTCTTCCACCCATGTAGTCCAAAAACTCTTTCAATTAAATATCTTGATTTCAAGTAATATTTTCTTATGTTAATTCTTAATTTTACTTAATAGTATGAATCATGGTTAAACTAATGATTATTGCTCTATTTTGATGCAACATAATTTCATATGTATGAATTGATGGTTTACAAGTAATTCTTTTATTTAAAGGTTCTTGAAATTCATGGTGGGTTGTTTAAAGCATGATTTTTAATTAATGGATTTCAAAGTATTTATGTATATTTATTTACATACATATTTGCAAGTTAAAGTGATTTGAACCCACCTAGTTTTACTATGTTTTTAACAAAGTTTGACTTGAAAGCTTTGACTCCAAATAAATATTTATGAAAGTAATATCTATGATCAAAAAGGGAGTCTTATGAAATGAAAGAATGATGAAATGATATGAATCATGGATTCTTTATGCAATAAGGACAATTCTTGCATATTTGAATTATCAAATGTTTTAATGAGCTATTCTACCGAATATGATGTTTGAATTCTCAAGTTATATGCTATGAATATTTTGAAGTATTAAACTATTCCGTGGGATTGACTTAGCACCGAATGAGGCATTGAGGTGGGATTCGATAAGGGAATCCTAGTAGCAACCCCTTGTCTCATTAACTATGTGCCAACATAGGAGCCCTTGTAGGCTTAGGCTAATGGATCCATAAATAACCCTTAAAGTTAAAGTTAAAGAAATGAATGAAGTTGACGGAGTTCTACCTGGCAAGTAGTCTCCCCGGCCAACGTAGGGGGTTATGTTGAATTCCATGTAATAGCTCGCATGGTCTTAAATGTCGGTTATGGTTAATTTCCCACAAAATGAATGTTTTAAAGGATATCCATATGATTTATTATGCATGTATTACATTATGTTCCATATTACATAAATGTTATAATATTTTCTCAATGTTCATGCATCCTTACATACTTAGTACATTCAAAGTACTAACGCATACTCTTTTGCCTACATGATATCACCATGTAGGGATCGCTGCTCCTCCTCGTTCTCCTCCACGTGGCTAGTTGATATTCCATTGAAGACTACTTTTGGTGAGTTCCCATGTTCCGGGAACAATACTCCTTTGTCTTTCTAGCTTATGATATGTTAAGATATTTTATTATGGCATTTCTTCTATTATGATTGAGGGTGAGCTAGGAACTTGTCTTAGCCCCATTAAATCTAATAGTTAGAGGTATTGTTGGACATATGTAAGTTGAAGATTTATTATTATGATTTCCGCTTGTCTATTTATCATTATTACCTATGAAAGGCTAAAAGAATGCTAAGAGGCTTGTTTGAGGTACTTTCGGGTTCCTCATTCGCCATGTCACGTCTAGGCCCTAGGCTTGGGTCGTGACACAGACCTTACCCCTAATTCGTACAGATAGAGAAGTTGTTTCGAACAGACCCTTGTGTAGTTTCATAAGTGGTGTCTTACGAGGATACATAGTGTACACAGACCTTACCCCTACTTCATAGAGATAGAGAAGTTGTTTCAAACAGACCTTATTTTGTGTAATTCCATAAGTAGTGTCTGAAGATGGTACATAGTGTAGGCATACCTTACCCCTACTTCGTTACGAAATAGAGATATTGTTTCCGACAGACCCTGAACCTAAAATAAAACATATCCAATCAATTTGAGAAAAGGGAATTTAAAATTAAGATCTACCTGATGCAATAGCAAAGAGGACAAAAAATAAACCAAGAAACTTTGCCCCTTGAAATCTACTACAATACTCTGCTTTTTTTCTTCTTCTTTTTTGGATTGATGAACTTTTACTTGGGCTTCCTTTTCATACTTGTTTTTGTACTACATTTTTGGAATATAATTATTATAGTTATTAGAATATTATATATGGATATAGGAGAATAAAATGGATTTCACATTTGATGATTTTACCATTTGTGGATATAAAAATATGCAAATAATTGTACGAATTATTTAACTTTATAAACATGTCAAAGATTTTTGTGACTTTAATTAACTTTTCAAAAAATTCTGAAGTTATCCTGTGGTATATGAGATTAATTCAAGGATCGTCTTTAGACTAGACTTTTCTTGCAACAAATTAAATTGCAATAAAAGTTTTGTCTAAAAACGATCCATGAATTAATGCCACATTCCACAGGATAACTTTAGACTTTATTGAAAAAATAATTAAAGTCACAAAATCGTTGACTTGTTTATAAAGTTAAATAATTAGTACAATTATTTGCATATTCTTATATCCATAAATGGTAAAATCATCAAATGTGAAATCCATTTATTTCTCCTATATCCATATATAGTATTCTAATAACTATAATACTTATATACCAAAAATGCAGTACAAAAACAAGCATAAAAAGGAAGCTCAAGTAAGAGTTCATCACCCAAAAAGAAGAAGAGTATTGTAGTAGATTTCAAATGGCAAAGTTTCTTGGTTTATTTTTTGTCCTCTTTGTTATTGCATCAGGTAGACCTCAACCTCAATTATATATTCCCTTTCTCAAATTGATTGGATATGCTTTATTTTAAGTCAAGGGTCTTGTTGAAAATAACCTCTCTATATATCTCATAAAAGGGGTAGGGGAAAGGTCTGCATGCACTATGTACCCTCTTCAGACACTATTTATGGAATTACAGTAGGGTATGTTTGAAACAACCTCTCTATATCTATGAAATAGGGGTAAGGTCTGTGTACACTTTGTTCCCTCTTCAGACACCACTTATAAAACTACAATACCCAGAGTTTGTTGAAAACAACATCTCTATCTGTACGAATTAGGGCTAAGGTCTATGTACCCTCTTCCGACACCACTTATAAAACTATGTTGATACATTGTTATTGTCATTGTTGTTCTGATTTTAATTTTTGTGAATGCAGATATGAGAATTGTTCCAATGGTATATGGGACAAGAACAACTTTTGCATGTGATCTTGAATTTATTTCAAATTGCAAATCTGATGAAGAATGTAACTTCAAATGTGGTTCAATAGTATATACTGAACCTATCGATAAGGCGATGTGCAAGTTACACAACAATGGTACTTCATATTGCAAATGTTCATATTTCTGCGCCATAAACGATGGCAAAAATTGTTGCAAGACAAAATGTTGTTAGACTTAATTAGTCATATGCAAAATATATGTAATCTATAGTTTTCGTATAGTTTATTATTAATATAATATATATAAGTATTTGATCTCAAAATGATGTCTTCAACTAGCTATATATTCTCAGTTTTATTTTTTATGCGGGGCTTGATCAGTCAATGCCTAAATGATGATGATTTAAAATCATGAGTGGTTCTGTTAGATGTGTGTGTGAGAGAGACCCCTTGGAAATTAAAGTCCTCATGTTTTATGGAAATTCGGCATAATATTATGTATGTGTGTGTGTGAGAAAGAGAGAATAAAACATGTTACATTTCTTGACTTGACGATTATGTAAAAGAATTCATGATTTGGATTTCGCTCTAAAAATGAGAATAAAATATTTGTTGGATACACATTGAACTTGACTTAAATTTCATTTTGAGAGTCTTAAATCGGGAAAGGTATCTTTTATTTTTAAAAAATAAAAAAACCTTATTATTACAGTGCGAGAAAAGACGGAATTTGAGCCTTAATTAATTTCTAAAAATAATATATAAGGCGAAGATTGTTCTAGACCTATAAGGAGATCAAGTCTCCAATTCCTTCAATGATGTGCGACTCAACATGCTCCACACGACACACTCTTGACTATTAACTGGCTCGTAATATATAATATGAAATCGAATAAATTAAGAATTAAAACTTAATCTGACTGTAATATCATGATAAAAAAAATTGAGTCTAACTAAGTCTCAAAAGATAGTTCATAAGGTAAAGAATGTCCAAGACCAAATTTTTGATCTCGCCACTGATGTGGGACTATTAAAAGATCAAAAAATTTAGAATAGAGGGAAAAGGGGTAGTGAAAATAAACTTTATATAAATTGTGGAAGAGACTTACTTTTTCGTGAGCTGAGGGTACCAACCTCCTATCTCTCAAAGTAGGGGTAAAATCTGCGTACTCCCAAATTACTTATGGAATTACATTGAATCAGGGGCAGCTCTATACTTTGCCCAATAAGGCATGTGTCTTGGGCTCTCAACTTTGGAGTAGCACAAATTTTACAAAACTATATTTATGTTAATTTTAAAGAAAAATGATTGCTTGTGATAAAAAGTTTATTTTTTTATATTATTTTATTCTCTTTAGTTTTTTTTTTCAAATTGAAGAAATTAAGAAAACGTTATTTTGTCTTCTTATATTTTGTCCGCCTACACTCTCATTATTTATTCTCTTTACCTCCTTTTGTACTCTCTTTCTTCGAATCTCTAATAAATTAGAGTAATATTCTGTCAAAAAAAGTCAATAATCAAAAAAGTTTGGAACAAAGTGAATTGTAGATTATTTTTTTTGTTTCTTCTTAAATTTCAAACAATGATACGAATATATTAAAGTGAGGTATATCAAGTTTTTAAATTCTTTAATAAGATTTGACCGTTTTAACTCTATTATTTTCATCTAATTTGTCAACTTATTGCATATAGAATTTTGTTATATAGCAAACTAACACGCCAACAAATGACTTTTGTCAAATAATGACATTTCGTTCAAAATACATCTTTATGCATAGTATTTAATATATATTCTTAGTAAAAGATTTCGTGGAAGGGGTGTCACTTAACACACTTTCGCTTAATGTGGGTCCGTTCCTGATTTTATGATCTATATAAATGTAAGTATCACCTTTTTGTGAGCTTCATGTTTTAATTATCACTTTTTTATATTAAAACACACGTTAATGTTGAGTTGATCTACATACATCTGTTAATGGGAACAAATATTTGACCAATTCAGCATCAAAGTATGTTAGAGAATAATAGTTTAAATAGAAAAAAAGAACAATAAATAGTTAAAATATGAAACTAGAAAAAAAAATTATTAATTAATTTGAGACACTCCTATTAAGTGATAACAAAGATCGAACTATAAGTCCAATTCACCAAAAATTTTGGGTTTTACCACTAACCATTAATTTTGATATTTGAGTAAGTATATAAGACCTTCAATTAATAAAAGTAATGCACTTTTAGTCCTTGTACTCATTATAAATTAATTGAATTATCAACTACTAAAGCATTTAATTACTTAGGTGTAATGTTAATTTATATATTATTAAATATTTGAATGCTAGTATAGTCTTAAAAATAATGTAAGTATACCATATTTTTCACGTAAAGGAATCAAAAGTACGTATTTTTATTAATTGAAGGTTTAATATGTTTAGTTAGATATTATATGAATTAATACATTAATAATTGAGGGACTAAAATTAATATTTCTAAAAATAAATATTAACCTCTTAACAGAATTACTTGTTCCATTTTCCGCCACACCAAACAGATACTACTACTGCGCTTCGCCAGAAAACCATGGCCGGAGTTCTCAACGTTTCGCCGGCGCCAATTTTCCGGCCAATTTCAGCTCACAAACTCTCTAGAAACAACAGAGGTTTGTTCGTAAAATCAATGGCGCAATCTTCAGATAGTTCCACTTCTGTGAGCACTAAAGAGGAACCTAATTCTTCATTTTCGCCGCCGCCGAACTTCAAGCCACCGAAACCTAAGCCGTTTACACCGAGAGGTGATAAGATTTTGGACATATTGAGTGCTTCTCTTGCTTTGATTTTTCGCCTTGGTACCGGTGCTCTTGTTTCTGGGTATGTTACTTCATTCAGTTTAATTTCATGTTTAATCACCTCAACTTTTGCCAAAATTTGATTTGTGTGTTTTTAAAGTAGTCTAATTATGATGAATTATCTGAATATGAATGGATACAGAGGATTCTTCTAGCTGGCCCTAACTAATTTGAGAATTTGGGATTGAGGTTAGTTGATAGATTGATTTTGTTGAGATAACTATATACCATAGAGTTCCTAATTGTTGAGGTTTTGTGAATTGGAAAATGGAAAAGTGTTTCCAGAAATGGAATGATTTATGCACTTGAGGCCCAATGGTCAAGTAGATTGGGAGCTATGACATCTTAGGCCCAATCTCAGCGGAGGAAAATGCACTAGGTAATTTCTTCCCATCTGTTCAAGGACGTGGATAGAATTATCCGGTACTTGTGCTAGTGGAAGGTAACAATAGTAGGTACCCCGTGGAATTAGTTAAGATGCGCAAGCTGGCCCAGACACCACATTTATTAGGGTTATTACTCTTGTTTAGTTGAGAATTATAAGCTTTTAATTTAGTTCAAGTTTGAAGAACGAAAAACATCAGGAGCTAAGTAGTTGCAAAGTACTAGTTTTGATTTGATAGAAGTTGTGATTTTGCAATTAGCATTGTAGTTATTTTTTATGTGGCTCGACTTACAACTCTAAGCACTCCATCTAGTGACTAGTGGTTGAAATGTGTGTTAGGGCAAGGAGATGGTGAGCTTAGTCCTAGGGAAGGGACTAGGTCTCAATGGATGAGAACTTGCCCAAGGATAACTGGTAAACCAATACAGGCAAGCTTTTATATAATATTTTGTTTAGTGATCCCAGTGTCTTGCAAGAACTTATCGTACTTTTGGGCAACTAAATTCCAACTGACTATCTGCTACGAAAGAATGCCCTTTATAACTTTAGATCGAGAACATGAGTCTCTCATTTCAGTTAAATTTACCTTCTGCCTGGCAGTAACTTCTTCCAATAACCCCGTGATTTGACATCCATTATGAAGAAGCAGCATGTCCAGTATACAAAATATGCTTACTAATACAAGAAGAAGACACAAATTAGTAAAGAAAGATAAGAATCAGCTTTTGTGATAGACGTTTCAAATAAAGTTTTCTGAAATGAAATTTTGTGAGTTCTTCTTTTCAATTATATGTACCTTCAGGCAGCCAGGAAATGAAATAAATTATTTCTTTTCTTTTAACTTTTTTCCAAGAGTAACAACGTTCATCCCAGCGTAAAACCAATTTGCTGGACTGGAGCAGCCAGCTATCTGTATTGAGCACTATAGATTTTGGTATGTTTCAACTTATTATGGTCGGTATAAATAGATCGTTGACATGACAACAGTAAAAACTCATGAACATGAAAACTGAAGGAACAATTCTTTGATCTTAGTGTCCAAGATGGATTGTTATATGAGGAAAGCAAATTGAGCTGGCTAGATAGAAGTAATGTAACATGGGCAGATAACAGCCTTCTACCTTGTTATATTTTTTGTGCAGAACAATCAGTGATAGGTCAAGTTTCCCGGGATCTCATTAATATGTGACCTTTCATAGTAGTTTGGAAACATTTTATCTTAACAAAATTAGCAGAACACATCAGTTAATCAAGACTGAGATATGGCCTGAGTAGAGGTATTTGGTAGTTCATAGCAGGGGTGTAGGATGCCTGGTGGAATTTTCAGCGAAAGGCATATTATTTTTAGAGTTAATAAGAATTTGACCTTTGGTCCTTTTTTCTGTACTTTTGAGGCAATACATGGAATGTCATTTCAAAATTATTTGCAGAAGATGAAAACCAAAAGTAAGTAGATCACCAGAGAAGGTTCGATTTTTGTACATTAGTAATGAGTCAATTCGTAGAGGTGCAGCTGGTGGGGTATTTATGCTTTTGTGTGGTAAAAGTAATTGCTATAAATGAAGAAGCACACTTACGGTGCAATGATGTTTTTCTGAAGTTCAAATTCTATTTAGTTGTATGAGACAATGCAAGGTGATGCTTTAAGATGTACAAAAACTAAGTTGGACTGTCTAGTTATCTTCATATATGACGTATATAGTTATTCTTGATATGATTTGCATGGAATCCAGAATGCCACTTGTTGTAACATTTCAGTCTTAGGAATTATGAGTTGAAGCTTTTCTACATCTTTCTCTTGGGTTTTCTGAAAGAACTTTGTATTAATTCTTCTTAAATACAGATGTTGATAGAATAGAGGATACTTATTCTTTATGTACTACTGCAGGTATTCAGCATCTTTTGTCCCCAAAAATGAGGTTCCATCTGATCAGTATGCACTTGAAATTGCTGGTAGTTATTATTCTTATCCACCTTTAGTTTGAACTTTAGAGCATAAGTCTTGGGTGATGCTTTTCTGAGACGAGATGTTTATAATAGGCTTCAAGGTAAAGGAGAGTTCAAATATCGGTCCTCGACCTGAGAAGCCAATCGAGATATATGAGTTTGAAAGGTATTTTTGCTGGGGAAGTGTTACAATGCTCACCATTACATTCAACTGTCAGAATCTAGTTAGTACAAATTTATGCTTCTTATACTTTTTGTTTTTCCTATCTTCTATCCAAGTTTTGGACATATGATAGACTTAATTCACCTGTTTCCTCTCTTACGTTGTCTGGCATGGAATATGTGGGGATTTCTTCAGCTGCCCGTTTTGTAGGAAGGTAACTGCAGATGCATTTGCTCTTTCTTTCTCAACCTGATTGAGGTTCATAGTTATAATCTACTCTTCTTTTTTTTTTTTTGAAACTGGTAACATATGTATATATAAAAAGCGAAGAACCCTACTGTGCAAAATGAATTTACAGAGAGCTATCAAATCTAACAAGGAGTCTGCCTCCTTTATTCTACTTTCTTTACACTAAAAATAGAACAGCATAATCCAACTCATCTACTGTTGTTATGTGAATTAAATTCCAGTTTCAAAAAAAAAAAGAAGCAGGAATTGACAGAATCAACTTTTGCTTATATAAACCCAGTTACTGTTACCAAGCATCTCAAATGCGCCTTCATATCAAAAGTTCTTTCATTTGTTAAGATGGTTGGTAGTTAAAGTTTACACTAACGTCTGTAGAACTACTTTTAAAAAATGTGTAGAACTATTATATTATGCTTTCAAATTTGATTAGTCTACTAACTCTTTGGAGTTCTAGAAAAAGAAAAAAGAATCTTGTGACATTTTTCTTCATCAGCCTGGACCATCTTTTCTTTGAATATTATACAGATTGAACTACTCATTTGATCTTTTTCCTTTCCTTTTCTTCCTGATTGTTAAAGATGTCAATTTATTGCAGGTTAGGGAAATAGTTGCTATTTTAGATCTTGATGTCCTCTATTATCCTTGCCCAAGAAGTGGTCCAAATTTCCGTCCCAAGGTTGGTCAGATGGGTGGAAAGCAGCAGTTCCCCTATATGGTTAGATAACTTCTCTCCTACTGCTCCCTGTAGAGAACATAAGCAGTCACAAGCTATTACGACCACAAGCCTTTTATGTGCTTTAAAATACAATAATATGGCGACTTGTAACCTGCATCATCATTTTTAAAAGTGCTATTAAAATCCACTTGAATTTTTTTTTTCCAAAATGTTCTCCTCTTGTATTCTCTTGATGTGCGACTGTGAGTCAAGAGAAGGATCATTTGAACAATTATGTTGAGACAAAAACAAAGCTGTGAGGAAGACAATCTTCATTGAAGTGATTTTTTGTTTACATGCTTCTTTTTCCTTCAGAAACCCTCAACAACTATGTTATTGAATGAAATTGAAGAGCACAAGGTGTAGTCCACCTGCCAACTAAGAAACTTTTTCTAATTGATACTTTGGAATAATTTACTAAAAGTTTTTTTGAAAACTATGTTCTACTCAACACAATAATTTGATGGCTTCAGATTACTTAAAATATGCTTAAGTAGTTTCGCCGTTGGACACTGATGTCTCGTGTTGCATTTTCTTTTTGCTCATTCTGAAATGCGAAAATGACTAGCTATGCTGCAACTCCACTGAACTTAATTTCTTCATAACAATCCGGCTGTTTATTCTATTTGTTGATCAGGTCTATTATAACATTATGGCATCTAATTTTTTGTGTTATTCTGCTGCAGGTTGATCCAAACACTGGAGTTTCCATGTATGAATCAGATGAGATTATCAAGTACTTGGTTGGAAAATATGGTATGCTGCAATGTCCAACTTATATTGAAAAGCTATTTAAATTGTATTTCTGAATGTTACTATTGTAACTTGTTCATACATCTGAAACTTGAAGCTATATACTGGTGTCCATATAGTTTTTTATTGTGTAAAGAAAAAGCAACATTTAGATTTTTAATTCGCATGAATCGCAGTTGATTCCAAATGACCCATTTAAGAAATTGTTTGGTTTTGATACACATTGATCTCCTACTACTTTTCTATCTTTTTGGTAAATCTCTTTCTTAGTGTGTGCGTCATTTCTGTTAATTTCCTTGTGCAGGTGATGGAAATATCCCACTTATGTTGTCCCTTGGTCTTTTCACTGTAAGCTACAAACATTGGTCATCAATGAGTTACATTTATTAGATAGAGCATTTAATAGATGTACAGTTTATTGAATATTGGATATTGTCATCGCAGACACTTACTGCAGGCTTTGCCATGATTGGTCGAATGGGGAAGGTATAGGCTTTTTGCTCTCTGCTAATAAGTTTATGGATTTTGGTTTCACAAATTCTTCTCCGTAGTCCTCAAAAGTTAAAACACTTCCAATGCATATAATTTCATTCAAAGTTAAGACTTCTGTATATAGACACTGTTGTCAGAAAAGTATTAATATTGGGAACAGGACAAATAGATGATCTTTTTGTGACGATTCCAGGGGTCTTCTTATAGGCCATCTAAACTGCCTCCCAAGCCGCTTGAGTTATGGGCATACGAGGTTAGACTGTGTTTATTGCTTTCAGTTTTGGTTTAAATGAATCTAAATTAATAATTCTATCTGATTTCTAATTCGATCATTATGTTAAAAAAAAATAATTTGCTGAGTAGTATATCATCTTACATGACTTACTTGCGCTTGTGTCATTCTTTCAGCCTTCTCCATTTTGCAAAGTTGTACGTGAGGTACTTGTAGAACTAGAGCTACCCCACATACTTCACAGGTACATGTTACTACGAAATGGATGATGAACAAAACCTGTACACTGCAATATAGGATGCTGTTGGCACCATGATAAGCTGAATAAATTAGAATGTTATCTGTGAGAATACCATCAACAATTAAATATGTTTTCTATGAAGTCTTATATAAGTTCATACATTTGGTTTATGTGGGTTTCCACGCAAAGTGTTTAGCCTAGAAGTTAATTGACATCCATTATAGGGTTGAATAGAGGAGCCTCCTCTCACCCAAACAGAAGAGAATCTGAATGCATTTAATTCACTTGTCTTTTGAATTGTTGATTTATTGTCAAAAGTGTACTTTGTCACTGCTTTCAAGAATGAAGTTCCTCTTAGCTAGTTTTGGAGAGAGGTTTGAAGAAATTTCATTGGTGATATTTATAGCTGGTGTGGAGCTTCACTAATTGCATTCTGTTTCCAAGAAGACTATCTTGATCAACAAGATGCTTCTATTATTTTTCATGACTTATTTAAAATAAGAAAATAAGATACAGTTGACATATCCATTCCTGTATGCTCGACAACAATTTCATTGCTTTTGATTTGCTCTGACTGCACTAAAACCAAATGGTGCAGCTGTGCTCGTGGTAGCCCCAAACGCCAAGTATTATACGAGAGAGTTGGTCATTTCCAGGTTTTGCGTTGCTTTATGTTACTCTACCTTTTGGATAGCTGTTAAGTGTTACACACATTCCCACAAGAAATGTGGAAAACTTAAATTTGTCTGTCTGTCTCTAGGTCCCATACTTAGAAGATCCAAATACTGGAGTCCAGATGTTTGAAAGTGCAGATATTGTGGAATATATACAGGCAACTTATGCTCGTTAAGGTGTGAGACCTTCTCCCTTTTTCAATAGTTCAATTTCTTAATGCCTCTGTAACAAGAGGTCAAATTTGTCTGAGCTGCTTTCTTTCTGGATAGTTTTACAGGAAAATACATGCTATGAGGTTCAAAGTTACTTCTCTTATAAATGAACCGAAGATAAATTTTTATATGGAGATAAGTATATAAAAGGAAAGATGCTCTGGAGTACACTGATGTTTCATCTACATCCTCATCAAATCTGTGTTTTCAGTCGGCAAAAGTAAATGGCTTTGACACAGTCCAAAAGATTGTCCTATGTTGCTTAAAGCCGACAGGGAACTTCATCCATTGCCCACTATTCACATTATTATTAATACAATATGTTATTATTTCATGTCATGTTGTTTGTATTAACAGTCAACTTCAGTTAAATATTTTGTGTTAGACCATAGCTTGGCTATATAGGTGATTAACATTGTAAATATGTACTCCCCAGAGCAAAAATTATGGTTCACAATAAAGGGATTTGCTATGTATGACTTGTATATTTAGTCCAACAAACTGTGAGCAGCCTTTGGTGTTTATATTTTTCAGTCTGGCAGAAAAGATGCTCCATCTCTTCACTTGTGCAACTCGTTGACTTATAATATCAATTACGAGTGGTGCTAATGAGATGTTATGGTTAATTCTCCCATTATTGGCTTATTCAACTTCTAAATTGTTAAAGCTTATGCTGGAGTAACATGGCTTATAAACCACTCATCACCCTTCCATTTGCACGGCATAGCAGGTATGGCCATCAGGTCTGTCATCCTCAAGTTTCTCTCCTTCATGTTCGTAGTTCGTCTTTTGATTACAATCAGCTGAGATATGTGCATGCATTATAAATATTTTACCTAACTGATGCAACCTGTATTTTCGTGTTCGGTAATTCTCTTGACCGTTTATGTGCTCCATCTACGTTATTCATCTTTTGGTGCCTACCTATACTTGCAGGAAAATGAAGAGATTCTTCCTAAGTGTAAGAGTAATATCATATCAAGAACAAGCAAATAACTTCTCTTCCACTGTGTCTTTTCTCTGATTGATACAGACTCCTTACGAAATTCCGCCGCAGAAGGAAAAGGATATTGAATGATCGAAATCACTGCCTATGTCACTTACCAAAGCACTACTTTTCTTTAGTGCACCCTAGTGTTCTTTTTTGTGAAGGATTACATTTAGTGTGTTCGAAACATAGGATGATGAGCTGGTGAACAAGGAATAGAAGAGGATGATAAAGTTGGAAAACATTATAATATTTTGGTTAAATACCTAGATGGACCCTTGGCACGATTTGTAAGTTAGACACTTTAACTTAGCAAGTGACCAGACAGACACCTCTCCTTAACAGAAGTGTGTCTATATGAACACCTCACCGTAGCAATACTTATTCATCTCTTGGTTCTCAGTGCCTAGTGCCCACCTATACTTGAAGGACGATGAAGAGATTCTCCTAAGTATATGAGACTAATATATCATCAAAAAACAAGCAAAGAACTTCTTGCAGTGTGTCTTGTCTCTGATTGACACAGAATCCTGATAGGATATTGCAAAAACTACTTCTCTTTAGGCAACATTGCATTATTTTTTGTGTAAGGAATACCTTTAGTGTGTCTGAAACATAGGATGATAAACTTGAGAACAAGGAATACTATAGGATTATAAAGTTGGAAAACATTATGCTATTTTTCACAATCCTTTTAGTTTTGAGTTCTCATTACAAGACAGTTTGTCCCTGGAATTATCTCATTTTACTCTTAAAATGATTATTTGTAGTCATGCAAATGTTTATGGCTTGTTTTAGACCACAAATTTCGTAAGTCCTTTCTTTCTTTGAATGCCGTAACCAGTCACACAATACCACCTAAATTAGGACCCATGGAGTATCAAACTTGACTTTGGGAATTCCTAATGTCTGTTTGAAGCTCAGAAGAAAAGAAGTAATCAATAATAGCCATTTATTGTGGAAGTTGGGTATTAGCATGTTCTGTGGTCCAGTGACAGGCTTCCTCCACTTTCACAATTCATAAAGGTTGTGTTTCTTTGGAGCATGATGATCTTTTGGTTAGATATTGGTTCTTGCACTTTGAGTGACTATAAGATTAAGAATATGGCTTTTAGTGCTTACACTTTAATGCTCATTTTGAATCCTCCTGGCCCTACATTTTGCTTTCTGACTGATCAGGCTGATTATGATATCATTTTTGTCAACACTTTGTTCTGTTCTTGTTTGTTCTAGGATTCCCTTAGTTACTTTGATGTTTCTTGCATTATTCTCTGGATCTTTTAGACGTATTTTCTTTATCGATGTAGTAGAATTTTACACACGCACAGTTGAGAAGTGAACGGTTCAAGGGAATATTACTGCATCTGTTTGACTTGAATATGCTTTCGTCTACTTTCTTTTGTGTGAAAGTAGATTGAAACAAATGCAGAAATCCACTGCAACATGCATAGCTCAGTAGTAAATTTGGTAAAATCTACTCTGTTCAACTTTTTCTTTATATGATTTGGTTTCTTATATGGAATGGGTTTTCAACTTGGCTGCTTGAGAGGAGCTTCCGCTGTTGATTGGTAACATGTTTGATTGATAATACTCTAGATTGATTATACTCTAGCAAGTCAACGAATCCAGGATTTGGAATCTGGGGGTAGATCCCTATTGCATCCACTGGTCGGTGGCAAAAAATGCTTTTCGTTCTGCCTATATGCCTTGATTGGCCAATATTTGATATGTGACCTACCTAAATCTTGAAACTGTTGAACCACATACTTTCTATGAAAGACTCGAGACTATATAAAATTATATGAATTTCTAGTGATCCCATGCATTTGGTGTGCTTGACTTTCTTCTACATAAGAAAGCCTTTCTGTTTTGTAAAGAGGAATTCTCTATTGAGTCAATCTTTAATTGAAGTATAGCATTATGAAAACTATTTTAGAAAATGGTCTCCGTGTGTGTGTCTTTTGGGGCATCTTCTCGTGTGGAATCATAGACAGTTTTTCAAGGAGGGTGCCACCCTTCGCCTGAGGTGACTCCGTCAATGTTAGCTAATAGGAGATAGCAGGTACACGGTGAAATAGTCGAGAGGTAAAAACTTACTGGTCGAATTAAGTTATGATCCATATTCAGCTTAGGATTATTTGTCCCCTAGTTGAAAAATAAATAAGGTCTGACAGACCCAATTTTTTTTTTATTCAGAACTTTATACATAATAAACTTGTAGTCACTAGCTGGTCAATTGTTTGCAACTGTCACAAGAAACAAGATTCAAGCTGGAAGATCTTGGCTTCTTCTCATCGAATTGCCAAATATGGTTGAGACTTGCTACAAGTTTAATAAAATTCTTTAATGTGGCATTGAATTTAAGTTTTTCTTCTTTCCAGAAATGAACCAAAATATTTATATATAAAAAACATATAAAATTCCAAAGGAAGAAGCAACTCATTGCTGGAAACTAAAATTTAGATCTAGCACCAGGGAGGTTGTATATGCTTCTAAAAGAAATAAATCTTTGTACTCTCTCTTTGTCTTGTTTTATTTGACACCATTGACTATATAAACAATAATAATCACAACATACTCAGTGAAATTCCGCAATATGGGTGGTGAAAATAGTAGAGTATATGCAGATTTTACATTTACCTCCACGAGGTAAAGGGGGTAATCCTCTGGCTCAAACTAAAAATATTAAGTTAATTTTGTGTTATGTTACTAGTTGTTTTAGAAGTAAACGTTAAAACATCAGTTGTAAAATTAATTTTGGTAATGAAAATATCAAGCAAAGTTTAAACTTCAAAACTTAATAATTAAACTAATCTGAAATCTTACGGTAATTATGTGTAAACAATATTACTAGTGCAATTAGTTGAAGACACTTTGAAACAAAATATTACTAGTGTAACAATGCTTTGCTATGTTACTTTCAACTCAAATGCGGTAGTGTCTAGTGATATCAACGAAAATGAGTTGATAATATCAGCTAGTGGGGTGGTAAGGTTCCTTTATTTAAATAAGTCGAAGTGCGAATGGAGTCACCTTTGATATAAAATACTTCACCCTAAAATTGAACTTTTCAAACGGAAGTTTGAATTAATTGAATCTCAAAATAGAAAAGGAAGATAGGATGAAAGAAAAATAGATCTTAAAGAAATTGTGTGCACTTGTCAATTCCAGTCCTTTTATGTCTTCTCTATGCCACAACTTTTTTATATTATGGAATGTTGTACCATTTTGAGATATTAGTGACCTCTAAATTAACAGTGGATACTTGTGGCTTCTCCAATAAAGATAGAGTAGTGTGGTTGTCACCATCCACTTTAAAGGGGGAAAAAAGAAGAATTAAAAATTTGGAAAATTTTCACTACTCCCTTACTAGTTTCTAGTTTCTTCTTCTTTCTTTTCCTATGGTGCAATAAAATCACTCTACATTTTGGCCTTTCAGTACTAAAATAATCTCAAGAATCAACTCATAAATATGCATGTGTTAATACTCTTTTGGGGGATCATTTGGTTGGATACAAATTATTATGAGATTATAATGAAGTATAGATCAGATATTTATTTTTCTTCTTCAGATTGAAAATTCTATTATACCTTTTGATCAAGTAAATCAAACTTGCTCTGTTTGCTAGGTAGATATACTTACTTTTCTAAAAATCCTCAAATAATATATTGAAATTAAATAATAACAAGATTATTTAGTGAATATCAATGTTAAAAATTTTTGATACTCTTAGTTTATCTAGACATTCCATAAAAATGGAATTGATAACCTAAAATATAACAAGTTACATATTATAACTTGTTAAAATATATTAATAGGGAGTATATATACTCAAATTCAATATTAATTATTGCCAATTGGGTTCACATATGCATTTTTTTTATTTTAAAAAAATTGTTTGTCCCAGTAACAATAATAAAATATTTCCCTTTATCCAAAAACATGTCATTACAAAATTTACTGGCTCAATGTCACAGGTCACGGGGACAATACACTTTCAGAAAAACAATATTAGTATTCTAAAAAATTTACAATATTCATATTCCTTCTAACAATATCATAGTAATAATAAATGCACCTCTCAATAATTTCCCAATATTCCTTGAAAATTGTGCTACTTACATTGGTTTGATGGTTATCTGTTTTGAGGATCAATTAATTCGAATTTACAATATTTTTTATTAAAAAAAATTATATTTTCAAAATTGAATTTGAATTTAAGAATTTTTATTAAAAACGAAGAAATCGTTCCACTAAAATTCTTAAATGAGATTCTACTCTTAGTAAATGACTTCCATTACGACATTTAACTATGTCAACAGAAATTAAAGAGTGAAGACATTGTTTAGTTTTTAAGCATCTCATATGAACCAAATTATAAAAGATAAAAAGTTCCAAACATATAGTATAACAAAGTTAAATGAATTGTTTTTTTGGTAAGAAAAAAACAAAATTCCACAATTTAGTAACCTTTTATTTGGTTTCCCACCCACATTCGGGGTCGATAATTCAGATTCACAATAATAAATCCCACTTTGTTGGATAAAAAATTTCTACCCAAAAACGATTTCATTCACTAAATTTAAATCTGAAATTTTATATTGAAAATGAACAGATCATCTCCTTGATGGTCAAAATTAGTAACTATGGAGATAAGAATTCATGTCCATGTAAAATTAAAGTGGATAAATTTAAATCATTAATCAATTTTTTCACACGTGATATAAAATTCTAACTATATATTTAAATGAGTTTATATTATATACATCATCAGTATTTATTTTTAAAAAAAGAAAAAAACCAATCAAATAATGTGTCTTATATCATAGTAATAGAATAAGTAACTTACTATAAATTTTTACTTGTTAAGTTAGAAAAGAACCATATCCTCAAACAAAAAAGGCAAAAACAAATAATGTGCAACTGCTTACATATTAAAAAGGTTTGTCCAAAAAGCTTATAAATAAAGGACACAAATTGAGTTAATGTTCCAGCAAAAAAAATAAAAATAAAAAAACTTCTCACACATTGAATTGTCTCTGCTTCAGACATCCTCTGTAAGCCATCAATAATCTAAACACAACTCTTTCACTTTCAATGTCGTATCCGTGTCAAATTCATCAAAAATATATTATTTTTGAGAATCTGACACATATCCGTTGATATTTTTAAAAAATCCGAGCAATATACTCAATAATATAATCTTTCTTCTTCTTTTTTTTTAATTTGTTGTTTCATTCAAATTGTTTTGGGGGGTTTTCAAGAAAATTGATACTGAAGGTTTTTCTTATTTATTTATTTGGAACAGCAATGGCTGTTGTTGGTGGAGTTTCAGTTTGGATGATCAATGTATGTGTAGTTCTTCTACTCAATCTATTTTCTACTGCATCTGGTAAGTCCACTTATCTTTCTTTCATGCGGTTTCTAACTAAATTCAATATTCTAATATGTACAATAAATATTAAGTATCGAAATATAATTCTAAAATTTCAATGATAAGATTCAACTATTATGAATTGCTGGGAATTTGAGATTTCCCTATCCTTCATTAGAAATCTCAAGTTCGAAATCTCGAGTTCAAGCTTTGGATAAAAAAAAATTATTGAAAGCGTTGCCTCATAAACAGGTCCTACAATGTGTGAATCCGGATAGATGGGCTCTAGTTTATGCAGATATTGAACATCGAAAGGAAAATAATTTATTTTTACCTTATTTTGCACAATATAAGTTTCCAAAATATGGAAACTCAACTACGTAACTTTGGAACCATGTATCACAAATGCGATGGATGGAATTCCTCCACCTTTTGGATGGAAGTACAGTTTGGTTTACAGGTTCGACAAAGTGCATTAACTTTTGGCCTAAACTTTGTAACTGTCTTAATAAATCCATATAATATGTACAAATTATCGTGTTTTAGGACCCTATAACTTTTGAATTCTGAATTCTCAATTGTCCGATCTTAACTAGACGTTTTGATGGAGTTCAAACCTTGTGAATTGAAAACCTCTGGTAAGAAGTGCCTCTTCACTTAAATTGTTCATACAAATCAAAATTAGTAGAGCTATTGGATTTTAAATATTAAAAAATTATTTATAATAATAATAAAGTACACGCAATAAAACCATCCTAGTTTGAAGCTTTGCTTTAATTGTTGAAAAATCTTTGACGTATTTGTGATGAGAATATGCTTTTTAAAAGAACAAAACATCATGGTCAGGCTTTTTAATTGTCTAAAGTTTTACTATCTTTATAACTTTATGATTTTGTTCTCTTAATCAGGATAATATATAAATGTATTCTTTAACTTGGTCTTTTCTATAATTTTGGATGTGCACGTATAGACACTTAAACTTGTATAAAGTTGAACAAGTAGAAACATGAGTCCTACGTGGCATAATACACGTAGGACACCACGTAGGATTCAAATTGCCATGTAGGATGCATGTGTCTATTTGTTCAATTTTATACAAATTTAAGTGTCTACTTATGCACATCCAAAGTTGAAGGACATAAATGTGAATTGAGGCCAAGTAAAAGGACATATTTATGTATTATGCCTAATAAATTAATTAACATAATAAAGTTTTGTTTGTACATTTCAAATATTTAGAGCAAGATGTTTATACTATGATCCCAAGAATTGTACATAAGATCTTAGGAAATTATTTCTTTTATTTAAGTTATATATATTATCAGGCCATTTTTATTTGTTATGGTAGATAATTTATTTTATCTTCAAAACTAGAAGTCTCACAATAGAAGGTGCCTTACTTGTGTAGACCTTAGTTCTAGATATCATTTGTATGGCCTGGTAGTATAAAAAGAAATTAGGCATAATATATAAATATGTGATTAATTTAGCTTAAGCCTTCCAATTTTGGATATGCACAAGTACGCACTTAAATTTATATAAAATTGAATAATTAGACATGTCATTACTCATATGTTGCATAATACATATAGGACAGATTGCTATGTAGGATGACACATAGGACGCATGTACTATTTGTTCAATTTTATATAAGTTTAAGTGATTATTTGTGCACACTCAAAGTTGAAGGACATAGATGTCAGGTGATGTCAAATTAAAGGGCATATTTATGCATTATGTCAAAAAATTATACTATTATAACTTTTTTCCTGATAGTGATTCACGCAAATGTTCCTTTTTTAGGCTTTGATTTAGATTTATGTTTCTATTTGTAAAAGTTGTGCAAATATAAATCTTAGAAAATTATTAGTCTTGATTAAACGTTAGACTCGGATCTGATATTTGCTCGTATGTTTTTCAGCCTTACATGCAAAACATTAGACTTTCATCTAATGATTGCAATAACTTGTAAAATTTTATTAGACATCTAACATTTTTCAATTTGCATAAAATAAATAGATCATTGTCTAGAAAATTCATAAGTTGCGAGAAAAATAAAATAGAGGACCATCAGCTAAAGGGTAACTTACGGAATTTTCACGTGTTTAGGAGCTAATTACTTAGATACACGCTAATTTGTAATATTACGAATCTTACGAGATTTTGGTGCATCCATATACGTCCACATATATGTATCTCGGAATACATGGGGTCAAAATTAAGTGTAATTTGTTCTAGATACATTGTATCCAAGTGAATTTGCATGTACCAGGGATACAAAGACGAGTCTCGCTCGCCTCTCTCCCATCTTGCTCGCGTAGATGGTATCCTAGATACATGCAAATCACACTAGATACATCCAGATATATGTATCTAGTGTGTATCTAGTCTAATTCGCATGTATCTGAATATAAACCAATCTTGCTCGCCTCCCTCCTATTCTCGCTCGCCTCTCTCCCTATTTCAGTGTATCTCATAGGAAAAAACATGTTTCTAGATGTGTCTGACTTGAATTTTGATATGAAATTATTAATTGGTGATATAAAATGTGAGAATTAGTAAATATGATAGAATTTTTTTTGTAATTAGATAGTTTCTCCTTAACTAGGATAACAAATGTCTGGAAAAGGGACAACTGGGATTTATGTTATTTGCTCTAATTAAACTCTTTTTGGGTTAGGTGATGCTTTGGGAGTCAAATTTGGTTACACAGGCCCAGTAGGCCCAAATAGTTGGGGAAGGTTGAGCCCAACATATTCAATCTGCTCAAATGGCAAATCACAGTCCCCAATTAACATAATCACTCATAATTCTCCTCTTAATAAGAAGTTGAAGCCCTTGATTATGCAATATAATCATTCTGAAGTTGCTACTTTGGTTGATAATGGTTTTAATGTTGGGGTTAGTTTTCTTAATCTTTTTATTTTAATCACATTACTTGCCTTAATAGCACATTTGATCCTTCAGCTATTGGTAAAAAGTATGAAGTTAGTCCTTGTGATATATAACGAAGTATATTTAACTTTTAATTAATTTAAACATGCGCTTTGAGCTCTTTACTTGTGAATGGTCTCAAATTTATTATGATTAAGAACTATTTAAATATTTAATTACCCCTTTGTTATGTTAAGTTTGTACTTTATATTTATATTTTGATGTTTATATAGTTCTAAGAATAATATAAATACAACATATTTTCTAAATAAAGAGACAAAAATGCATATTTTAATTAATTAAAAATTAATGTGCTGAGTTTATACCACAAAAATTAAAATTAGAATTTACCAATAATTGAATGACTAAATGTGTTATTTTCCCAACAAAAAACAATTCTTTTTTTTTGTGATTGTTATTATTAGGATAAATGACATGAATTTTATTTTCCATGATTATTAATTTCTCATGGGATTAATTATTTTTTATAAATATTTGCAGATAAAATATGGTGATAATGCAGGAAGTTTAACTGTGGATGGTAAAACTTACAACTTTAAGCAAATGCATTGGCATTCTCCTTCTGAACACAAAATTGATGGCACTCAGTATGTTCATTCTTTTTTTCACTAGCCTAATCATTTAAATATTTATTTTTTTTGTTTGTCATTATACAAAATTAAATGTGTTTTGTTAATGAAATTAAGATTAAAAAAATTGTTAGGGTTAACAAAACTATAACCTAAAGTATTTATCTATAATCAATTACAAACTATCACCTTGTAGTCTTGTAAGCACGATAACTCTCTGGTATAATGATTAATGAAGTGGATGAATATTTTCAAAATCTAAGTTTAAATTTCAACAAAGATTTGCAACTTTTTAGGTGATTTCTTTTCTAGTTGCTTGATTCCCAATAGATAAAATTATCAGTTATTTGTATTGGTGGATAGTAACAGACTCAAGATAGTGGAAAGGTCTCCGTATACTCTACTCTCTTCAAACCCCACTTAGTGAGATTTTACTATGTTGTTGTTGTTGTATGCATAGTATAATTTCGGCGAAAGGAATTCAATTGAACCACTTTGTCAACATCTAGCTCCACCACTACTGATGGTAATAGATGTTCGATGAAATAATTAAGGTGTGCGTCAATTGGCCCAAATACTATCAAGAAAAAGAAAAAGGGAAAATAAAGAGGAAAGCTTGTTATCATTTGTATGTGCAAATACTGATTACAAGTATCATATAGTATATTTTATGAACTATATAATAATAACATGTTAATTTTTTTTTTCCTTTGATCAGATATGCAGCAGAGCTTCATCTAGTTCATTTTTCTGAAGACAATACTATAGCAGTTTTATCAATCCTCTTTCATCTAGGCCATCCTGATCCCCTAATGACCAAGGTACTAATTCTCACATTATCCTCCTCATTTTTAGAACTCGAACTCAAGACTTTTAATTAAAATCGGGGAAAAATGTACCCAACCCATCATTAAAATTTTGTTAATGATACAATTATTAATGACAAGACGTTAGCCAGGAGAGAACGTTGCGTTGATGCTACTGGTTCATCCAAACTCAATATTTTAGGTCAGGTCATGTATATGCATCAAAAATAGCCTTAAATATATTCACTAAATAAATACAAATAATAGACTTCGAACTTGATCAGTAAATCAAATGGGTTGTATATAATACTGAATTCAAACCTAATAAAGTTTAAATCTTGAGCTAACCTATCAGAGTATCGGTGGTGGAGCTAGGGGCGCAACGGGGCATCTAAATTCCAGTTGAGAAATTACATTATATATATAAAATTGTTATTTTTTATATGTTGAATCCCCTGATACAAGCTTAGAGCTCTTATGTAATATACTCTTCATATTTTGAATTTTCTTAGTTAAAATTCTGATTCTGTCACTATCACTAATTTCTTATAATAACATTGTAATTATTTTTTAAATCTTTATCAGCTTCAAAACAAACTGAATGAGCTAGCAAGGGATGTAGCAACACGAAAAGAAACACAAGTGCAGCTTGGAACAATTGATACACATGAAATAAGGAAACATTCTCACAAATATTACACTTATACTGGTTCTTTAACAACTCCACCATGCTCTGAAATTGTCACTTGGTACATCCTAGGCAAGGTATGAAAAAAATTCTCCTTTGTTTTCTTCTTGTATTTGAGCTTAATTTGCTAGTTATATGAATGCTACATGCACGCATATTGACTAATTCTACGTGTACCTATTATGTCTAATCAACATATGAATCGGGTAACTTTGTCTATCAATGGATAGGTAGAAAGAAATTATCTAGTATTTTTGTCTCGGTTAGAATTTGAACCTTAGACGTCATAGTTCTCAACTCACTTCATCGACCACTACATAATACCTTTGGGTTCTAATCTCATAACTAGTACTTCTTTTGTTATAATTTATATATGTAGTTTGATTGGGCATGAAAATTTGAGGAAAAAAAAGAAATTTTTTTGAAATTTGTGATCTTAAATATATCATGATACTTGTGGCTCTAAGAAAAATCTTGAAAATTGTGATTTTTTTTTAAAAAAAATCATCTTGAAAAGAAATGTAATTGCCACCGGAGGCAAACTCAGGATTTGAAGATTCTGGGTGCACCAATTAACTTATAATAAAAATAGTAAAATTGATGTTGGCCAGGATCGACCCCAGGTCACGGGGTGAATTCTTAGGCTTACACCAGCGACCAAGAGCACTTCTATGCCCTCTAAGGGTGCACTGTTTGTTATATTCAATTTATGTCAGTTTTTCAAGATATATATCCATGTGGTTCTTTTCAAAGTTAACGGGTACACATGTATCCTCACCTATACATGTGGGTTGCCTTTGATTATCACATAAACCTAAACGGAGGGAATATGAGATTTCTTAGTTAGCATTTGATTTACCACACCTTCTCTTCTTTCATTACCATAAGTTTCATTGTAACGATATCCGACCAATACATGCACCGATTAACTCTGTTCATCAATGAATAGATCAAAAGAAATTATCTAGTATTATTTTTGTCTTTGATAGAATTTGAATCTAAGATCTCGTGATTCTCAACTCACTTCATTGACCATTAGACACTTTGTTGGAAGTTGATGTCATAACTAGTACTCTAGTAGTCTAGTACATGTACTCCCTCTGTTTTAATTTATATATATCGTAGTTTGATTGGGCACGAAAATAGTATGACATATCATAGTTAGCATAATCCACTAATTTTGTACTTAAAATAGATGAAATGATAAATAATTTTTTTTTTAAAAAAAATGTGAATATTGCAGGTGAGATCAATATCAAGAGAGCAAGTTGAAGAATTGAGAGCTCCATTGGATCCAACATGCAAGAGAAATGCAAGACCAACCCAGCCCATAAATGGAAGACAAATCCAAATGTATGAAGCCCAACCCAATCTTCAATAAATGTGTGGTATTTGTACAAAAAAATCCCTCATAAAAGACTCCTTTACTTTAAGTTGGCTACTACCTAAAGTCTAATTTTACATAAATACATAAGATATATCAGAGGATATTTTCTTCTTAAATTATGATTACTAATGGACTTGAAATACGAATGAGACTTAAAAGGCTATCATTGTAACAAACAATGCAATAATTTCAATTAGAATAAAGCCCAAAATTGCATAATCATATAATAATTATTGTATAATTTACATAAATCACATAGTGTAAAGGAATTATTATTATTATTTTTTTCTACCCTTTTTTAATTTACAGAAATTCCTTAAAAATATGGTAATTCGAATACATTAATTCAGTAATCCGGATACATTAATTCAATAATTCGGATACATTAATTAGAGTTTTATGTATCAGCGGGTAATATTTAAAGCATGATACATTGAACATAAAGATAATTTATGAATAGGAATTAATGTATCCAGATTACTGAATTAATGTATCCAAATGAAAAGAATGAATTTTTGATTTTTTTTTTAAATGAATGGAAATAATGGAAAATATGATAAATAAAGGAGTGTAATTAGGTAAAAAAAATTGCATGTATGAATTTCGCGCCACAAAATGAAATATGAATTGATTTATGACATTTAAATCAAGAAGCTGGAATATATAGAGGAAATAGTTATAGTTGAGCTAGTTTTTCCTCCTTTGATTTTCTGCCATAGTTAATAAAGCAGAAGCAAAGTATTTTTTTGGGTGTGTGAGCAAAGCCTTATATTGGTAGTTGAAAATATTAGGAGGCTATATATAAGGTGTAGAATCTCTTAATGGTGTGAGGCGTTTTGAAAATTAAATTGTATTGGCTTAAAACATATGATATCACACCTTATTAAAAGTATATTTGGGCTAATAAAATCCAACCACTGGTATTAGAGACCATGTCAACAAGATGAATACGATAGTGTAGGACTCTATTTACTTCCCTTAGCTTAGAGACGCACACATACAAAAAGTTAATTGTAAGCTTTGATTACCATAAAACAGTCGAATGTAGGTGACACCCGATGAATCTCAAAAAATCGACCTATGGAGCGTGGTAATTGGCCTTGGAGCTTAGTTCGAGGGAGAGATTGTTGAGTGTGCAAACAAACAATCACATTAATAATTAAAAAGAATAAGAAGCTACACATATATAAAGTGTAGGATATGTGTGACATCTTTTGGAAAAAAAAATCGTATGAATTTAACCCAATATAAATAATATCACACCTTTATTAAGAATATGTCTTCAACAAATATAGCCCAACATAGTTATTTGATCACTAATATTCTTTCCAAAAGCACTAATACTAAGTCGCACAATTTGACTAATTAATTGATTCCCCATCTTAAAAAGCAAGTAACAAAAGAAGCAATTAATTTGTTTTCAACAATCTCAAGCTTTACAGTTTTCACATTAATTAATCAAACCCATTTAAATGTCAAAAGCTTGTATGACTAAACAATCGTCTGCCTGTCTTGTTTTCTTTGAGAAAACGACATCTCTTGATTACTTATAATTTGAATAGAAAAATATGTTTTTTTTAAAAAAAAAACAAAAATTTCTTGTAATATAAACATACAATAATTATTATTTTTTATAAAAGACTAGAAAATTATTTCTTCGATTTAAAATAAATACACCGACGTGAAAGCATACTTCATGTGCTAAGTCCACAATTCTGCCTCGACAGTCTGTATGATTCCTCCCTATTTGCTGTAAACCTGTTGTTTTAGTTCTTTTTTTTTAATTAATCACTTCGAATTTAATATAATAAAATATCATAAATATATTTTTAAATTTTTCCAATTATATATTATAAAGTCCAAGTGAGGGTCTAGTTTAATGTAAGGAATTTTTTTAGAAAAAATTGAATACATAAAGTTCACTCATTTCACTTTGGAACACCAATAATAGTAAATACGAAATGACTTGTGTTAGGCAAGCATATGAATGGACCAATATCATTTCTCCCTTCTACAAACAAACCAAAAAAACTGTAATATTTTCTGCTTTTAAGAATGCGATCTAGTGAATAATGAAGTACGATAAAAATTATAAAATTTTAATATCAATAGAAATAAAAGTATTAGATGATTTCTTTTGATATTTATGATGGTGAAAAAATAGTAATATACTTACGTGCAAACTTATCTAAAACACAATGATTACAATAATAATATACCCAGTGTAACTTCATAATTGGAGTATGAAAATGATAGGGTGTACGTAGACTTTACCTCTACCTCGTAGAGATAGAGAGATTATTTTCGATAGACCCTCAATTTAAAAAAACAGTAACAACAATGAAATAATACAAAATAAAAAATAATACACAACATATAGGGAAAAAATAACAATAATAAAAAAAGACAATAGCCAAATCAAAACAAACAAACACAAGTGATAACCGAAATATAAAAAAATAAGAACTAAAAAAATATTGCTACCTAAAAGACCATGATTATATAAAGAATAGTGTAATATTTTCCACCAAAGAAATCCAATTAGTAGTGGAGTCCTTGTTGTACCAACCATAGTATCTTACTATCTTTGTTTGTATTCAAATTCAACAAATGAAACCGCGCACTTTACTCTTCAAGTGAACTTTTTAATACAAACTTAAATCTAACTCAGAATATATCACATTTTATCATTTAATAACAAGTATCACATAATTCTGTCAATCAAAAAATTATCAAAAGGATTGTTTGGTAGAATGTATTAAAATAATGAAAAATAGAATGTATTAGTTATGCTTATATTAATTATGAATAGAATTTTTGTTATGCATTGTTTGGTTTATTGTATTTAAAATAGCATGTATTGCATAGAAATATTTATTTACAAAAATATTGTCAATAATTACAGTGAAAAAGATGTAAAAAAGATTTTAAGGAGTAATTGAATATTTAATCATGCAATAGAGTGTATAACTAATTAATGCATGCATTAATTTTGCTAATACACTTTATCAAAGACTCCTAAAAGTTTTATCTCGATTGAGATCTCAACATGAAATTTCATGATTCTCAAATTAGACGTCACAAAAGAATACTAGACACTAGATAAAAATAATAAAAAAACAAAGCAAAAACAATTATTTCCAAATTTCATTATAATATTCTAAACTAATAGAAATAGTAAAAATTTACAAACCTTCACCCCAAAGCCAAAATCTATTTACAATATATGAAAAAACCTATCCTATTATTGAAAAGGTCAAAAATAAAAAAGCAAAGGAGAAAGGGGAAAAAAACATTTTTATATAAGAAAAATAAATTCCAAAAAAGTAGCATTTTTTTTTACCTGAAACTTAACCGAATATATGAAAAAAGGCCGTTAATTTTCCTGCCAAAAGTCCAACGCCTTTTTCACAACTTCTTTCTATTGGGACCCACTTAAACAACTGCGTTGATTTCGTCGCCTCCCCATGATTCCGAATGCCGGCCGGAAGCAAACCGTTTCATCCCTCCTAAACCAGCCGGTTCAGAAAAAACCGGCTCAGCACCAACCGGAGCTCCTCCGCGAGTTTTCCCTACGCTCACACTTTTGCTCTTTCTCATTGGTTTCATCGGCTCCGCCGTCGACCTTGAACCTAGCGTTTTATCTGTACTAGACCTCGCCGGCTTTTTGTTACTCCGGCTGGATCGGAACATTGATAGTAATCGGGAACAGAATCCGGCTTTGCGTTTCTCTTCATTTTTGCTTCGTGATTTCTTGAGTGAATTTTTTTCACATTTTTTCGATTTTTCCGATGATCGTCGGCTTCGTGATCTGCGTTTAGATCTTACTCTTCCCATACAAGATACCTTCGGTGACGACGGTTCCGTAACCGAAGCCGTTTTCAATGTGGATTCAGACCGCTTCGCCGGAAAAAGCCTTATGTTCGCCGGTTTACAAGTTCGGCGTTTCGAATCGACGTAACTAGTCTTCTGAGTCTTCGGAAATCCAATAATCGAAGCCTTACTTTTCAAAGTCGTCGAAAATCTCTGCGAACTCGAATTTGAACCTGGATTCAAGTTCATCGTGTTTGGACCAATACCTTTCGTAGACTGTTTACGGTCCAAAAAGGCGTTCCGATCGAACCAATCGAACTCAGCATCTTTCGAAAGCCAGTACGATTCCGGCGGAAAATCAGGCAGATGCTCCGGTTGCTTCTCCTCGTCATCCAAATCGTCTTTCACACGTTTTTCGCCGTCGACGGCGCCGTCAGCCAAAGTCTCACATGCAACTTTCCGGTCACTTCCGCCGCCGGCACAGGCCGAAACTAGAGTCTCCAGATCAACTTGAGGCATTCTAGAGAGAGAAAGTAGAAGAAATTCTAGAGAGAGAGTGAAAATAGTAGAGTAGGAACGAAAATAAATGTGAAAGGAAGAAATCCTAAGGCGATTGGAGTATACGGAAGTAGATATTTATAAATTGAAAAATAAAATGAATTTGATTTATTTTTATATTTTATTATTAATATACTCTTCCATTCCAAAATAATTATCCATTTTCCTTTTTCAAATGATAATTTAACTAATATTCAAAATTTAATTAAATTAATATTTGATAGAGATGAAGTATAGTTATTATTGTTGTTTTAATTATTTTTTTGTTAATAATTAAAAATAATATTTAAAATACTGATCAAAGTTCACATGGTTTGAATTGCAAAAAATAACAATAACATTACTCACTTTAATTTTACAAGTTACCTCAAATTTTATTAAGTGAAGAATTTATTTTTGATAAATTCTCGATAATAAGAAATAATATATTAAATAATAATGGACCAATGGGGTTCTTTTTCTAGAAGGTGAAGCTCATTTTTGCCAAAATGAAAGTGAACCAAATAGAAACTTCCAAAAGTTTTTTTGTTACTTTTTGAGATAGTCAAATGATTTGATGAACTTTTTGTACATTGTTTACTATGAATCTGTGGGACACTTTGGAATATTTTTTATTTGTGTTTGAATAAGGTGCTGAATTTTAAGATTGTCTTTTTTATATATAGCAAAATAATAATAATGAAAAGTGAAGTTAGTTATAAGAGGGACAATCGTATTTATAAATTAGTGTAATACAATATTTGTAAAAAAATGATTTAAGAGATCTTTAGTTCAAATGTCATTAACTTGTTAAGTTTTAAAGTATTCAAAATTGTGTTTTGTGTTTGTCATTACTACTTTTTGAGTAACTAATGAAAAATTGTTATTATGATTATTATGCTTTAATCCTACAATTGGTGTTTGTATCTAATTGCACTATTTTTGTAAAGTCGACTAAATTTCATGAATTTTCAATTTTTAATTTTTAGTTAGTCCAAAATATTTTTTTAATGTATGGTGCTTTTTTATTTGCCCCGACATGAATAATACATCTAATTCACGTGGGAGAAAATAGTGAGACATCACAATCATCTTTTCAATCGAAAATCAAATACTATCTATCGAGGAGAAGCGATGCACCATCATCAATGTATGGTAGATTTTTTTTTACAGAGTTTCACGATGAAGTGTGAAGAGGTGTTGGCTAGCAACAACAAAGGAGTTGATGGTAGTGCACCACTTCCCTCAATTGAGAGTATTTGATTGAAAAGATGATAGTGATGCTTCACTATTTTCACCCACGTGAATTTGATGTATTATTCATGTTAGAACAAATGAAAAACACCATACTTTAGAAATATTCAAAAAAATATTTTGGACTAACTAGAAATTGAAAATTGAAAATTCATGAAATTAAGTAGTCGACTTTACAAAATAGTGCAATTAGAAGCGTCAATTTGTATATTAAGCAATTTTAACTTTTTTCGCGAGTGAATTTTTTCCTCTTTATTCTTTTATAATTTCCCCTTTTTCATTTATTATTTAAACATTTATATCAAAGTAAATCATATACTTGTACCAACAATCATAACATAATAATTTTAAAATACTTGTTATTGGAGTTGCCAAAGCCAGCAATCAATAATTTGATTATTAGCAATTGATTAGATTAATTAAATACAATAATCAGATATGTATGACTTCTGTTAGGTACCAAATTTGGCGTGTTAGAAGTACTTTTTAGTGGAATTAGGTATCAGTAGATGTTAATTGTTTTAAAATTCTAGCCATAAGAATTGAAAGAAAATAAATTTTATTTTACTAATGAATTTTAAAATTGACATGATAAACTTGGAGGTTGTGACTTGTGACCAATAAACCCAATAATTGGGAGAGGAAAGTCTTAATAAATTCTAAAGAATTTCTGAGGTGGTTATTATAGATAGGAATAATAATTATTGATTGAGTTTAACTTAAATAAGATGGTGGTGACTTCTTTAAATTTTGAATATCCTTGACAAAATTTTGAGCTCTACCCTTGATCTATATAAGTATTTTTAATCTAAAGTGATGAAATTTTTGGTTCTCGGTGATATCGAACAATGATACTTGTATTGCAAAAAATGTCCGTCTATAAAGCCCGACATGCTTTCAGCCCAAAAGAATCGATCACTATCCAACTGAATTAGTGGAAGTCCTATTTAGAGACCTATAAAAAATCATGCCTTTCAAACCTAACGTAATGTTATCTTTCAATTTTTTTAAAAAAAAATAAACAAATGAAGGTTTGGGGTTAGGAAAAAAGATGGAGTGCGCCTCGTAGAACACATGTACGACACAATCAAGTTGCTTGCGCAATGGATCTTTTTAAATTAAATCTATATAGATAAAGAAAGCTCCAAAATAAATATCAAACATTAAATAAAAAAAAATAATTTCTCAAAATTAGCTTAAATTGATAGAAAAAAAGAACACCAACCAAATTGATTTGGTAAGACATTTGTCAAACCAACAAGTAATTAGCTGGGTAGAGCTAGCTAGACAACTTTAAATGTGGAATACGTCAATAATCACACAACATTAAAATAATATTTACTTTGTAATTATTTACTTAGTCTAAAATATTTTAAATATTTGGCCTTATATTAGCTTATAGGTTTTTATTTTAGGAATTAAGTTGATGTACTCTTAATTATGAATGAAAGAAGTCTACATATGTTAGGTACAACAATTAGGCATTAGCAATAACAAAACTCAATTGTCTAGCTTTAATTGACCTTAATTTCATCATAAATCTTTCTTTAGAAAGAGTCTCGTTATTTTTAATCTTCAAAAAGACTAATTAATTAAAACTAAACCACTATTAATTCAGTCAACCTCACTAGATAGTAGTATTAGTTTTAGGTCAATTAAAATGATGGGGAACATAGTAACAACAATAAGTTACGCCACAAAAAAATATAACGCGATTTCTTTTTATTTGTCGAAGTTTTACCAGATAAAGTTACTTAGTATTTGTGTTGATAGCAGATACTTGTGAAGTTAATCGGGGTGGTGTAAGTTGGCTGGACACTATGATTAAAAAAATTCTTTTTTTTTTATAATAATTTGGTCTTCAGAATCGAGGGCGAAAGCAACTTTATAACATTATATTCATTTGAACTCAATACTTTAAATATAAAATTCAAATTTATTTATAAAAATTTCACTAAAATTACATTAAATAGTATGTTTGAACTCATAACTTTAAAATTATAATAGTTTCAATATCAACATCATTAACAATCGAACCCATAAAATTTAAATTTTGGATCCGTCTATATCTGCAACCCTAATCCTAATAATTAAAATTTGTACCACACTCAATTCTCATTAAAAAAAATGCTCTTTATCAAAGATTTTTTTCATTCCCCAAACTCCAAAAAGTTGGGATATTTATCTTTTATATCACCACTTGGTGAAGCCATAGAACTTAGAAGACCTAAGAAGTCTATATAATAAAGTCACAAAATGAAGAAGAAATTAAAAGAAATTTATTAGGAACCTCTGATTTTATATTTTACCTAACAAAATTCTTAAGAATATTTCGAGAAGAAGTTTATAGAGTTGTAATAAGTACGTAAGCAATGGCAAAGACTAGAGTTTTCAACTTATTTATTTATTTCTCTTTGACAAGATTTTGAATTTATCACTAAGTAGGGTTGTTGGCACAGTACGATTTTGAAAATTTGAGTTTTAAATTTTTAAAATTAATTTATTATTATAATACTAAATTAATTTGATATGATTTTTAAAAAAATTAGTTTGTAAAATATAACAAGCTGATAATTATAATTCGTTCCATTTCGAGTTATGTAAAATAGAAATTTATGATTTCAACAATAATATAGGAACTTTTTCATGCTTTTTTGAGTAATTTAGGCCTTTCGTTACTTTACATTAAGATTAATTAAACTATTAGTTATAGAGTAATATAATATATATGAATTGTTTTATATAATTAAATATTTTGATATGATATTCAATGTTTCAGTATTTTTTTTAAAATATCAAACACCATCTTTTAAGTATATACTGAATATCATAATATTAAAATTAAAGCGTTCAATTTTTTAATTTTGATATTATAATATAGTATTTAACGAAATATGTACACCGTCATCTCGATGTCAAGTCAACAAGGATATTTTTTTTTATTAATGGTAAGAAATGTAAGTACTAGTTAGGCAGAATTTATTTGTATTTTACTACTATTTTCTTGTTTTGGTCTTGCTATCATTAGCTTTGTTGACTTAAAGTATAATTTCGAACAAAATAGAAAAACAAAAATAGTGTGTGAGAAAAATCAACTTTTCATTGATTAAAAAAAACACGAGCTAGGAAAATATTCTATCTCTTCTTTCTTTTCTTTTCTTTTTTTCTTTTAAAGAATATATTATAAATTCAAATTTTCTAAGAAGAAGAAACTATAAAAGTCAAAGAATGTCCTAAAAATTCTATAAAAGGCTACTCAAATTGCAATTTGGAAAAACAACAAAATTTGTAAGTATAAAAAACATGATGAAGTTGAGAATAGAGATCTACTGAAAATAAGGACAAGAATAAAATATTTATAGTTTTGGTATAGGGTTATTAATTAAAAAATACATTTAAATTATTTTATTTTTCGAATTTCATACCTGAATTATAACCAAATGTTTAATATTTATCGAAATACACCTTAACAATATGTTGTTCCTTTTTTTTTTTCTTATCTAAAATATCACCATCATTCAGCTAAAAAAAAAAAGATGGTCAATGTGTGTTGTGATAAACATTTTGTGATAGCTCATATAAAAAACTTGTACACCTGATAGTTTAAGTATGAAATTTAAAAATCAAGATATTTTAGGTGCGTTTTTTGACTTTTCGCTCTTTAAGTTTGAATAAGTTATGACAAAATTAAATATGACCACCAACCCCATTTTACTAACTAAACTTATTTTGATTTGCCCAATTTAAATCATTTAAAAGTTGTTGATTAATGAGAAACTTCGCTAAAATATATTTTTATTTGATATTATGTTATATATAATCATAATAATTTTTTTCATCAAATACTTAACAGACTATGAAATTTTGGTAAGAATTGAACGAGTGAAGCTATAATCTGCATTTTAAGCATATTTCAATTTAATCTAAAATGAGCATAGTATAAAAAATCAAACCAAACTGATCAAATTCAATTTTTCAGTTTTGATTTTAAAAATTCGGTTCTCCAATTCGATATTCAGGTAAAAATTGCAACTTTTCCGTACCAAAATTTTATTAAATAAATTTAAAAATAATATTTTAAATTATATATAATTATATATTCCGATCCAAAACATTTTAATTTTAAAACTAAGGTCCAAACCCAGTTTAACCCAATCCCTATTTGCATTTGGTGCCCTAAATCAAAACTCCAAAAATCTGATTGATTCACTTCTCTCACTCTCACCGGCGCAGCAACCGTCGGCGACCGCCAGGAAGCGGCGCAGGTGTATCTCTCAGTCTCTTACTCCCACTCTCATCGCTCAGTTTCTCTTCTCAGTATATTTGCAGTAGTATCAACTGTTTTAGGTAGTTTACACAAGTACCTTGTTGTTGGTTTATTCTTGAATTGATACTGTATTTTCCTGAAATTTTGGCACATGAGAATTTGATTTCTGCCATGGAAACTGAACTAATAGTTATTCAGACAGAAAGTGCCGTATTCAATTCTTAAATTGATCTGTTGGAGTTTGTGTTTAGGAGTTCAAGTGAGTTGAACATTAGATATGGACTTCTGATTGTGCGAATTTAAGTCCAGTGGGTTCAGGTAGGCCGAAGAAGTATTGAGGGAGTATGGCATGTACATTGAGGATTTGGTTTGAATGCTACATGAAGAACATAAGCCACATGACGAAATGGGAAGACTACATGGCTTTGGCTGAGTGGAGTCTTGTGTCGATCATAGTATTAGCATATTCATGTAGTCTTTCGTTTTGGGTTTCTGATTATCATCTGTGGTTTTACTGTGTTTAGGTGACAACATCTTGTTGTTAATGTTAAGGTTTCTTGCATATATGCTCCGCACTACTTTGCTATTAGGTATCATGGCTTTCTTTTAATTACTGCTTTGATTTGCTTGAGCCAAGGGTCTTTCGGAAACAACCTCTCTAACTCGGAGAGGTAGTGGTAAGGTCTACTTACACTCTACCCTCCTCAGACCCCACTTTGTGGGATTTCATTGGGTTTGTTGTTGTTGTTGGTCAAAGGTCTATTAAATCTCCATTGTTCATGCTTTTCTGTGTAAAACTTTGGTTCAGGAGCTGCTTTGTCTGCCATTTTCAAGAGCTCTTATTGATTATATTCCATCATTATGGATGCTCCGAATGAACTGAGCTACAAACCACCCCCAGAGTTTGAGGAGGTCAAAAGGGATTCACTTATCAATCTGAACATTACAGACTCAACTGAGCTCTGGCTTATACAGTGGCCCTTTAATCAAGTAAGATTCATGAGAATTTTTTGTTCTTCCACTTTTAGGATGTAATAAGGTGCTTTCTTTTTTTCCCAATCATTCAAGTGACAATTGGAAATAATAGCTAGGGATGGCAACAGGGTGGTGTGGGTGTGGTGCGGGGCAGGGTGGGTCAAAGCCTTAGTTTTTAAAAATTGGTCTCCTCCCTTCTTGTGTTTTACTGCTTCTTGTTTGATAAAAATCTCAAATAACACAGAAGTTTTTCTTGCCTGTATCATTTTATATGTCACTTGCCTAAAAGTTAGGAAAAGATTTATATACATCTAGCTATGGCTGGCACTTTGAAAATTTTTTCTATTGCACAAACTACAAATTGGTGTCTAGGTGAAAAGTTTCAAACTTTTGGAGAAAAGGTTCAAGAAAAAAACTTGTTTGATAAGGCCAAACTGGTAGATTTAATAAGTATTTATAATTTCAAGAGGAGCAAGAAGTCATATTTTTAAAGTTCTAGTATGACAAAATAGAGGTCACAAAAAAAGGAAATTAACTTTGCTTTCAATATCAATGTGCAAAATTCACTCTTGCCTTTAATTTGTTCAAGTAAAATCATTAGTATCTCTCCTTAGTTCAACAAACTTTATTTTATTCTAACAAGTTAGTTTTAGACTTCAAATTCGATATTCCACGTTGATCTGTAACGTCGGCCAATAATTTATAGACAATACCTTACTCTATGTATGTGGTCATCAAAAAAAAACTTACTCTTATGTATGTGGTAGTAATAACATAAGTGGGGCAAGGCAGGGCGGGTTGAGAATTTTGTGGGTTTGACTAAACCCGCCTTGCCCCATTGCCATCCCTAGTAATAGCGGAACAAGTTCTTTAATGTATGTTAGTGTATATAAGATGATATTTGTTGGGATTTTTTCTCACGTTATCATAATCTAGTGAACACTCTTACGTTATTATAGTCTGATGTACATTATTGTCTCTTTCTTTTTCTTTTTTTTTATCCATGAGATCTTATTTACACATTTAAAGAAGGTATGAATTTCTTTCATCATACGACAACAACATACCTCGTGCAATCCCACAAGTGGGGTCTGGGGAGGGTGGTGTATACACAAACTTACTTTCGATAGATTCTCGACTCAAGTAAAGCGTATAAAAAACAAGTATATAAATAAAATACAGTAGCGAAGAAGTCATGCGAAAAACAATGAGAATAGAACAATAGAACAATAGAACAATAGCAACACCAAAATAATACGATTACCGAAGGAAATGAAACATTAGGTAATACTAAAATCGAAGAATAAGATAGTAAGAGAGTAATAATAACAATACTAAAAATGGTACTGGACAAAGCTTGACCTATTAACCTTTTATTCTAATCCTCTACTTCCATATCTTCTTATTTAGAACCATGTCCTCATCAAGTTGCAGGTGAGAAATGTCCTATCTAACTACTGCTCCCTCAGACTTCTTTAGTCTACCTCTCCTTACATCCACTATAGCCAACCTCTCTCTCCTCACTGGGGCATATGTGCATCTTCTCTTCCTCTACCTCTCCTTACATCCACTATAGTCAGCCTTTCACTCCTCACTAGGGCATCTCTGCTTCTTCTCTTCTAGAAGATAATTTTCTAATCCTTGATTTGATGTTTCATTTGGCAAGTGAGAAAGGGAAAGGATGGAAAATGATCACGAAATGGAGCAAATAAGAGATTTTAGGGAAGAAAATCAGATGCCATGGTCTCTAAGTGAAAATTGGTTTGGCAAAGGAATAAAGATTGAGTCAATAGTGTCCCTCACATAGGTGAAAAACTAAGTTGCTCGGACTCCGGTGCAGATGTTCGAGACGGATGCGAATCTGAGAGTCGGGTTTGGCAAAATCTAAATTTTAAGATTTGGGGATACGAATCTGAGTATGGATACGGGTGCGGGGATTCGGCTAAAAATATTCAATATTATAAAAATATAGTTATAAAGATAAAGACATTCTTCCCTTCAAAAAAAAAGAAAGTCATTCAAGACTTTCCACCAACTCTCCTTACAGATCATTGCTACTGTCTACCATAAGTCGGAACACAATTTCTTGAATATTTAGCATCTCTCTGATTGGCTTGAAACATGAAGCAACGAATACTGACCAAGAGGAAAAGTATCTTGGTCAAAGTATCTGATGTGGGTTGACCGAATCCCACACGTATCCCGCACCGGTCTGATGTATCTGATGTGGGTTGTCCATGGACTCTTGGTCAAAGCATCTGATGTGGATTGACCGAATCCCACACGTATCCCGCACCCGTCTCGTGTCGACACGGGTGCGGCAGCAAAAACAAAGAGTCCGCGCAACTTAGGTGAAAAATACCCAGTTAATGAAGAGATTTTCTGTCTCTCTCTATTTCCTTTTCTAGGACAAGCCATGTAAAAATTCCCATCCTTGCCTAGTTTGTCAACAAAGAGAGAGTTTACTTATGAGATTTACTATGATTTTGAACAGAATGAGAATGATTCTTAATGTTGGGTGTGCGCTTGAGGTGGTTAATATATTTTTCAGTCCATGTCACTTACATTGGTTCCGAGTTATGACATTTCCAATTGGCTATCCAGCATCCAGGTCTTGATGGACAAGAAGTTTCGTTGAAGCTCCATCATGATGGGTGTATGGGCAGCTTTGAGGATTCATCTGGCAAGTATAGTCTTAAGAATAACATTTACATCTAATGTGTTTGTTTCCCCACCTCAACACCTCTAGTTTTCATAGAAACCTTTTTAAGATAATGAAAGACACTTTTAATTTCTTAACGTCTTGCTCAATGATTGTTTTTTTTTTTGTAACAGGTAAATCATATGAAGTGGTTAGTTGTAGAGCGCAGGACCCAGATGCGGTGGTCTTTCTATCTTCTGATTCTGAGCCAAAAATTGGTAACTCTTTAAGTTCCTTTGCATTTTGCTGTCCATTTGTCTGCTTATTCACTCATGATTCGCAACACTCAAAACACGCAATTCTGCAATGTCCCTTTGGATATGTCATTTCTATTTCTTCTTTGTGATGTTGGTCAAGCCAAAGCTTTTCTATTGACAGTTGAAGCGTCATACTTCATAATCTTGCTGTACAAACCATTATGTTGTACTATGCATTGTTGTCATGTGAGTACTGAAGCTAATGTCACTCAATATTTTTGATGATTTCAATTTAATCTACCATGTCCACATATGACATACTTGTTCTGTTTGCATGTTGAAAATTTACTGCTCTCTCTTAGTTGTGTGGAACTTGTATATAATCCTACTACTAATGCTCTTCTGTTCATATTTTTGGTAGAACTTATTGTTATTCCTTATTCCTTAATGTAAACCTCTATATGATCCAAATGCTGCTACTTTCCCATACAAGAACAAAATTAAGGCGTTTGAGCAGATTTTGACAATGATCTGTTTTGAAGTTGTTATAGTGAGCAATATAAAGAACTTTACAAATGCACCAAAATATATCTGCGCCTAGATTGTACCTATGGGCCTATGACTCCAGCTTTTATTTTTCGAGGAAATTGTTCTTGGAAAGAGCGCACACAGTGTGAAGCATGAACTGAATTCAAACAGTATAATCATATGTCAGTTAGTGTCCACTTCTTCAAGATCGTCTCTGATGGTTAAGCATAATGTTTTTTTTTGCACAAAGACTATCTTGTTTACGGCACTATACTATGATCCTTTTACTTTGAGATTCAACTCTTTTTCCCACACTGTTATAATTGTTGAGCATCATGAGAGATGGTTTATTGAACCAATTATGATGCTTTTGCCTGTTTTGGCAGCTGGCAAAATTTCACGGCGTGTTTCCCTTATCCATTACCCAGAACCAAGTGAACTTAAACAGAACAGCATAAACTTGAAGCAGATGATGGCTCAGAGGTCGTCTGCTACTACATTGACCAATTCGTCTCGTCGCTTTGCAACTCCTACTCAAAGTACTAGGACACGGAGTATTATGCGATCAGGGAGTTCATCCAAATCTACCAAGAGAAAACACGGTGATGGCGGCCCTAAAAAATCCAATTGCCAATCTGTGCAAGATTCAGGCAAAAGTGGTCATAGTGCATTGACCTCTTCAGGGTCCTTTGATCAATCTCAAGATCAAAAATCAAAGAAGAAAAGGAAAATTGTTGGTTGAAGTGTTGTGAATCGAATTCTTTTTGGTTAAAGAATCTCTTTTTAGCTGCCCTAGTACAATTGAGCGCTTTAACCATTCAGCCATGAACTCGAGCACTTTCTTATTCATAAAGATTATAAGCTTGATCAGATCGATTCTTCTTCTGCGACATTGATTTCTCTCTTATGTTAGTTGTAGAACAAATGTTATGAGGTTTTTGCGCCATAGCTTGGGTGCCTTGTTATGATTTTATGTATACGTTTTGACCTGCTGGAGATTAATCTCCCAGTGGAATATCCATAGAGACAAAGTTTTGTTGATACTCAAAGTATCAAATGTTATTTATCTTTGTTTTAAAGTATCAAGTGTAGTTAGACAATATGAACCTTCTAGATGGTTTGTACACATGAGCTAATGCTTCTTCCATTATTCGTTAATTTGAAACCATAATTACTTGACTTTTTGTTATACAAATTCAAATCAATCAAACTGTCTCAATATAAATATCAAATAAAAAACTTAAAAAATATATAACAAGATAGTTGACTTGACTCAAACTAGTCCGACACAATTAGTAAACAAGAAAACAAAGATAATATGAGTTAGTAAAGATTAAAGAAGTAAAGGTGAAAGTATATAGATAAGTAACCAGGCTGGGTAATGATGAGATGGTCGGGATTCTTTTATCTTTTATCAAAGATTTTATGTTCAAATTCTGAATATAAAAAAAATTATATTAATAGTATTATCCTTTAAAATAAGTCCTGTAAAATGAATTTAAATTATTTGAATTTCAATATAAACAGAAATCAAAATTATGCACACCACCTTGGACTTCTTTGTTGTCACTATTTGTTCATATACCGTGTACTAAAGCCACCACATAAAGTTGATAATCCCAAATTCCAAGAATATGCTTAGTTTGAAAAGAAAATATGTCTCTTTGGTAAAATAATTATTTGACATTTATTGATTCGACTAATTTAGATTTATTTTGCGTATGAAAATTTTAAGATTTTTTTTTATCAAAGATTTTTTTACTTTTGGAGCTTGGATCGAAAATATGTGGTTAGTGATGGAGTTAGGAACTCATCCGTTCTACCACATCGATTGGTGATGCATCTTCTGTTTATTTTACGTAACATAATTTGACTCGTTATAAAATTTCATAAACGTATGAAGATTCTTAAAACACGTCAAATATCATGTGTGACTATAAGATTAATTTTGTATTTATATTTTAGATGTGTCATAATATTTGTGTGGCTGAAAAAATTTGTTTAAAAAATAAGAGGGAAAGTTCAGAATTAAACAATATATTATTCTCTTAAAAGTAATATATATCGCATAAAACGAAATCGAAAAAGCATTACTTTTTTAGAATAAAGTTCTGATTTTGCAACTATTTGCTTATACACGTTTGGTGGAAGTGTGGACAGTGCTTTATTGGGAAAAATAAAGAAATATATTATCATTTGATTTATGAATTTAAGTTTATCCTCTCCTCTTTTTTTCTTTTTTTTTTTGTGGCTATTTTGGCTATTTGGTGTTTGTTATTGAAATTTCGACTAAATTAGAATTCTGTACTGCAAAATTGATTTCTAATACTCTCAACATTTCTTTTTTTCATTTGTAAGGGTTAAAATCCAAGATTTTTGGTTAATGTGGGGCGAGTCAAACTATGTTACAATAATTATATTGGTCAATTTAAGTTAACGAATATATTGTATTATAAAAGGTTTAGTCATACAGAATATATCAAATTTCATAGTTAAATAGATATTTAAAGATAAATTTTTAAAATCCTTTTTTTTACTTTATTCATACTTTTTCACTTTTTTTGAAGTGTGGGGCAAACGGATCTGATCAAATTTTATGGTCAAATAGGTATTTGAAGACAACTTTTCAAAAATATGGTTAAATTTAATATATATTTTCAAAATATGGTCAAATTTTATATTCAAACAAATATTTAAAAATAACTATTCAAAATCTGGTTAAATTTTATGATCAAACATATAATTGAATATAAATTTTCAAAATATAGTCAAAGTTTATGGTCAATTAGATATTTAAAAATATCTTTTCATAATCTGATCAAATTTCATAGTCGAATCAATATTTGAAGATAAACTTTCAAAATCGGATCAATTTTCATGGTCAAACATAGATTTAAAGATAACTTTTCAAAATATGGTCAAATTTAATATATATTTTAAAATTTTGTTAAGTTTCATTGTCAAATAGATATTTGAAAATAACTATTCAAAATTTGGTTAAATTTCATGATCAAACAAATATTTGAATATAAATTTTCAAAATCTGATCAAAATTTATGGTGAATCGGAATTTGAAGATATTTTATTTCTCAAAATCTGGTCAGATTTCATCGTCAAATAGATATCTGAAAGATAAATATTTTTTAAATCTAATGCAATATCTATGGTCAAAGGCTAATTAAGTTATTACGGATAAAAATGTTTCATTTTCACTTGGAGCAAACAAAAGTTGGGCCTATTGTATGAAGTCCATGATAGCTAACTTGTTGGGCTGGGGGATTTAGGCTAAAAGTTGAACTGATTTAGGCTAAATATGTAATTTAAATTAATTCATAAAATTTTTATTAAAATATTTTTAATTTTTAAATTTAATATGTTATATATATAATCATAATAAAGAATAAAAAAATTATTAGATAATTAAACAAATTATAAGAAAACAACCAAACAAATCATAAATTTTGAAGTTAGAACTTGAAAAAAATGAGTTTTTTTAAGTTGTGATTTGGACCGTAGGTGCGATGATTTATTTCACGAATGAGGTCCCTGGTTAAAGTTCAGGATGGCCCAGCTGCGCCAGGAAAAAGAATAGAAGAAGCATCTGACTACTTCATGCATGTTCCACTTGGCTCAAGGGATATAGCTCAATTGGTAGAGTTCTGCTCTTGTAATTGAAATTTAAAGTTGTGTTTGGACATACATTTTACTTGAAAAAAGTCGGAAGTTTTGAGAGTGAAGAACTTGAAAATATTTGAATATTAGATTTTCATAATTTGATCAAATTTCATAGTCAAACAAATATTTTTGAAGATAAATTTTTAAAATTTGATTCAAAAATCTACGATCAAACGCTAAGCAAGAATTAATAGAAGTTGGGAGGATTGACCTTTGACTCATTACTTATCCATATATTAATTTTAATCTGTATAAATTTAATTCAATTTGTTCATCCAATTCATTTTACTCCCCTAATTTCTAAAGAGATTTTAAATATGATATCCATATGAAAGGTCCATTATTCTTTAGGAGTGTTGTTGTTGTCAATTTAGTGACAATTTTTAACTTCCAACATTCTTGATAATTGACAACTTTTTTGTCCCTTCTCATAAGCATTAATCTACTTGTCCCTATGCTTCTAAGAATGTTGACATTTATAATGTCAAGGCAAATGTCATTTACTACTAAAGTCACCTATAAAGTTTAGGCTATAAATAAATAATATTTTTCCAAAGAGCGTGCATATTCACGAGGCCTATTTATATCTCCCATAAATTAAATGGGTAAAAATGAAAAGATATAAAAAAAGAAAGTAAAGAAGATAATTTTTTAAAAAAATTATGCAATAAATATGTTAATATTTACTCTTGATATTAACTTCACGAGGTTTTATTTAGTTGACCTTTAAAAGGACAATAATTAAAAAGGAAAGGAAAATTTATGAAGATATTCCAAGTTTGTTGGATGGATTTGGTTATAAAATAAAGTAATGTCCTTGTTATTAAATATAATTTTTGGCATTGATCTTAAATTCTTAATAAATAATATCAAAAATCAATTTTTATGAACAATATATTCCGTGTGATAAATAAAAAGGAATGTGGTAAAATACAGGGAATATGTTCGGTGATGTAGGTCGTTTAATTGGATGACACGTGCATATATAATATTTAAAATAAAGAATTTAGCTTTAAATTTCGATTGTGTAGGTCGTTAGTGATTAGTTCAGTCACATCTATAGATCCGCTACTTCAAAGGCATTGCCTCACTTAGATCATGGCATGAGGGACAAATGTGTCACGATGACATTGTTATGGCCAAACTATTAGCAGTAGGGGTGTACATGAATCAGATTGGTTCAGATTTTTTACAAACCAAACCAAATTATTTGTGTCGGGTTATTAAATTTATAAACCAAACCAAATCAATAAAAAATGGGTTTTTCAATATCATTTTTTCTCGGTTTTTTTGAATTTTTCGGGTTTTTTCGGGTTTTTCAGATTTTCTCGGGTTTTTCATAGTATCTAATAAAAAGCACAGTGCTTCTTAAAAAGAATTCTAGTACAAAATATTAACATATAAGATGGAGGCATAACACTGTTTGAAGTTTTAACTTTATAATATAACTTTATAAGATAGGCTTTTTTGTATATTATTTAGATGGGCTTCTCAAGTCCAAATTTAAATGTAAGAAAGAAAACAAAAATTATGAATTTTTTTAAAAAAATATTTATAAATTATATTTTAATAAATATTTTTATGTATAACATAATTTAAAAGTAGTATATCTATAATCGGATCGATTTGGGTTCGGTTTGACTTTTTTTAGTTAAAACCAAACCAATCCTATATGGTCGGATTTTTTTTCCAAACACCAAACCAAGTCTAACCAAACCACTAATCAGGTTTTTTTTCCGATTTGATTCGATTTGTCGGTTTGATGCAGTTTATCGATTTGCCCTGTACAGCCCTAATTACCAGTATACATGGCCGCTTCTACCACTTCACAGTAAGTACTCAAACAGTACTAGTTGTTGAAACTGTCACTTTTTATTGCCACTTGCTTCTAATTACTATGTCATTATCTTGATCCCAAACGGAAATCTAATCATTTCACCAACGAATTAGCTTCATTAGCCCTTCCTCCTTTATTCTCTTTACCTCCTAATTTCTTGAATTTTCGCGGTGAGCTCATTTGATTTAAGAATTTCAACGGGCTACGAGCATTAATATCGTCAAATTCACAAAGAAAAGTCCGAGATTTTTGGTTAATCTTAAAATTTTGAATAACAACTTTTTAATCAAAACTTTTCATGAGCCCTCAAACATTAATAACTTAATTTGATTCTTCACGGAATATCTTCAACAACCTACAAGCATAAATATTGTCAAATTCAGAAGTTTATTTTACTAATTCAGAGCAAATATACCAATCTCATAAATATGTCACGACTGATCACGATAATGACCTTTATATGCTCAATTATTAATGGGTAACATCATCATATTTCTGACTCTTGTTAGAGTTTTATTTTTCCCCGTAAAATCAATAAAATGTTGAGATATGAAAGTGGTGTTTAAAGTATATAAGACAAAAATGAAGGGCTTCTTACAAAAATTTACCCTTAACATGTTTCATTCGAAATTTTCGACCGTTGGGTCCCGTTATAAGGACAGTCATAACCGTTGATGTTGTTATTATTATTTTCCTCAAACTGAAAAATTCCCACTTTCATCTTCTTCAAAAACCCAACAACAACCAAATGCAAATCCTTGTCTGAAACCCCCAACCCCTACCCCCACCCCACCACCCCAAATCAATGGGTTGTGTATCATCCAAACTCTTCAAAAACGAATTCAAGCAAGAAAATTTGAACAAAAATGGTGATGATTACCCTGACCATGTAGTTTCTTTAACTTCAAGCACTTATGGTGTATTGAATCTTGAAAAAGATTCAAACTTTACGCGAAACCCACTTCCCTGTATCAAGGAATGTGTTAAAGAAATCAAGAAATCGCCACCCCACGAAGAATCTCATGAAGTTATTAACACTTGGGAGCTTATGAAAGGTCTTGATGAAGAAGAAGTAGTTCAAAATTCCAAGATTAGCCCAAAACCTCGGGCTTTTCTTCGTGGATTTGGCGATATTGATGCTCGTAGTCCATTGAAATTCTTGAATCAGATGAGCTCACCGCGAAAATTCAAGAAATTGGGTGGGAAGGAGAATAAAGGAGGAAGGGTTAATGGAGCTAATGTGGTTGATTTTAGTCCCAAAAATGTGTTGAAAGAGAGTAAATTGCAGCAGAGTCCATGGAAAATGTCACCAAGACTGAATTTTTCGAAGAAGGGGAGTCCGAATGAGGCGAAATGTAATAGTTTGAGGGTTGATTCTGTTGTGGTATCGACGAGGAGGAGGAGTTTAAGTCCGTTATTCGATCCACAGCTCGTGGAAGCTTTCGAGAAAGAGATTTCTGAAGAAGAAGAACAGATCAAGAAAATGGTGTCTGTAACGCCAATTTCGCGAAAAGCTAGGAATTCACAAGAGGCAGAGACAATGCTCGAGTTATTCGAGAAAAAATGCCCTCCTGGTGGTGAAAATGCAGTTGTAATCTACACAACTACATTGAGGGGTATTAGGAAGACATTTGAGGATTGCAACACTGCTAGAGTAATACTCGAATCGAATGATATTTGTGTTATTGAACGCGATATATCGATGCATTCAGGGTATAAGGAGGAACTAAGAGGACTTATGAGGACAAAAGAGGTGAAAGTTCCTTTAGTGTTTGTTAAAGGGAGGTTGATTGGTGGAGCTGATGAAATATTGAAATTGGAGGAGGAGGGAAAATTGGGAATTTTACTTGATGGGATCCCGAGGGCAGCCGCCACGTGTGATGGCTGCGCGGGGATCCGGTTCGTGATGTGTATGGACTGCAATGGAAGTCGAAAAATGTTGGCTAAGGATGGAAAGACTACTGTCAAATGTGGAGAGTGCAATGAGAATGGTTTGATTCAATGTCCAATTTGTTGTTAGCCATGTAAGTTAACCATTTTATGTTTTGTTTATTTTGCTCATTTTGTGTGTGCTTTGCACTAACTGAAATTCTTTCAGGATTTGTTGCATAACATTGTGTGATCATTGAACTAGCTTTGTTGCATAACATTGTCTGTTTGATATGCAAGTTTTGTAATTTGAAATGGCAATGAATTTATTTGTGTGATCATTTACTGATGAATCTGTCTAATTAGCATGTAGTGTTATGTTACTCGGACTCGTTTATGGGTACTTAACTAGAACAATCACGTGGAAGTACCCGAAGTACCAATTTTAGTGTATTTCGATCAATTTGCACGAAGTACCTACACTTTTGTTACTCTCTTTGAACACCACAAGTATGTTTAGTCGAATGATGAACCCACACAACATTCTTAACTTCCAAACCTTGGTGGACAGAGTTATCCGATATTTGTGCTGATGGGAGGCAGCAAGTACTTCATGAAATTAGTCGGGGTGCCACAAGCCGTCCCAAGTTATAGCTTGGTCCTGTATGGGAATGTAGTAAAAGAAACACCCCCAACTGTCAAATTAGTCCTTTTCAATGTGCAGATTGTTGTTTGTTGTTTAAGGAATTTAAGATGTCAAGCGTGCTAATGACTTTTTAGCTTTTAGCGCACAATAAAAACTTTGATTGTCTTGGGGTAGATAGTGACAACTCTTTGGTTGCTAGGGGAATGGTTGGGTCAAGTGGTCTAGTGGCTTGGTTTAGTAACTTTCAATTATACAACACCCCCCCCCCCCCCCTTCACCCCCCCAAACCAACGATTCAAAGTTCCCCATTGGCTTACTCAACTTTTAAGGTGAGTTTAAGAACATCAGATTCAATGTTAATAATTGAGGATTCGTTTTCTATTCTTATTATATCTGCAACCTAAGTAACTTCTACTCCTTTGACGAGGATCCATTCTTGTGAGAAGTAAATGATATCTTGAACGATAGAATGTCACAAAAAATTGACCTAATTAGGGACTGATGTTATGATCATACAAGATATAGGCTATCACATTAAACTATCAAATGGTTCCTCAAGAGTAAAAAAACAAACCACAATTCAATACAACTTCCATTTCATTTTATGTTACAATATTGTTAGTCCATTTTAAAAAACAATTTATATTTCTATATTTAAAAATAACAAACTTCTCATTTATTCTTAATGCATGGTTTTAACAGCCAATAAACCTCTTGGCACCACAATAGCCAGAAAGGTCTTTGTTTCTTTCTTAATCAAATTATGTCATATAAATTAAAACGATGATAATATCATCGTCGAGGATTCTACATATACCTGGATTGCTTTGAACCAAATCATCAGTATTATTTCTATTTCTTTTACATTCTATTGACATAAATTGGTCCCAAAGATTGTTGGAGTTTATTTATGATGTAATAAAAGAAAAACCCTCATAGTCACTGACAAGTACTGGATAGTGACCACATTGAGATTATGTATTAAGTGATGAACCACGAAACGCTCGGTTTTTATTTCGATTGTAGGTGTAACCAACCTGCTATTAAGGATATGGCAGAAAGGTTTTATTGAGCAATAAAAATAGTCAAATGGATCCCTTTTACATTGATGCAATATGGGCTACATCAAGTTCAGCCCATTGATGCATCTTCGGGCTTAGGTCCTTAATTGTGGGCCTCATTTCTCAAGTTCTTGGTATCACTATTTTCAGTAGTTACATCAAACTAGTCATGTTTAGTTCTGTTCTTAATTAAATAACACTTGTAAGAAATGTGATAGAGTGATAAGTACACAATCATTCTTAATTAAAAATTTTGGTTAGAGCCCTATTGAACACAAAGTTGCCTTTGTTAGGAAGGGCAATATCCCCAAATATGAGATTTTCCTGAACGATTTCAAATTTAGTTAGACCTCAATATGAGTAAGTGTAGCTTCGACACGATACACGATGCATTCATAGCATTTAGGAGCTGCACAAGCGGAATTATGCGATTTTCTCATTTTTCGTGTGTCTTAACCCATAAATATTTTGGTGAACTGACTTTTGGTCAATTTTTTTTTCTGAAACTTATATGGGAACCTCCGTAAATACAAGACTGATCAATATGAGTAGCCTTGGCATAATCCACAACGTATTCATAGCATTTATGGGCCGCACAAGAAGAATTAAATGATTTTCTTATTTTTTTTGTGTGTTAGTCATGAATATTTGGGTGAATTGACTTCCGATCAATTTTTTTTTGAAACCTTAATAGAACCCTCCGTAAGTACCCGGGAGATCAGTACGTGTAGCCTTGGCATGATCCACGACGCATTCATAGCATTTAGGAGTCGCACAAGCGGAATTAGGCGATTGTTTCATTTTTCATGTGTGTTAACCATGAATACTTTGGTAAACTCGTTTCTGATCAATTTTTTTAAAAACATTTATGGGACCCTCTATAAGTACCCCGATAGATCAGTATGTTAGCCTCGACACGATACACGGCGCATTTAGAGTATTTAAGGTCCACGTAAGTAGAATTAAACAATTTTCTCATTTTTCTAGTGTATTATTGACATGAATATTTTAGTGAACTGGTTTTCGATCAATATTTTTCAAAACCTACATGGAACTCTCTGTGGGTACCCGAGGGATGAGTACGTGTAGTTTTGGCATGATCCTCAACGCATTCATAAAATTTATGGGTCGCACAAGCGGAATTAGGCCTTTTTTTAGTTTTCATGTATTTATGAATATTTTGGTGAACTAACTTTCGATAAAAAAAAATTTGAACCTTTATGGAACCTTCTGTAAGGTCCCGGGGATCAATACATGCAGCTTCGGCATGATCCATAGAGTATTCATAGCATTTAAAGCCTGCAAAAGTGGAACTAGGTGATTTCTGGGGATCAATACATGTAGCTTCAGCATGATCCATAGAGTTTTCATAGCATTTAGGGCACATACAAGCGAAACTAGGTGATTTTCTCATTTTTGGTAAACTGGCTTTCAGTCAATCTTTTTCTGAAACCTTTATACGACCCTCCGTGAGTACTTGGGGGATCAGTACATGTATCTTCGGCATGAACCATGACGCATTCATAGCATTTAGGGGCGTAATTAGACGATTTTCTCATTTTTCATGTATATTATCCAATAAAATTTTTAGTGAACAGTCTCAATTTATTTAAGAAACCTTTATGGAATACTCTCTAAGTATCCAGGGGAAAAATACATGTAACCTCGACATGAACCACCGTGCATTCATAGCATCACAAGTCGAATTAGATAATTTTCTCATTTTTCATTTGTGTTAGCCCATTAATATTTTGGTGAACTTGCTTCCGATTAATTTTTTTCCAAAATCTTTATAGGACCCTACGTAAGTGTCAGAGGATGAGTATATGTGTAGCCTCATCACGATCCACCATTCATAGCATTTAGGGCCGCAGAAGCGGAATTAGGCGATTTTCTCATTTTTCGTTTATGCTAGCCCATGAATATTTTGGTGAATTGACTTTCGTTCAATTTTTCTTTTTGAAATCTTTATGGGAACCTCCGTAGTTCTCGAGTATAGGTACGTGTAGCCTCGGCAAGATCCACGACGCATTCATAGCATTTAGGGGTCACACAAGCGGAATTAAGTGATTTTTGCATTTTTTGTATGTGTTAGCCCAGGAATATTTTGGTGAACCGGCTTTCGATAAATTTTTTCCAAAACCTTAATGGAACACTCCATAAGTACTCGAGGGATCAGTATGTGTAGCCTCGACATGATCCATGATGCATTCATAACATTTACGGGGGCGCACAAGGGGAATTAAACAATTTTCTCATTTTTCGTGTGTGTTAGAACATGAATATTTTGGTGAACTAACTTTTGATTAATATTTTTTTCAACACCTATATGGGACCCTTCGTAAGTAATCATAGGATCAATACGTACAAAATCGTCACGATCCATGTCGCATTTATAGCATTTACGGGTCACAAAAGCAGAATTAGGTGATTTTCTTATTTTTTGTCTATTAGTCTATTAATATTTTGGTGAACTGACTTTCGTTCAATTTTTTTTGAAACCTTTATGGAACCCTCCGAAAGTACCCGTGGAATGAGAACGTGCATCCTCGACACGATCCACGGCGTATTCATCGCATTTAGAGGCCGCACAAGCGGAATTATGTAATTTGTTTTTTATTTTTCGTGTATGTTAGCAATGAATATTTTAGTTAATTGACTTCCAGTCAAATTTTTTGAAACCTTTGTGGAACATTTTGTAAGTTATCAGGGTATTATTACGTGTAGCCTTGACACGATCCTGGGTGTATTTATAGCATTTAGGGGCTGCACAAGCAAAATTAGACAATTTTCTAATTTACGTATGTGTTGTTAGTTCATTAATATTTTGGTGACCTGACTTTCGGTCAATTTTAATTCAAAACCTATGTGGGACTCTCCTAATTACACGGGCGATGAGTACGTGTATCCTTACTATGATCTATAGCGCATTCATAACATTTATGGGTTGCACAAGCGGAATTATGCGATTTTTCTCATTTTCTATGTATGTTGCCATTAATATTTTGGTGAAATGGCTTCCTGTCAATTTTTTTCTGAAAACTTTATGGAACCCTCCGTAAGTTTTCGATGGATCAATACGTGTAGCTTTGGCATGATCCATTGTGCATTCATAGCATTTAGGGGTCACACAAGCTAAATTAGGCGACTTTCTCATCTTACGTGCATGTTAGCACATAAATTTTTTGGTGACTTGACTTTCGATCAATTTTCTCCCAAACCTATATTGGACCCTCTATAAGTACTTAGGCGATCAATATCTGTATCCTCGGTATGATCCACGGAACGTTTATAACAATTAGGGATTGCACAAGCGGAATTAGGTGATTTTCTCATTTTTCGTATTTGTTAGCTCTTGAATATTATGGTGAACTGGCTTCCCGTCAATTTTTAAAAAATCTTTATGGGACTCTATAAGTGCCCGAGGGATCAGTATGTTTAGCCTCGTCACGATCCATGATGCATGCATAGAATTTAGGGATCGCACAAGCGAAATTAAGCAATTTTCTAATTTTTCATATGTGTTAGACCATAGATACTTTTGTGAACTGGCTTTCGGTCAATTTTTTAAAACAATTATATGGTACCCTCCGTATGTACCTGAGGATGAGTATGTGTAGCCTTCGCATGATTCACAATGCATTCATAGCATTTATGGGTCGTACAAGCGAAATTAGATGTTTTTCTCATTTTTTTGAGTATGTTAGCACATGAATACTTGGATGAATTAGCTTTCGATCAAATTTTTTTTGAAATCTTTATGGGACCCTCCATAAATAACCAGGGGATGAGTATGTATAGTCCGTCATGTTCCACAATGCTTTCATAATATTTACGGGCCGCACAAGCGGAATTAAGCGATTTTTCGTATGTGTTAGCCCATGAATATTTAGAAAAACTGGCTTTGGATCAAATTTTATTCGAAATCTTTATGGGACCCTCCACAAATATCAGAGGGATTAGTTCGTGTAGTCTCTACACGATCTGCGATTCATTTATAGTATTTAGCGACCACACAAGCGGACAAAATTAAATGATTTTCTCATTTTTTGTGTGTGTTAACTTATGAATACTTTGGTGCACTAGAATCCAATTTATTTTTCTCCAAAACCTTTTTAGGACCCTCCATAAGTAATCAGGGGATGAGTACGTGTAGACTCAGCATGATCCATGGCGCATTCATAACATTTGGTGGCTGTTCAAGCAAAATTAGGGGATTTTCTCATTTTTCGTGTGTGTTATCTAATGAATATTTTGGTATATTGGATTTCAATTATTTTTTTTAAACCTATATGAGACCTTCTATAAGTAACTGTGGATTAGTTTGTGTAGCCTCGGCACGATCCACGTGGCATTTATAACATTTAGATGTTGTACAAGGGAAATTATGCGATGTCTTATTTTTCGTGTTTGTTAGCAATGAATATTTTGGTGAACTGGTTTTCTGTCAATTATGCGATGTTCGTATTTTTTTGTGTTTGTTAGATGATTTTTTTATTTTTAATGTGTTAGCCTATTAATATTTTTTTAAAATGACTTCCGATTAATTTTTTCCTGAAACCTTTATGGGATCCTCCCTAAATAATTGAGAGATCAGTTCGTGTAGACTCAACACAATCCACCGTGCATTCATAGCAGTGGGGCCACACAAGTAGAATTATGCAATTTTCTCATTTTTCGTGTTTGTTAGCTATTGGAGATTTTGGTGACTTGGCTTCCGATCAATTTTGTTTTCGAAACCTAAATAAGACACTTCGTAAATACCTAGGGGATCAATACGTGTAGATTTGACATGATCAATGGTACATTAATATCATTTAAGGGTCGCACAAGCGAAATTAGATGGTTTTCTCATTTTTCGTATGTTAGCCTATTAATATTTTTTTGTGAAATGGCTTCTGGTCAAAACAAAATTCCGAATCTTTATGGGACCCTCCATAAATACCTAAGAGATCAGTTTATGTAGAGTCGGCACGATCCACCATGTAGTCATAGCTTTTTGGGATCGCACAAGCAGAATTAGGCAATTTTTTCATCTTTCGTGTATGTTAGCTTGTGAATATTTTGGAGACTTGGCTTTATATTAATTTTTTTTGAAACCTAAATGAGACACTTCGTAAATACCCAGGGGATCAATACGTGTAGGCTTGACATGATCCATGGTGCATTAATATCATTTAAGGGTCGCACAAGCGGAATTAGATGTTTTTCTCATTTTTCGTATGTTAGTCTATTAATATTTTTTGTGAAATGGCTTCTGGTCAAAAAAAATTCCGAATCTTTATGGGGCCCTCCATAAATACCCGAGAGATAATTTTGTGTAGAGTCGGTATGATCCACCATGTAGTCATAGCTTTTTGGGACCGTACAAACAGAATTAGGCAATTTTCTCATTTTTCGTGTATGTTAGCTCCTGAATATTTTGGAGACTTGGCTTTCGATTAATTTTTTTTGAAACCTAAATGAGACACTTCGTAAATACCCAGGGGATCAATACGTGTAGGCTTTACATGATCCATGGTGCATTAATATCATTTAAGGGTCGCACAAGCGGAATTAGATGTTTTTCTCATTTTTCGTATGTTAGCCTATTAATATTTTTTGTGAAATGGCTTCTGGTCAATTTTTTTTCCGAATCTTTATGGTCCCCTCCATAAATACCCGAGAGATAAGTTTGTGTAGAGTCGATACGATCCACCATGTAGTCATAGCTTTTTGGGACCGTACAAACAGAATTAGGCAATTTTCTCATTTTTCGTGTATGTTAGCTCCTAAATATTTTGGAGACTTGGCTTTCGATTAATTTTTTTTGAAACCTAAATGAGACACCTCGTAAATACCCAGGAGATTAATATGTGTCGCCTTGACATGATCTATGGTGCATTAATAGCATTTAGGGGAACCACAAGTGGAATTAAACGATTTTCTCATTTTTCGTGTGTGTTTGCCTATTAATATTTTTGTAAAATGGCTTCTCATCAATTTTTTTCTAAAACTTTTATGGGACCCTCTGTAAGTATTCGGGGGACCAGTACGTGTATTCTAGACACGATCCACGACACTCATAGCTTTTATGGAATGTACAAGCAAAATTAGGTAATTTTCTCATTTTTCGTGTGTGGCCTATTAATACTTTGGTGAACTGGCGAGGGTCAATTTTTTTTTAAATTTTTTATGGGAACCTCCTTAATTAACCGAGGGATCAGTACGTGTAGCCTATGCATGATCCACAGTACATTCATAGCATTTTGGGGCCGCACAAGCTGAATTAGATAATTTTATCATTTTTATGTGTATTAGCCTTTGAATATTTTGGTGCATTGGCTTCTGGTCAATATTTTTCCAAAAAAATTATGGTACCTTCTGTAAGTACCTCAGAGATAAAGATGTATAGCCTCGATACTATCGATGATGCATTTATAGCATTTAAGGGTCGTATAAGTGGAATTAGGCCATTTTTCTAATTTGTTTTGTATTTGTTAGCTCATTAATAATTTGGTGAACTGGCTTTCGATCAATTTTTATTCAAAATCTTTATGATACCCTCCATAAATACTGTAGGAATCAGTTCGTGTAGTCTCGACAAGATCCACGGTTCATTTATAGTATTTAGAGGCCCCATAAACGGGCAAAATTAAGCGATTTTTTCATTTTTTGTATGAGTTAGCCTATGAGAATTTTTTTACACTGGATTCCAGTTTACTTTTCTCTAAAACACTTATGATACCCTCCATGAGTACTCGGGGATAAGTACGTATAGATTCGGTACGATTTGTGGCGAATTCTTAGCATTTAGGGATCGCTCAAGCAAAATTAGGAGATTTCGCACTTTTCATATGTGTTAGCTCATGAATATTTGACTGAACTGTCTTTCAATTAATTTTTTTTAAAACCTATATGGGACTATCTGTACGTAACCGGGGTATTAGTTTGTGTAGCCTCGACACGATTCACATTTCATAGCATCTAGAGTTTGTACAAGCGGAACTAGGCGATGTTCTTATTTTTCGTGTGTGTTAGTAATGAAAATTTTGGTGAACTGGCCTCTAGTATTTTTTTTTGAAACCATTATGGTTCCTTTCGTACGTACCCCAGGGATGAGTATGTCTAGCCTTGGCATGATCCACAGAAAATTTATAGCATTTAGGGGCTGCACAAGTAGAATTAGGCGATTTTTTTTATTTTTCGTGTATTAGCCCATTAATATTTTTGTAAACTGACTTTCGATTAATTTTTTTCCAAAACCTTTATGGGACCCTTAATAAGTACCTGAGGGATCAGTACGTGTAGCGTCGGCATGATACACGATACATTTATAACTTTTAGATGTCGCACAAGTAGAATTAAGCGAATTTCTCATTTTTCGTATGAGTTATCCTAAGAATATTTTAGTGAATAGACTTTTGGTCAATTCTTTTTGAAATATTTATGGTATTCGCCGTAAGTACCCGAAGGATCAATACATATATTCTCGGCATGATTTACTCTGCATTAATAGTATTTAAGGGACGCACACATGAAATTGAGCGATTTTCTCTTTTTCGTGTGTCTTAGCCTATGAATGTTTTGGCGAACTAGATTTCGGTCTATTTTTTTCAAAACCTATATAGACCCTCTGTAAGTACCCAGGGGATCATATGTGTTGCCTCGACATAATCCACAGCGCATTCATAGCATTTAGGGGTCGTAAAAGCGGAATTAGACGATTTTCTTATTTTTATATGTGTGTTAGCCCATGAATATTTTGGTGAACTGGCTTTCGATCAATTTTTTTCCAAAATATTTGTGGGACCCTCTGTAAATTCCCAAGGGATCAATACGTGTAGTCTTGTCCTGATCCACAGCGCATTCATATCATTTAGGGGCCGCACAAGATGAATTACGCGATTTTCCCATTTTTCATATATGTTAGCTCATGAATAATTTGGTGAACTGACCTGCAGTCAATTTTTTTTCAAAACCTTATGGGTCCCTCTGTAAGTACCCATTGGATCAATTCGTATAACCTCAGAATGATCAATGGCTCATTCATTGCATTTAGGGGCACAGAAGCAGAATTAGATAATTTTCTCATTTTTTATGTGTGTTTGTCCGTGAATATTTTGGTTAACTAGCTTTCGATAAAAAAATAATTCTAAAACCTTTATGTAACCCTCTGTAAGTAACATGAAGATCAGTATGTATAGCCTCAGCATGATCCACTGCGCATTCATAGCATTTAGGGGTTGTTTAAGTGCAATTAGAAGATATTCTCATTTTTCGTGTGTGTTAACTCATGAATATTTTGGTAAACTGGTTTTCGATTATTTTTTTTTCAAAAATTTATGAGACCCTCCATAAGTACCCGAGGGATCAGTACGTATAGCGTAGATAGGATCCACAACGTATTCATAGCATTTAGTGTCGCACAAGCAAAATTAGACAATTTTCTCATTTTTCATATATGTTAGCCCTTAAATATTTTAGTGAGCTGGCTTTAGGTTAATTTTTTTCGTTAACCTTTACTATTTCCTCCTTAAATATTCGGAGATCAGTACGTATAGCATCGGCATGATCCACAATGCAATTATAAAATTTAGAGGTCGCACAAGGGAAATTATGTGATTTTCTCAATTTTCGTGTGTGTTAGCCAATTAATAATTTAGTGAATTGGCTTCTGGTCAATTTATTTTTGAAACCTCTATATGACCATCTATAAGTACCCATGGAATCAGTACATATAACGTCAACACAATTCACGGTGCATTCATAGTATTTAGGGATCGCTTAAGCTGAATTAGACAATTTTTTAATTTTTCGTATGTGTTAACCCATTAATATTTTGGTCAACTGGCTTATGGTCAATATTTTTTTGAAACCTTTACAGGAGTCTCTGTAAGTATATGGGGATCAATAGGTGTAGCCTCAACACAATATATGACACATTAATAACATTTTTCATGTGTTAGCCAATGAATATTTAGTGTTATGACTTTTTGTCAATTTTCTCTAAATACATTTATAGAATCCTCTATAAATACCCAGTAGAGAAGTACGTGGAGTCATGACACCATCCACGACATATGTGCAGCAATTTAGGGTCACTCAAGAAGTATTTGTCAATTTTTTTCGTGTGTGTTAGACAATGAATATTTTTGTGGTATTGCTTTCGATCAATTTTTAAAAAAATATTTACTAGACCCTCCGTAAGTACCCAAAGGAGCAATACGTGTAGACTCAACACGATCCACTACATATTTGTAGCATTTAATTTTTTTGTGTGTGTTAGCTCTTGAATATTTTGGTGGTAGGAGTTTCGGTCAATTTTTTTTGAAACCTTTAGGAAACACTCTGTAAGTATCCAGGGAATCAGTAGGTGAAGCCTCAGTCAATTTTAATGTGTGTTAGCCAATGAATATTTTGATAGTTTGGCTTCTGGTCACTTTTTTTCAGAAACATTTAAGGGACCCTCCGTGCGTATTCGAGGGAGAAGTACGTGTAGATTTGACACGATTCATGATAATATTTTAGCTATTAGGGATCACTCAAGTGGAATTAGACATTTTTTTTCTGTGTTAGCCCATGAATATTTTGGTGGTGTAGCTTCTGGTCTATTTTTTTCGAAACCTTTTTCGGGACCCTCTGTACCCGTGGAATGTGCAACTTTGGCACAATCCACGAGATATTTATAGAATTTAGAGGCCACTCAATTAGGCAATTTTTTCATTTTTCGTGTACGTCAGTCAATAAATATTTTGGTAGTATGACTTTCGGTCAATTCTTTTCTTAAACATTTACGAAACATTCTGTAAATACCCAGAGGTGCAGTATATGTAGCCTCATCACTATCCACATAATCTTTGTAGCATTTAGGAACCATTCAAACTGAATTAGGTAATTTTTTTCTTTTTCGTGTGTGTTAGCCCATTAATATTTTGGTGGAATGACTCCGGTCAATTAATTTTTAAAACCTTTCTTGGACCCTCTGTAAGTACTCAGTGGAGTAGTAAGTGTAGCTTAGGCATGATTCACTACATATTTATAGCATTTAGGGCTATTCAAGTAGAACTAGATAATTTTTCTCATTTTTCGTATGTGTTAGCCCACGAATATTTTGGCGGTATGACTTTTGGTTAATATTTTTCCGAAACCTTTATGAGATCCTTCGTAAGTACCCAGGGGAATTGTATATTTAGCTCCGACACAATCCACGACATATTTATAGCATTTAGGAACCACTCAAGCAGAATTAGATGATTTTTTTATTTTCCATGTGTGTTAGGCCATGAGTAATTTGGTGATAGGAATTTTGATTAACTCTTTGAAATATTTAAGGGATCCTTCATACGTATTCGATGGAAAGTACGTATAGCCTCGGCACGATCCACGATATATTTATAACATTTAGGGGTCGTCTAATGTGATCGATAAGGGGAGTTAATCACAGAATAATTTTTGAGTGGCATTTAATCATTTATTTGGTTGCAAAGGTTGGATAACTTATCCCATAATTAACAATTAGTACTGAGATAATTTATCCCTCCTTGATGGTGGAATAGTAATTGCAGCATTACTTATTCTAGGATAAAGATGTAAAATTACAAAAAATACCCTTTAAACTCTCTTTTATACACTACTTTTACATTCATTTACATTAACATAATTTTAAAAAACTTATAATAACATTCATAACTTTAATTAATCGTTGTTTTTATGATAATATATTTTTATTAAAAAATTATATTTTATAAATACAATTTCTATTTATGAATATATTATAAGTTGAATTTATTTTTCTAATTCTTATGTTTATTTATATTTTTTTCTCTTAAATTGTTCACTCCACTACTAAATAACATATTTTAAATTAAATAGTTTATTACTAACTTAAAAACTCTATTTTATATATCAATTAAAATGTAGATAATTTTAATAATATTATTTTTTACTTTAATAAACTTAAAATGAAAGTTTTATTTTTAAGTATTATATCACCAAACATACATTGACTCTTAACACACATGAAATATTGAATAAATCGCCTAATTTCCGTTGAGTGACCTATATGTTAAAAAACTATCATGGATTATGGTGAGACTATACGTACTATTCTTTCAGGTCATTATAAAGGGTCCTGTAAAGATTTTAGAAAAAATACCTGAAAATCATATCACTAAAATATTCATTGTCTAATAGACGAAAAATTGAGAAAATTGCCTAATTTCTGTTGAGTGATCCCTAAATGCTAAAACAATGTCATGTATCATGGTGAGGCTATAAGTAATATTTCCCTAGGTTATAACGGAGGGTCCTATGAACGTTTTGGAAAAATGAATCCGAAAATGATATTACCATAAAATTCATTGACTAACAGATACGGAAAATTGAAAAATCGCCTATTTTTTTATTGAGTGTCCTTAAATGCTAAAAATTACCGTGGACCATGATATGACTATACATACTGTTCTCCCAAATCATTACGGAGGGCCTGTAAATATTTCAGAAAAAAGTGCCCAAAACCATATCACCAAAAAAATTCATTGACTAACATACACAAAAAAATGAAACAATTGTCAAATCCTACTGAGTGACCACTAGATGCTAAAACAATATCGTGGATCATTGTGAGGCTATACGTACTATTTTTCTGGGTCATTATGGAGGGTCTTGTAAAAGTTTTAGAAAAAAAAGTATCCGAAAATCATATCACCAAAATATTCATTGACTAACACACACAAAAAATGAAAAAATTGTCTAATTCCTATTAAGTGACCTCTAAATGCTAAAAAAATTGGTGTGTATTGTTTCCCAGATTATTATGGAGGACCCTATAAATATTTTACCAAAAAAGTGCACAAAAATCATAGCACAAAAAAATTCAATGACTAATACTCATAAAAAACTGAGAAAAATTAACTAATTTCTATTGAGTGACCCCTAATAAAATTGTCGTGAATCATAGTGAGGCTATATATACTGTTTTCTCAGATCATTACGGAGGGTCCTGTAAAGGTTTCAGAAAAAATGTGCCCAAAAATCATATCGCCAAAAAGTTCGTTGACTAACACATATGAAAAATTGACAAAATTATCTAATTTCTGTCGAGTGGCCTCTAAATGCTAAAAAACACAACGTGGATCATGGTGAGAATATACGTATTGTTCTCACAGGTCATTACAGAGGGTAATGTAAAGGTTTTATGAAAAAAATATCTGAAAACCATATCACCAAAAAATACATTGACTACCACACATAAAAAACTAAGAAAAGCACTTAATTCCTATTGAGTAACCCCTAAATGCTAAAAAAATATATCATGGAACATGATGAGGCTATACATATTATTCCTTATGTCATTACAGGGGGTCCTGTAAAAGTTTCAAAAGAAAAGTGCCCGAAAACCATATCACCAAAAAATTCATGGACTAACACACATAAATGAGAAAATCGTCTAATTCATATTGAATTCTCTCTAAATGCTAAAAAAATAGCTTGGATCATGGTGAGGCTATATGTATTGTTACCCAAGTCATTATGGAGGAACCTATAAAGGTTTCAAGAAAAAAATATCTGAAAATTATATCATCAAAAAAATTCATTGACTAACACACGCGATAAACTGAGAAAATCGCTCAATTCCTGTTGAGTGACTCCTAATGTTAAAAATACGTATGGATCATGGTGGGGCTATAAATAGTGTTTTCTCAAGTCATTACGAAGGGCCCGTAAAGATTTCAAATTTTTTTTTCCAAGAATTATATCACCAAAAAAATCATTGACTAATACAAACGAAAAACTAAGAAAATCTCTTAATTTCTGTTGATGGCCCCTAAAATCTGAAAACACATGACTTCTACTTTCGTAATTCCAAAATGCAAAAAATTCAGCGCCAGTCCCAAAGAAGTAATGAGTATTGATCACCAGGTTGTTTTGGATGGAACCACCAAATTTAAGATCCAACAGGATCAGTCGAATGAATTTCAAAAAATTAATGGACTAACACACCCTGAAAATTTTGAAAAATCCTAAACTTCTTGTTTTGTAATGTCATATAATGACGTCAATACCAACTGTCATGACCCAAGCCTAGGGCCTAGACGTGACATGGCGAATGAGGAACCCGAAAGTACCTCAAACAAGCCTCTTAGCATTCTTTTAGCCTTTCATAGGTAATGATGATAAATAGACAAGCGAAAATCATAATAATAAATCTTCAACTTACATATGTCCAACAATACCTCTAACTATTAGATTTAATAGGGCTAAGACAAGTTCCTAGCTCACCCTCAATCATAATAGAAGAAATGCCATAATAAAATATCTTAACATATCATAAGCTAGAAAGATAAAGGAGTATTATTCCCGGAACATGGGAACTCACCAAAAATAGTCTTCAATGGAATATCAACTAGCCACGTGGAGGAGAACGAGGAGGAGCACCGATCCCTACATGGTGATATCATTTAGGCAAAAAAGTATGCATTAGTACTTTGAATGTACTAAGTATATAAGGATGCATGAACATTGAGGAAATATTATAACATTTATGTAATATGGAACATAATGTAATACATGCATAATAAATCATATGGATATCCTTTAAAATATTCATTTTGTGGGAAAATAACCATAACCGACATTTAAGACCATGCGAGCTATTACATGGAATCCAACATAACCCCCTACGTTGGCCGGGGAGACTACTTGCCAGGTATAACTCCGTCAACTTCATTTATTTCTTTAACTTTAACTTTAAGGGCTATTTATGGATCCATTAGCCTAAGCCTACAAGGGCTCCTATGTTGACACATATTTAATGAGACAAGGGGTTGCTACTAGGATTCCCTTACCGAATCTCACCTCAATGCCTCATTCGGTGCTAAGTCAATCCCACAGAATAGTTTAATAATTCAAAATATTCATAGCATATAACTTGAGAATTCAAACATCATATTCGGTAGAATAGCTCATTAAAACATTTGATAATTCAAATATGCAAGAATTGTCCTTATTGCGTAAAGAATCCATGATTCATATCATTTCATCATTTTTTCATTTCATAAGACTCTCTTTTTGATCATAGATATTACTTTCATAAATATTTATTTGGAGTCAAAGCTTTCAAGTCAAACTTTATTAAAAATATAATAAAACTAGGTGGGTTCAAATCACTTCAACTTGCAAATATGTATGTAAATAAATATACATAAATACTTTGAAATCCATTAATTAAAAATCATGCTTTAAACAACTCACCATGAATTTCAAGAACCTTTAAATAGATAAATAAAAGAATTACTTGTAAACCATCAATTCATACATATGAAATTATGTTGCATCAAAATAGAGCAATAATCATTAGTTTAACAAAGATTCATACTATTAAGTAAAATTAAGAATTAACATAAGAAAATATTACTTGAAATCAAGAGACTTAATTGAAATAGTTTTTTGGACTATATGGATGGAAGAACTCATTGATAAACATCCACATAACTTAAGAGTAAAGCTTAAAATAAATAAATATAATTTATCATATAATCAAAATAATTTAGACATGAGAGTGGAAGGAATACTCTCATTGAAGTCTTACATACCTGGAATCCGAAGCTTTAGTCGGTACCGAAAGACTTAATGAACACTCTTGAGTCCTATCTTCTCTCCTCGCCGAAACGTTTTGTGTACTATCCGGAGTATATGAATCACCGGAATAGTATTTCTTCACTACTAAGAACTAAAACTATATTTGAGAATGTGTAGAGAAGTGTATAGAGAGAAGATTTGCTTGAGAAAGCTTGAAGAATAAAATGAGGAAATAAGGTGGGTATTTATAAGTGGGAAAGAGGGACCTAACAATAAATAAAATAATTATAAAGAAAAATCTGAAAATTTAATGGAATATATTGATGTCATGGATGATGTTAAATGGAGGACAATTTATCAATTTATGTCATGAGTGATGTCAAATGTATCTAGATCTTTCTATGGTAGGTGAAATGGGTTATTTTTGACAGAATACTCTTTTTAGGAGCTGCGTTTGAATAAGATAAATTCCTTATTAGGATTTGGTGTCTTTATAAGAATTGTAGATATGGAAGTCTAGTTTCATATCGTTCAAGAATCAACCAATTTGGATAAACCTACAGTGAGATATGATTTGTCTTCTATAAACACTCATTTCCGTCGCAGCATCCTACCTTACAAAAATTAATTTATTTGACCTACTTAACCTCCGAATATTAAAATATGGTCTTCATAAAAGTTGTAGATAATGATCTTGAGGTTACTCTGAAATTTGAATTACTCAAGTTGGATATTCCTATGAAAAGTTATGCCCACAATACAGAGGCTGTATCATGTTTAGGCGAAAATTGAAATATCGTATACAACGTTTTTAGGGGATATTACACCAACGAAGCAATGGGTATTGATTACGAGGTATTTAAGATGGACCCATCAAGTTTGGGGCCCAACGGAGTCGCTCAAAAGAATTTCGAAAAATTAATAGACTAACACACACCGAAAACTCTAAAAAAAAATCATGAATTCTTATTTCATGATTCAGAACTGCCATAAAGAGACGTCAATCACAATCAGGGGCGAATTCAGGATTGTCAATAAGGGGTTTCAAAATCTGAAGAAGTAGACATACGAACTAACCGAAAGGGATTCGACATCTACTATTTATACATAAAAAAATATTTTAACCATGTATAAATAGTATAATTTTTTATCGAAAGGGGTTCGTAGCCACCATGTAGCTCCACCCCTGATCACAACGAATCAATAAGTGTTGGTCATCGAGTTGTTTCGAATGGACCCACTAAATTTGATGAAAGAAAGATAAGAAAAAACTATACCTAAGAGAGAAAATATATCTTTGCATTTTAAAAAAAAAGGGACTAATTTTGCCCTTGTCTTTGGCTCCGTTAGGACTAGAATCATATTTGAATAATGATAGTCAATTTATTTGAAAAGTATAACAAAAGGATAAATATAAATCTTTTTTCTGAAAGTTGCAGAGAAAAATATACAATTTTAAAATCCACCCAAGTACAATTTATGAATGAGTCCTACTATTAGTTTAAACTCAAACCATTTAATATTAAAATTTCAAATTTTTATCCAAAAAAGTAGCAAACATTTTATAGCATTAATAATCCTTCGTTGGCAAACTTGTAAGGACACAAAATCCAATAATTTTTCAAGTTTGAGAATTTCCTAATAAAGAGAGTTATTAATTAATTTTTAAGAGCCAACTAATTTTTATTAATTTAATTATAAATAGTATTTCTATTTTTTCCCTCAAACTATTTAATGCAACTATTTCAAATCAACAATGTAACAAACGTTAAATAGCAGTAAATATTCTATTTTTGGGGGAAAAATTGTAATTACACAAAATCCATTTCAAAACTTTTTCCTTAATGTACTGTTAGGTTTAACTAAGTTGATAAGGAGTGATTATGAGTGTGAAAAAATCTAACCGATCGATAAATTGAATTGAAAAAAATGTTATTGCTTTATTGTTATTGGTTATTGAGTTAATATTTATCTAATGGTCTCATAAAAAAATTATTGAATTATCGGTTCGGTATTAATTTTTCAATATTGGGTTATTAGATCAACCGATAACCCATTAAGACTGTAATAATTTATTATTTTTATTTTTACTCATACACAAATATCAAACAAAAAATATTAATACTTCCTATAAGTATATAATCACTATATCATACTATCAGTACGCTACACAATTCGCACTTCACACTATATTGCTCTTTAGGTTGCCACTTTAGGTTCACAACATCAAAACTCACCTAAAGAACTAAGAACGGCGGTGGCGACTACGATATGCAAGTTGCAACGACGACAACAAGGGTTGGAGACAACTAGGGTTGTGAATTGTGAGTTTGATTTCTCTCTTTTTTATTTCTCTTTTTCTCCCTTTTTTGATTTCTCCTTTTCTCCGTATCACGTTCTCAAAAAAATTGACTTTGATGATAAACAATTAGGAAATTACTTCGTCCTAATTGAGGTTAAATCTGATGAGCATTTGAATATTTTCCTTAATAAACTCTTTTTCCTTTTTCTTGTTCAAGATTTCTAAAAATTGTTGGAGAAATCGTATATTTGTTTTGAAAGCATTTTCTTATTGCTTAAATCGAAAACCAAATCGTTAAAGGCCAAAAAATCGATAAATCAAAAATCGATAACAAATATCTTATTGGTTTACGTATCGGTTTAGAGTAGTTAAAAACCAAAAATCGATAAACCTAACCGATAATACTTAAAACCGAATTGAACCAACCGATGTACACCCCTTGGAGTGATTATAAAATCAATGACTAATTTTAAAATCCCAAGCAAGTAAAATCAATTTAAGGTAAAACTATTACTACTACTTCTTTTTTTTTAAAAAAATAAATATTAATTTTTTAACCAGTAATGTAATCATCCATTTTTAGAAAATTCGTAAGTACACAAAATCCATTTTCCCTAAAAAAGTGGTAATGTTCTCTGAATCTAATCATCCAATAATCAGACACAACATATAAATAATTATGACAAACCACTAATCCTATTATCCTATGTGACGATTTCCTAATTAGCTCAGTGTCAAATCATGTATAATAATAATAATAATAATAATAATAATAATAATAATAATAATAATAATAATAATAATAATAATAATAATAACAACAACAACAACGTCAACAATAATAACAACAACATAAAAAAACTATTTTTAAACTGTCTTAACCTTGTCACTAATAATAATTATCAGTTTAAGTATTATATATTGTCTTGTAAATTGTAATTATCTTTTATATTATCAAGTTGTGTGTATTTTCTGTAGCAGGTAATTTATTTTATTTTCAAGAGTATAAAATTTCACAGTTTAAAGAAACTTATTAGTTATTAGTAATAAAATATTATTTACGTGACCTAGCTGTGTAAGAAAGTGTTGTACTAACCGATATATTATCGAAAGGTGTCTTTTTTGTTTGTATTGAAAACGTTTACTTCTTCCTTCATATTTTCAGATTTGTATTGAAAGAATAGTTGATTGTAAACTCGGTTATTATTTTATATTAATTTGAAATTAAAATATTAAACAAGATTTTATGATCGTCTTTGATACTTAAGTATTGAACTTGATTTTAGGGTGATTTCATAATTTTACGAGATGATGATGTCAGTCTTTTTGAAAGATTTACTTATACTTAATAACTAATCTAATTGTATAAATATTATTTACGTTGTTCATGTTTTGAACTTAAACTATTTTTTTATATAAAAATAGAAAGTAAAAAAGGCACCCTTTTGTTCATGCATTGAATTTGTATCCACAAATATTTTATAAATATTCGAATTTGAATTAATTTATCATTTTATGTTTATTTAAGATTATTTTAAAATATCATAAACTTCAGCACTTGAATTCTCATCTGAATTATATCAAACAAGGTACTATGATCGGTCTCTTGTGCTCGGCTGTCAAAGGTGTCTTGTAGTTCTTACGGGGAGTCGAGATGATGAGGTTGAACCATGAATTTTTCTTTTTAAAAAAAGACACCCTTTTGTTCAAACATTGAATTTGTATCCACAAAATATTTATAAATAATCAATATTGAATTCATTTATTATTTTACGTTAAACTTAAGATCATTTTAAACTTCAATACTTAAATTATATCAAATAAGGTATTATGATCGATCTTTTATGCTCGGCTGTCAAAGGTGTCTTGTAGTTCTTACCGGGAGTCGAGATGATGAGGTTGGACCATGAATTTTTCCATATAAAAAAAAACCTTTGAAACTACACGTGTGGTGGTAACTCTCACGTACTGAAATCAGTTGACAACAGTCTTTGCCAGTTGCCAGTTGCCATTTTCTCTTAACTTTATATATAAATCCTCTTTGGCCTTATTTTTCTCTTTTCTGTCTTCTCTTTGCACACTGGAAAAAAATACCATATACTGCTTTTGCTTTGCTTTTAACTTAGATAGAAACGCCCAAAGCTGAGTTCTTGCAGCCATGGCTGGAAGAAAAAGAAGAAAAATGAAGTTGTAAGTCCTTCAAAGATTGAAACTTTATGAATCTTTATGTGTGTTTTCTAGTTTTTTTTCACCTTTTTTTTGGGTTTATTGAGTTTAATTTGAGTGAAAAGACTTGAATTTTAATGAATTCTATATGGGTTTTTGGTTTAGTTTATGGTTCTTGTTTTTTGTTGTGTGGATCCAGCTTTGATTTCACTGTTAGAGTTGAGAAAGGTGTGGTCTTTTTTCAAGTGGTTGAGTTTAAAGAATTCCCAAACCCCACCAACCCACCCCACCCACACCCACACCCCCAAACCCCAACCCCAAAGTTTTGCAAGAGGTGGAAGAAAAATTGAGTTGAAATGAAATGAAATGAGCAGATTTAGTTTATGTGGTGTTTTTTTGGTTTTCTTGTGTTTGAGATGAATTTTGACAATTTTGGTGGATGCCCAAATTAGGGGCTTTATCAGTTTATCACTTGATCTGTTTATCTGGGAATTTAAGGATGTCTATTTGATAATCATTTTATACTTCAATTCAATCTTTTTGTTCTAAACACGTTCCAAATTGATGTTACTTTGCATAACATATCTGTGACTTTTTTAATGTTAGGGAATAGACATATGTGGTGTTGATGATGATGATTGATGACTTGTATAGCTGAATAATGTTGCTATTGGGTACTTGTGTAATGATTTGTTGCTCTTAGAGTTATTCTTACTCTGATCAAAACTGTTTATAACGGTTACGTTTTCCTAGTGTGAACATAACTGTATATACGGAGAGTCAAGTGTTTTGGTGTTGTTCTGACAGTTAATCAGCTTAATGTATGTTCAGTTTGTTGGATGATTTAGGATATGCCGGCTTTGATGTTGTCTATTGTGTGTGAGAAGTTACTCTAAAAGCAGTATTTTGTGGACTCAATGCTGAAAGTCACCTGTAACTAGTTTAGGATCTTGTCGTCTTTGATGTTGCCCTTTGCGTGGGAGAAAAAAAAGCAGAATGTTATGATTTTAATGCTGAAAGTCACCTGTAATTTACCTGATTGAGGATATGTCTTTGTCGTCTTTGATGTTGCCTTTTGCGCGGGAGAAAAAAAGCAGAATGTTTTGATTTTAATGCTGAAAGTCACCTGTAATTTACCTGATTGAGGATATGTCTTTGTCGTCTTTGATGTTGCCTTTTGCGCGGGAGAAAAAAAGCAGAATGTTTTGATTTTAATGCTGAAAGTCACCTGTAATTTACCTGATTGAGGATATGTCTTTGTCGTCTTTGATGTTGCCTTTTGCGCGGGAGTAAAAAAGCAGAATGTTTTGATTTTAATGCTGAAAGTCACCTGTAATTTACCTGATTGAGGATGTCTTTGTCGTCTTTGATGTTGCCTTTTGCGCGGGAGAAAAAAAGCAGAATGTTTTGATTTTAATGCTGAAAGTCACCTGTAATTACCTGATTGAGGATATTTCTTTGTCGTCTTTGATGTTGTCCTTTGCGTGTGAGAAGTAAAGTAAAGCAGTATTTTTTGGATTCAATGCTGAAAGCCACCAGTAACGGTGTCGCCTTTAATGTTGTCTTTTGCGTGCAAGAAAAAAAAAGCAGAATGTTTTGGATTTTAATGCTGGAAGTCACGTGTAACCTGATTAGGGATATGTCTTTGTCGTATTTGATGTTGTCCGTTGGGTTGATTTTAATGCTGGAAGTCAAGTGTAACCTGATTAAGGATATGTCTTTGTCGTCTTTGATGTTGTCGTTGCAGTATTTTTTGGATTCATTGCTGAAAGCCACCAGTAACGCTGTCGCTTTTGATATCGTCCTTCGCGTGCGAAAAAAAAAAAGCAGAATGATTTGTATTTTAATGCTGAAAGCCATCTGTAATTATCCGATCAAGGATATTTTTGTTGTCTTTCGATGTTTTCCTTTTCATGTGAGAAGTTACTCTAAAAGCTAAAAGCAGAACATTTTAGTCTTTGATGCTAAAGTTCACCTACTATCTGATTTAGGATTTGTCGTCTTTCATGTTGTCGTTTGCGTGTGAGGAGTTACTTTAAAAGCAGAATGTTTTGGATAATAATGCGGGAAGCCAACTGTAACTATCTTTATAATCATGTATATTAATTCTTGCTAAGGCTATTAAGGGAACTGCCTCATCTGGCGTGTTTACACGCGGCGACACATTTGGATTCTATTCTTGTTTCTCTCTTCTTCTTGTTTTGTAGTTACTGTTCCTTCTTTTTTTTCAGAATGCTTTGTCATACTTTCTATAGTATTTTGCCATGATTTCTTCACTTTCATTATTTCTTTTTCAATCTGCTTTGATGTGCTTTTTCTTTAGTCGAGGGTCTATCGGAAACAACCTCTTGCCTCCCAAGGTAGGGGTAAAGTCTGCGTATACTCTACCCTCCCAGACTCCACTTGTGGGGGATTACAAGTGGGATCACACTGGGTATGTTGTTATTGTTGGGGCGGGAGTGGAAGTGGATGTAATGTGTACTTTATATTTTGAGTGATAACATTAACTTTTAAGGGTTTGGTATCCATATTTACTTTTTTATTTGACTATCCTTTTTGAAATTAATTCACTTTCATATTTCTAGATTAGCTGCGACAGCTCCAAATAATGGTGGTGCTTCAAGTGAGGAGCCTGAAGGATCTGATGAGCAAAACTCATTGTTTCATGTACCTGTTGATATTCTTGAACAGATTCTCAGCCGGTTAAACTTGAAGGAAAACATCCGTGCTTCTGCTGTTTGCAAGCAATGGCTTGCTGCCTCCATTTCTGTACGAGTTGCGAATAAACCACCTTGGCTTATGTTTTTCCCGAAATTCGGCGACTTGGTCGAATTCTATGACCCTTCAGTGAGGCAAACTTATTCAGTTGAGCTACCAGAGTTACGTGGCTCTAGGCTTTGTTATGCGAAGGATGGTTGGTTGCTTCTATACAAACCAAGAACTTTACGTGTGTTCTTCTTCAATCCTTATACGAAGAACGTGATCAATTTGCCAGGACTAGAATTAACATACCAGATAGTTGCTTTTTCGGCAGCTCCGACATCTCCTGACTGTATTGTTTTCACAGTTAAGCATGTCAGCCCCACTTTGGTTGCAATTAGCACATGTCAACCGGGGGCAACTGAATGGACAACTGCCAATTACCAAAACCGCTTGCCATTTGTTAGCAGCATTTGGAATAAGTTAGTTTTCTGCAATGGTCTCTTTTATTGTCTGAGTCTTACTGGCTGGTTGGGAGTCTATGATCCAGAAGAGCATACTTGGCTTGTTCGTGTGGTTCCACCTCCGAGATGCCCTGAGAACTTTTTCGTCAAAAATTGGTGGAAAGGGAAATTCATGGCAGAGCACAATGGAGATATCTATGTGATATACACTTGCTCTACTGCAAATCCGGTGGTATATAAGTTGGACCAAATTAACAAAATTTGGGTGGAAATGCAAACTTTAGGTGGTTTGACTCTTTTTGCGAGTTTCCTTTCATCCCAAGCGAGGACAGACATTCTTGGGGTGATGCGAAATAGTATTTATTTTTCTAAAGTTCGTTTTTATGGAAGGCGTTGCATATCCTATTCCCTCGATCATGACAGATACTATCCGCGAAAGCAGTGTTACGATTGGGGAGAACAAGATCCTTTCGAGAGCATTTGGATTGATGCACCGCCGGACCTTTCAGCCTTTGCCTGAAAAGATTTGTGACAAAGGTACTATTCTTTTCAGTTATATAGTTACTTCTTCTAGTCTTGAGGTTGAACGTAAGAATATATTTGCTTGACTGAAATAATGAACTGTTTATATTTGTTTTTAGTTCCCTTATATTCTGTAGTAACTATAACAGCATGGCATGTCTAAGAAAGGACGAGTTACGGATATGTACTCAATCCTTAAGAATTTTGAGGAAGTTGTTGATTTTATGATAGCTAAGTCCATATTTGTCAGTTTAAAGTCAATTTCTATTTCATCAGTTGCTTTGACCCTCCAAAAATGTTGCCGCACCCGTATCGTATCCTCAAAAAGTGCATAGATTTTGGAGGATCCGACACACACCGGGCAGTACTTTTGATAAGTCTAAACAACTTGGACTATAAGATCTCTATCTTTTGAAGGCTGAAACTTCACATCTTGCAAGTCACCTTAGGAAATGTTTTTCTTAAGGCTAAAGGGTTCCTGGCTTAACCAAATGATATCTCATTTGGCAAAGTTCATAATATTAAATAGTACTGAACATTTTTTCATAAAGCCTCCTGTTTCTAATCAAGAAGTTCTAAGACAAAATCAAGTTTTAGGATATTTAAGGTGCTATAGCCCAATTAAAAGGATCCTAAAGCTTCAACTGATTTTGGATCCTTCTGTACTGTCTTTCTTTCTTCCTCAACTTTGCAAATGCTAGACTATGAATGCATATGTTTGGCAGCCGTAGACTCTAAATTAGGCAATGATAGGGATATAACGGCAGCATGTAAGTGTTTTCGTAGTTTAGAGAAGGTATTGACATGTTGGATTGGGAGTCCCAGTTGGACTTTATGGAAGATTGTGTTTCAATGACTAAGAGGCTCGGAGCTGTGTGCTACTATGTAACATCAGATCCTTCCTTCATTTTCCCTGACGTACAAACGTCAAATGGATGTGGCATAAGTATGGGTACCTAGTTCGAATTCTTCAAACTACCTGGTTCTTTTTTCTGAATGCGCTGTACTGCTTTCCTTTTTAATGACATGTTTTCTTCATTGCCCTGTTTCCTTTTTCATAACTACTTCGATTTGTTGTGCTTGAACTGAGGGGTCTTTCGGAAACAGCCTCCCTACCTCGTGGAGGTAGGGGTAAGGTCTGCGTACACTCTACCCTTCCCAGACCCCAATTGTGAGATTTCATGAGTATGTTGTTGTTGTTGTTGTTGCATTGCAGAGTTTAGAGACGTCAACCTCAGGTAAATGGAATCCCTAAAAATTCCATGCTTGAATTATTTTTTTATATATATTCTCAGACCTTCTTTTGGGACTACACTGAGTTTGTTGTTGTATCGTCTTTCGTCAACCATTTCCTCATATTCAAAATTACTAAATACTAACTTCTGGCTAATCATCTCTTTCAGGGCCTCAAATACAAGGTCCCTCTTCAAACGGCTTCATCGACCAGTTCCAGAGCTGCAGATGTAGTCACGTAGCCATCTTGCTGCGGAAAAAGTGAAACCAATGATTCAGATGTATCACTAAATGTTGTCAAAGCCTGGAAAGCATGATAAAGAACAGGGTTCTAATCATGTTGTCTGTCAATTTATAGAACTTTATAAGTTGTCGTTAAACAATTTCCTTCAGTGTAGATAACATTTTAGGTAATGTTGTAGTTGAATTTGTAGAAGTTTTATTCAAGCTGAGAACCAAATAAGAGCAGTAGGTACTTCTATATTCTGGTTCTTATTATCTTTCTGTGATAGATTGTTTATGATCAGGTTGGTATATCCTTCGGGGTCGTTTGGTATGCGGAATGAGATAAGCAAGGATATCCCATGGGATTATCTTATCGCACCTTCTATATGGGATAATAATCCCACCGTTTTAGTAGAATGGTGGGATGAAATAATTCCGGGATTAGCTAATATCTCAAATCAAACATATGGGATAAAGGTAATCCCAAATTTTATCTCGGTATTATTATCCTTATTCCATGTACCGAACGATCCCTTCCTGTAGGTGTAGGTATATGTTATTCTTGCATCAAGTGATCTATGTTGCTCGGATCCGAGACACTAGAGATATTTTTGGAGGATCCAAGCATCATAGTTGGTACCGACTCTGATGACCTATGTTGCTTGAATACTTTAAAAATAGCATAGCATTGTATTAGATCCTCCAAAAGCTACAAGAAACACATTTTTAAGAGGATTTGACACATACCATCTACATTTTTTGCTCTGATCGTCCAAAAATGATCTTCACATCATATTAGATCCTTTAAAAACTAACAAAAATGCATAGCTTTTGAAGGATCCAACATATGCCATCAACATTTTTTGAAGGTACAAACAGCATAGCTAAGGTGTCAATAAGTCCCCAAGAGTTCAATTCATTTTCAAGCATCAAATTAACTTGGGGCCAACAAAACCTCAGCAAACTGATGTGTTTTGTCCCACGTTTGACTGAAGTTTTTATTACGATGTAAGCAATTTCGTGATTGTTTAAACCATGATTGCAAGTATTATTTTTTATGTCCACTCTATGCGCCATGAGGGATAACAAAGGATATGTTTTTCGCTTCAGAAAATTTTAACTTTTGTCCATAAAGCAAACGTTCATGACATTTTAAGACAATAAACCCCTGGTCATTGACCAAAAGTTCTGTCTTATAGGCAAGTGTTAGAACTTAGGTATATTACACATCAAGGTACCTTGAGAGTATGTATTTAACATTTGGTGAAATTAAATGACCCAAGATTTACGTATGAAAAATAAAAAACAGTAGGCAGACACATTTACTCACCATACATACTGGTAAAAAATAACAAAATACCAATTGAAATAATAGAGATGTACACAAACTTATAACCCAAACAACACTATTATTTGAAAACTTATAACCCAAACAACACTAATATTAATTGAGCCTATACCATACCAACAAGAGATGTGCAAAAATATTTTTTTTAATTTAACAGAAAAACAGAAATTTGTCAAAGGGAGAGAGAGTAAAGATGAGTCAATTCCTTAAACAAACTACAGATACATCAGTCGAATAACTTAATTGTCAAAGTGACATCAAATATTGTGCTTTAAAACATCGATGGCGCTCATTTACACCTAATATGGGTTGTAACGGGGACGCCCTCGTCCACCACTGTCACCCCGCCTTCCGTCACTTGAACCGCCTCCACCACTACGTCCACCTCGTGATGTCGGAGGAGGGGAATGCATAACTCCTGGTTGTTGCCTGGATGGGAAAGAGAGATCAGAAATAATACAATGAAAACAAGCTAAACAACCATTGAAGCATTTGAGAACAAGCATTTCTGATGGTGATACTCATCATCCCTTTGTTTACTTTACTGATCTGTTTAGGATATCTTTAGTAAATTCATCATCTTAGTCAACCAGATATAGGAACCTAATTAAACAACCTATTACTAAAACTATAGTATCTAATGCTTCACTAGAGGTGCACCAATGTTATATACGGAGTTTGCCTGTCTTTAGATAATATGCATTAATAGTCTTCTATTTCATGAATTTCAGCCACAACTAATGATAAATGGAGTTCTGAAATTGCAGAAACTGAGAAGTTGTTTTGGTCCTGGGCGCTAGTTTTCCTTTATACCAGTTAATCAGATTGGACTTTCCCATTCATTATCACGCTTAACAAAGCATCTGCTATAGACAAGTTGTACTTACAGGACATATCCAATCCTTCCATCAGGTAAAAGCATCGGCATCATTGCCAAACCACCGGGTGTAGCTCCTCTTCCGTAAACCATTTGCTGTGAAGTGACAGCAACGAGTGTTAGTAAAGCTGCAGATTCACAAATCTATCTGAACACAAGCTATACAAGAGGATGACAATAGTAGGCCTGTTAATTCATATAGTTAGGACTTAATTAACACTGAAGTCTTGAAACTAGTATTTCTTGGTCTCTGAAAAAACTGCAGAATATGTAATATTAACACATTGGAAACAGGTTATCTTTTCAGTTTATGCTTTACATATTGGACACAGTTAACAACATTGTTTAGATGATTAATCATATTCATTAATAGAAGCCACACACAACTTGCCACAACATGAATTAACAGACCCTAGCAACTGAATGCTTGCTTACAAGCTACAAATCAAACGGAAACTTATTCAAGATAATTTTTTTATAATGGGAAAATCATCAAGGTCTAGAAGCACGCAATTCGAAACTCAATGGATAATGGGCCCACCCCTTTATACTTTTTCACTTAAATACAAAGCTTTTTTGCAGCAAGATTTTGAACCCTTTGACGTGCGCATAAACCACACATCATGTGTTGCACTCTCCACTATGCCAAAGCCAAGGGAACCAAATGTTAAAAATTATCCAAACAACGAATATCTTTTTTCTTTTTCTTTGTTGGGGTGGTGGGGCAGGTATCCATCACTAAATATTATGGTTCAACAATGTGACAATTAAAGGTGATAAAAAACAAAGTAGACCTAAAATCAAGTGGAGCAAAGTTGTCTCAACGCACCTTTTTTCAAAGGTTAAGATTTAAGTTGTCTCAAAACCCCAATAACCTCTCACGATCAATGAAAACTTAGTTAAGAATACAACATAAGAAAAAAACACTACATATGCAAATGATATATATATATATAAATAATTAACTCATAGGGATTAAAACTTCATTCATACACTTCAACTATGCCTAGGTACTATTCCGGAGTCTTTCTTTTGGCACACACACATCTCCATGTAGGGAAACGTGTAGTTTTCAAAACTATCTATTTTTAGAAGACGAACTATTTTAGTATTAAAATGTGATGACCTAAATATAACAAAATTTATGCAAAGACAAGAACATCAACGGCAAAAACAAACATTCACCATCAAAAACATGAAAAAGCCTTACTTGGGCAACACCTGGACCACCATATCCTGCACCAAAACCTGCACCTAGAGCACCATAAGGAGCTCCCATCATGCCATAGCCAATACGAGGAGGGTAAGTTGGAAGTGTGGCTCCCTTTTGTGAGCCTGATCCTCCAGAAGATTTCTGATCTGCCTGAGGCTTTGCAAGTGAACACTCCAGAATTTTCCCTGATCCAAAAAGAGCAGCAATGCATCAGTGTCACCATATATTTTGTTGTATGAAGTGAACTCCAACCCAAAAAAAGAAGTGGAAGCAGATGTACCATCTATCTCATATTTCTCAGTATTCTTCAGGGCCTTCATAGCACTTGACCTATCAGCAAAGTGAACAAAGCCATATCTGCTCTGTTCTTGCCCTGGTTTAGCTGGAGGAAGAACTACTTTCGTAATTTTCCCGTGATGTTCAAACAACTCTTTTAGCTTGTCTTGGTTAATGTGTTTGGGCAAGTTCTTCACATACACTGCCTTAACCTATAGAGATCCAAAGGAGACAAAAGATGATGCTTACATTATAATTCCAGATCTTCAGACATTTGTCAATCAACGAAGCTGGACCATATGGCCAGTGTTTTATGCACCAAACAATAAACCATTCTTAAGGAAATATAGCTACTTGGCAATAAAGCAACTTAGGATAAGATACCACGGATGAAATCCCTAAAGCAAAGGAAGAATACATATATGCCCAAAAGCATTGTATGTTCATCAGTTGGAACTACAGCGATATTTTCGTCCTTTTAGTTATGGGGTTTGGGGGAAGGGGGAGCTTTGCAGGAGATGAAAATGCTCACAGATATATTCCTTGTTAGAAAGAGACTTTACCAACATATAGCACAGAAGAATTATGTTGAATAGGAATCACCATATGTGTGAGTATCTTAAGAAAGCATCCTGCAGCATATTAGTTTGTATGCAAAGGATGGACAAAACTTGCAAGAGTTCTAAAAGTAGAACCTGTGAAGAAGAAGAAGCAGTTTCTGCATTTTTGGGATCTGCCCAGCTAACGGTTGGTGCATTATCATCAAGCTTAAAATCTGAATTTGACATCTCTTGTCTTGAATACTCTGCACATGCATGATTGTAATATTCTATAAAAGCAAACCCGCGATTTCTACCGGAATTCACAGGATCCTGCATCATAGGAAGTAGAAAAAATATTAAAGAGACAACAGATAGTTTTTTCTTGCATATATATAGAGAGAGAAGGAGGACAGGGATAATCTTCTTTCCATGAATAACAGGATTTAATTGGAAGAGTAACTAACGTAGAGCTGCATATGTCCAACTAATGACAATAAGGAACTGTACCAAAAGGTTGAGAAAATGGGCTAACTAAAAATATGTCAAAAAAAGCCAGGCCCTACCTTCACTAACTCAATAGTAATAACCCCAGGCCCTACGTTCGTTACAGCTGTCCTCATATCTTCCTCCCCCCAGTTTCTAGGAACATTACCAATGAATAACCTATGTTTAGCTTGAGCTGGAGAACATTTGATCCTTTTTCCCTGATACAGAAACAGATGTGTTAGAGAATCCAAAGAATTGGAAACAAGAAAATAGATGAATTTCCATTCACTTTCAGAAATGCACATCAGGGATGTGAACTGTTAAATAAATGATTGATTAAACTAGGCAAGATGAGAGACAACAAAAAAGTACAGAACCAGTTAAGAAAATTAGCATTTTGCCTACCTTCAGCTCAGTGTTGTTGAGCTCTTTAATAGCCTTGGATGCCAATTCCTTGTTTCTATAGGTAACAAATGCATATCCTTTGTTCTGAGTTGAGTCCTTTCCTTTCATTATTCTTACCTGACATTTTCATGCATGTCATCCATGTAAAATTAGGGATACCAATAAAGAACAGATAATGAACAGGAAAAGAATTTACCTCTGTAACTTCACCAATTGACTCACAAAATTCCCTCACATCTGCCTCAGAAACATCATGAGTAATACCACCTATGTACACTTCTGAACCATGAGGAGGAAGGGCAAGGAGCTCAGCATGCTTTTTCTCCACATCCTCAGCATCTGCATCGACTTTCATTTTTACGTCCTCTGAACCCTTTCCTTCACCAGTTCCATCACTTTCATTTTCCTCCTCCTCCTCCTCCTCTTCTTCTTCTTCCACCTCCTCTTCTACCTCCTCCTCTTCTTCCTCTTCCATTTCCACCTCTTCTTCTATTTCTTCATACTCAATCTCTTCCTCTTCTTCATTATCCCCTTCAAAGTCGACATGCTCTTCAGTCTCAACAGGCTTCTCGGGTTCAGATTTAATAGCTGCAGCACTGGCCCTTGTTCTCGGCATCTTATATTTCTAGGAAGATAATCTGGCGCTGCAACTCTGATGAAACCACAAAAGCCGGAAGCATTTGCAAAAGAAAGAAGAAAAATGTGGACAGGCTGAACCAAAATGAAAGGCCAAGAGGATTTCCAGAGTAAAAATATCTCAATTGAACTTGTTCCATGAGAAATGGACAAGGAGTTCCAATGTCAATTTTCAGTAAAAGGCTGACTAAATTTTACCAATACAAACAAAGACAGGCAAGAGAAGAATACTGAATGATTATCAAGAGGGTAATATCCTCCATCAGGTGCAAAATCAATGAACCAATGAATTCCTTAAAAGGTAGATATTGATTGATTTCTGAAGGGAAGTCAGCCTTTAGTTTATACTATAATTAGGACCAATGCATTCATAACAATGGAACAAGGAAAAGAAAGAAAATAAAAGAAAACAAGGTAAGAGAAAGAGAGAGGAGAGAGGAGATTATCAAAGGCTCAATCTATCCCCAGGCAATAGCAGGGAAAATAGAATGCTTAACGGAATGTTCATCAAGGTTTTGATCCCACCAGACCCATCCCCATAAAACATAAATCCAGTTCCAAAATACATGTCCCATTCTGTAAGTGAGACCTCCCTGCAGTAAATTAATGGACATACAGTGAATGTACTGATAGAGGAGCAACCTCGACTGCACTTTTTAGAAAACCATTGCTCAATATCAGAACAGTCCGCGAGTCGTTTTACTAGCCATTAGAGTTAAAACTTGACCTCAAGAAGCAGATTAATTATTCATAGCTAGCTCAAGCAGAAGTCTAATCAGTCTCTTAATGATGTTAGACTGAATATTAATTAGTACACAAATCTGAATCTTACACCTTCAAGCTTGAATAAACAGTTAAAAAGTGAGATCAACCATTGAAGGCAATAACTTAGAAATACACATCACCTATGTCCTTTTCTTGGGAGGGTGGTGGACAAATCCAAATATTCCATTGATGCCTATGTCACTAAGTTCACTGTTGACACAATAAAATCTGTTTGCAAAGTCCAAACTAGTTCAAAAATATCAGCCAGTGATCACTGAGTTTCTTTCTCCAACTACATTTTCTAGTGGAAAGCACACAAGAAGAGCTCAAAAATACAGAACTTCTTTTCCACTACATTAAACCTAAGCTTGTTTTTTAAGGATGGTAACAGTAAACCAAGCTTTTTTTATTAGAAATCACAACCATTTGATCAAAATTCCAACTTTCAGAACGTAATAATTATCTCCCAGGTACAGAAGCATCGTGATCATGCAGTCTTAACTAATTCACCACTGATTTGTTTATTTCTAAAGATTAGAAAATATAAAATCCATGACAAAATCTGCATGATAACAAGTAGCAAGTAGCCCGTGGAAAATCGAGGTGCATGCTAGATGGTCCAACTCTGCCACCATCATAAAAAAGATCCTTCATGATAACTTGTCTGCATTCTTGTCAAACCATGGCCCTTTTCATATTGTGATTTAATCCCATTTACAATTGCACCATGACCACCACATGCCATCACCATGTAAAGGCTAAAAGTTTATTGTTGTTGATCTTAAGTACAAATTATTAGTGTATATATAAATCCATATTATCAAAATGTTTCTAAATTCACATTTGATTTGTCTAACATTCTCACCTAAATGGTTTTATAGTTCAAAATGTGAATTATTAGAGCTTAAAAGTCCCAACCTCCCAATTTTAGGTTGCCTCATTCCCTAATTTTGAAGATCCAATAACAAATTGGCTACTTTTTTCCATTTTTTGATTAAGAATTCCCCTTGAGATGAGGGTCTATCAGAAACAACCTCTCTACCTCTGAGGTAGGGGTAAGGTCTCATACACTCTATTCTCCCCAAACCGCACTTTGTGACCGCACTTTGTGACCGCACTTTGTGAGACTACAAGGTATGTTGTTGTGGATTAAGAATTTTGGAAGGTTCACTAGCAAAGATAGTCTCTAATGTTTGATGCTTGCACTATACAAAAGATGTTAACCCCATTATCTAAATTTCATAATAACTCCTTTCTGTATTAATAAACATTAGCCTTAACGCTCTAAAACTTAAGATGAATTCTCAACTATTCAATACAGCAATTCTTGAACATTTAAGACTCTGAGAAGCTTTCTATGTGGGGAAAGCGGCAGGAAAGCTAGAACAAATAGAAGCTTGTCGAAAAGTAGTCACAGTCTTTCGCCTAAAATAGATAGATAGATAGATGAGATGAAATAGCATAAGGTGAGAACAATGCATCTGGATCATGCATTGCCTCTAAGTTAGGAACACTACTTTGTGATCTTTGAAAATACATAATAGAGTAAGTGATTTTAAAGTCAAAACCAAGTATATTTGGTATGATGGAAAACATTTTCTGGTGCTTAATTGCCAGAAAATATTTTTCACCAAAAGGAAAAAAATGACTTCCCTAACCTATAGGCAGAGATCATTTTTCTACCCAACTATTTCAACTATTAACTTCAAATCACTACTCTAACCAACATTTAGAAATTATCAATCTTTTATAATTTATTTTCATCAAAATATGCAATTTGCGACATGCATAATAATCCATGTTTAATAAATGTTTTCTCAAAAGAATCTTCCACACATCAGCTTAACACAGAAAACATTTTAAGAAAACCATTTTTCCAAAACATCACTTTCTTGGAAAATGTCTGCTGTCGTACCACACCATATCTCCCTACTTGAGGTGAGAGATCTAGATGCAGTCCTAGAACAATTATTCTTTGACACAAAGAGAGTACTAACAGAGATAATTCCACATAGATTCTGTAAGAGTCCCAAAAACAGATAAGTACTAACATGGCATAATGAATTTCCTTTCTCCCACTACCTTCCTAGACCAACCCAAGAGCAGAATAGTTTGATATAGCTTACTCTCCTTCTCCACGGAAAATTCTAGCTCAAAGCAAAGTTAAAACATTGAGCTTTATCTTATCCAGGAAAATGCTCCAACATAAAACCAAGAACATTTCATTGGAGTATGCATCCTAGAAACCCAATTCCACCACTCTTCCCAAACATGGACCTTTCAACAAGGACAACAACCCACCATTAACCAAATTCCTTTTTGATAACCATGGTATCCGGGCCAGCTTGCACGCACCTCAACTAATTCCACAGAATTCCACAGGAACCTACCACCTCCCGCCAAAAACACCAAGTGTTTTCATCTCTACTGGGATTTCAACCTGACACCTCATGGTGTTGCTCAACCCACTTCATTGACTACTAGGTCACACCCTTGGATAACCCACTTAATGCCTAATATCTCAATTTTCACCTAGCAGCAAACTGATCCACATCTATGTTTAGAAATAAAACCCACATTATTGTTGTACATTCTCAATAAATCCTCTCCTTAACTCATTTTACCTCTGAAGCAGAAAAAATCAAACTTTTATAAGGAAAAAAAACAACAGAAATCCACGGGCCATTTCACACAGATCCATGTACGTATTACCCACCCACAAAAAAAAAAACGATACCCAGTTGCATCGCAAAGAACGAAACAAATCTAATCCGAATAAATCTGAAAAAGGATTCCCAAAAATAGCAGAAAAATGGCGAATTGTATAATTAAAACAAACAAAACAAGTAGTACTACAAAAAGAAGAAGTAATTGTTACCCTGAGATGAAATTGAAAACCCTTTTTTCTTCTTCAACTATGGAAGCAAGAGCGAAAATCGACAGCTAATTTCTCTGAAAGTAAATTTCTGCTTTCTCTATGTGGATATTATATAAACCCTAGATTGACGAAACAGCTGGATTAGTTAGGGTTTTGATTTGGGGATATATTTTTTTTTTCTGTCTATTTAGTCCTTATATTTCCATTGTCCTTTGCGTAGTAAGTAAATATCTACAAGGGTATTTATGTCATTACATATCTAGTGTGAACATGGAGGGAACACAATTATATATTCAAGAAAAGATAATTTTTACGCTTATAACTTACGGAGAATATGAGATTAGATACAATGTTTTTCTTTATTAGTAGTGTTATTATTTTTTTTTTACTAGCTTATTCTTTTATTTTAATTTTATTATTGCTTTTCAGTTTTTTTTGTTTTGATTATTATATTACTTCTTATCTGCTTAGTATTCTTCTTTATTGTTTGTTTTAATATGATTTTTGTACGGTTATATTTATTTACATACTTAATTATCGATATTCATCACTTGAGTAGGGGGCGGGGGTCTTATCAAAAATAAGTTTTCTACCTCATAAGGTAAGAATAATATTGTGTACACACCATCCTTTCTAGACTTCATTTGTAACATTACACGGGGTATATTATTCACACAATATCCTAATACTTGCTCTGAATTAATTTAAAAGTGTGCTGAAAACTCTTACTTTGACAATAAATGACTCCATATAAAAGGTGACTACATTTTCAAAACTTGAACAAAAAAGAACGGTGTTTTTATTAGTTGATTTATTTTCATAAACAATAATTTTCAAAGTAAATATTTATAAGAAAATTATATGTGAAAAATGTTACCGACTCATGCATGTATTTCATTGATGAGTGATCAAGTATATTGATGAGAATATACTTGTTTTAGGATAAGATTATTGTGAATAATTAAATAACATAACTATTAAAATCCCAAACGATACTATGTGTGTATTTTTTAAAAGACTTTAATTTTTTTTTACATAAATTATCAAAAACAAAATACAAACTAACACAATCACGATAATTTTCCAAATCGTGTAAAATAAAAGATACTGAACTTTCATAGGTAATAATGATGCAAAAAGCAATTTAGATTTTTGTTATTTGGAGTTATAGGGAGGAACTTAATGACAAAACATAAGAAATTTGCAAAGACCTAAAATAGTTTTTAAAAGGGGTTCAAGCTTTATATTAAGAGACAAATACGCATATGCATACTTCAATCATGACTAGTGACTTTTTCATAAAATACAAAAATATCAAGTGAATTATTGTTGGGAAATTTTCGCATATAACCACTTAATAGTTTGTTGATTATAATTTGTAGCTATAATTATAGCAGCGTTTGTATAATTCACACAATATTTGTATACGTTTATATAATTCGTTATACAATTCAAAATTTTTATATAACATTTGTATATTTCACTATACAATTCATGCACAAGATTTGTATAATTCACTATACAATTAATAGTGTTGTATATTTCGCTATATAATTCGATTCATGCACAACGTTTGTATAAATAGCACAAATTATACAAAACTCAACTATATAATCACACAAATTATACAAAATTCAAACTATAATTACAGTTAAATATTTGCCACAAGTCATAATTAATTCAAACTATAACTATATTAATTAATTAACTAGTATATGTTTGCTTATCCCCAAAATTTTTCCATTATTGTTTATAAAGAATTTTAAGAAATATTCAAAGCTAAAAGTGGGAATTCAAGATCACTTCGCCGCATTTAAGCACACCTAAGCGCCTTTGCCCAATAGAGAACACCAGAGACGAAAGTCTCTAGGGGGGGGGGGATCTATGGAGCAAGTCTCCCACTGCTTTCGCAAATGCAACCCCACCCCCCTCAAAAGAAACAAGTTTTCCAGAACTATAGCAGAACCACATATATTAGTGTTCAAAATACCAAATAGCACAAGTTGAAGATAACAAGTTTCCATCTAGCAAAAGCTTAACTTCTAATGAACTACCTAAAACAGAAGGTGAAGGTCTAAAGTTTCAAAAGTACTTCAAACTATTATAATACATTGAAACTCTGGAAGAATGCAGCAGAAATAAGAGTATAAATATCCTCTTTTATAGCATCCGATTGTCAATCCTCAGATAAACAAGTGCTTATGGTCACCATTTGCCAGTCTGCAAACCTTGTCATAGCTATTAACATCTGCCACATATCGAAGAATTTGGGATTCAAAAGTAGATTAGCAAGTATATATAATCAAGAGACAAGCACTTGGTACATATCATAAAGTTCATTAGCAGAACTTTACGAAGCATCAAACTATGCTGACATGAAATGATCATACAATCCGTCAAAAATAAATGCAGTCTGGAAATCATTGACAACTACATTGGTCTTGAATATGTTTGACAGAGTAAGTATAATAACAGCTATCACATCATGTTAGGAGCATAAACAAAGTAGAACAACACCATAAAATATAGATATCATAACCTGAAAAGTTGCACCAACCAAATTTCCCTGTTTTAATCCTTGAAATTTGTATAGAAATAGGGACAACGTACACTCTACTCTCCTCAGACTCCACATGTGGGATTACATTGGGTATATTGCTGTAATTTCGTATAGAAACATTTCAGAGAAGTGAAAGAATAAAGATAAAATTGGCCGAGTTGGGAAGGACAATAATGTATAACTCTACTATCTATTATGCAGTACACTTAATTGACTACAACCCACTCATCTGTGGCATATCTATATATCTTAAGGTTCCCAGTAGATGATACCTTTGCTTGGTAAACATAAAGTTTATGTACTCATAGTGTTATCGTCAATTATAAGGCACAAACTTAATCTAAGAACACCTTCCTTTCCCTTTTCAGTGATGAGTATGAAGAAAAGTATGGTTTATTGACCTTGGGGCAGTTCTATATTTCCAACTTACAAGATGACCTTGAAAAATACGCAGAACAAGACACAAAGAATGGTACAACAACATAACAAACCCAATGCAATCCCACAAGTGGGGTCTAGGGAAGGTGGTGTGTGCGCAAAACGACAAACAAGACATAACTGAAGCAAAGTAAACAGGTAATAAAATCTTGGATTTGATTGCCGGTGAAAACATGTATGTTACAAAATAGACATTCAAATGCATTAACAGATATAGGAGAAGCCAAGTGTATTTATCTGAATAACATTAGCAAGACATACCAAATGTATCACCAAAATTGGTCCAAGTTTCTGCTTGAATAGACTGGATAGTGTCAGCAATACCAATTACTTCAACAAAAGTTGTTAAAGCATTAGGTGGATATCCTTTCACAATTAGCTGTTTTTCATCTGTGGATTTTCCAATGACTTTATCATCATCAGATTGCATAACCTGAACCACTGTTCGAACTTTCCGTCCTACATGCTCCTTGAGGAACTCAGCGTTTACAAAGACTGCAGGATTTGATGTGTCCATGTCTATCAAAACAAAAACAAAATAAAAGCAATTGAGATTGTGTTTCTTCATGCCATTGCATTTCCTGCCTCATGGCATCCATCATTAACTTCCAATGAACAACAGAAATCGATAAAATATATCAAAATTTCCATCAGTATCTCAAATTCATTTACCACACAAAATTTAGGATTTTGAATGAGCTATCGACCTTTCTCCTTTTTCGAGGAGAATTTAAAGGGTGTGGTTTGTTACCTAAAAAGACCATCCATTGTGGATTGGATGATGGAAAAACCAGCAAGCTACTTTACAAGCATTTCACTCTTGACCATCAAACTAGCATCAATGACTAGCTACACCCATGAAGAGAATTAAATTTGGAACTTGGAAACGTTTTAAAACCTTCTTTTCTCTTTCTAATATCAATTTTCTGGTTCCAAAGCTCTAGTAAACAAATAGTAAACCTTTTCCAATATCATGGGCCCTTGCTATTAAAACTTTAAAGGCAAAAACTAAGAAGCCAGTTAGTTAAAGTTTTATACATCATCTAATCAGACTATGACAATAGTATTAACAGTTGCTAATATAACAAAACCACCTCCATCATCGAACATGCATAGTAAGCATCTACTAAACAAAGATTAAACAAATCAAACTCGCTAAAACTTCGAACATCAGATTTCACATCAAACATTAACTCAATAGGGTCCATTGTTTTATTTTAATACTCTCAAGAAAGAATGACGCTATTCTCATTTGGGGATTGATTCATAGTTTACCTTTGGCTACATTTTTTCAAGGATTTTAAGAAAAATGCTAAACACTTCCAAGAACCTTCTTTTTTTCAATAACATATAATTACAAGGAAACTGCAAAACCAGTGACACAAATGAACAAAGTGTAACAACCCAACTCATTAAAAAACAAAAAAGATCAATTTAACACAAAATTAACTTGGTACACCATAAGTGTAAATCAGCGAAATCTCTATAGAGAAAATTATGGGTGGAAACCCATGTTGCTCAAACTCTTCAAAAAAGTCAACGGCTTCGTGTGAAAAGTCCACACAACTTAGGTGGAAACTGGGGAACTAAAAGCCAATATTTTCCCCTTTAATGCTAGAAATTAGAACCCATTATTACAAGAAGTCTGAGGGGTTCAAAACCGAAAGAAGTAAACACACAAATTAGCCGAAAGGTTTCAACATATGCCTATAAACATAAAAAGTAATTTTAACCATGTATAAATCCTATAATTTTCCACCATAAGCTGGCTCCGGCCCTGCGTGCCAAGGACACAAAATGAAACAAAGGGTAACAATCCAAATCATAAAAATTCAAAAAGATCAAATTTTGTTTCAACTTGGTACATTATAAAGTGTAATTATGAGAAGTCTCTGTAAAGAAATTGGTGTGTGGGAACTAGGAAGATAAAAGCTAACCTTTTTTTCCCTTTTAAATGTTAATAACCCAATTTATTACAACAAAACTACAATCAGGAACACATCAAGAACAAAGGGTAAAACCCAAATCACAAAGGCGGAGCCAGGTAAGGCTGAAGGGGTTCATAACTACATAAATCTTGAACCCCCTTATACTTCTTGTATGTTTACTTCTTTATATTTTGAATTCTAGCTCCGCCACCAAATCTATTCACGAAGATCAATTAACACCAATTTCTGTAGAGAAGAATTTTTTTTAAAAAAAACTAACCTTGGCTATGGATGATTAATGGGTCGATGAGAAACTGCAGAGAGAAAGAGAGAATGAGTTTGAATTATAATTTTGGGAAATGGAGTTTTTTCTAGTCTCATATGGCGGCAAAACTTCCCGCGCAGTATACTTAGGGTGACATAAGTTTTTGGCATTATACATATTGTCTTTTAATACCTAACGCTAATTTACCGTGTGCACAAGACACTTAACTTTGCATCAAATTAAATAAATAGACACACATTTTCTATGTAGCATAATGCAAATGAGTTTTAGTATATCCCATACAAATTGACATGTAGAATACGTGTGTCTACTTGTTCAACTTTATACAAATTTAGGTATCTACTAGTGCACATCCTAAATTAAAGAACATAAATATCAGCTAAAGTCAAGTTAAAGTGTATGTTTATGTATTATGACTAAGTTTTTAAAGAGACGATAAGGCATAACTTGTGCAATATTTAATGTGAAAAGATAAACTTATACCCGTTATTTTTTTGTTTTTTTTGCCTTGAGGAATGTAAAAATTAAAGACCAAAACAAAATAGGGACAAAAGTGCAAATGACCATTTTGATTTTCTCAAATAGCCCCTATTTTAAGACCATTATTTTATTTTGTCACTATTTTAAAAATCTTTGCGAGTATAACTCTTTAGATCATTTGGTCTATAGTTCCAAAATGAACTTGTATGATCAACTTTATCAACAAATTTACATTGCAATTTAACATTTGCTCATAAAATTTTGTGGGTAATTGAATTCCTTCTACAACATTAAAACATTGCTATAAATTAAGTTTTTGAGATGTAATTAGAATGTAATGTATGACCTTATATTCTCATGGGATTGAATCAATTATTCACCCTAAAAAGTGATTTTTACCACTCTTGCTTATTATAAAATTAGGTGTAAAATCTGTGTACACCCCATTATCCCGAGATCCACTTGTGAGAATATACCGGATAGTCTCGCACACAATAAGTGTGGAATTAATTCATCCTACATTATTTAGGTGCAAGAATCACATCAGAGGCCTTCCCTCCTATCTTTTGAACTAATTTTTTTTGGAAATTGTTGAAGAAAAGGATACCTTCACAAACATCTAAAGTATCGATCGATAATCCCCACACTTAAATCAATTAATCATTCACCATTCACACAATCATATACAAGCAATTTACACTTTGGAATGTGAAACAGAACTAGAAACAAATAATTTATGTAGAAGCACTAAACCTCTTTAGTATCCACTTCACTAAAAAAAAAAACAGAGCTTATGTGCCAACATATTGCTCCTTACAGACTACCAAATATATCGCCCGTGGCACTCAAACATGCGAGGCAAATAGTTGGTGGTCTACAGCGCCTGTTGATGTAGCCGATAAAGGGGGGCATTTGATGTGACAAGCTGCTTACAATGGAAGGATAAGAAAGTTGCAGGACATACTTTCATACTTCAGCAACAAATGCATATTCATTTCCAAGATCCAAATCTTTAGCTTCATATAAACATCATATTGTTAAGCTACTTTGACCATCCAAAAGAGAGGAGCGAGGAACCTCTCGCAAACAGCCATCCTCTAAAAGGTAAACCCGTTCAGCCATTAGAACTGTTTCCAAGCGGTGAGCAATCACTAGTACCTGCATGTAAAGATTTAGACGACAATTAAAACTGCCCTGAAGGATAGGTGCACATGTGAATGGTATTGTCAATTATTCTTGGCAACTAAATGTGTCATCAATTATCAAACTTTAAATCGCTTCTAGTGCCAACAAGAACAAAGTAAAATTTCTCATGTCTCATGCACGTTTTAAACAGCACCCAGTGAAGGATTTTTTCTAGACAAGAACAAAGATTCTCAGGCAACGTATGATATATGCCAAATTTAAAATAAGGCAAGAATTTAGTTCTTCCATTCACATGTAAGAATTGATAATGTGAAAAAATTAAAAGCAAACAGGGCAAGGTCTAAAAGAGCAAAAAGAGGTATCCACACAATCTTACTCTCTGGTACATAGTTCGATAATGATAAAGTTTCAACAACATACCCAGTGTCGTTCCACAAGGGTGGTCTGGGGAATGTGGGGTGTAGGCAGACCTCTGATAGACCCTCGAATAATGATAAAGTTTCAGAATAAGTAAATCAGTAGCAGTCTCTCTGAAATTGCATATAACTACTCAAAGCGGGAATTTCTTTTGTAAAGCAAAAATCCAACTAAAATGAAGATTTAAGAACATCAGGTCCTACCACTTCGGGCTATTGGAAGGGCTCTACATCATTCCTTTAAGTTGGAAGTCCAAATCCTAAGTACATATGATTTATCCATCCTTCTTGGGATTATAGCATTACTTAAATTTCACATATTACAGATCCTGATTTGAAGAGCATACATAACATATATTAATGTGAAAGCGTGTTCCACTGCACTTATGCCAGTTCATCGATATCCTTTGTGAATGTCTATTACCCAAAAGGAAGAGCATCGGAAAGTTTGGGTGCAAACGAGTTCATGTTTGTTAGCTCATCTCAACATGGAAGACACCAAGATATTTTGAGGAAAACATAAATGATATGAGAAAAACTCAACTAGTCTATCACAAATATCATTACTGAAGTGTGTGACCATCTCATCGAAATCCCTACTCTAAAGAATGATTGAGCAGCCACAATGCTCCTTTGTGCTACCTTCTAACCTCTTAGTGATTCCATTCTCAGCGTCAGCTAATAAGTTTAGTTTTCTTTGCATACTTGACTCACATGAATTTGGTAAGGACTTCTAAATAGGTTTACGAAAGTTTTGGGTCACTCTAGTCTTAACCTTGAGGTTCTGAGTTGGAAGCCCAGATTTTCGTACAAGGCATCAGAGCCAACCTTGGCAATCTTATTCTCACACATGCAAAGCCATCATTCTCATACACATAAATCCACAGCGAAATTGACATGCAAACCCCAAAAAGGGTTACACATGCGGGAAGTGTTGAATTAAATAGTTGTCCTTGTCCCACATGGATTGTATAAGTGCTTCCAAAGAGGTTTACAAAGCCTTGGGTCACTCCACTTGGATACTTGGGTTCATTCACAACTTCATCTATTACTGTTTACCATTCCCTACTGCTTAACACAAACATCAGAAATAAACTGTACAAGTGGAATCACCACTCCAAATGACTTAGGATTCTGCTATTAGGCATACTCGAGTAGTCTTATAGTTACTCTGCAATTTAGTTACTATCTGAGTTTTGGAACATTTACCAGAAGTCATACTTGGCATTTCAATACCATGATTGCAGGTTTTATGTACAGTAGTGTCCGGTTCAGCTTGTGTGCCCCTCGACTATTCCACCGGGTACCTGCTAGCCCCCACTAGCACAGGTACCAAGTAACTCTACCCACCAAGGCCTAGACAGATGAGAAGAAATCACCTGGTGTTTTTGCCTCTACTGGGATTTGAACATGAGATCTCTTGTCTTCCACTTCATTGACCACCAGACCATACCCTTGGATTACAAACTCTTTCGGAGGTATCTAGCATGCCAAGAACTCAAGCAATTGAAGCCCATAAGTAAATGCTGCAAGTGGATCTACAATATCTAACTCCATCAGCAGTCAGCTGAAAATGAGTGACTAGTAAAGGAAAATTGGGAGTTCACTTTGTCCTAGCGAAAAGAGGAGAGGGAAGATCTAGTTCCCTTGTTTGGGAGTAAAGGAAGGAATTTTTAAGAAAAAAATTAAGAGGGGTATTTTATCATTAGAGCTTTCCCAATGCTCACAAAATTAGACAGAAAGGAGGAACAAAAAGCCATTTACACCCCCTTCCAGCTGTCTCTATCTTGTGGAGACTGTTAACATATGTTCTCATCACTCATCTACTGTGAGAGGAATCCCACTTTACCAGAATAGGCATTTGCTTCTTTTTGTACTTTCTTTTTGGTAAATGAGATTTGTATTTATTTCCAGTTCATATGCTTCATCATGGTTAACAGAAAGGACCTGAATTTTAACTTTTGCAACAATAATTACGACGAGGGACAGAGGAGAAGTTGAGGAGCCATGGTACTGAGCTGTAAACAAAACTATAGAAGCTTCTTTTACTTACAGTACGATTTTGCATCAGGCGCTGCAGAGCTTTTCTCACCAATAGCTCTGACTTGCTGTCTAATGCTGAAGTAGCTTCATCCAATATCAGAATAGACGGATCCTGATAAAGTGCCCGAGCAATAGCTATTCTGAGATGAAAACAAAAAGGAATGAGAGAATTTCCTAGATCAAAACAGGTCAGCTTTTACAGCCCCTATTTGCAATTGTAGTAAGTCTTTAGGTAACAAGGAGCATTAGATCTCAGGTTCTATAGCATTCCTGAAAGACCTATCGGCCTATCTCTTGAGAAGGTAGCCAATCCTTCAGTAAAGATCTAACGAGAGGCTGAATTCAAACACACCCAGGATCCACAGGAATTGTCCAATTAAAATTGATGAAAACAAAAAAGCTGAAGTACCCGAAAAGGAGACCCAAAAGGAATTTGGAAAACATCAATTTGTTGAGAAAAATCAACTGTAGAAGAAGACCTACAGTCAAACCCAAGAATCACAGACTTGTCAAGATTAGACCTTATTCTCTTTCATTTTGGATTGACAGAACTTTCTTTCTGCGAGATTCTGTTACTCCCTTTGGTTGACTAGTAAGTTCTCGAGAGGGGAAACGGTTTTTTCTAAAAATGTAAGGCATACTACTGGTTGATTGTGTATGAGAGATATATAAGAAATTCAGAAAATTAAAGTGCATCTATGGGAAAAGTATCATACCTTTGCTTCTGCCCTCCACTGAAAATTGAGCCCCTAGGTCCAACATTTGTCTCATAGCCAAGAGGAAGCGCTTCAATAAATTCTTCAGCACTTGCAGTTCTGGCAGCAAGCTTCACTCTCTCCATATCAATACCAGTCATTCTATCCCTATATCCAATGTTCTCGGCAACACTTCCAGAAAATAATGTCTGATAGAATTTACAAAAAAAAGTAGAAAACAATTCAGCTGTGTATTTCCTCTTTCCCACTTCAGTTGACCTTGCTAGAGTGGATTTAAAGAAAGTGTTTACAATGTAGGAGTTAGCTCCAGATTATTACAGAGTATCAGCCCAAAAGTGTGAAAAGCAGGCAAGTTAGTTCAACAAGATGCTATCTCTTTGCCAGAAAATCTACTTTTATTAAATGAAATGTTTCAATTAACTTCTAGATAATAAAAGCAATATCGCCCCACTTTCAGGAACAGTATTTTAAACTGACATGTAAAATTTGAAGTCCAACTAATATATAGTAATTCCACTTATTTTATGAAGCTTTTATTTCTAATTGTATATAAGGCATGAGCACAAACATATAAAAAGTTGAGGGAGTATAATTCGACTTTTTCGAGATGAGGAGCTTTGCCAAAACGCAAATAAATTTAGTTGAGATGGACTCAAAACGTAACAAGGTCAATCACAAGGACAGGCATCATCATTCAAAAATAGATGCTCAATAGCTAATCAATTAAGCATGTACAAAATATTTTCACAAAGTATTTATAAGCACAGTTCACAAAGTATATTGCACATTTACTCAATGTCGGAATTTAGTGTTTTCACTATTACACAGTTAAATATCCAAATATTTACCAACTTAAAAAGAATTTCAACTTTCTATAATCTGATATCCAAGAAAGAGACTGGAGCGAAATAATTAGGAAACATTGGTAATCCTTAGCAATGACCAATTAGTTCCTGAGAAACATCCATCTGTAAAGAACCTGGAAGCACTCCCTTTGCTAAGAAAATTTTCTAAACTTAATGCAGCAACTTCTCTTAATGTTTCTCGGATACAAAGAAGAAAAATGAAACAAATATTAGAGCAAAACCAAGGACTAAAACTAAAAAGCAGAAACATTCCCCACATTTGAAACATTGCAGTACATAATTCAAATTTGGGTCAACAAGCCATGGGAAGTTGTTGCTTTGGAGAATCTTTAGACGACTTGACTAAAATTCCTCTCCTTTGAGTCTTTGACTAGATCCTTACAGTGTAAAAACCTCAGTTTTAGCAACAACCTAATCATCGAACCTCTATTGGCTCTAACAATAAATTCGAGTCTCCAATTCTTGCCATCCACTGCGAGAACATCAATCATCAGCTTACCCCAGTACTGCCAGGTGATTCTGGTTAAAAACCCCGTAGCTCAGTTCTCCAGAACATGGAAGTTTTTTTATTTTATAGAACATGGTAGGTTTGAGGTGAAACACTCAACTCTATGGATAGTAACAGGAGGATCATAAAAAGAAGTAGGGTTTTAAACTAGTACCAGCTAATGAATCTCCATTCCCAATCCCCAACTTCACCAAATAGAATTGCACATTAACAAAAGAAAATGGAGAAAACTTTCGAAAGTGAAATGCATAAGTATCAAAAGTCTTGAACACTACAGCAACTAACCACAAATAAAGGATTAGCAGTATGTGGAAATAATTAAGGCAAAAGAATTCATCACATCATGGTTGTAAAGAGGGAAAGAGGCTTGGACTTACTGTATCTTGAGAGACCAGACCAATATTTCTCCTCAAACTCTCGATACGTATGCCTTTAATATCCAAACCATCAATGAGAATGGAACCTGTCAGTGAGGAAAAAACCTTGTCATGCTACAGCAGAAGACAACTTTCATATTCATCATTGAGGATCAGATGCTAAAGAGAATGCTAGACCGTGGTGTTGTGATGACAAAACTGCTAACCTTGTAAAGGAACATATAAGCGAAGGAGTAGTTTTACAAGAGTCGTTTTTCCTCCTCCTGATGGTCCACAAAGGGCAACTATTTCTCCAGATTTAATATGTAAGTCCATGTTTTTCAATACAAGAGGTCCATTGTCAACATATCTAAAAGAAACATTAGAGTATTTTACTTCCCCAGCAACACAATCTAAGTCAACAGCATCTGGGTTCACAATTTCCTGTATATTAATACATCGTAGATATTCAGGCACTTTTGGTTGCATGATTCTAGTTGAAAGTAGTTATAATACCAATACTAATAACATAGAAGCAACCCATATGGGAAGAACTAACAAAAATTTATATAAAAATTGTGCAAGTTCAAAAACAATCAAAAGGATTCACAAGCACAAACTATGCGCCTAGTACACTTAAACTGAAATGAAGGGAGTAATACACTAGTGCTTCTTGTATTTGTTGTTTAGTACCGCTTGATTCAAGACAGAACTCATGCGCAATGAAGTGCACACCTTAATGCCTTGCCTACGCTGAAGCGCAACTTAAGCGAGGGAAGCGCATTCCCTCAGCTTTTCAGGGCTAGCGTGCCTTAAAAAAGCTTTTGACAACACAGGTTGTAAGTATGTGACTCTTAAATCTTTTTTTTTGACAATGGTAGCATTTAATGCGACTCTTAAATCTGAGAGCATGTAATTTTTGGTCTCAGGTCCAACAATGCAAGATTAAATTATTTTGTATCATAACTTAAGAAAAGACCTAATTCTAGTCTGCCGCTCTCTATCCTACTTGCCATTACTGAAGTCATAAAAATGAACAAGTTATATATTTACCTCTGGTTCAAACCTTGTCAAACTAAATAGGCGCTGAATTGCTGGCTCTCCTTGTTTTAATTCATTGTATGCTTTTCCCACATCCTGCGCAACTCTTAGATTCAGATTGATAGCTAAAATTGCTCCACATGCTGAAGCATAGTATCAACATGAAGCAGTATGAGAGAAGTCCAGTCGAACAAGAAGAAAAAACAGCAACAAACAGTCAAAAGAGGAAAGGAAAACATAAAAGTGTAAGTCACTTCCAATTTAAATGGGATAGAGAAGTTGATCAAATTTATGAAGCCTCTGTCTCGAGAAAGCTTCTTCTATTAAGGGAAAGTTTTGAGTGCTTCACAGCATTATTCAAAACCTCCTATGGATGCCTTCTGATGTGAAGACAACCTCCTGACTACCTTTGTTCCCCTTTTCGTTCAGTGTCTGGTACCTGGATACTTTGGTACTTTTAGATCAGCAATTCATAAGGTAAAGTTACGTCATGGTTAATTTTACTTGTAGGTTGTGCTGCTTGAATCTTATCCCGATGCCCAAAAACAAACTATGTACTTCATATGCTTTCGTTTTTCTCGAGTGAAATGACAACCTACTTCCATATCCTTCTTTCAAGTAACACTAAACTTGAAACAATGTGTATTGCAACAGTTGTAGTGATACAAGAAAAATATAAAGTAGTCGTTCAAAAGTTGGTTTAAGGGAAGAACATCGCATAAAGTTCAAATTTGGATTCTTGAAATTTATCAAAGTTAATCAGGAAATAATTAGTTTAGAAGTGTGTAATGTACATCGGATGGAGGTAATATAACCTATGTATCTTATTCCAAAGATAGGAGAAAAATCAAATCTCAAACAAATGAACTAACAGAAACATAATCCTTCCAATAATTGAAACATTACCTGGATTGGGGATATCAACAGAATCAGGGATGTTACAAAAGAAACCATGGCAGAGTAATCAAATGAACCTTTTGAAACTATCAACGTGCCAGCGCTAAATGTGAATAAGCTGCCAAAATATATTGCATGTACCAACTGAGGAATAAATGCCTTCAATTTTTTCTTTCCCATAGTCGCAGATAGGTCAGCAAAAGCAAGTGACTGGAACTTTTTGCTTTCACAGGACTCCGCATTATTTGCCTTCACAAAAAGAATTGACGGGAGGATCTGTAACGAGGAGTAATTTGCCTTCAGTTATTGTCGAAAGCTTGATTCTTTGAATATAAGGAAGAGAGTAATGTAGAACAAAAGAAGCTGGAAAAGAAGGGAGAAGATGGAAGAAGTTTGATCCATGTGTTGGAATGCCCATGAGCATACCTTCATTTTGGAAAAACAAAGGTATACCAAACCTCAAACATAAGAAGACTAAGAAGCTATTGCACTTTGATGAAAAATTTCATATTGGAATGAAATGGCCCCGAATAACACAATGGATATAGGGAATTCATATGGATAAACCAACTAGTTTTGGATCAAAGCCAGTTGATAGATTCATTCATATGCTTAAGAAAACGAAATCGTAACTAGAAACACTTACCTCATTCAGATAGGAAGAGAGAGAAGCAACAGCAAGATGTGCCTTCTTTGATACATCACGAAGTTTTTCGCCCAAGTAACCAATCACAAAACCCATCAATGGAATCACCTTACATAACACCCATCAAGATTCGATATAAACTCATCCAACATTCATAAATAATTCATAATAATAGAAGGAAAAAACTAATGCATCGTTTGTCACCAAGGCGGAAAGGAATGATAGAACAGGGTTGATGACCAACATCTGAACTGCCATTGCTGATAATTGAAAACTACTTGGTACAATCGTCTGTAAATGGCAAAGCACAAGATTTAGGACAAGAAAGGATGGAATTTTTTGAAGATATAAAAGTAAAAGCGTCAATTCTCTAACAGCTTAAACTTTCAATGAAACAATTCATATCATTCAAGCCATGGAAACAACATCTTGCAAAAATGCAGGGAAAGGCTACGTATAATAGACCCTTTTGGTCCGGACCTTCCCCGAACCTAACGCATAATGGGAGCTTCAGTGTACCGGGCTACCCAATTTAATTCATATCACTCAACATGGTACTAATAGCACTCACGAGGTTTGAGTCCAACGAACTCTACCAAAAAAATATTTCTATGTGCTTATCCAACAAAAGAATCACACAAGTGAGGGACTTTTTGCAAACATAAATAAGTATCCGAGATCAAATCTCATGGAAACCGGAGTCGAACCTCTTCGCCAGAAAATTATCTATGTAATAAATAGGGCAAAACCAATTTCTTGTTGATTATATATAAATTGTTGAATCCTCCTGACATAAGAGAAGACTCTAATCTAGTGTAGTGTTAAAGGTAGTTCAAAATAGTTTTTTTAGGTCAGAGGTTCAACAAATAAATATAAGTTTACCCTTATAACCGTTTGCATTTTTCGATTACGCAGTTCAACAACATAAAATATACAGAAATGGATGCTCCTGGGGATTTGGTAGTTGGGAGTACAAGGCATCATTGTCTTAATGAGGTTCACACAGTTCAACTTTGTAAAAATATACAGAGCTGGGGGCTCCGAGGGCTAGGTAATTAGAAGTTATGCTGCTTGGACTCTTCAAAAATATCATTGGGTTTGTAAAGCATCAGCTATGCATTTTTGGAGATCCAACATGGGTGCAACAACATTTTTGGAGGGTTCGAACAACATAGGTTAGGAGTACCAAAACATCATTTTCTAAACTCACATTCAAGAGCGAATAAACAGTATCAGCAACATCAGAAGCCTCAGCAGTAATCCTATAAGCAACATCTCCAGAAGCAATCCCACTTTCTCCCTCGAAAAAACCTAAATCTCTCTGCAAAACCTTATGGAAAACACAAACCCTCATCTTATACACACAATTCAACGCAGCTTCCCATAGAAACGCTTGCTGCAGATAATTACCAACAAGTCGAACTAAAAACAAACCTCCCAAAACCAAACACTCCTCTCTCAGCCGCACAACATCCAACGGATTCATGAGAGACAAGAATTTTCCCACTTTGGGAACAATTTTGGACAGAGAGTAAACGGATATTACACTGCAGAGCCATCCACACAGAATTGGTTGCCATTCCGAGAGGAGATAAGGTTTAAGAGGAGCTAAAGAGGTGAACGGAGAAATGAATTTCCCGGAGTTCACAGCGGCGCGTGTGGATGATGATTTTATTGTTAAGGCGGAGGTCGAAAAGGTGGAATTGAGGATGATATTGGTAATTGGATTGGTCACTGGGCGTGAGGCAGTGAGTTTGTGGTGGCGAAGGGACGGCGAACGGCCGTGATACGGCGGTTTCAGGTGAATTAGGGACATTTTCCGGTGAAAGTTCAGTGTTAAAAGGAGATTCGCGCGCTTTCGGCGCATTCATGTTGGTTCTTTTTAGGCATTTGCGTTTTTGGTCCCTTAACATCCATGTACTCTGATTTTGGTCCTTATAATATATATAATTAACTACATTTAACCTGCAATTAAAAGAAAATATACAATTTTTCTCCTTCTATTTTGAGTGTTGGCTTGCTTCGTAGTCGTAGTATTTCCATACTAGTAGTCGTAGTATTTCTCCCCTAGTTTTCTTTTTTTTTATTTCTGCTACTATGTATCGTATTATTTTGTTGTAGTTGTCATGATTTCTTCACTTTCTATATTATTTCTTCGATCTACTTTGATATGTTTTTTCTTGAGTCGAAGATCCATCGAAAATAGTCTCTCTACGTCTTGACCTCTCAAGATAGGAGTAAGGTCTCAATACACTCTACCCTTTCTAGACTCCACTTATGAAATTACACTAAGATGTTGTTGTTGTTAAGTTGTGATTTTGTACTATTACTCCATATAGTAGGGTAGTATAATCTCTAAATATTTTGAATCTAATATTTCCTTCCTATATTCTTATATAGAAGAAGCCATCAATTGCAATGAAAAATACTTACATGTACTAATTATATTGTACTAGAAAATTTAATCATAAAAGTGATCGACTAAAGTAAAAATATATACTACTGTATTAATCAACGCAATTTACGGGACTTAAGTTATTCAAGCTAAATAAGTTACACAAACATCTAGCATATAGCTAGGGAGTGGTTTGGAGTTGAAATCCCATCAAAACATCTGCAATTCCTTTCTGTCCAAACACACAAAAAAATACTTGCAGGGACATTTAGATATTCTTCAAGGCTTTACCAAACTCTTCATAAGCACCAGCATTCACATGTCAACAACTGGTACAGTGCAAAAAGAGATGATCCATACTTTTCAAATCTTGGAGACGCGTATAACATCTGTTGACAAGTTGAACGCTTCTAACACAAGTATGACATCAGTTTTGGAGAGTCAGAGTCCAAGCAACATAGGTTCTAACAATCGAACCCTCTTTTAAACTATATTGTACCCGTAACAAGATCTTGATTTGGGTTTGACATTAAGAAATGTGACAATAACATATGAAGAAGCTCAAGGAAACTTCAAAACCTCCTCTATTACCTCTTCTGATATGTCACTATAGCTATCCCAAACAATTATCGGTTTTTCTAATACTTGTGCATTCTTAAGGAAAAACCTTAGTAGCTCTATCTCTTTATCTTCATCTTTGAAACCAGTCAACTGAATCAACTTTAGATGAGATTCCAAGCACACAGCGCTTTCACTCGGATCATGCAACTTCCAGTTTTCATCCCAGCCATAATTCTCATCTGAAAACAACTTAAGAAACTCTAAATTAGGAGAATGCTTGAGCAAAAACATCATGACTTCCATGCAAAATTCATCAATTGCCACTGCCAATTTTAAGCACTTGAGCTTATAAAATGTGACTGGGAAGTTTCTTACTACATGAGATACACTAAACAAACTCACAACGGAACTTTTGCATAATTTCAAAGTTGAAGTAGAACTGACATTCTTGAACATCTTATGCACACACATGCCAATTTCTTTTATTACATGGTCTGAATCAAAAAAGAAGAGGTGAATGGAGCACCATATTTCAAGACCTTGAGATTCAGACAAGAAATCTTGACGTTACAATTGATGTAACTTTCTCTATTGTTCATATAGTTCTGTAGAGACACATAAACCAGAGACGTCGAAGTAATATCAAGCATGGTCATAGTTCCAAAAGTACATGTTTCCAATTTCAGTTTTTCCAGCACCGAACATTGTGAGAACAAGCAACTCATCAACTGTTCGTTCGATAACTCAACTTCTTCAAGATGAAGAAATTTAAGCTGATAAAATCCGAAATGATTAGGCAACTTAAGTACAGACCCATCCATCCGTATTTCAAAACTCGCAAAGATTCACAAGTCACAACACAATAAGGCAACTCAAATGGCTCAGCAGCACAAAAAACTAACACAAGTTCTTGAACATTTCGCATTGTCACAACACGAATCCATCGAAAAATAGCCCTTTATCGAAAATATTCCCACAACAAAGCTTAAAACAAACAAGACTATCCCCACATTGGTTAATCAACACCCAATTGGTAAAATCTTTGAATTTCCCAGCCATAACCAAATCCCAAGGCCGATTGATCCGTTCATAACCAAACCGATTAATATCAAAATTCAAGTAAGGCATTGTCCTCCAACATGAGTTTATTGTTTCACCCTAATCGCTTGTTTTACTTAACTTATTTTAATTTGCTTATAAACTAACACATTATTTGAATGTTTGTTATATATTGTTTTATAATGAGTAGGGTTGTCAAAATGATGATAGTAATCAACGAAAAAAATAGAAGACTGACAGGCTTCGAATGAGGCTTTGAAGAAAGGGATAGAGGTTCTCTCGCTCAACACACAAAAGAAAAGACGAAAGACGAGAATCGGCGCAAGAATCAAAACCTCACGTAAGAGCGCATCTTGTTTTCAAAGATGAGTTGTAGATGAAATCCTGTCTTTGTCTTTCCAGGCTGTCTTTTGCGTGCTATTCCTTACGCCCTGAGAAAGAACCTCGGAACCAACACCACTGCATTGCACTCGAACAGTTGAGCGGCCGGTTGAGTTGCTTTTCCGTAATACAGTGGAGCTTCTCGTCTGGGGTGCTAGTCCAACAATCTGGTTTACCAATTTGTGCAATTAAACCAACATGAGTTTATTGTTTCACCCTAATCTTTTGTTTGACTTAACTTATTTTAATTTGTTTATAAACTAACACTTTATTTGAATGTTTGTTATATATTGTTTCATAATATATTGTATTGTATTGTATCGTACTATATTATTTTAATGAATACAGTATTTGGATAGATTATATCATTCTCCGTAGTTATATAATGTCACACATCCATGATTCGAATGATAAAACTTACAAAAAAAAGTAGGGTACGAGGTAGAGTTGCTATGAAAAAAGTAGATTAAAAAATGAAATATAATTATTAAATAATAAATAAAGATAAAATGAGAAGAAAATATTAAGATAATGATGCGAACACACCAAATCGGTAGTTACATAAAATGGGTATTTTCGTCATTATCTAACGATGGATTAAAACGATATGATACAATGGAATTTAAGTAACAATCAAAACAAACATGGTATTTAAACTAACAATACAATACAATACAATGGATAACAACCATCCAAACAAGGTGTAAAGTTCCTTTAGAAAAGTTTAAGTCAAACAGACTCAATTACTTTTTTGGACTTATTTTAAGCATAAAATGACTTTAAATTGTATAGTCAATGTCATGATCCGAATCCGGGTGTGATGACACTCATCTCAACCCACCAAGATAAGTCAGCCTAATAACCAACGGAAAATAAAATGTGGAAGTAATTGAGATAAAGCAAGGTTTAACTTAGTCAAAAATAAATAAATAATCTCAAAATCCTCCAAGACTGGTTGTCACGTATACAAGCCACTAATGTATTATCGAAGTACGAAAAGAAATACAGTCACAATGTCTTCGTCTCTAGAATAGGACTAAAACATAATAAAAGAGTAAGAGGTGTCCGCTAGATAGATGTAACAGCTACCTCAACACTCGGAATTGATAACCTCAGCTGTAGTGGAAAACAGTAGAAGATCAAGCAGGTCCGGGCTCACAACCTACACAAGTGTGGAAGCAAGGGGTGAGTACCAAACAACACGGTACTCGGCAAGTGGATAGCTAAAACTAAGCAAAGCTTAATAGATACAAGTACTCCTGTCCTCCTAACCGAACCTCCTTAACTATAACCTGCATAAAATCAGCCCAACTCTACACTTGTACAATAACAACAGTAATACAGTCCACAAATACTCATCAATAGTCTCGTCAATGAATCATACCAAGTCAAGTTCAGCACACAGAGTAATATGGGGGTAAACACAAAGTCACAAATATTAGAAATGTGCAATGCAGTGCAATGAAATGATGCATGTCTGTCCTATCGGTACACATCCGTTGAATCACAATCTGTAATCCATGGGGGACATTTTTGTCCATATAACCTGCCACGGAGCGTGTGGCCCATCCCCTCAATACATATATCCTGCCACGGAGCGTGTGGTCCGACCCCTTTATTTCATAATACCTGCCACGGAGCGTGTGGCCCGACCCCTTTTATTTTATATCATTTTCAATCTCAACACAATATGTCAGAACCAATGTAATCAATTCATGTTCATATAATTCACGATAATAATATGACAACAACCATAGTTTTTCCTATCTCACATCAACATAGTCATTTCACATGTCCAAAATAAATCCACAATCATAACATATCAATTCCACCAATACATGTCATTAGATCACCATTTTCTACCTCTCATCTCCATTTTTAAGGTCAATCATATAGTCAATAATCCAGTCTAATTCTCATTATTCCCTAGTACACATAACACAGAAATACTAGCATCTATAAGCTTAAACTGAGGTTTAGAAATTCATTTGCCTTAATTAATCAAGCAATTACTCCGGTACTTGAGCCTTCCCCTTTCATTGGGCCTCCAAATCAACGCAACTAGTCAAATAAATAATCACAATAAGATTTTCGAAACTAACAACACCCTTATTACCATATGTCTAGCCTAGACCCAAAAACTCACACAAATCTATAATCACGTTCTTAATCTTGATGCCACTTAACATGTCAACTCCCATATTTTCTGAATTTCAAGCCTAGGATTAGGTTCTAATTTGCCCAATATCATAAATTTAATGGAATTCATAAAATATAATATACCTAATATTTAATTATCTATTTCAATATATCAAAATTTGGGAACTAACTCATTCTATGTCATTGAAGTCAAATCTAAAATTTTCTTTCCGATTATGTTCACTCATGATAAAATAAACTCACATGTCAAATTTCAGCTAAAACGGATCGTTATTCGACCCCTAAATCAAGATTTTATATGAAGAACCCTAGAGTCATATTTTCTTATTTCAGCATTGTTTCTCCACCAATATACCCAAAAAATATGTTCATAATCACATAAAAATTTAATGGAAAGGATAAGAATAATTACCTTAACGCTTTGGAATGAAAATCCCTATTTTTCTCTTCTCCTTTATTTTTGTTTTCCCCTTTCTTTTCTTTCTTCCTCCATATATTTTTTTTTCAGTTTCTGATTCGTTCTTTCAGTTTCTCGTTTTCTCGCCGCTTCACATCTGATGGCATTAAGCCATCAGAAATTATACATATATATTATTATTATTTTCTTTTCTTTTATTATTATTTCTTTCTTTCTTTTTCTAATTAAATAGATACTAAAGTAACAAACTCTACTAACCTATTTTAATAAATATAAGAAAAGTGGTATATGATATTAAATAAATTAACACTTTAGTCCATCAATTAAATTAATTCTCAAAAATTATCCCTCAACTAATTAACCAAAGTTACCGAAAGGTCCAAAATTTTCAACTTAAATTTACGAAAAGGGTCTTTTATGAAAGGAGGAGGACTCGTTCTCAAAATGACCTAATGAGTCATTACAGTCAAACACTCAAAAAAGTTAAAAACAATTTATAAGTCAATCCAAATGGGCTCTAAGTCTCGATTCGAGCTTTGGATATAAAAGAAAAGGAAAAAGAACATTTATATCCGAATAAAGAAAGTATCAACCCTTAAATGCTCCATTATTTTCATACCTCCTGACCCCTGTTTATTTTAAATGACATGAATTTATTTTAAAATTTGTGCGTTGACATCAGCGCCCACCCTATATGATACCGATAGAGTATTAATATATCGATAGAGTATTACAGAGAATTAAGCTCAGTTCTATATGATATCGATATGGTATCAATATACCGACGGAATATCACAAAGAATATATTTTGTACTAATTTAAAGTTTAATAAATAACATTATGACTTTAATAATTCTCGTAATTGTTTATTTTTATTTCTTGAAAAAAGAGTCCAATCCTATATGATACTGATAGAGTATCAATATATAGACGTAGTATTAATGAGAATTAAGCTAAGCCCTATATAATACTGACATATTATCAATATACTGATGGAGTATCACATATGATTAATTCATACAGTGGTGCTGACGTCATGATGATGTAATGAGCGAAATACGAAAGGAGAAAGTGGGATAAGATGATAAGTAGTTTGGGCCATGAGTCCATTAAGGATAAATAATTTGTATTGGGTTCAATTTGGGTAAATAGTTTCACGGTTGAATCCAATTTGTGTAGTTTTTCCTAAAAAAAAATCGATTGAGGGCCCACCCTCAAATGGGCCCATACGCAGCATGATTCAATTTTAATCGACTCTAAACACCAGGTGGGAAACAAAAATAAACTTTGTTCAATTAAATACTACCCCCCCTCTCAATTGGAGAGTCAAATTTGTTAATGTTTGAATTATTTTTTTGTTTTTTGAAATAAAATTTATACATAAAAAATACTTGAAATGTAATATATAAATGACATGAAATAATTGTAGTCAAAGAAAAATTTATTTAATTCTCAAAATTCAAATATTATCACATAAATTTAAATTTAAATTTAAATTTAAATTTAAATTTAAATGGAGGGAGTATTAGTTTTAAACACTCATGAGTCATGAAGATATCTGGTTCTGTTCTTCTATTTATTTGTTGAGAATTTCGTTTCTGATGTAGACTTATACTATAGTAGTTATATTAATAAAAATGCTAACATCTAAGCTAGTATTGTTATAAATATACTAACTTAACAATTAATTACCCGGAAAGTAAGGAAACTAAAAAGAGAACAGAAGAGAGAATTATAGATGTATTTTTCTTTCGTTTCTGTGTTTTCTGTATATCATTCATGTTGCTAAACATGAGAATTTATAGTAAAAGGAAAGAGAGCAAGTTGGACAACTTGCCTTGTGGGCCCCACCTTATCATTTTGGTGGTGGCTTCCACTACAATGACATCCATCTTTTATTTAACAAGTATAACTTTTGTGATGCGGGAACTTTTTCTCTATACAAGTTCTCGAACAAGATTTTTGATAAAACTTTGATAGGTGAGCTAAATATATTTAATTTCACATTGACTAATTTAAAAATTATATTACCCTCAAACATAAATTTAATATAATGCCTGGATAATTATGTGGTTTACTAGTTCATAATTCATCAAAGTTCATAACAAATTAAGAAAAAATAATTAAAAGTATTATATATTTTAATTAATTGAAATTAAATATATTTGACTAGATTCACAAATGACAAGGATCAATATATCTTTAAAAAATAGAAAATTAAAAGGAATATAAAACTCAACAATTCATTGAGATTTAATACAAATCCCAATTAATGTATACACCTCTCAAAATGACTTAAAATAGTCCTCATACACATTATCCAAGAACAAAATGATAAATTACTTTCCTATAAAACCTAAAACATAAATAAATAATAATTAGCAAACTTTTTATATGTATGAATTTGGTGAATATTAAAATAATTTTTTTTAAAAAGGTGCAAAACTATATAAATAATAAAGTGCTAATTAATTTGATCTCTCCCTGAGCTTTTTGGTAATGGCAAAAATAGCCCCAGCAACAGCAATAACAACTCCAGAGATAATCACAGTAGTCTTGAAATTTTGTATTGCATCCTTTCTATCTTTTTCTTTTTTCATTTTGTCCAATTTTTCCTTTGCCTGCAGTAAAAATATTTCCCAAAGAAAAAAACAATCATAATTATACAAAATCCATTTTATAATAATAACATATCGAGTATATTCTCATAAGTAGAGTCTAAGTAGCATGATGTGTATATATATTTTATCTCTACCTTGTAAAGGTGGAAAGATTATGTTGAAAGACATCCTACTCACAAAATCTATTTTATTCAAGAAAGAAAATGAAAATATATACCATGGTTTACTTTTCTCATGCATGAAATAATTATTCTTGTGTCGATTTTAATTCTAGTGGGATGCTAGTAAGTTATGAATGAGCTAATATATTCTCAATCTCACACTATATTTCATAATTGTAAGTTATATCTCGACAGAAGTATTGAAAACATTCACAAACTTGGCGTGAAGTATTAATTTCATTCCTGAATTATTGACAGTTCACAATCTTAAAAATATTCTTCTATTCGACTAATTCAACTTGAATACACCCCCAATTTGCGACATGGAGTAATAAGTGGTCTCAAATATTTGTAGGAGAATGAGACTCTTAATAAAAAGTCGAGAGAAGTGTTGAAAACACTCCTAAACTTGATGAGAATATAGGGGTGTATTTCACTCATGTGACAAGATCAAAAGTGTATTTAAATTCAGTTAGTCAAGTAGAGAGATGTTTTTAAGACTGTCAATAGTTTTGATAATTCACATCAAATTTAGGGGTATTTTCAATACTTCTCTCTTATATCTTAATTACCGCTGATCTGATCTCCGATTGTAGTAAGATGGATAAGGCTTCTCCACGTTTAATCAGATATTTCAAATTCGAGCATTGAATATGGAAAAATTCCGAATTTGAGTTTTTCCCTCCTAAATGGACCTTGAGCTACCCTATCCGAATTAGTCGAGCATCAAATATGAGTGAGATACCTCAGAAAAATTAACTACTACTTCAATTTCAAATTAGTTAGGTCGCTTATATGAATCATCTATATATGTCATTACCACTAATATGATAAAAATGTTTGTTATTTTGAAAATCATTAACTAAAAATATTTGTCAAGTTTATCAATGAAGAGGATATACAACATCATCATCTTAAAGCTTAAACAATTATAAATAGGAAAAATTACTAGGAAAAATACTTTTTAATAAATAATTACTGATTTTAGCGATACTTTTTATTTATTACCATTTATAGCAATATATAGCAATATTATGATATATTTACTATGTATTAAAAGTGAATTATGTATGCAATATAAATGTATTATAAGTGTTTTAAAATATATTATACTTGTTTGGTAAAAAATTGACACAATGTATTATAAGTGTATTAAAGTATGTGATAAATAAATTATCCATGAATAAAACTTGTATTATATGAGTTTTATAAATTATTTTCGCTAATATGTATTAAAATTGTATTATAAGTGTTCAGTGGAAAAAAATATTATTGTTATAAATGGTAAATATTTTCTTAATGTAGTACATTTATGTAAATTTCCCTTATAAATATTTGTTTGAAGCCACGATTAGACATGTCTAGAGGGAAGCAAACTTCACACAATCATAAAGAGGTTGAGATATTCTAGAGTAATGCATTTAAGGACATTGAGTTTCTTCTCCTAGCGGACTTAAGTCGTGTTTCTTATGAACGATTTTAAAATTACTATTTATTTTTTCCACTATGTAAAAAAAATATTTGAAAAATTAGAAATGATTACCTCTTTTTCAAGTGAGGAAGCAACTTGTGATGATACTGAATCAACTTGAAATTCCTTATTGAATTGTGGATTCAATTCTTTTTCAGCATCCACTGCTGGAAAACTTTCACCTCCACTTGCCATACTTTTCTTTTATCCAACAAAAAATTGTTAAAATCTTTAATTTGAAAGAAAACTATTTTACTGATCTCGTTTGTTCTTTTACTTCACTTTGTTTATGTTATTATATATGAATATGAGATTTTTGCTTCCAAAAGTAGGATTAAAAAGAATAGTTTTACCTAACACATGGATGGCATTCCTTGAAATGTTCCTACCATTAATAGAGGATCTCAACTACTTTTTATTCTTTGTTTCAATTGTCTTAAGAAAATATTGATTATATTTTACTAGAAAAAAAAAAAAAGTTGATTTATCACCAACTCCACATTCAACAATGACAATTTTACCATTTTTTTCATGTAGAGATATATATATTTTATCTTACAAATTACTACTCGAAAACGACCTCTCTACCAAAACAGGAATAAGGTTATGCACACACCATACTCTCCATACCAAACAGTTATGAGATTACACGATTGTGTACACACCACCCTCCACAAACTTCACTTGTAGAACTACACTGGCTATATTATTGTCGTAAGTTGTTACTGCTAACAAATTTTATAAGTGTGAACTTTTTATATGAGTGCTACATTTTTTTAAGCTTTTGTTGTTACTCAAAAACACTAACTTACTCCATCCGCTTTTACTCGTCGCATTTGAACTTGACGCATGGGAAAAGGGTCTGAGCCACTTTCATAATAGGATATATATGAACAATTTCATAACGAGTGATATATTAGCTCTAAATTGCAAAGTTGAGAGGTACACCAGGATCTTTTCCCTTAAAAAAAAATAATGATTGACATGATTAATTTACCACATTACCCCTATTAATTAAGATTTAGTATTAGATCTTGAAAAATGATTTGGAACATAAGTAATTAACATTAAGGGTAAAACATGAAAAAACACTTTTGATATTTCAGAAGTTTGGCCAAACATGCTATATAACTACGCAGAAAACTTTAGTATGTAAAATTTAAAGGAGTGGGAAAAACTAAGAAATTTCCAAGAATTATAAGTTGGTATGTGAAGAAATCAAAGCCTTTAGATACATCAACAAGACAATAGTTACACATGAAGAGGGACAAAGCTACATAGTTGAGAGTACATACAATGTACTATTATCTTGTCAAGAACTTCCCTTTCCTAGTTGATCATTTTGCTCTCAATTCTTTTTTCTAGTTGGTACTCATATATAGCAGATCAAAGATGCTAGCCCTTCAAAAATTTGATTGACATATTAGTCTTATACTTCAGTTCTTGGCCCCGAAACCACGAGGGCTAGGCCTAGCTGATCCTGAGTCTGCAAATTGCTTCCTTGGTTCTGACCTTCGCTTCCTCCTTGCAGTACCGGGAGGAGCCTGGAGAAAGAAGGAAACACGATGACCATTCGAACCATTTTAAGTTGGAGCTAATGAACATAAGATAACAAAAGTGCAAATCTAAAAATACATGACAAACATGCACTTTTCCGGGGACAAGTCCAGTCAAAAAATAAAACAAACAAGTGCATAGTAGAATAGGTTTCTCCATCTCATACAATAGAAATGTGTATTAGATCGAACAGATGAATTAACTAATCCTCAAACGAGTGGAATCCACAATCTTGAATTGGAAGAGAAAGGAAATATGTAAGAACACTTTTTTTGCGGTAACTGTGGTGTTGGGGCCAGTTTGTGCCCACCTCGACTATTATGTAAGAAGAACCGCTTACAACATAGTAAGGAAATAAGGAGCCCAAAACTGGAACTAACTACTATATCTACATATTCTAATTTGATAACAAGTTAATTCAGCCAAAAATGTAGACAAGATAAGCACCTTCTGTTCAGATTTTAGTGCCTCCTCGAGATTACTCAGTGCAGGAATAGAACCACCTTCCATAACGCCCATCAAATTCTTCATACGTACACGCATTTGAAAAAGTTGAGCAACAAGTTGACTCACCTACAAATTGCAATCAAGTTATGTAGGTAAGCATGCAAGGAGTACCGAACATTCTCCGACCGAGAATTTATTATGGCATAATTAGCATCAGTACTCCACATGGATTTTAACCTGTTGCTCAGTTTTCCCAGACTCTTGAGCGATACGTTTCCTTCTAGCAGGAGATTCTGCTAACAATTCTGGTTGCTCCCTCTCCTCTGAGAAAAAACATGAAAGACAATGAAATATGAATTAAGCTAACAGCACTAGTACTCCTTCTGTTTCAATTTGATTGTCTGGTTATCAACTAAAGATCCATAGAATGTAACAAAATGTCCTTTAATCTTGTAGTCTTAAACATGTCACGTGGAAAGTTAGAATTACAGAGTTGTCAAGAAAAGAAAGAGACATTCTTTTTTAAAGGGGCTAAAAAGAAAAGTAAGACAAACAAATTGAAATGGAGGGAGTATATATGTTTGGGTTAAACGTAGTAACATGCGTCCTTAGAAACCTTGAAGTAAGATAAATAACCTGGCGTCATGACTTCTATCATTGACTCCATTATCTTTAAGCTCTTCTCTGCCTCTCGAATTTGTGCAGGAGTAACCTGTTTATGCATGAACAAGATGGGATTCAGTCCCACTTCATCACATAAATAAAAACGAAGGAATGTAGATGATACAAGGTTTGATTGTTTGATCTGATATCGGTTGTTACATTTCTAGCAAGTTAAAGTATGTATGGTAGCTATTAAAACATGAATTGCACCATACAATATTTACGACACGGAAAGGAGAAATAGATTTAATAAGAACCAGGTATATTACCTTTCCCATGCCAGGCATCATTCCAATAACGCGGGACATGGTACCCATCCTAGCAACTGCACGTGTTTGCTTCAGGAAGTCATTGAAATCAAATTTTGCACTCATGATCTTCTTCTGCAAATCTTCAGCATCTTCTTGACGCATCTAAAATCATATATAAGGAGTCAAATAAAACTAGTTGAACCAAAGTAAAAAGAAAAAATAGGAGCAAAAATACTTATTTGCCACTTACAACTTCTTGGGCTTTCTCAACAAATGATAGAACATCTCCCATCCCTAAAATACGTCCAGCCATGCGGTCAGGATAGAAAGGTTCAAGGTCCTCCATACGTTCACCCCTTCCTACGAGCTTAATTGGCTTTCCTGATACCTGTGGTAGTGAACATATATGTGTCATGCAAAATCATAATTTACTTCAGAATGAAATAATTGGCCATACAAGAGCAAATCAAATAATTTTGTTATCTATAAAGTATGATTCATATTAACATGTGACACAACATAATCACTATACAGATATCATCAATTGCCTATTGGGTTCAATTTTATTCCATTCAGTTTAAACCTTGAGAAAAGTAAACCAATTATTCCCAGATAATACTTAAGAGGACATGTTCAGCATAGAAGAAATTTGAAGTTTGTGGTCCAACCATTCTTATATGTTTAGTTTTTGTTCTGCAGAATGTTCCTCTTTAAGGGATTTTTTTTTATCTTTGCATCTTAAGCAATTATTAGAGTCATTTACTTCCACCATTAACTCTTTTTTTTCTTTGCTGTTCTAAGTTACAAAGTATATATGTTGATTTTGCTAATCAAGAGAGAAGTTTAAGCAAAAATGAACGTGCAAGGTACTATTTATTGTCAGCCTTTACGTCTCTGAGGCTGAACTCAGAACTGTGAAAAAACAGATAAATATGTCATGTCGTGATAAGAACCCACCTCCTTGACACTTAAAGCTGCTCCACCCCTAGAATCTCCATCTAGCTTCGTCAAAATGGCACCAGTAATTCCAATTTCAAGATTGAACGTTGTGACCAAAGCTACAATTTCATCAATGTGAAGGATAAGAGAAAGAACAAACCAGAAATTTATGTTTTCAACATGAAATGATCAGTAAAGAGCAGAAATTATGTCCTAATGTCAGCAATAACTCAATGAAAGTGAACCATGATTTCTGTTTTGAGATGTTACAGACTTTTATTGCACTATCTAGTAACAAATTTCAAGAGTTCAGATTCATTTAACAACTCAGATATGAAATGCCTTTCTCCATTAACCTCAAATAACCAATTCAGTATTTTTTCTGACTAAAAAAGTTTTAAGTAAATGAAACTAATTCCTTAATCTCCTTATCAACCAAACATGTCGTGTGAATAGAGGGAGTAGAAAAATAGCTAAACAGCTACATAGGTTTGTCAAAGATAAACATCAATGTTTATGTGATGAAGTGCTAAAAATAACTTCTATCCTACAAAACAAGCACAAGAAAGAAATTAACTGTCATATACAGCTGTGGCAAAAGTCTCCAAGCTTCGATGAAAAGCAATATAACGTTCTCTTGACAAAAATAATTGGTGGCCACATTACACAAACAACAGATATTTTGCCCTATCAATATGAGAAACGGACCTCCGATAACAGTATGGTCTGGATTGTTAAGGAGAGTTTTTCGTGTCAGACGGTTAGTCCTTGGAGCAAGAAAACGCAAAAGTGTGGCAAGTCAAAAGTATGCATGATAAGATACACTGCTTTGGCAATAAGTGAATGTCCATGGTTAAGAAAAAAGAGATGTCCCTCAAAGAGATCAACCATAGAGCATAAATATTAGCGAGCCCTTTCTGTAGATCAAAGTATAAAGGAAGCCACAAAGAAAGAAAATATGTGAAAAGTGATATGACCATGCTAGTCAAAAGCCATTTTTCAGAATAAGCAAAATCTCTGTGGCATGTAATAAGAATTTCCATGTTATAGATTGTTTGCATGTTTAATAAGTGTAGAAGTACCTGCAGCTTCTTGGCCAGTCATTGCATCTACAACAAGCAAAACCTCTGTAGGGTTCAGTACCCGTTTCACATCTTTTAATTCATCCATCATAGCTTTATCTATCTACAAGAACTAAGAAAGTTTTAAATACAAACTACTAAAACAATTATAGAGGAATCCAGAAACTAAGATGATATGACCTGAAGTCTTCCAGCTGTATCCATTATGACTACATCTACATTCTTCTTTTTGGCCTCTTGTAATCCTTGTCGGGCTATTTCTGCAGGTTTTACATCTGTTCCTGCTGCATAAACAGGCACATCAACCTGTTCCCCCACTTATCAGTGAACATGAGAATGGATAAAGTTGTGTTTAGATATTCTGTGTACTCGTAAAGAAAATGATATTTAGGTAAAGATTGTTAATGTGTAGAAGAACAGACAAAAGCATCTAAATGAAATGATATACAATCTTATTGTTGCTAATGTGACATGGCATACCTGTTCACCCAAAATAACAAGTTGGTCAATAGCAGCAGGTCTGTAGATGTCTCCAGCAATCAGCATGCAACTCTTACCCTGCAGACCATGCCACAGTGCCCATCAATGGTTTGACAATAGAATGAGATAGAGGGAAAATGCTAATATTAGAAGTTACTTGGAGAAATGCAGGTTCTACGACCATTTATGTAAATTGCAATAGAATGATATATATATATATATATATATATAGAGAGAGAGAGAGAGAAAGTAAAGGAAGGTCAGGAAAGGGTTAAGAGAAGGTGAAGTTTGGAAGTGCACCTGCTTCTTTAGATATAAAGCTAACTTTGCACTAACAGTTGTCTTCCCAACACCTTGTAGACCGGCCAATAGTATTACGGTGGGTCCAGATTTAGCAAAAACCAGTTCAGAGACCTCTCCACCCATCAGTTTCACAAGCTCGTCACGTACAATCTACACCAACCAAATGAGATAAAGAAGAAGTTCAGATTGAGCTCATAGCCAGTTGTGCAAGCAAAATAAAATCAACAACAGAAGGGAGACCTCTTTTTTCAAATTACAATTGTGTATTGTTCAAAGTCATCAGTCCGATAATACATACTTTAACTAGTTGCTGATCTGGTTTTACTCCTCGAATCAAGCCAGTCCCAACAGCTTCTTCACTAACAGATTGAACAAACCTTCTGACAACAGGGAGACTAACCTGCCGATTAAAGTTAAATGAGAGGCAAAATTTAATGTATAGAGATTAGCTGCTGAAATAGAGAGCAACATACATCAGCTTCTAAAAGAGCCCTCCTGATGTCTCTCATAGGTTCCACGATGTTTTCCTTGGTCAAAACCTCTGAAGCACAAGGAATCAAACAACAGCCACTTCATCATTATATATAACCACATATTTAGTAGCAAGGGCAACAAGAATTTAAACCTCTAAAATTTGAAAGATTGGGGATATAGAAAATATGATTAAGAGTTTGTATTTGGATAAGACAGGCAACTCACATTTTTAACAATTAAATACTTCCAAATTAGTTTATTACTAAAAGTTTATAGTATCAAGAAATAATGTATGGAACTAAAAAGGAGAAATATATCCCTGTAAAATAGAAATCCAATGACCCACATTTGTTAATATGTTCTAATCTTTGCATTTAAAATCTTATAGTAGCAGGCCCCTCCCTTTTCAAACACTTCATATGGTTTTAACAATCAATTTATACATCTTCCTGGTTTCTTCTCTTGAAGTGTAAGCATCTCATTGAATGATCAATATTACCATCTACAACAACTCATCATCCACCCTGAAAATGAAATCAGCCATGCTGTCGAATCTTCTAAACATGAGGGGTTTAAGTCTAGACATTAAGCTTTCTGTTCCTACTTATATAGCTTCCATCTCCACATCATCTCGTCCTTACAGCCCAAATTTCCACTAAAACATTCTCATAACAGAAGTTTAGGCCAACCATTTACCGATTCTTCAAGAATCAGTTGGTTTGGGCATAAAATTTTGGGATTTCCAGTCCCACTCTATCTCCCAAGCCTCAACATGCATAACGGAAATCCTCACTGATACATTTTCAGATCTGATGTATGTTAACATCTTGGAAAATGAGATGTAATTCCTAATTAAGGATAGATTCCAGGGTGGTTTTTTTTTTTTAAGTCTTGCTGAACTCATTCAGCAAGATTGGTATGACACTTGTATGACTGCATGCCACATTTTGAAGAAGCTTTAGTTCATTCCTGTCTTATCTCACAGCCTTTTCTTAGCTAAGGCCATTTACTTTAACCGAAATCGCGATGACAGCAAATAAACACCTTCCCTTAGGTTGCTATGATGCATTGATTGATTATCTTAAGAAATTATCCTGAATATGAAAAAACCAGACGACATTGTTCTTGAAGTCATATTTTGAACTATCTTCCCTATCCAAAATATCAATTTTCAATTCCCTTTCAAAACAAATCACATTCACTCCATATTTATTGTATCATGAGCCTAACTCAACTCCAAAAGCTACCTCACGAGGAGAGGATCGTCTAAATCCATATAAACAGATCACCGATCCATTTTCCAACCAATGCAGGACTCTAACCCACTCTAACACCCCTTTCAACTCATGCCCAACTAGAGCATGGATCAGGAGCCCAAACATGGATAGACCTGGCTCTAATACAATGTAAAAATATGACTCTGGCCTAACTCAACCCCAAAAATTAGCTCAGGAGGAGACCTCAAGTACATATAAATATACCACCAATCCATTCCCCTACCAACGTGAGGCTCTAACTCACTCTAACATATACCAACTCGAGATTAACAATTTAAGTATCACCTAAACCAACCAAGAAATTCCCATACTTCAAAATTTACATAAGATTAGCTCATAATTTACAAAAAAGAAGTAAAAAGGCACTTTTTGGTTTTTTACCTTCTCCTTTGAGCTTGTTCCAAGCATTTTCAAGTCCACTAGTTAGCTGTCCAAACATCTCAGCTCTAATAACTCCACGCATGTCCCTTCTAATAGTAACCACATTCTTGGAATTGATCACCCTCCATGTATCCCTCTACATAAAAATTGAATCTTTATCAAAAAAAAAACTACAAAAAAACAAAACAAGAAAACTAACCAACATCCAAAAGGGTCTTACAGTGAATGAATTTCTTGAAGTAAAAGAAAGAGACTGAGTAGAACCAATCCAAGAAGAATTAAAAGTGGGGTTAAGTTTGGAAGTTGAAAAGGTGGCTTTAGAAAGTGGAAAAAAATGGTGGGAAGCCATTGTTGATGAGAAAGAAGCAGCGGCTTCCATGGAGAAAAGGAGAAGAAATTGGGATTAAAGATTGAAGCTTTTTTGGTGTTTTGCTTTATCCATTACATCAAAAGTGTAATCTCTCTATTGGTTTATCTACTTGCTTGCTTCTGTATTGGGTACATCGCGAACTACCATAATATCCTACACCATCAACTGATTTTTTTAAAATTTTTATTTTCTTCTTTCCTTCTATTTGGCATTTTTGGTTTTCCCATTTCCCTTTTCAAGTGTGTATTTGGTTAAAAAAAAAAATTCTAAAAATTAACTGAATTTATTGTTTATTTTTTTGTGTTCGATAGGTAAGCATTAAAAATATTATTATAAAAATATTTACATATAATCTAAATAAATATTATAAGAGATAGAGGTGGAGTGAAAATGAAATGGGGTGAAGGATGAAAATATACTATTAATATGTGATAAAAATAATTTACTATCATGAGTCGGACTTTTTTTTTTTTATATTGGAACTAGCTAAAGTATTTGCCACTGGTCAAGTTCATGATTATATTGTGAACCTTGCTCAACACACCTCGTGAATTTGTCCTTCAACATGATAGCGGGCCAAATCTCACCAAAATTAAGTCGTTATAAGTTGTATGTGACGTTAATAACGAACGTCAAATTAATGAAAGCTAGTCAAAAATTTATTATTAAATAAACTTATTAAATAACATAATTGGAGGAATTATTTTGTGATATTTATTAAGTTAGATAAAGGTGATAATACGTGTCATGAACTCGAGCAGTCGAGTTCCAATAAGATACTATAAAAATGCATTCAGGCAATCAATCACCTTTTGTCCAAAGTAAATGACCAAACACCTCTATTTACACCTTGTACCTCCTCTCCACAAAAACACAACATTCTTGTCACTTTTTAATACTAAAAAATCCACCATTTTCACCAAAGCTTCAAGCTTTACTACTTCTACTGCTACTCCATGGAATACCCATTTGAGAAATCTCTCAAAACATGGTCAATACTACGCAGCACTCATTCTTTACCGTCAAATGCTTCAATCTGGAGCTACCCCAAATGCCTTCACTTTCCCTTTTGCTCTCAAATCTTCAGCTTCCCTTTCCCTTTCCATCACTGGAAAACAACTCCATTGTCATGTTATCAAGTTGGGTTGTGAATCTGAGCCTTTTGTTCAAACTGCTTTGATAACTATGTACTGTAAATGTAATTTAACTGAATTTGCACAGAAAGTGTTTGATGAAATGCCTCAAAGAAATCTTACTGTTTGTTACAATGCTTTGATTTCTGGGTATGTTCAGAATGGCAATTTCTTAAATGGGTTTTTGTTGTTTAGTGAAATGAGGTTGAGAGGAGTGTGGTTTAATGCGGTTACTGTTTTGGGACTGGTTCCAGGTTGTACTGTTCCGCGGTATCTGTGGTTGGGGTTGTCGTTGCATTGTTTGAATGTTAAGTGTGGATTGGAGAATGATTTGGCTATTGCAAACTGTTTGTTGACAATGTACGTGCGTTGTGCGTCTATGGAGTTAGCAAGGAAGTTGTTTGATCACACACCAGAAAAGGGGTTGATCACTTGGAATGCGATGATTTCTGGATACGCGCAAAATGGATTGGCTGGTGAAGTTTTGGAGCTTTATCATGAGATGGAATTGTTGGAGGTGAATCCTGATGCAGTGACATTTGTTGGAGTTTTATCAGCTTGTGCTAATCTTGGTGCTCAAAAGATTGGTTCTGAGGTGGAAGAGAAAATAAGGTCTGGTTGTATAAGGTTTAATGTATTCTTAAGGAATGCTCTAATAAATATGTATGCTAGATGTGGTAATTTGGCGAAAGCTCAGATTATATTTGATGAGATGCCAGAGAAAAACTTGGTGTCCTGGACAGCAATAATAAGCGGCTATGGAATACATGGGCTTGGAAACATTGCTGTGGAGCTTTTTGATAAGATGACCGAGACTGGCATTCAACCTGATGGAACGGTGTTTGTTAGTGTTCTGTCTGCGTGTAGTCATGCAGGGTTGACTAAAAAGGGGTTAAATTATCTTGATCTTATGAAGAGGGAGTATGGGTTGAAGCCATGCTCAGAGCACTATTCTTGTGTTGTGGATCTATTAGGTCGTGCTGGTCGACTTGATGAAGCTCGGAAACTTATTGATATGATGGAAGATGAGCCTGATGGTGCTGTATGGGGTGCTCTTTTGGGTGCTTGCAAGATCCACAAAAATGTTGAACTTGCAGAATTAGCTTTTAACAAGGTTGTTGAGCTTGAGCCGACGAATATAGGCTATTACGTGCTACTTTCAAATATCTACACAGAGGCAAATAATTCAGAAGGTATATTAAGAGTTAGATTGATGATGAGAGAACGAAAACTCAAAAAGGATCCAGGTTATAGCTATTTTGAGTGTAAAGGGAAAACCCACCTCTTCGTGGCTGGTGATAGAAGCCATCCTCAAACAAAAGAGATATACAAATTGTTGAATAGATTGGAAGATACAGCAAGCGAGCATGGAGGAGCAAACAAAAATGGTCAAGAGTTAATAAATCAAGAAACTCCTAATATTATGAGCGTGCATAGTGAACGTTTGGCAATTGCATTTGCTCTCTTGAACACTGAAATAGGGACTGACATTCTTGTTATAAAAAACTTGAGAATATGTGGTGACTGTCACTCGTTTGTAAAGCGGGTTAGCCAAATTGTGGATCGATTATTTGTGGTCAGAGATGCCACCCGTTTCCACCATTTTAGAAATGGTACATGTTCTTGTAATGATTATTGGTGACTGGTGAGACTGGGACAAATGATAGCAAGAACTTAGCAGTGAAGCTCACTATAAAGATGGAAAACAGTCATGTATGCTCTCTGAATCTTGAAGCATGTGGCAACATGGTGCCACTTTGCTTTCATCAAGTCCTCAAGATCTCAACTGAACCCAACCTACGCCCCATGCAAGGGATCATAATATGTCGATGGTTGAACCTCTTCCGAGTTGACCTATCTGGTCCATATAAGAAAGAGCATGCATTCACCAGAAGTTGAAAAGTTGAGTGACCATGAGATATGAATTGTCAGTTGTCATTACCATGAGATGAATTGTCAATTTGTCTTTCAAAAGTTTGCATCACTAGAAAATAAGGGCAAACAAGGGACCACCTTTTGTGAACAGATGTATTTGTATATTTGATGGAGGCTTCTCCTTCCTTGAGCACAAATTTTAGGGGCAAGCATGTTGAGACCTTTCAAGGAGGGACAGGAATTTGGTTATCTTCTTGATCCCTAGTAGGTGCAAGACTTGGAACCCGTTTGGATTAGCTGAATAAAAGTAGCTTTCAAGCATGTTTGAAGTGCTGGAACTAAATTTAAAAAGAAGCTGCTATGTGTTTGTCTAAAATAAGCATTAAGAACTTTACCATCATTCTACAAAATGTTCATTGATTATGATATATGTTCTGTTCTCTTGTGCAATGCTAGTGCCTTACTTTCAATTATATCCTTATATGCGCGTAAGTAGACCTATAAGCACAAACACTTGAATGCTGCTGTATAGCATTCCTACTTCTGAATGCCACTCCACAAACGTTTGGAGAGAGAGAGAAATGATTTTTCATCGTCTCATGAAAAAATGAAGAAAAAAAAGTACTAACAGAAACACCGCTTACAATCTGGAAGAAAACTGTCCATCTTACAGACAAGAATGACAAATAATGAGAATTCATGCACTTATACAATCTGTTTTCCCAGCATAAAATTGTTGGATCCAATAATATTACCCCAAACACTTGGTTTTAATTTTCCTGCTAAAAAAAAGTCACCGCAGGCCAGAAACTGTGCTAGCAGAAATGTACTATGTTGCTGAATTACTACTCTGAATCCAAGGATTCTACTGATACATTGTCAGATTAAGTATCATCATCAATGTAACAATCATTATCTCAAGCCACAAACTGTAAGGACTGCATCGGTTCCAGAAACACACATGTCTTCAACAAATGGAATTGTCTTCCAAACTGTTAATTTCCTAGGATTATTATTCCAATCATCTGTCGAAATCAAAATAATGTTTAGAACTCTTCATCGACATTCTCAACTTCAAGGCAAAAAAGAACTTCTCTAACCTTTTGTTTTGACATTCTTTTCTGTGCAAATGGCAACATAATGAGAACTAGCCAACTCCAAGAGCATAAACTGCCAATTACTTGTAAGGCCATGCGTGTTGTCAAGAGAATCCACTACTATTTCACTTGCCTGAAAGAAAAGTATGCATATCAACGAAAGCTTTCAATGTAACCTTGAGATACAAATATGCAATCTTCTATAAGTGAGTCGAGGGTCTATCTGAAACAACTTCTCTACCTTCACACGGTAAGGGTAAGATTTGCGTACACACCACCCCTTCCCAGACCCCACTTATGGGATTACACTAGTATGCTGTTGTTGTTGTGCTATAAGTTAGCTTGAACTTGCTCGGAAAAAAAAAACAGTAAGAGGAAATGCTATGTTTGGACAAGGCTTAAGAGTGCATTTATTTCTTGTGTAGAACTATTTGATGAAATTACACATTTAATCCTCTCAAATGGTCCAACCTGACCACCTTTTTTCAAATAAACATGGCTAAACCCATAGAAAGATGTGCCTGAGACGAATACAACATAGACCCCTCTGAAGTAGAGGTCAAAGTTCAATAAAAAGTAACTGTTATGGCATATACCTCAGCGCTTGAATTCTGAAACAGATGAAAGTGTTCTCCAATAGCATTACCAAGACGAATGGTAAATGTCTTGAAAGGTGCACCTGAGAAACCCTTCCCAAGTGCTTTAACATATGCCTCCTGTGAACAATATATTTCTTTAGATAACTTACATAACATACAAGCGATGAAACTACCTTTTTTTATTGATAAAGCAGTGAAGACGACATGTTCCAAGAAAGTGGATCAGAAAAGACGCAAAAAAGCCCAAGAATGGATGAATTATTACCTTATCCAGTAGCACCTAGGCCTAACTCAACCCTAAAAGCTAGCTCATGAGGGGAAGATTTCTCAAGTCCATATAAGCAAACCAACAGTTCATTCTCCGACCAATGTGGGACTCTAACACACTCTAATATCTCCTGCACTCCCAGACCCAACTGGAGCATGGACCAAGAGCCCAAAATAGGGAAGTACCTAGCTCTGTAAAGATATTGCACCTGCGCCTAACTCGATTCTAAAAGCTAGCTCATGGGGGAGGATCGCCTAAGTCCATATAAGCAAACCACCCATCCATTCCCAAACAATGTGGGACTCAAACCTATTCTAACATTTACAATCCCTCATGTATGTGTGTATGTACATACACAGGAATGAGTTTGACCTTGAGTTCTCGTTTTTGGCAGTCCTTGCTTTGGCCTTGCAATATTGGCATTGGCAGCAACGCATGGCGTCTATTACCGGGCATTGGGGTTGATGTTTGACATGCATTGACAGATTACTAAACTAAATGCATTTCAAGTCTTAAATCATGAGTTATATGAAGAAAGAAAGAAACAAGAATGGATATTTGTGTTCCACATCCTTGAATCATGAAGATAATCAGGATAGCTACAATCTAAATTTCTTGAGCTGTCTTGTTGCAAATGATTGTTATAATTGAGTCAATAATTAAACATGATTCAACCGTAACCATGTAGATCACAAACTTGAAACAATTATCAAGACCTTAAAGTAAGCTTACCTTCAATGTCCATAACTTTATAAACTCCTGGTGCTGAATATAGGGATCTCCAATAGCTGTTAACACTTCAAGTTCATGTTTGGTGAAGTATCTTCTAGCTAAAGTCAATATGTTGTGCTTTGTTGTTCGTTGCTTTTCCTCCACGTCCACACCGATCTATAAATAAAGAAGTGATTTACCACTTACCTGAATATACACACAAACTGACTTGAGGACAAGAATGTTTACAGGAGAAGTTTTTGTCACACCACAGGCTATCAGAGACGACGTATGTGTGATGTTGAAATGCAACGTGGGAGGCTCCCAATTGTAGCTGCATGGCCAATCTACCTATTAACATAGCCATATAAAGTTAACTGTACACAACTATAACAAATCAGAAGGAAAACACAAGCAAACCAATGTAAAGACATTGAATGACGAACCTCTGGTTTCCCATGAATGTTATTCCTAAATTTGATGGATTTGGGCGTCACTGAAGAATTTATCTGATCTAGCAAAAACCAATGCCTTCATGAGCCATCAGAGATTTAAATTCTCTTACTCAGTTATGATAAGAAATGATAGAGAAAATTATTAGAGGGAACTGAAAATTTCAGTCAAACGTTGATAACCTATAACCTAATAGATTTCAGAATCTGACATTGAAATGAAACAATTGGACAGACGGCGTTTACTTCACAAGTTCTTTCAATTCTACATTAGCAGCTAACAAACACATTTACATTTATACTCCAATACTCAGTAATCACAAAAAATAAATAGTAACCATTAGAACAGCTGAATAGTTACATTTGCGGAAGGCAGGCTGAATCTCTAACCCAACCAAATGATGCATCCTTTGACCAGATATTTTAATGGCACAAGATGAATTAAAACGCGAATGTTGTGCACTCTCCCATAATCCATATTGTGATCCGAATACTTTAAACAGACACATTATTTGTCTGGTGTTTACACCAACCCAATGGATGCATGATATATGGCTTCACATATACTCTCTTATCACCAAACTATAGCTAATTAAGAAACATTTTCGCCTTAGTTTATGACGTACCCCGGATAAATTAGTATGATTTGGATAAACACCAGGTGCAAATAAGTTTTTCTATTATTTGCATGCATCGTTAATAAATAGAACATGACTAAAACAACTGCAGATATTAAGTATAGAGAGTAATGCACATAACCTTCTAACTAGTCATACTAATCAGTTTTCTCTTCTTGCAAGTAATCAATTCTTCTTAAGCAACTACATGGCAAAGCAAATTCAATTCAATACTAAAAACTCTACTATAATATCTTACATCTAGCAATGGTAGTTCTGACGAGTGCACGAGCAAGTAGAGCACTTTTCCTCATCTCATCTCTTTGAAAACTCAAAACTTTCTCAATCTCACATGGGGATAGAATCTCCATATATTTGTTCATAAGGGATTCACCCTTAACTTCATTGGGTATCACATACCAAAGGTGTATCTCCCTAAGAATAATGCATTAAGCAAAATAATTAGAAAAAAAAAGAAGCTAATGGTCAAAAACACACATGAAGTATCCAGGTTTTTCGAGTTTCCTACCTCAACTATTAACAAATGTTTATCGAAACACACCTCAACTATCCATTAATCCCTTTTCCTATATGGAATATCACCATCCTTTTCCTAACTGAAATATCATATCTTCATATAGGAAAAGGAAACAATAGTTGAGGTGTATTTCATAAATATTAGGTAATAATTAGGAAACTCGCACACCTCACACCTGATAGTTCATCTATGAAACTCGAAAAAGCGAGATACTTTACGTGTGTCTTTGACTCTTCACTCAAAAAAAACCCTCAAAAATCCATTCTTTGCAGAACAACTAAACAAATATCTTTATATAAACCTTACAACAGAAAACTAACATAGAGAAAATTAAAGAATTGAACCTTACTTTAGAGATGGGAGTGAAATAGGACTTAAAGGGGGTAAAGAACTGAAAAATTTCCCATCAATACAGCATTGGATCCCCATTCTTGAAAACCCACAAAGCATTTAAATTTTCTGCAAAATAAAAAACTAAGTCTTTATGAATAAAAATCTACAGATATACTGATTTAGCAATTTAAAAGAGCTCAAAAATGAAAACCCATATGCATATAAAGTCAAATGAATCAAAAAAATTCACGAATTTAAAGGATTCGGAATCCACCCTTTCAGTTATAGTGATGAAATAGAAGAAAAACTGGAACCGGGTTTTTTTATTTGGGGAATGAATTGTATTTCAACCCCTGAAGTGTATAAAATGTGATATTTTACTCCCATGGGTTTGATTGAAAGTATTTTTTCAATTTTTCAAAAAAAAAAAATAATAGTGGTATTCAAGTCGGTTTGGGCGCACTTTGACAATACCTACTACAGTATTACATATGTACTGGATAACTTTGTTCATCGGAAAGTCTTGAAAATATCATTTAGTGTTTGTCTTGCCTTGTTGAGATTAAAACTTGATACGTTTGTTTTTTTCTTTTTTAGTTTTTCACAGAGTTAATGACAAAATACACATAAACTATCATTGTTTCATGAGTTTTGGATCTTAACTATCAATTAATCTCTTTCTCTGCCTAAACTATCACTCACTTTGTATTTCGATGCTGAGTTGACCAAATATTTGTTCTCAATCGATGATAGGCGTGTGTAGGCCAACTCAACATCGAGGTGTATTTTAATACAAAGAGAGTGGCATTCACGAAAAGACGATAATTTAAACGTGTTTTTATATCATTACTATTTTTGTTTGGCTATTTTACGAAGAAAATTCAAAATTTTGAAAAATAATGTTACTTTTTCAAAAGAAATCTCAAGCAACTAATTTTGGATTAATTTTATACTTTATAATGATTAACTCAACTCAACTGCAAAATCTAATGTGTAATTTTCTATAATGCAAACTATCTTTTTTTATTTTTCACTTAGTGTTCAATACTCACTTTAGTGTTCAATACTTACTTGACTAACGTTAATTTCAGGTTGGTACCAAATAATATACTCTCTATCAAAAGCGACTTCATTTCAAATCGTTGTTGATTAAGGATGAAGGAGTGTATGTAGAAAGCACTAGTGGTCACTTGTTTATGTCAAAATGAAGAAAATCATATTGAAATTGTAAATCACAACAATATTCATCCTACAAAAAAAGAACACATAAATTACATTCATCCTGCTAGTTTCCCCAGCCAAACATACCTAGAGGGAAAGATGACAGAATTCCTGTTTGAAAAGCACATACTGGAAAAATATGACCCCAATTACAAACATAACTGGATAATACATTGTCTTTTTTTTCAAACATAAATCACAACCATTTGAATTCTTGATGAGGCAGCAGCAATGGCCCGTTGTGGCGAGACATATTCATCGCCATGCTTCTACCCTTTCTGTTGTCGAATTCAACCTATCGATGATTCTGACCTCCTTGCCTTTCTCTAGATTCCCAGCTATATGAACTATCGGCCATTCAATCATTTTCTTCGATCCTTTCTGACTAGAACTACTCGAATGCACGCTTTTAGTCCTTCGGATTTTAGGTTGACTTCTTCCACTTGCTAAATTGATGTTACCAGATCCAAGCTCATCCTTTGTGCTGTCTGGCAGGTTTGAGATTTCACTGAGACAATCAACGAACGCATGTTCCTCCAGAACGTTCTCTATGGTACACGGTAATTCATGGGACTCATTCTCGACTATAATCTCTCCGAGGGTAGAATTAGCAGCACCACTTGAGGGTCGTCCTTTGGATATAAGGATATCCTCCTCGATCTCGTTAGACTTCTGAACTATTGGCTGTGAAGCACTATGATGTCCATTTTCATCGAATGGCTCCAGTTCTGGTGCAGGACCAGCTTCTACAGCAGATTCTTCTCGGTCTTTCAAAGTCCGGAGAATTAGAGTCTTGAGAAAGTTCATAACTTGAACCGCGTACATCAAAGCAGTCAATGGATCTGCCATCTGCAGGCAGAAAAAAGTTCACCATTTGTTAGTCAAAGAAAACACTTGCTGCATTCTAATGATTGAACTATTGTAAGTTTCATTGTCATGTTTAGCTTGCTGTCTATGAAATGGAAATTGTACTCTTAATATAGGAAATATCACAACCACGACGACTTTCCTAACAAATGTGCAACCCCCAACACTTACCCACACCCGAAAATAAGAAAAGGGAAAAGAGATGCAATAGGAGCAACAATATGATTCCTTCATGTTTCTTTCAAATTGCATGGAAACTTCGACCTACCTGTGTCATATTTGGAGCAAACACCATAGCAATATTACGTGCATTCATTTTGTTAAAACTTTCCAGTTGAGCAACATCAGCCATCAAGTTAATAGCCCAATCTAATAGAGCAGCTTCAGTCGGTGGAAGAAGTCTCACGAGCTGCACACACTCTTCTTCTGATTGAGCACGCATAATTTCCTCTGGCGAGAGAGAGTCCAAAACTCCCGTTGGCAATTCTCTGAACCAAGCCTATAAAAGTATCATCACTTTACGTCAATTACCACATACAGATGAAATGAAAAATTAAACCAGCCATAAAATGCATAGGGATAACAAAAATCGATGTCAAGGAACTAATAGAACTACCTCCTACCCCTGTCCAAATAGGGAGAGGAGAGAAAACTCTTTGAACTTGATCAGAACATAACAATGTACCTTCATCAATGAAGAAGATTAGAACTTCAATTCAAGTTCAAATGCAATTTAGTGGAAGTATACTTTCTCCAAAATGAGATATTTCACCTAAATAGCTGATATGAATAGATATTGATCACTTGCAATCCGGGCAAATAATTTCCTCTCAACAATTACCCAAAAATGTCGAATGAAATCTATGTCGCCCTAAATCTTCAAAAATATCGCAAGTGCGTGGCAGATCCTCCAAAAATAATGCAATTTTGGAGGATCCGACATGGGAATGGCAGCATTTTTGGAGTGAGCAACATAGAATGAAACATATTCGGAGAGCAAGGTGCAGAATATCACCTTTATAAGACCTGCTAAGCAATGGACGTCAATGTTTTCTGGAATAATTCCCCTATTTAGTTGCTCCCTCACAAATTCTTCTTGGCCATTTTCGGCATTGATCCTGAAGATCCCTTCAGCCTGCAAGTCAATAAACTCATTTTCATCATTGAAAAGTAATACTTACAGAACTTCTAGAGATCACACAAATCAGTGATAGATGCCTAGTCAAACATTTATTTAATCAGCATGAGGGAGATTAAAGATTTGGTGAATCCACACCTGCAAGCCACCTTGAGCGTATAAGCGCCCTTGCATCATCAGAAGGATTGTGGGGACACTATTTCCTCGAGAGTCAAATGAAAGCTGCATGCAATCTGTCGAAACTCCAAAGACTCTTGTACTGCAGAAAACAACACCAACATCAATTAGAAGAGCGTGACATTTTTTGACTAGACAATAATCTGAACAAGTCGTGATACACCATATAAAAGCTCGTAAAAAAGATAGGATCAAAAGTTACTAGAATACAAAAGAAATTACACAAAAGTAATGTGTCATCGAAAAACATGTAAGATATATGATATGGCTTTTCAGTACTAGGTTGGTATCAACTTAAACATTATGAAACAAAGTATTGGAATGAAACAGGCACATACGAAGTCAAAAGATATAGAGGATTCACATCGCCTTACCCCACTATTTTGGACTGTAAATATTTATTATTGTAACAATTATAAACCAACAGCTTGTTAGGTGAACAAAGAGAACAACATTTTCTTTTCTTTTTTTCACTTTTCATTTTCTTTTACTATGTTGAAGGATAACATATTCCCACAGCAGTATGAGAAGACTGTCTCGTGAACATAATAAAAGGCCTATACTTCATTTTCTTCAAATCTTGATCATATATCCCGAAACTTCCAAAGCAACTGCCATTTTTAAATGTTCAAAGAAATTTCTTAATTACAAGAGTAATTATACTAAGCTTTCACTATGTTTCTTTGCACCCTTTTCTGAACCATTTTCACACACACACACATATATATAGCCAATGTGTAATAAATTTCTACATTACTGAATGAAAAGTATGCTTAAAATCCAGTTTTTTTCCCAACCTAATAAAAATAGTCAATTTTTGGTAAGTGTAATCATCATGAAGAAAGGAAAAATCCATCTTGAAGCAAAAGAACACATTACTTTCGACCTAATCAGAGGTTGGTAAGGGAGACAATGATGCACCATTAATCATCAATCCATGGATATATTAATCAATTATTTATGCATTCCACTGCATAAATTATTAGCTTTCCCAGAATAATTTAAACCACAATTATATGTTCTTCTCCTTGTTTCATGAGCATATGCTGGACAAGGCAGTCAAAATCCTAAACAACTAACAAGATAACTAAAAGAAGCCAACAGCCCTTCTTCAACTCACCAGAAAGAGAAAAAGAACAAAAAGATATAACTTGAATAATAACAATAATGAAAGATGGAATTCCTCAAAAAATCATATTCTACTACTCCCTCCAGCCCAAAATAGTTGTCCCATTAAGCTTCTCAAGATTCAAACTACATGACCAACATTTTAAGATGTATTTTTCACCATAACGAATTGATACAAGAAAAGTTGCAACTAATAGTACTTTTAGTATAGTTTTCGAATATCTAAATTTAAAATTAAACTAATTCAGTTTAGCTCCGAAGATTGATCAAATTGGTTGTCGAGAAGCAAAACATGACATCTAGTTTGGGAGGGAGAGAGTATTTGAACGTTAAAATGTCATCAAAACCCAACAAAACTAGAAACACAGACAAGCGAAAACCAAAAGAATAATAATAGTAATAAAGTAACATCAAGCACATATTCTAGGCCATGAATGATTTAGAACAAACAACAACTACTATGTCTCAGTCCCAATCAAGTTGGGGGTCAGCTATATGAACATCCACTTACAACAACAACAACAACAACAACAACAACCCAGTGAAATCCCACACCATGGGGTCTGGGGAGGGTAGAATGTACGCAGACCTTACTCCTACCAAGGTAGGACGGCTGTTTCCTGGAGACCCTCGGCTCAGTAAAAGCATAAATGCATAAAAAATGTTAGATAAGAATAGAAAACTAAAAGCTTTATGAGAAAAACAACAAACAAATAACGAATAGATAACAAATAAATAAAGACTAATAACAAATAACGATTAAATAAATAATTAATAAATATATGAACATCCACTTGTTCGTTTAAATTCATTTCATATCATCATTATACTCTCTATGTTTCAATTTATTCGTCTTACTTTCCTTTTTAATCCGTTTCAGAAAGAATTGATTTTTTGTCAACTCTTTAATCCCAAATTTCTACCGGACATGTTTAGGACCACAATATTAACGGACATTTTGATACATTATATATATTATTTAGTTTAAGACCACAAGATTCAAAGTTGTCTTTACTTTCCTAAAATTTGTGTCAGGTCAAAACCAAACAAACAAATTGGAACAGAGAGGATAGTAATAAAGGAACACAAAGCACATATCCTAAGTTATGAATGATTTAGAACAAACAACAACAACTACGACTCAGTTCCAATCAAGTTAGAGTTGGCTATATGAATATCTACTTCTTTATTTAAGCTCATTTCATATCACCATCATACTAAATAAAACAAAAGTGACTGATTTAGAGCAAAACCCCCCACCAAGAACAAAAATGAAGAAAAGTACTTTAAAAGAAAAGAAAAAAGATTAAACCTGGCACTGGGGGGTCTTCTAGGGACTTCAGGTTCAAACTCAACAGGAAGTCCTAGAAATCCATTAAACCTATCAAAAGTGACATGAGCAACATGTCTAACATTACTAGGCCAACTAATCTCCATTGATGAATTAGCAGAACCAGAACCAGAACTAGAACTAAAACCAGAACAAGAAGAAGAAAGCAGCTCTTCAACACCAACACCACTGAGAATATCAAAATTGCTCTTACAAGCAACCAAAGATTTCCTAAAACCAGTTAAACAAAGTGTTAACAAAGACAGCTGATCTCCCCCTTCTTCTCTTTCTCTCCTTTTTCTCTCTCTTTTTCTACCAGAAATACTAACTCCTCTTACTTGTACCTCAGTATTATTTTCCCCTCTGTATACATCTACAACAGAATACAAATTGGGTCCACTAATTAGACTCTCTTGGTGAGACCCATCATTATCTCTAGGTACTAAACAAGGTAGTATACTAATGGAGCTTGCAGATGAAGGTAACTCATGTTGGGGTTGTATAATTTCAGTCATTTTCAAGAAACCCACAAAAAAAAGATTGGATTTTTTTGTTGGGTTTTAATGGTAGAACCAATCAAGAAAAGTTCCTACCTTATAATTTCAGTCATTTTCAAGAAAACCACAAAAAAAATCCTTTTTTTAATTTAAATATTGGATTTTTTTCGGTGGGTTTTAATTGTAGAACAAGAAGCAAGAAAAGTTTGGTGGACACTTTTAAAGAAAATTTACAACAACTTGTGTAAACCTCTTTATGATAGTTTGGTAGATTAGTAGACTAGAGAGAAAGAGAGGGGGAGTTTGAGTAGAGTTGGATTCAAGCAAAGGTTGGTTTTTGGAAGGTGAGATATTAATATCATCATCACTTTCAATACATGACACTTTTTTTTTCTCCCTATTTTATGGAAGTACTTCAATTCTTTATATGAAAAGCTCTATAGGGAAGTAGTGAGAATTTAGTAGAGAAACTATAGAAAGAAGGGGATTAGTTTATTATAGAGCTTCTTGTTTTGGAATCAAAAACTTTAATTTTTTTAATGTTATGGAGAAGCAAAAAGGGAATAGAAGGCTAAGCTTAGCTGGATTTGGCTCCTCTACCATGGCACTTTCTAGATGTTTTCCTCTTTATAAATGTCTATAGGATCCTAATTGATACTATATGATATTAAATAGGAGTTATAGTGAAGTGGTAAGTAATTTTTTATTTTTAGTTAGAAATTTTGAATTTGAATTTAATTTTGGAGTTATTTTTATTAGAAGATGTTTATAAATTTCTGTAGAATAGGATCCTAATTGATATTATATGATATTAAATAGGAGTTACAGTGGAGTAGTAAGTAATTTTTTATTTTTAGTTAGAAATTTGAATTTGAATTTAATTTTGGAGTCACTTTTTTTAGAAGGTGTTTATAAATTTCTGTGGAATATTAATTGATATAATAATAAATAAGAATCGCGATGAAATAACAAGTAATTCTGTATTTTTATTCATAAATCTCGAATCTAGTCATGAAGTCACTTTTGTTAAAAGATGTTTATATTAATTGATATGATAATAAATAAAGTTTAAGTAGAGTAGTAAGTGATCTTTTATTTTTAGTCAAAAACCTCGAATTCAAATCTAATCTTGAAGTCACTTTTATTAAAAGGCGTTTATAAATTTCTGCAGGCTGAATCACCTCCTTTTCGGGGAGAGCTAATGCTTGTTGGGTATTTTGGTTTGACACTGCTTCACACCCTCAAAATATTAATTGCTATAATAATAAATAAGAGTCGCGATGAAGTAGCAAGCAATCCTACATTTTTAGTCAAAAATCTCAAATTCGAAACTGATCATGGAGTCACTTTTGTTAGAAGATGTTTATATTAATTGGTATGATGATAAATAAAATCGCAGTTGAGTAGTAAGTAATCCTTTATTTTTAGTCAAAACCTCAAATTCAAATCTAATCTTGAAGTCACTTTTATTAAAATGTGTTTATAAATTTTCTATAACATATTAATTGATAATAATAAATAAGAGTCGCGATGGAGTAGTAAGTAATCTTATATTTTTAGTCAAAAATTTCGAATTTGAATTTGGTCATGGAGTCACTCTTGTTAGAAGGTGTTTATATTAATTGGTATGATAATAAATAAAGTCGAAGTAGAGTAACAAGCAATCCTTTATTTCTAGTCAAAAACTTCAAATTCAAAACTAATCGTAGAGTCACTTTTATTAAGAGGTATTTATAAATTTCTATAGGATACTAATTGATTATAATAATAAATAAGAGTCATGGTGAAAAAGTAAATAATTCTTTATTATTGATCAAAAATCTCGAATTCGAATCTGGTCATGAAGTCACTTTTCTTAGAAAATATTTATAAATATACATAGGATACTAATTGATCTAATAATAAACAAGAGTCGCAATAGAGTAGTGGATGATTTTTTTAAAATTTTAGTTAAAAATCTCAAATTCAAATTTGATTATGGAGTCACTTTTGTTAGAAGGTATTTATACATTTCTATATAGGATATTGATTGATACAATATTAAATAAGAGACGCGGTATAATAGCAAGTAATCCTCCATCTTTAGTTAACAATCTTGAATTTGAATATAATTATGGAGTCACTTTTATTAGAACGTGTTCATAAAATTTTATAGGATACTAATTATATGATAATAAATAAGAGTCGTGGTAGAGTAGTAAGTAATCTTTTATTTTTACTTGAAAATATGAAATTTGAATTTGATTATGAAGTCACTTTTGTTAGAAGGTTGTTATAAAAAAATTTAGGATACTAATTTATATGATGATAAATAAGTATCATAGTGAAATAGTAAGCAATTCTTTATTTTTGATCAAAAATCTCGAATTTGAATTTGATCATGAAATCGCTTTTGTTAGAAGGTATTTATAAATTTCTATAGGATACTAATGGGTAAAATAATAAACAAGTATCGCGGTGAAATAGTAAATAACCCTTTATCATAAATCTCGAATTTAAATCTGATCATGGAATCACTTTTGTTAGAAAGCATTCTACTTCCTCTGCAAGAGTTTGGTGCAAATTAAATTTTTCTGGCGGCGTCAATATTAATATTGAATATCTAATGAAAAATTTAAAAAAATATATAATATGTATTTTTCAATTAATGTGAAGGATTTTGGAGTATGGGGATCAGAATATTTAATTGATTGTGAATTAGGTATAGATTTTTCAATTATTTTTAAACAAAATTTATACGAAAAGTACTACTCAATTTGTCTCGAAATACTTGACATTTTTAGCTCCTTGAAATTCAAACTATATGAAATTTGTTCAACAATTTATTATACATATTTCACCATATTAATACGAGAAAATTTACAATTTATATTTTTTTCTATAGTTTTTGAAATATTTTAGCTTTAAAAATTAGTCAAATTGACTCTCTCAAAACAAAACGTAACAAATCATATATCATTAATATAATTAGCCTTGAAATTTAGTCTAATTAATTCTCTATAATTTATTTTAACTTCAAAAATTAATCAACTCAACTCACTAGAACCAAAACTTGGCTAATCACATGACTTGCACTGTTTTATTAAAGGGACTGAGCGTATAATGATGAAGAATTAATATTCCTAATCATGTAAAGATCTTATCTACTCTATAGTACTTCTTTATTTCTTTTGCAGGTCATATTAATATCTTTAGTTGAATTATTAATGGTTTATTTATTATTTTGGTATAAAGGAAACCTTTAATTTAATGTACTAAAGAATAATGACAACTTGTATTTTTGTAGGAAGGTACCTGGTTCTGTTAAGGTAGTTGCAGATCCAAGGAACAATAATATTTTAATGTCTTCAACACATGAGCCTGATCCGAGTGGTGGAATCAAAATTTTTACTTAAAAAAATTAGAATATAAAAAAAATTAAATATACAAAAGAAATTTAAAAGAGCTTAATATTTATTTTATATACATAATTTTTTTTATTATAAATATATATTATAATTTTTGAAGATAGATTCGAATGAATCCCTATGCCCCTAGCTCCGCCCTTGTCCATGCCTAATATATTTGTTCTTGGATTAGTTTTTTTTCCTTCTTTTTTTTGTTTGTTAGTTATTTTTTTACTATAAAATAATACAATAATTATTATTTTTGGTCAAAAATCTCGAATTTAAATATGGTCATAAAATCACTTATGTTAGAAAGTATTTATAAATTTACATAGGATACTAATCGATCTAATAATAAATAGGAGTCGCAATGAGGTAGTAAGTAATTTTTTAAAATTTTTAGCTAGGAATTTCGATCGAATCTGATCATGAAGTCACTTGTATTATAAGGTGTTTTATAAATTTCTATAGAATATTAATTGATATAATAATAAATAAAAATAGCAGTGACATAGTAAATAATTTTTTATTTTTAATCAGAAATTTTAAATTTGAATCAAGTCATAGAATCACTTTGTTAGAAGGTGTTTATTCTAATTGATATGATAATAAATAAGAATAATGATGGAATAGTAAGTAATTCTTTATTTTTTAAAAATTATTTTTTACTACAAAATAATGCAGCAATTATCAGACAACTAATAATAGATATCTAATAAGGAACTGTAATATCAAAGACACATTCATACATAGACTTTACAATAGACATCTCTTACATTTGTGAAAATTCTAATTAAACATTCACTTATGCATACTTATCCTTTTCTTTACTATTCAACCTATGATTTAGGTTCTGATTAATTTAAATTTATACTGAAAAATATTATTTTGAAGTAAATTATTCATTATTAAATATAATTCGATTTTTAAAATTTGAACACGAAATATCTGATTAAAAATGAAAGAATATTTTCACCTCGATTATCATACTTATCCATTTGCAAACCAAGAAAAACAATCAAAGTGTGACACATACCCTTTCACTTGGGGGTGGGTAAGATGTGACCTTTTATTTTATGAATTTTAAATTGGAGAATGATTTAGCTTACCAAAAAGACTTGTAACTTTCAATTGTGTCATCAATGAAATGTGTCAAAACTCAAGAAATATGACAATTCATAACAAAGTCATATTGTAGTTAACCATTCAATGCACTTGTATTTTTATCTTCCTTGGAAAGGAATGGAGTACAACTTCACTAGTTTAACTATTTGACATTAGAAAATCACTAATTCGATTAATTAAATTTTTCATCATATATGACTTATCTAAGGTCTAAGGGGTCGGAAAACACTTATTATTAGAATTTTTTATTTTTAAAGTTCAAATTTCTAATGTAATATAATTAAAGATGAAAAAAATTCATTCGTCTCACTACATCTCTTGATGATCTGTTCTAATAGTCTCTTTAGCATCATTTCACTTTATGTAATTACAAATGCCTGTAGAATCTATTTAAGGGGGTCTAGAAGAATTTTAGTAGCTTAGTTGGTTGCCTACATGAATTTTTACCTTGTTCGTGAGGGTTCGATTTCCCACATTATAATTCCTCCGCTCCCAATTTTTAATTTTTTTTTAAGGGGTCTGACTTACACAAAAATTTATTCTTAAAATTTGAATTGATACCCCTAAATAAGGGTAGAGAAAATTTATTTTTTTGACATACTCGTTGTCTTATATTTGACTTTTTTTATTTTTAAAGAAAACAATATAAGTAGTCTGTGTAAAAGTGTTTTACCCTCCAATACATGTGAAATGACTTAATTGTCCCCGTTCTGTCTAAAAATTATTTTCCTTTATTTATTTCTTACTACTTACCATAAAAGTAGAAAAAGGGAACACTTATTTTTACAGCACTTTTTTTCAGGACTCAAAAACACAAAAAAATTAGGTGACTGTCTAATTATGTCTATTAAAAGTTGAATCCACTCGTGGTAGACATAATTAATGACCTTAATTCGTGGTTAAATTAGGTGAATTTGGTCTAATTATGTCTTCAATTATTAATTAACTTCTCTAAACCCTATCCTCTTTTGCTCTTGAAAAAAAAAAACACTATCACGATGTTTACATCAAAACATGTCTTTTGCTATCTCAAAATTTGAAAAATCGTTTCAACTAATTTGATTTTCACAAACTACCAACAATTTCATAAACTTCAATTCAAGTAACTTATGATTGAAATATTTTTTTATTATCTCACCGAGGAATTTGATGGGACGGCTGGATCCATCCATCAAAAAACCGTGGATTTATGTTCAAATTTTCAGAGTGATGAACTAGTCTAATGAGTGAGTTTCAAATACAGAATAATATATTTAATATAAAATGAATGAGTTTCAAATACTGAATAATTAAATATAAACTTCTAACTTGAGTTCGAGTTGTAGACTATAGTTATTTCACTTTTAATTTATTGTATATTTTTTTTAATCGTAACTTATAATGTCTTTTTCTTTTTTTGTTTCTTATTAGATATCGACACTCGTATTGATCGAATTTATTAGTAACTTAGCTTACAGTAAATTAATTTATTCAAAGAAAAATTTTATAAGCTCTATGTATACCAAATTCAAAGAGACAGAGACAGAGAAAAACATGGAAAAAGATACATAAAAAGATGATACAACGGAAGAAAAGTTTTTTTTTTTTTTTTTTTGGGTTTTAGAAATAGAATAATAATTTGCACTTTTTATGTTTACAATATTCACTACTCAAATTCAAATTAATCATAGCGGTGGACCCCAAAAATAAAGTGATTTTTATATTTTGTTTTACTTGACATTATTTTTTAGTAATTTGTTTTAAAAAAAGAAGATATATTTTATATTTGAAAATAATTTTCTTTAAAATTTTTATTTCATTTATAATTTCATGCTTTTATATTTAAAAATAATTTTATTTTAAATGTTAAATTTAGTTTAAAAAAATGAAAGCCACTAATAGTGATGGAGAAAATGTACGCTCGGACAAGTGGGGAATGTTGGGGTGAACCAGAAAAGTTTGGGTAGAGCCGGATCTTTTGAAGGATTAGGTTTTAAACTTCACCATTCCTTTCGTGGGAATACAATTCTAGTAGAACGAGAATCATGAGATCTCGTAGAGGCTGATGTAGAGTACATATAACATGTTCATTCAAACAATGAGTTAATTACTAAAAACTTTAAAGATTGAGTCCATAAAGCTTAAATCTCAGATATGTCTTTGAAGTTTCGGGTTCAAATTTCAGCAGAGGTAAAATAATACCAGATCATTTCTTCCTATTCATACAAATTTTGATGTTCAAGTCACCCAATACCTGTATAGGAAGACGCAAATGGATATAAACACCATGATTATTAAAAAAAATAATTAAAAATAATATCAAAAGGTGGATTAACGGTCTTTGGCCCAATGACCAATTGTACAAAATTTCTTTTGGACCAAAAGAACCTCTTTATATTATTCAACAAATATTGCCTTTTTTCTTTTAGTATACTTTGTTTTTGCAACGGGATGTAAACTGTAAAGTCATAAGCAATATGCTATCTATAAATTAAAATCATATTTTAAAATGTTGTGTTCAGTCAAACACGATCACGTAGAATAAAAAATAAATGAACTAATAACTAAGATTTAGATACAAAGAAAAAATATTAGTCATAGTTGGAGATAAATTAGTAAGGAAAAATTACGTAACTACACGACTTAAACCGTTTGATTTAATTACAAAATCCCTTTTTTCTTTCTCTCTCTTAACCTTCGGATACATCACTTTCTAATGTATCTAGTTTATAGTTATGACAACTTTCATTATGTTTTGGTACCTGATACATACAACTTATGTATATTTTGCTATGTATCGGAAGACTGAAAAAATCCAGGATTATTGTATTTTGGGAAATTTGGGGGATAAGATGTAATTAGTGTTCAAATTGTTGGGGTTTTTGTACTTTGTACTTTGTATTAAATTAAAGTATACTTTACCTAAATTCCATAATGGAAAAGTCTAATTACTATACATCCCTCATCGTACCAAAATTACCCGATTTCCCCTTTTTTTAGTTTTGCTGATACATTAGTTATGTATCTGATACATCAATTTTAGCTGTAGAATAGTTAATGCAGATCATATATTTATGGATAGTATCTTAATATAAGGTATGATTGGTTCTTTAAATCAATTACTGATCTAATTAATGGGATTAATTGATTAAAAAAAGCAACGGTTGTGTACATGAACATTCAAGCCAAAAAACAGAGCATCAATTCAAATCAAAGTCGATTTTAATTTTTTTTCAGTTTTGCTGATACATTAGTTATGTATCTGATACACCATCTTTAACTGTAGAATAGTTAATACATATCAGCTATTTATGGATAGTATCTTAATATAAGGTATGATTGGTTCTTTAAATGAATTACTGATCTAATTAATGGGATTAATTTATTAAAAAAAGCAACGGTTATGTTCATGAAGATTCAAGCAAAAAAACAGAGCATCGTCTCGAATGGAAAAAACAGAGCATCAATTCAAACCAAAGTCGATTTCAATTTTTTTTCCAATTTTGCCGATACATAAGTTATGTATCTGATGCATCAACTTTAACTATAGAATAGTTAATGCACATCACCTATTTATGGATAGTATCTTAATATAAGGTATGATTGGTTCTTTAAATGAATTACTGATCTAATTAATGGAATTAATTTGTTAAAAAAAGCAACGGTTATGTTCATGAAAATTCAAGCCAAAAAATAGAGTATCGTCTTGAATGGAAAATACAGAGCATCAATTCAAACAAAAAGTCGATTTTGATTTTTTTTCCAGTTTTGCCGATACATAAGTTATGTATCTGATACATCAAGGGGTGAGACGAGATCTTCTTGATGACGTACATCATTTTCTGCATTGACATAAAAAATGATTAAATACAACGTGAACTTTATACATAAATACGATGTATCAGACGCATTAAAATATTTGATACATGAGAATCTGATACATACAGAAGATGTGTCAGAAGCAGTAAGGCTTCATAAATTATAATCTGATACATAAATGTAGATGTATCAGAATCATTAAAACTTGATACAATAGAAACTGACACCTAGACATGATGTATCAGAAGTAGTAAATCTTCAGAAAAAATGACATTTAAAAAAAATACTATGTATCAGAAGCGTTAACGCTTGATACATGAGAATCTGATACATAAATAATATGTATCAGAGTCAAAAAATCTTCATAAAAACGGCATTAAAAAAAACTTAATTGAACCATACCTTTGGGAGATTAGGACATGTTGTAACCCCTTCAATCTTGTTCTCTAGTTCTTTGGGTGCATGTTTAACTGGAGCTTTCGACTTCAATTTCTCACGTAGCTTATCCATCACTGCTGGATCGTTACGATGTTTGGATGTAACCTCGTCATAACCTTCCCAAGATGAATCAGAACCAGGTGAAACAAGAATTCTTTGATTTTTATTCAATTGTGTGAGACCATGAACGGATTCCATATGTATCATTGAAGATATGAGTTAAAAAAACAGAAAGATTTACAGGAGAAAGCAAAGGATACCAATTTTAGAAGATTTTTCAAAGATTTACAGAAGAAATCAGACGATACAAATTTTAGGAGAAATCAGATTGAATGAGGATGAAGTGAGATTTCAGATAAGGAAAAACTTAAATATACCTTAGTTAGAACCTTGAAATTGAGTAACAGATGTACTTATAAATTCAAAATCTCAAAAACTGATGAAGAGGAACGAATTTAGGCGAGGATTTAGGGAGGAAGAGTGATGTATCAGTGAGGGAGAGAGAGTTAAAGGAAAAAGAGGGATTTTGGATATTTTTTGGTTTAATAGGGAATACAAGTAAATATGGTATTAAAATATGTGTAAAAGGGTAATTTTTCCCAAATTAAAAGAAGAAGAAGAAATTTGGGCCAAATCATTTTTTCTGGTCTGTTAAATTAGAGAAGTCCAAAACCTGCTGAATCTCTAGAGTCCAAGTTCATTAAGCCCAGTAGCCCAATTTAGCAGCCCATTTACTCGTTGACCCATTAAAATCCCAAACTAATTAAAGAATGAAAAAATTACGCGAATAAACAAACATATACTAGTTAATTAGTTAATATAATTATAGTTTAGCTAATTTATAATTCATCACTAACATTTCGCATTAATTACGGTTCGAGTTTGTATAATTCGCACGTTTGTATAATTCAAAATTTGTATAACTTTGTATAACGTAATTTTGTATAATATAATTTGGATAGCTGTTTAAAGTTTAGATGTTTGTGTTTTTGTAAATTCATTATTTCAAGTTTATACAGAATAGTTGAATTATACAAACGTACCCGCAAATTATACAAACAAAACAACTTAAATTATATCTACAATTTGTAAATATGCAAATTATAACTAAGGAGTCTTATTTAATTTATTATTATTTGCGAAATTTGCTCTTAAGGAATTGCGATAGAGGCTTGTGAAAAAGTTGACTCGACAACATTCTCAAGACTTCAAACAAGAAAAAATAATTATTCGTATGAAAGTCTTAATCAGAAGTTTCGGTTCGAACCCCAAAAATGAAATTATCTTTGATAAGAAGAATTTTATTTTTGGGGTGAGATTTTTCGGACATAGACCTGAATAAGTCAAGTGCGCTCCGAAATGAATGCCAAACAGGAAAAAAGAACAAGTATGAAACTTGGTTTGTTATGACGAATATAATTATTTAGATATTTCATTTCTTCTTTCATAACAAACGCAAAAACAATTGAAGAATAATGAGATGATTAGGATTCCTCCATTTTTAACTAGAGATCTGAATTACGTTTTATCATCTTTCTTATCAAGTTTTTCAGTCAAATGAATTCAGATTAATCAGGTAGATAAACTTCATCATATCATATGGTTAAATTGATTGTGATCCCTCTGTTATTAAATTAAGATATTTACTTAGGAGTTGAATTTTATGAAGGAGATAACTTTATTGGAAGCTTCTAATATTTTTTTTCTGATTTTATTTTTTCTCCTTTGAATAAGGCACACATTTTAGTGCTGAAATTTTATTAAAGTTATAATATGTTAGGCAAAAATAATTTTCTTTTTCTAATCATGAAATCTTCCAGAGTTTGACTCGTAAGGTTTGAAACATTACAAAAATATCAAGAATTAAAGACGGAAAATTTCTATTGCTGAACAATATTTTTTTTTTCATTAGGCCTATTTAATGACGAAGTAGCAATGAATTATAAAAATAATAATTATATGAGCTATAGGTTATTTAGTGATTAATTAACAATGAATTTCGCAATTAGTTCTTATATTTCTCTTCTTCTTTTTTTCTAGTGAACTCAATGGATAATCGGTCCATTTTTTGATCTTTTTTTCACTTAAATATTAGATTTCGAAGCCGTCGTGTGTGTTTAACATATATATTATGTGTTGCACTTTTGTCACTAGGTCGAAATCCTCGCTAAATCATCTATTTCCCTATAACTTTTGGGGCAAAATTTTATGTTATGTTAAAAAGTATTATATGATGGGATAAATATGATTCTTTCACTCTTAACTATAGATCTCGAATTCAAAGCCTCACGTTAGGACTTAGGAAGAACTTCTCTTTAATTTGGCCTTAGGCGGCGTGACATATATTTATTTAATCGAAACTTAATTCTGTATCAGATACTTAATAAAATTTTTAAATAAAAGGTATGTCCATTTGTGGATGCAAATATTCCCTTTATTTCAACCATTTATTTTTGACATTTGGCAAGTATTGCCGTCCTTGTTTGCTTATTTCCCCAAAATTCTCTTTGTTTTTTCTTCTATTTTACACAAGTTGTGTGTATCCACTCTTCAACTCTCTTCATTCTTTTTTTATTTTATTTAAAGAAAAATTTGGTAGTTTTGACTAATTTTTAATCACATAAAGTGATAAATATTCCAAGTGTTTATTAATTATTACAATATATACTTTGTAATACTTTATTATTTTTTTAGTTTTATGGGCACCCACCATTTTCAGCCGTCCAATATATTAAAGGGTTGGTGATTAGTCAATTTTTCTAGTTGATTTAGAGTTAATTAAGTTAAAATTTATTCTTAAGTATTCAATTATGCAATGGTTAAAATTATTTTTGTTTGTTATAAAGGAATCTATTGGTTGTAACTAATCCAAAATTCCATTTTAAGTAATAATGGATTATTGGCTAAAATATAGCATGAGCTGTTGCTATTCTATTTAAAGTAAGTGAACTTTTTTTCTTCTTTTTAAAATTTAAAATTGTTTGTAAATATTATTTGATAGAACCAACTCTAGATCCCTACCATCCATTTACCTAATTAATCAAGGTATAATAATTTTTTTTAAAATGATATATATATATATACACACACTAGAAGGATAGAAAAAAAAATAATACTTACTTTCAGAGTTTTTCAAATAATGTAATACGCATATCTTACATGACATGTAATTTCGCTTTACTTTGTAACTTTTTAGGTTAATGACATGATCCGATCGAATTTCTATCAAAAATCCTAAATTTTCAATGGAAACATATGTCGAGAATTTTTATTTTTTAATAGTGTCGGGATGTGATAAAAAATTAAATACGAACGCATAAAATTTAGATCTGGAATCCGCATAAGGTACTCTAGGTCTTCTTTGATTATATAGGCTATAAGTTTGATATGCACTTATTGCTATTATTGATAAGTCAAAAGTGCATAGAGACAACATTTAAGGACAAATAAATTAAACCACTACAATCGTATAGCCGCTCTTCCAATTTTTTAAAAGTCAAAAGCTGGCCCTCTTTGAGAAATTCTCCACACTACAAAAACCAATTGCCACCCACTCTTTTCCATTGCAAAAATATTCAAGAAATTAACTTCTTTCTGTTTAGCTCTCTCTTTTCTCTACATTTTTCTTGTACACAAAAAATGCTAGGCAAGAAGTTTGGTTCAATGAAGAAATTAGTCAAGAAGGCTAAGGTTATTAGATCACCTAGTGCTAACTCTATTCATCATAATCAATCACAACATCTTGAATATTTGCTTGTTAAGGATCATGATTATGATGATGATCAAGGGGCTAGTCCAACAAGTGCTAAATCATCAAAAAAGATGGGGACATTTGCAGTGTATGTAGGGGAAGAAAGAGAACGATTCGCAGTGCCAACGAGCTATCTTTCACATCCATTGTTCAAGATTTTGTTGGAGAAGACATATAATGAGTTTGGTTTTGAGCAAACAAATGGACTTGTGGTGCCATGTAGTGTTGCTGCATTTCAAGAAGTGGTCAATGCTGTGGAGTGTTGCAATGGGAAGTTTGATTTTGGTGGCTTGGTAGAGGAATTTCTTTAATTAGGTTGATATTTTTCAGGGTTGTGTCTGGCCATGATACAAAAGAATCAGATTAGTAAGGACGAATAATGTTACTTTTATACCACTTTCTAGTGCGATGATAAATACTACAACAACTAAGTACAACATTTCAGTCCTGAACAAGTTGAAACCAACTACTTTTCTAGTTAGAGTGAAAAATAGCATTTGGTGAAATAGATTCAAAATCATATATTGAGGAGGTAATTTACATTTTAAGTCTTAGTTTCATTTGTACCAAAGAGCTAGTGTAAATTAAGACACCTTTAATATCCTAGGTAAGCTTCCTTTTTCTTTTCCCATGAGGAGAAAGCAATTGAGAGAAGTAATCTTGTTATTTATATTTCTCTTTAATTAGTGTCAACTAGCTAAATTGTAAATTTTATGTGACAAGAATTGTAAGAGAAATGTAGTTGTGAATTATTTACTCTTTGCCCTTTCAATTACATTAAGACCATTTGAGGATGTTCATCTTAATATAACAATAACTATACCTCAATCATAAACTCAACCAATTTGAACTCGGTCCCAAAATCGGATAAAAAAAAAGAGTTGTGGTAGGCTGTTAGTCAACGTAAAATTAACCAAGGATGCTACATCTTTTATCATTTTAATCCTTCTCTTCACTTTGTTTTTTCTTGTCATTTCACTAAGTCCTTAATTGTCAGTGTATGTAGTAGTCATAGTTATCAAGTCAAAAGGGTTTCTAAATATTCAAAATGGATAATTGGTAGTTTGATTATCATCAAGAGGTGCATGCATGTTATACAATTATTTAATTTTGACTTGGTCAAAAATTAGATACTCAACATTTGTGGTAACCACATTAACCAAAATAAATAAATAAGTATATGTTAGTTGGAGTTGGCAGGATTTTAGTAGTTAGGTGATAAAGTAGAGTCATGAATGACTCATGGAATGTTTTTAATTTTTTTTTTTAATCTTATGTACATATTTTTAAAGATACATTGAATATACTAATAGCTCACCAGAAAAAAAAATTCTTAAGAATATAACTTCTTATTGATCTACCCCACCCCCTGCCCCTAACCCCGCCCTATAGCACTTGTGCTTGTACTCCTTATTGAACTTTTTATGTATAGAAGATTACCAATTGTATTTTAAAAAAAGTTTATGTTATGTGCACCGTCAGTGTACACATTTAAGTTCACCTATTATAAATCTTTAAAGCAAATCTGATATGCTAATGGAGAATAGAAGAGTGACCTGTTAAATTGACATGATGGTGTAAAGATTTCGTTACATCGTCGATGGCCCACATATTTCAACTTGGAGTAGATAAACTCAGCATTTTGAAACAAGCAGAAAAAGAACAAGAATTTGAAACTTTGATGTCAAAAACAAACTGTTTTTCAGGAAACATATTGCATTTTCATTGAACATGATCAGTGGGAAAACATAATGCATCAAAACAAGTCTCCTGTAATTTGCTACCAGTCAATAAGGATTCTTTTCATTTCACCAATGAGCTCCTGCATTTGTTCCCTAGTATGCAAGGGGAAGGGATAAACACATGCACAATCCAACTGTCCGTCCCTAATTGTGTCGAATATGGCAATAGAAGGGCCTACCCCGTGCACGGATGCACACCCGATGAAGTCTTCTAATCCGATTTCTTGATGCACCGTGCTGGAGGTATCGATCACAGGGTCTTCAAACACGGAGATGAGAGAAGTCCTTAGTGAAGAGGATGGAGTTAAGCCAGGATTATCAATGGCCCTGCACATGAGGAAATTCAGGTCTCCCATGTCTGTGAAATGCTTATTGTTGTTCTTGGCGTTGATAAAAGACGTGTAACTTCTCTTTGCTAGCTCCCATAAATCATCTCCTCCCTTAACGTCATGCGTGTTGAGGATTGCAGAATGATAAAAGCCTGAATGATTTAGGTCACCATTTTAATATGCTCTGTTCAGTAAACATCCTTAGGATGCAATAATAGAAATGACCAAAAGGACAAAAGCTGACAGTTTGTGAAATCTAGATCAGCAGGAACATCTTGCCTGAACCAGCTCAAAATGGGAATTTCCGATCAGTTTTGAGTTTAGAAGTCGGAGTTTAAGACTCGGGAAAGGCTGATGGGATACAACAATAGAAATGAAAAGAAAAAGGTGAACATTAGTGAGAGTTTCATCAAATATAAGAACAACCACATGGTATTGAAGTATGGTGTGCTTGCCCAAGAAGTAAGTTAAAAGGGCTAATATGATGTTTCCAACAGACTTAAGGGTAAATAGATGATGTGCAATGAACTAATAAGTCCCATATAGCAAACTTTGTTATTTACTTAAAAAGAGAAATTTGCTGCATACCAATTGACTTCCGATTGAGTATAGGTATGAGTTTATAGATTGACGGGCTCTCCTTCTCCTACTTAATAGTCTATAGCAATTAGTATCAGAGCATATTGACCAATGCTTGATCCCACAAATTGAAGTGGTGGCCTGAGAGTGTCATATGTGATGGTCTGGACTTTGAAACAGGTGCCCGCCATGATTAATTGATAGCATGCCAGGAGTAGTCACCTAGACCAAGGAGGGGTGGCTAACCATGAGCAACTGGTAGGACATTGGGAGGGGTACCATCTGTGACTAACTTGGGTCCAAAAAGAAAGGATAAAGATCGGATGCCAGTAGTGACCAACCGGGTCAGATGGATATCAAGAGTGGTGGCCTAGATGCAGGAGATGTAAACACCCGATATGAGTAAGTTTATACCATGAATGCATTGACGAACCTGGAAAATCAGGGCTAAGCACTGGATCAAGAATTGAGCGGCAGTTAATAAGGGTTGCAATTGCATATTTCTCCCATTGATTCTCATTTAGGCCTTTTGAGGAATGAGCTGCAATTAATCCAGCAGCAGCCAACAGCCCACACAGCTTTATACCTCTTGTTTTGCAGCCCTGCCAAAATTCAGATTTTGTTACTATCTCTTAATGTTCTAAATTCCAAACAATGTACATTTAATTAGGTATTCATAACATGTTACTCGAACTCTTCAAAAATGTTACCACGTGCATGTTGGATCTTCCAAAAGTAGTGTATTTTTGGAGGATTTGACACTGACGAGCAACATTTTTGGAGTGTTGCTCCCACTTATCATAGACAGTACATACAACAAGCTTCTAAATAATGTGATTTTGCACTGTCGACGCATAAAATTTAAACCATTAATCAAGCTAAAAACCTGATCTCAATTGAGCAACGGTTTACAACCAATGAGCCGAATTGGATATTTTGAATTAACACAATATTAGTTTATATCATTCTCGATGGACAAAGTTATTTGGTACTTATGTTGGTGGAAGGTATTGAGGTGTCCACTGGTTGATTCGAACACCACAGTTTTTTTTTATAAAAAAGTTTAGGTTATTCCATTACTCACAAATTGGCCAATTCATATTTTAAATGTGATAAAAGTTGTACATCATGTGAGGAGAATAGTACACTGCATTCAATTCGGGCCACAGATTCTCAACCAACATAACAAGAAAATTGGACCAAGCAAGTTTTGTAGAGTAGCTTTGCCCAACTTCTAAAGAAAATGAAAAAAAAAATGTCAACCTAACTTGGCAATTTAAAAATGACATTCAAAATCTCTGTCGTATCACGGTGATGATCAAGTCAGTTTGTGAACACTATCTCTATCGTATACCTGCTATTTGCCATCTATATAGATATCAGATAACTTTGCCGATCAAAACTCAGACACATGAGAAGAAATTTGAATCATCTAATGTATTTTGTCTCCACTTAAATTTGAACCATAATCTCTCTTTTTTCTTTATATTTTCAAAATAACACTAAAGATATTATAATTAATTTATGATTAAGTGAGAAAAATATATATTTTCAAAATAATACTAAGGAAATTATAATTATTTATGAATATACGTCACCTAAAAAGTTGAAAATAAAGAGCCCGTGAGAAAAAAAAAAGAGTCGTTAAACGAACTAAAAAAAGACATTAAGTCAAACAAATTGAAACCAGAAAATATGTGATTTCTTCTCATCTAACAAAGCCTCGAGGTAGACAGAATCACCGAGTAACATAAAATTAGTCCAGATATACGCAAGCTACCACTATTATGAAAAAAGTGAAGTATTTACCTCAAGAATGCGATTAGTATCTTCTTTATTCAACTGCAATTTCACAACTTGTGATCCTCTTGTTGATTCACTATCCATAAAGTTCAAATTAGAAAATCTCAATGAATTCAATCCATACCCCACCATATCAATCCCACGCGCCCAAAATGGCTTACTCGCTTTTCCAGCTGGAATATACTCTTCAATCTCCAAACCAACCTCCATCTTTTTCAATAATTCCAATTCTGTCCCTTCTCCATCTTCCTTCTCACTACTCACCAGCTCCAGTAACTTCCTCAGCAACGCTAACGACGACGCCCGATCACACGCCGATGTATGAATCCTTAACGCTACCACCGATTTCTCGTTTTCTAATCGATAAATGCTCGCGAAGAAAATATCCGTGTCGGAATCCGATGAGGTGTTAAGCCATGAGTTCCGGTTGATTTCGTGTTCGAGGATGAGATGAAAATCGGAGACGGAGTTGAGATCGGAGGTTTTGAGGCGTCGGAGAATCTGAGCCGTTGACGAGAGATCGAACGGTTGGATTTGAAGATGAGAAGTGGAGGGAATGATGTAGGCGTAAGAGTTTGTAGTTGATTCGTAATGGAGTTGAGCTTTGAGGATAGGATTGGAATTTTGAAGTTTGTGGAGGGCATTTTGGAGAAGTAAAATGTCTGGTGATTTTGATAAGAGGAGAGCTAAGACTGTTATTCCGGTACCAATCGGAACCGCCTTGCACCAGCTGTGCTCAGTGCTTCCGGCCGACCGGGTTTTTAACTCAGACGGAGGAGCTGCGGCGGTGCTTCCTAGCTCAGCCATGATTGAGTGATTAGCTAAAAATATGATTTTGGTAATGGACAAATGGGAGTGAAAGGTACTATAAAGTGGACAAACAAAGCTTAGCCACTCTTATTTTTCATGATTTACAGATTAAATTATCACAAAATTATAATATTTAGATTAATTTATCCATACGAAAGATGAAATGTAATAATTTCAAATTTGCTAAGGTATTCAAGATAAAATTTATATTATATTTGATTAAAAAATATAAATTTATTTTATCATTTAAATATAATATTAAAATTTTATTATAAATTTAATCTTAAAATATCTTACTGTACTAAACGACAAAATATAAGAAAGAAAGGTTGACAAATGAAGAAATTGCAAGTGTTAAAATATGATTGTCTTAAATTACTAAGTGAATTTGTTAATTTATTTTAATATTTTTTTAAAATAAAATTATTTTTAGCATCCTGAGTAGGAAGCAACATAATATATTTGAGCGGTCTTAATAGCAAGTTATAAGATATTGAATATTTTTCTTCTCATAAAACTGAAATTTTGTTTATTGAATACTTAATTTTGAATAAACTTAGTTATCGAGTCATTTCTTGAAAAATATCTTTCTTGCTTAATTTATTTTATACAATATTGTAGAATAGTAGGACGAATATCTATTCTGATAAATTTTTCATGTTTCCTTAATTCATTAATTTTTAAATAATAAATAAAAAAGAAGAGAATTTTGTGTTTTGATTTCTAATTGTGATTTTCTTGATAATTGCGGTGTCTAAGTTAGTATATATGCATATCGACTAATTTTATGAAATACTCAAAAGATAATAGAATTATTTTATTAAAATAAAATTCTTTGGTACCTCATAATTCATATACAAATATATTAAGTAATTTTGTCTACCAATAATTAAACAGATGAAAATATATTAGAATTTTACAAGATTGCTCGGATTGATATATGAAAACCAAATCTTGTAAAATTGAATATCTACTATTTAGGGTTAACTGGGAAAATAGTCATTTTGATTAATAATAGAATTTGTAAATAGGGGTTAAAGACAAATTTATTAATCGAGTTTTTTTTTTTGGTTGAACCAACAAAGTAGAATCGAGTACAAAGATGCAGATTACGCTAAACTTGAGACTGACTATTGATTTGAGTGAGAGTCATTATGAAGGTGCTCTAGCTTTAAAGTGATTTGTTTCCGGGAAGAGGTATTGAAAGCTACCCGGGTATGGAGTGGCTTGGGTTGGTACCGGCCTTCACTACAATAAAAGAGATATTTAATGGTAATAATAAAATTTCTTTTAGAGATAATATTTATTGCCGCAAAAATATTTAGTGACAATTAACTTAATGTTATTGTATTCAGAGTCGCTAAAGATTTTAGCGGCAATTATATAGAATACCGATTATAGATACTCATATTTATTATTAACGCTAAATATAATATAGCGGTAAATTATATTATTGCCACTAAATCATTTCTTAATTTGTTGTAGTGCTTGGTCAAGTTGGGGGCTTGTTGTCCTGGGATTTTCATCGAGCTGAGGTAGGAAGGACCAATGTCTCTCTGATTTCGATTTAGCCATGTATCATGGTCTTGTTCGTTCGTTTACCAAGAGAGAATTTCACCCATACATTTACCAATTTATTCTGTTTTTCTCATAACTTAGTTGATACTATTTTTTTCATTTTGAATTGTTTGTGTTTGATGACTTTTCATTGATAATAATATTCTATACCCCTTTTTCCCCAAATATTGTGAATGGACTTTGGAATCTCCCACCTGAATAGCTAGTTTTTGGGGTGTGGTTCTCTTCTAATGGTATCCAATTATCAATGGTATCAGAGCGACCCACTACCCTTCGTGCCTTGAATAGTGACACCAGCATTGCAGTATTGGCTCGGGGATAGAAATGGTCTAGCACATAGCTATCGAGGATGACAATTGCAGAGGGTGGTGGTTTGTTATGATTCTATTGCAATGTATTGGACTTGAGTCCTACATTGTTTAACGGCGAGCCAATGTGGGCTTATATTGCCTTGGACTCTTCCACCTGAATAACTAACTTTTGGGGTGTGGTTCTCCTAGATTTTACCATAAATATATTAAGAAGATGCTTTGGTATCATGAGAAATATTATTTGCAAAAGCTTTGGACTATTCTATGACTTGTAAATTTTATTGAGTTCTCTAATTCAGACAAATAAATCAAGTTCTTCTAAGCATAATCATGAAAATTACTTGTTTTATTGATTTTTACTGAATAAAAATACATAATTTGACATATATAGTTGTACAAACAACCTTATTTGATACAATATCTGTCATTTCCTTCCAACACACACCTTACCTGTTACATTCGCTCGCGCCAATAATTGCTGAACTATTTCATCTAAAGTCTAAAATGCAACACAGTGGAAGTGCCATCCAGTCCTTTGTTACTGAAATAAGTTGTGAACTCCTTAATCGTCGTTTCCCTGTACTTTGGAGGATTGTGTTCCGATATCAGCTCCTTGATAGGTCCATACAACCTTTGTGTGGGCGCGAAATTTGTCATGAAGAAGCATGCCAACGATACCCTTGGACCAACCTTATTTGCCAGTACTCTATGAGTCAAAAATATCATAATTAGTAATAAGACGACAAGTATGTTTCAGATCCAGGTAAGGGAAATGTAACACTACTTGCCTGTAGAAGATCTCCTATATTGACCACGAGAGCTCCGGGAATAGGGGGAACATCTACCCAATGGTGCTCATGTAGGACTTGGAGACCGCCTATATTGTCTTGGAGAATCAGCATGCTTACTGGTGCCTAGAGTAAGTTCGGGTTGTGGGCATGCTGGATAATATTGGCCTAAAGAAAGAAGCCTCTCTGAAAAACCCATATCCTTGAGGTAGTTTGGTTCGAGGCCAATAGCCTCGGACACTAGTTCAAACAGAGTCTCACCTAATTTCATCACTTGGTTTGTGTACTCAAGGAGAATATCCCTATCACAAATGCACAATAAGCAATAGACAATAGTCATTTGTCTGAATTATTTTGCTGCTAGAGAAAAATGTTGTTATAGAGAGGTATGATGTATATTAAAATTTATGATGTGCGTATATTTGACCATATTACCTGCAGACAGAAGGGAATTGTTCGGGATTTGGAGGTATAGGAGCTATGGTGGCACGAAAAGTGTCCCTCCAGTTGGTTCCTGGTGATCTAAACAGATCAAAATTGCTGTTAAATGTAAACTCTTTTGTCAAGTCTCGCGTATACCATTATTTCTTCACCTCAGTATCTTGCTCAAAGAACCTGGTAACACCGTCTTTCATTTTCTCCAGAACATGAGTAGGAATCCCATGATTGATCACTTGAAAGAAACCCCAAGTCTCGGATGCATGACCAACTTCCTGGACTATCTTCTTTTGTTTGATCGGATCTTCCTTGATGCCATCAAGATCAATTATTGGAAACTTGATGAATTTCTTCTTGTGAATTCTTGAATCTTCAATCTTTATTGGTTGTACAAACATTCTTGGTACTTTGGTGATACCTGCATCAACTAGTCCCTTAACACCGGCTTTCGTCTTATCAAAGGCTTGTAGTTCAGCCATTCTGTCATTCTTTGCTTCATTTGTGTTGATGACTCCCATTTTTCTTATGCTTTTGTCTAAATCTAATTTAGAGGTATTGAATACCTTGTAAAAGTTAAAGATATATATATAATGTTGAGTTGTTAGCCTTACAGGTTGTGAGCTGTACGGGCAAGGAGGTAGAAACTGATTTTCGGCTAACGCTTCTACTCCTATTGCTTTCCACATCAGGTATGTTTTCTGTATAGTCTCTCTATAAGATTATGATGTACGTTAAGTTTAATATTTACACGTGACATTATAGCCTGAAACTTGAATCAATAATCTTCGTAAGATAATATTATATATATGGTTGTGCTATTTTCTGTCGATTTTCGAACATATATGTTAGTAAGAGGCGGATCTAGGGCTTCTTCGACTTCTTATTCATATTTGAGATACTCCCAACCTCCACCAGCAAGCAGCACCGGATTTGTCAATGGAATCATGAAGATTTGTTGTCTAACCTTCTTCATTCGAAGATCAGTTCTGAGTTTAAAAATAAAGCTTCTGCTAGTTTATACTAATACTAAAGCCCGTAGGGTACATATTTTATGTTGAAGAGCCATGTGATATGAATGGGTATAATAATAATTTCAGTCTGTAGCTTTGTCCAATTATGAAGCTTCAATGCAATTATGCAGATACTTGGACAGCTTGTTTTTTATTTAATTAAGTTTAGGCCAAACTTTAGTGTTTAAAATAAGCCAAATCCATCGGAGACCCCTTAAAGTTGACATCAACTTTCACTTAGACATCTAAACAAGGAGATGTTCATTTTAGACACCTAATGTAAAGGTCGAATGTGTCATCTTGACACTTTTTTAACAGTCACCAAAATATATTAAGTGTGTGTAATACACTAGTCTGACGTGTCAAAAGCAGCAAATTAAATAAAGACACATGGCATAAAAAATAATTATCAAATAATATCTTTTGAATAGAAAAAAATGATCAATAATTTAATGACACGTGGTATTTTTTTTATCCAAAAAAAAATAATTAACAATTATTAACCCCCCACCCACCCCGCTGTCATCTTTCCAACCCCACCCACCCCAACCCCACCCTAACGCCAACCCCTCCTCCACCCCGCCGTCATCTTCTCCAACCCACCCACCCCAACCCCAACCCCAACCCCACCCAACGCGATACATACATCCAAGTTAATAAAAAAAAAATAAGAACAAACAAGTTCAATAAAAATTTATCTCTGTATAAATCTTTTTGATTTTGATTAATTCAACAGATAGAAATTATGTCTGCTTCTGATTTTGTGAGGTGTGTTTGCATTTTCCATACTTTTTCAATTTTGTGAACTTTCATATGGAAATTTCATAGGCTCCGAGTAGTTCTCATAATCCCTATGATGAATTCTCACCTGAAACTATGGATGAAAAAAGCAAAAGATTTTTCCAAGTAATTTCAATCGATTATCGGTCACATAAGAAGAGTATATATTTAGTATATTATATAAAAAAGCAGCTACACAGAGAAAAAGAAAGGGAAAAAAAGAAAAAAAAAGAATGAGATTTTTTAGGGGCACTTGCTAGTCTTCTTCTACCGCTAATAATGGAGGTGAAAGGGGACTGTTAAAATGAAGAAGAAGAAGAACAACAAAAAAAAATGTTTTTTAAAGAAAAACAGCTTCTACGCGCCTCAGAGAGGTGGAAAACACGCGAGTTGCCAACTGTCAAAAAAGTGTCAAGATGACACATTCGACCCTTACATTAGGTGTCTAAAATGAACATCTCATGGTTTAGGTGTTTAAATGAAAGTTGGTGCCAACTTTAGGGGGCCATCGATGGGTTTGACCTTTAAAATATTTACATGCATAAAATGTTATGATATTTATATTGTGTGTGCAATTACGTTCATATAGTTTGTTAGGCCTATGAAGGTGTTAATCTTAATCATTAAGTGCGTTTGTTTTTTCTTATTTTACGACCACTTAATGGATCTGAATAAACTTGAATGATTAAGATCTATAACTAAGTAATATTATTAAGATTTCTATTTAAAAATTTCTACAAAGATGACAGTTCACTGCTACTTCATCTACTTTCAACCACCACCACAACCACTATTTCAGTCACAACTACCATCACCGTCAATGACCACCATCTACTGTCCACAAGCACCATCCCCAATTCAACTACAAGCACCATTATCGATAATAATCAAAATCAATCGTCATCACCATTAGCCATCATTTACAATCATCACCACCAACCCTTATTACATCCACTAATTACCATCGATAATTATCATCATTAGTCAACATTATATATCGCTAAATGCCATCATCATTCATCACTACCATTAGTTATTAATATCATTGCTTCACTAATTATCAGCCGTCATCACCACCAACCACGGTTAATCACTATTGCAACCACTATATCATAAGATGCTACCTACAACCACCACCATTAGTCAATACTATCCCAAATTGACATACACAATCACCATCGTTAGTCATTACCATCATCAATTGTCATATAAATTTTAATATATTTTATTGATAATATACTAGATTAATTTATCATTTTTTAAATAAAGACAAATTTTATACATTCAGATATTGAGAAAACAAATAATTTTAACTATTTAGTATTCAAATATTAAAGTAATATCTTAATATTCAGATGTGTATTTAGATTCAAAAATATGATAAGTAAAGCAAATAAAATATCAGGTACTACTAAAATCGATAAGATAGTAAGAGAGTAACAATAACATTACTAAAAATGGAACTAGAGAACGCTTGACCTACTAACCTTCTACTATAATCCTCGATCTATATGTCTTCCTATAGAGGGACACACCCTCGATAAGCTGCAAGTGAGCCATGTCCTACTTAATCTCCTCTCTCCAAAACTTCTTCGGTCTACCTCTACATCTCCGTACATCCACTATAGCCAACCCCTGACTCCTCCTTACTGAGCATCTATGCATCTTGCTTCACATGTCTAAAACATCTCCTCCTCACTCATCTTATTCACCACAGAGGCCACACCTACCTTGTTTACGATAGCTTCATTCCTTATCTCATCCCTCCTAGTAGTCCCACACATCCATCTCAACTTCCTCATTTCCGCAACTCTCATCTTCTAGACATGCACTCTGTCCATACTACATAGCTTCTGACCATCACTTTATAAAGCTTACCTTTAAGGCTTAGTAGAACATTCTTATTACACAAGACACTGGATACGAGCTTTCAGCCACCTCACTCTAATACGATGTTTAACATCATCATCAATCTCCCCATTTTCTTGAATTATTGAACAAATATACTTAAAATTTCCTTTCTTGGGGATGATTTATGTTTCAATCCTTACATCAACATCTGCCACATAAGTTACATCACTGAACTTACACTCCAAATATTTTGTCTTAGTCCTACTCAACCTAAACCCTTTAGACTCCAGAATCTGTCTCCAAACCTCCAACCTATTATTAACTTTGTCGCGTATCTCATTAATCAACACTATGTCATATGCAAATATGATACACCATGAAACCTCTCATTACACCTCTCATTGGATATGCCGCGTCATTGCATCCAAGGCAAATAGAAACAGGCTAAGATCCGATCTCTGGTGACAACCCTATTACGACTGGAAAGTGATTCGAGTCTCCTTCCACTGTCCTTACTCAGGTCTCTGCTCCATCATACATATCCTCAATTACTCTAATGTAAGCTACATATGTACACCTTTAATTAATCTCCTAACACCTCCAAAGAACCCTCTAAGGACATTGTCGTAAGTTTCATCTAGGTCAATGAAAATCATATGTAAATCCCTCTTCCTCAATCCTCCTCAATCCTCTCCTTGTGAGTAATGAATATACTTATTCAAGAAGTGCATCTAATTATTATCATGAAAATCACTTAATCTGAGTAGAATTTATTGATGGTTACATAATGAGCATAGATAGTTTGACATATATAGTTGTACAAACCTTATTTGATAAAATATCTATCATATCCACAACTACTCCAACACACACCTTACCTATTATACTTGCGCCAGTAATTGCTTGAACTATTTAGTCTAAAGTCTAAAATGCAACAGAGTGGAAGTGCCATCCAGCCCTTTGTTATTGAAATAAGTTGTGAACTCCTTAATCGTCGTTTCCCTGTACTTTGGAGGATTGTGTTCCGATATCAGCTCCTTGATAGGTCCATACAACCTTTGTGTTGGCACAAAATTTGTCATGAAGAAGCATGCCAATGATACCCTTGGACCAACCTTATTTGCCAGTACTCTATGATCAACACTTTTGAACTTGTCATTTGATATAAGCTGAAAAATTTGAGTCAAAATATCACAAGTGATAAGATTCCTTTTTTTTATGATACATGTATGCTTAAATGTAACACTACTTGCCTGTAGAATATCTCCTATATTGACCACGAGAGCTCCGGGAGTAGGGGGAACATCTACCCAATGGTTCTGATGTAGGACTTGGAGACCACCTATGTTGTCTTGGAGAAGCACGGTGAGGAAGTCATTGTCAGCATGCTTACCGGTGCCTAGAGTAAGTTCGGGTTGTGGGCATGCTGGATAATAATGGCCTAATGCCATAAGCCCCTCCGCACAACCCATATCCTTTAAGTGGTTTGGTTCGAGGCCAATAGCCTCAGACAGTAGTTCAAATAAAGTGTCACCTAATTTCATCACTTGGTTTGTGTACTCAAGGAGAACATCTCTATAAGCAAATAAAAACATAACACAATATTCAAACCTCTCTATAACGACGTCGTTTGTTTGAATATTTTTTGGATTCTATTGAAAAGTATTGGTATAGAAACATATAATAAAACATTACATGAAAAATCTGTTCCAAATTAAATACCTGCAGACAGAAGGTAATTCTTCAGGATTTTGAGGTATAGGAGCTGTGGTGGCAGTAAAGGTGTCCCTCCAGTTGGTTACTGGTGCTCCAAACAGATCAAAATTGCTGTTAAATGTGAACACTTTTGTCAAGTCTCGCGTATACCACTGCTTCTTCACCTCAGTATCTTGCTCAAAGAACCTGATAACCCCGTCTTTCATTTCCTCCAGAACATGAGTAGGAATCCCATGATTGATCACTTGAAAGAATCCCCAAGTCTCGGATGCTTGACTGACTTCCTGGACTACCTTCTTTCGCTTGATCGGATCTTCCTCGATGCCATCAAGATCAATTATTGGAAACTTGAATTTTCTGTTGCTGTGAATTCTTGAATCTTCAATCTGTGATGGTTGAACAAAAATTCTTGGTACTTTGGTGATACCTGCATCCACTAGTCCCTTAACACCGGCTTTCGTCTCATCAAAGGCTTGTAGTTCGGCCTTTCTGTCATACTTTGTTTCATTTGCGTTGATCTCCTCCATTTTTCTTATTCTTTTGGAACAATCAGACTATTAGCTTTAGTAAAAGTTAAGATATATCCAAATATTAGTCAAAATCCAAGAGAGAGATTAATCAACAAATAATGTAACTAAGAATTGACAGTTGTAATTAAGTCGAAACATTTTTTGTTCAGCTTCAAGACAAATTTGTCATCATCAAAATTTCATTATTTTGTTATGTATCAGCCAGCAAAGAAGACCAGTTCAAAGTTCTGATCCATAAAGCAATGGAGGAAGAGGAAACACATCATCGGCATTACTGGTGCTAATTTAAACTCTTATATCAACCATGCATATCTTCAAAATAAAGAAAATTTGATCTGCCTTACATATACAATATCTATCATCTCAATACAGAAGTTCCATCCAGCCCAGTTTATGTGACAAACTTTTCTTTTTAGTCCATCCCAAAAAGAATGTCATCTTTCTATAATTAGAAACAATTTAACTTCAAAATTCTCATTTTACCTTAATGAAATGATTTATAACTATACGATCAAGGAGTGTTTTAGGCTACAAACTTCAAAAGTGTTTTCTTTTTTCTTAAACTTTATACCAAGTCAAACGATGCCACATAAATTAGGATGTAAGGAGTATAATATAACATAACGTATATTATATAATACTCCTTTCAAAGTTCTGGTCCGTAAAGCAATGGAGGAAGAGGAAACACATCATCGGTAGTACTGGTACTAATCTAAACTCTTACATCAAGAGCCTTTGATCTGTCTTGGTGTTGAATTTCATTTTTTTCTTCCTCTCTAAGCACGGAATTATAATCTACCTTTGATTCTTATTCCTGAACAGATAAGATTGCTTTACTGTAGAGAGTTGAGTTTTGTTACAGAATATTATAAGTAAGGCAAGAAAATATATTTACAATGAACCCGTTTGTATTGACTTTAAGTTGGTCAAAACCAACTTAAAGCCCCTTTTTAGCTTTTGGACGTGTTTGGCTAATGCTAACTTTAAGCCCAAACTGAAAAGTTAGGATTTCTAACTTTTTTTTCCTAGTGCTTAAAGTCATTTTGTTTGACCATGGAAATTACTTTTATATCCCTTATATTTTAACTAAATTCCCAAACTACCCTTTTTATTCTTTTAACCCTAAAATTCAAACACTTATTTTCAACATAAGCACTTTTATCCAAACACTCAACTGCTTATTTATAAAAATAACTTTCACCGCTTCAAAGTTCTAAAAACACTTCATACCTAAAAGTTACTTTTTTTAAGCCCATCCAAACGGGCTCAATATGCAATAATATTCTGTAACACTCCCCTCAAGCTGGAGCATATATATTGATCATGCCTAGCTTGTTACATAGATAATTAACTCGAGCTCCATTCGGCGCTTTTGTGAACAAATTAGCTAGTTGCTCTCCGGTCTTCACATGGCCAGTGGAAATGTATCACCAGTATCTCTTCTCCTCGAGTAAACTTGAACTATATTTTCATTCTTACGTAGTTACTGTTGTTGTTGTCATTGTAAAGCCTAGGATTGAGCCACAATCAACAGTAGTAGTTTCCCTTTTGCCTTCAACTTTGAAAAGAAGGCTGATGAATGATTTTTTCGAGTAGGAGGAAATCCAAAATAACCAAGAAAGTAACTTGAAGATTACAATGCATAAATAGTGATTATCTACATGTATTACAATATAAATACTTATTCACTTTGAATAAGCAGCATGAAAAGACAAATGAAAATATAGTTCATTCATCCATCTGTTTCGTTCTCATTTACGACAATTTAAACTCTAAAATGTTGTAGAGCAGAAGTCCCATCAAGTCCCTTTGCAGTAAAATAAGCAGCATATTCCTGAATTGTTGTTTCTCTGTATTTTGAGGGATTTTCATCTGACAACAACTCCTTAATAGGACCATAAAGTCTAGAAGATGCTAGGAAAAATGTGGAGAAGAAGCATGCTACCGATATCCTTGGACCAACACGATTTGCCAGTACGCGATGTTCAACGCTTTTAAACTTGTCATTTGATATTAGCTGTAACATTTTGATGACAAACAACATTAGTAATGCTCTTTTGTGAATTAACAAGGTAATCAGTATGTATGCTTCAAGTTAAAGTTTCTCTTCCATGGCTAATGAAATGAACCAAGGACAAAAGTTTGGCTAATATTGAAGAAGCTCATAAGCATGATTAACTCAAAGATTATCTTCTAATTTTTTACTAGTTGTGCCAAAAACCATTCCGCCAAACCCAAATGTTTCTATGCATGAACAACCTTCAAGTGTAGTAATATTAGATAATTCGAATAAATCGTTGTACTGTTGTTTAGAGGAACTGATGCTTGCATCAGGATATGATACCTACATTACACCCTCTTAAAGTGTGGCTCTTCCCCGAACCCTGTGTAAACGTAGGATGTTTTATGCACCAGACTGCCCTTTCTTACCGTAGTTATCTCGCTGGACAAGTTGTCAACAGTGACAGACCTAGCCATTTGCTGTTGGTTCATTTTAACATATTGTTTTTGACTTGAATCATACGTGTGTATGTGTGTGTAGAATTAAAGATGATGCATATTATGAAATAGTGACTTCCTATGAGTCCACCACAACAACAACATGCTCAGTGAAATCCCACAAGTAGGGGTTTGGGGAGGGTAAAGTGTAGTAGAGGTAGAGAGACTGTTTTCGAAAGACCCTCGGCTCGAGTGCAGTAAATCCAAGTACAAAGAAGAAGAAAACAGTGTGGAAAACATAGCAACTAACACAAGGAACCAATAAAATAGTGCGATAATCGAAACACAGTAAACAACTGACGATGCGAGATATCAAAAGTAAAAACTACAATAATACCAGGTGATAACAGGTACAAAAAGGCAAAGACTATATGAAAAGGCTAGTAATACAACAACCCCTAACTACCTGCTAACCTTCTACCCTTATCCGCGACCTCCAAACCTTCCTATCTAAGGTCGTGTCCTCGGTAAGCTGAAGATATGATGAGGCCCCTAATGGTCTTGGGGGCTCACCTACTATAGCTGAAAGCCTGAGAGGGATTCGCCGGCTCAAAGTGTAGCCAAAGAGCTACTCACTTTCATTATTCAACTTGCATCAATTTTAATGATCACTACTACTCTTTTTCAATGCAGATTGGATAGAAGACTTACCTGCAGAAGATCTGCAATATTTACAACAAGAGCACCAGGGGTAGGAGGGACATCAACCCAATGATTTTCATGAAGAACTTGCAATCCCCCTATATGGTCTTGAAGAAGTACAGTAAAGAATCCATCATCAGCATGTTTACTAGCACCTAAAGTAAGTTCTGGTTCTGGACAAGCTGGATAATAGTGACATACAACTGATAGTCCTTTATCACAATCCATGTCATTCAGATAGTTTCTATTGAGCCCAAGTGCTTCTGCCAATAGTTCAGACAGACATCTCCCAAGTTTCTTCACTTCCTCAGAGTATTTAACAATGATGTCCCTTTACCCCATCATAAAGAAAAAGACAAAAAAGCATCAGTGGCGGAATCAGGAATTCTAGCACGGGGATTCAAGAAATGATAGTGTGTCATAACTTATATCAGCAGGAGCAAGGCCAATTAGTTAAACACCCTTGATCGAAAAATTATGCTATGTACATATAAGTCATTTTATTTTGTACATATATAAAATCTTGAACACTCTTAACATAATTTCTAGCTTAGCTACTGGTCTTATATAGAGGGGATTCAACGAGTTTCATACATATCAGTATAATTTTTCAACGAAGAGGATTCAATCGAACCCCATTTAGACCATGTATCATACAAATGACATACCTACAGATTGGAGGTAGTTCTTCAGGACTAGGAGGATTAGGAGCCATAATGCAGAAAAAAGTATCCCTCCAATTAGTTGCTGGTGCACTATACAAATCAAAATTACTGTTATAAACTACTCTTTTAGTAAACTCTCGTGTATACCATTGTTTCTTGATCTCTATCTTGTTCGTGAAAACTACAAACACCTCGTATCATTTTTTCCAAGACATCACATGGAATGCCATGATTGATGAGTTGGAAGAAACCCCATGTCTCTGATGCATCACGGACTTTCTCCATGATTTTTTTCCGATTGATTTGATCCTGACTATCAACGCCTTGGAGGTCTATGACTGGAAATATGAACTGTCCTGTAGTGGAATTTGAGTGTTTTGTTGTTGTATCTGGAGGTGAAATGAATATCTGAGGGACTTTACTGACTCCTGCATCAACAAGTCCTTTGACACCAGATTTTGTGTCATCAAAGGCTTTTAATTCACTTTTTCTATCATATTTTGATTCATTTGTATCCATTTTCTTGATTCTCTTGTTCTTCTATATAGTAATTATATCAAGATTTTGAGACTCCCAATCAGCTTGTGCACCTCGATTTATGTCGTCGGGTAGATACAATCTCCTACCAGCACGGACACCAAGTATCTTTGTCTACTAGGCTTAGACCGATGTAAAGATATCACTTAGTGTATTTGATTTTTGATGGGATTTAAACTTGAAACTTTATGATTTTCAATCTATTTTGTTGACTACTAAATCAAAAGATTTTGAGATTTTATTTTAATTATAATGATACAAGATTCCAAATTTGCAGCCATAACTATGTGTGATCCATTTCTGACTGTAGAAAATGCCATAAACAAACAATAAATCCAATCAATGCAAGCTGTGACTTTTGGACCACTCATTGTACATCCAGAATTTTAGGTCAAGTGCAATAAAAATACAAATTGATCAAGTGCAATGAAAATACAAATTGACTTTATTGATAGACAAAAATGACATCAAACTAAATTTAAATTCTTATAATTTATGAAAGTGGTTTATGCTATCAATATGAAGTCATAATACAAATTAGAACAAAAATATTCAATGTAGCAGATATATATTCTGTCCAAAATTGTCCTCCTTAAAGTGGAACTTGAAACCCTGGGATAATGGCTATTTATTAAAGACATAGGCGAAAATGGTCAGTTCATGCTATTTCTACGAATAGCCTTGGAATTGGGCGCTTTTGAACTTTTGACTCCTATTGTTCCATTGATAAAATATTAAGTTTAACAAGTTGTGACTTTTAATATTGAAGATTTATGTCTTGGATCATACCTTTTCAATGTTTGATTATCAAAAATGTTACGCGACCTATATATTTTTGAAAGGCTAAAATATCAACCACTTCGAACTGTTTTTTTGCTATTGGTAGGGCTGTACAGGGCAAACCGATAAACCGCACCAAATCGACAAACCGAACCAAACCGAAAAAAAAACCCGACTAGTGGTTTGGTTTGATTTGGTTTGGTGTTCGGAAAAAAACCCGACCATTATAGGGTTGGTTTGGTTTTAACTAAAAAAAGTCAAACCGAACCCAAACCGACCTGAGTATAGATATATTATTTTTAAATTATATTATACATAAAAATATTTATTAAAATATAATTTATAAATATTATTTTTAAGTTTCTTTCATAATTTCTGTCTAGATTTGGACTTGAGCCCAACTAATTAATATGTAAAACAGGCCCAAAAAAAAAGGTGAAGCCCCAAAATATTTTCAAAAGACCAAAAGGTCCAAAAACCAAAACAATCAGATAAGTCATAAGAGAGGAGAGGCTCCTCTTTCACAAATCAGAACCCTAGCTTCCTTTCCATTTTTCTTTCCTCTCTCAACAATTTTCGCCGCCGACCCTCTCTTGCTTTCCTCTCAAGAGATCTTGTTGTCTCTTTTATGAATGTAGCCTGTAGGTATATATCTCTTCATCTTTTGTCTGCTAAGTTCTTTTGGTTCTTCGTTTAATCGGTCGAATTTATTTCCTTTTTTGTGCATCTTCTGTATGTTTTCATATTTGAGCGAACTGAATTTGGAGGATTTTTGGTTCTTTGGAGGCGCTTATTTATTGGGGCCTAAAGCCACTGCTGATTGGAAGCTAGGGTTTTAGATCGTTCAGTCTCAAATCTCAGAAGCAAAAATGTTTTATGGAATGTTCATGCATAAGCCTCTTTTTTTCAGTTTATCTCGATGAATGGAAGAGGAGCAAATACTTCTTGCTTGTCCTTTCATTACCATATATGTCCGTGCTTTGAAATTTGTTGACATATATTTGGAGAATGGTCCCTTGTTGTTTGAGATGAAACTCACAGTTACTGTGGTGTTGTTATTGCTAAGTTGTTTGCAATCTGGCATGATGAAACCTGCAGCATTCCTTATATACGTTACACAACATTTTTTATATCAACATTGTAAATTGTATTGCAGCATGATATTGGTTTATAGCCACTCATTGTGTCAGCGTGTGTGCTCTTTGGGATAAAAATAATGATTGTTGAGTTCACTCCCTTCACCATTTTCCCTGTTCTAAAGAATTCTAGTACCCCTGCCACTAGGTCAGTGTTAATCGTGTCCCAAGCATCCTTAAAGAACTGGCTATTATACCTATCTGGACCTAGTGCCTTATTCCCTTCAATATTCCACAGTGCTTGTTTCACCTCGTGTATAGTAAATTCCTGGACTAATATTTTTCTATTCTCTACATTTACCAATATTCCCATGTTGATAATGTGACTATTTACAGGTGTTCTTCCTTTTGTTTTTCTCCAAGCAGGCTTGTATAATACTTGGTAAAATTTGTTTCTATTCGCTGCATGTCAGTTTGTTGCTGGCCTGATGTATCTTTGATCAAAAAAATCCAATTGAAATTCCTCCGGGCCCTCATCACACTATGAAAAAACTTCGTGTGTAAATCTCCATCCCTCAGCCATTTAGTTTTGCATTTTTGTCTTAAAAACACTTCACTTGTTTTCTTTTTTTGATAGTCTTCTGCTAGCACTTTCTCAGCCTCGACCAGCATAGTATTATGAGGATCTACCTGAATTTGATTTTGACATTAAATAAGTAAATCCCATGCTTTCTGTGTTTGGACTTCCACATCGCTACAGGTTGCGTTGTTTAACACTCTGTCTGCACCCATTTTTTTATTGTTCCATGTGTAGAATGCCCCTAAATACTTCAAGTCCTTCATCCCACAAGTTTTCTTACACACTTTGAAATCTCTTATTTCAGTCATTTTTACTTTACTGCCAATCCTTTCAGTGGTGTGAAACATACAGTTAAAGTCTTCTATAATTGCCCATGTTTCATTCAGCTCAAGTATGATGTGTTGCCTTATTATCTGTTGTAATATCTTAGAAATAGTTCCATTCATCTATGTTAGTTGTATCTTAAACATCTATTACAAATTATAACCTTTTTTTTGTTATATACAGAAATTGTCTTTCTCGATGGAAGGTACAACTTCTGGAACTAAATCAGTAGTGATTGACAACCACCATCCGATTGTGCCAACAGAATCTCAACAACAAGAAGGTAAGAACATTCCTCATCTACGCACTCCTAAAAAGCAAAAAAGAACCACTCCTCAAGAACCTTCTAAATCTGGGAATAGTGGTAGAGAGACTTCCGAGATTTGGGATCACTTTTCCAAGTTTAAAGCTAAAGGAGGTAAAATTAGGGCAAAATGCAATTACTGTCCAAAAACATTTACTGCCGAAAGCAAGAATGGGACTACTACATTATGGTCACATCTAACAGTTAAATGTAACAAATCTCCCTTTAGAGTCGTTGATAAGAGAAACAATGTTAAAACCTATTAAAGAAGGGTGGACAGAAGGTCTTTTGAATTCTAATAAAAGGGTAGTGTATAATGTGGATGAAATTAGAAGGGCCATTGCTGAATTTGTAATTATTGATGAGCAGCCATTTAGAGTTGTAGAGGGAGAAGGCTTTAGGAAATTAATGACTAAAGCCTTACCAAATTTTGAACTACCTTCTCGTGTTACTGTTGCAAGACATTGCTTGAGGATTTATCAAGAAGAAAAAAATAAGCTTAAATATCTTATCAAGGACCAACGTATTTGCCTTACTAGTGACACGTGGACATCACTCCAAAATTTGAGTTATATGGTTGTCACTGCACATTGGATTGATGACCAATGGAATTTACAAAAGAAAATTCTGAATTTTTTTACGACACTAGATCACAAAGGCGAGACTATTGCTAAGGGAATTGAGGAATGCTTATTGGGTTGGGGCATTGATAACTTGTTTACAGTAACCTTAGACAATGCGACTGCTAATGATGCTCCCATTAAGCATTTGAAGGTGCTAATGGATGATTGGAATGGGGTAATACTTGGAAATGAATTTTTACATGTTAGGTGTAGTGCTCACATATTGAACTTGATTGTAAAAGAAGGGTTAGATGAACAAATTGAACCCATTTCTCGTGTAAGGAATGCGGTAAAATATGTTAGATCTTCTCCTTCAAGATTTGCTTCTTTTAAGTCATTTGTTGAAAAAACTAAGATAGATACTCATGGTCTTGTGAGTCTTGATGTTGAAACTAGATGGAACTCGACATATACAATGTTAGATACAGCTTTAAAATTTGATTAAATGAGTTCATTGGATTTGTTATTGTTATTGTTGTTAGATACAATGTTAGACATGACCCCACTTGTGGAACTTCATTGGATTTGTTATTGTTATTGTTGTTGTAAAATATCAACCACTTTAAACTGTTTAAATAATGCAAAATTGAAAAGCTTAGCTTAATAATTGTAACAATAAATTTTAGATGTTGAATAGTTACAAAATTGACAACAAATTCAAAAAATAATGATGATTCCAATATCTCCTACTTTTGTGTGTAGCAAGTAGTAATTGCACCGTATAGCCAATTTTATCCTGCTATTTATGTTGTATATAGTTATTTAAAATTATTTAAAAATTAATAACCCACAAGTTATGCTCCTCACTCTTAAAAACACTTATATTCCTCTAGATACAAATTTAATTATTAAGGGCAAAAATTAAATGCTAGCCAATCGAAAGGACAAAAATTAAAAATTATCCCGTTTTGGTCAAAAGTGCAACTTTGTCAATGAGTCCAATGCCCAATTGAATGGATATATAACTTTTAGGCCCAATTTGTGGGCCTAAACCGATTCTTATTTTTCTAGCAGCCCTAAATTACAAATTTCCCCCGTCTTCTTCCGCCAGTCGACACCGCACTCCGCCGGAATCTCTCACGGCGGCGATCTCTTTCTCCGGAGGATTTTAAGTTGTAAGTCTCTTCAACATCTCTTGCCTTCTCTGATTTGATCTCCTCAGTGTTCATGAACCATAAACCCTACTCTTTTTTTTTTGATATGGTAAAATGTGACTTTTGAATTGGATCTATGTTCTGCTTGAAAAGCCTCAGGTTCAAATTTTTTTTGCTCTGTTTGAATATTTACGTAGCTGTGCTTCGGCTACCTATAGAAATGATGTTTTAAAATCGAAGGAAAATATCATAAGTTTGGCCTATTCAACTGTTAGATAGACTCCTTTTTTTAATTGAAACACTCTTTTTTAACTCATAAGGTAGGGTAGATTAGTTTTGATGATTCACAGTAGCATGATTTTGCAACCATTGAGGTCTAGCCTTATGTTATGGTGATTTTCTGACTTAGTGAGTCTAGTAGGTATCGGTTGAAGACCTCAAGTTCCGTTCAGGTAATCTATGCAACATATACGATTCTAACATAGTGAGTATAGTAGGTATCGATTGAAGGACTCAAGTCCTGTTCAGGTCTCTGTGGTGATGTTCTAACATAGTGAGTATAGTAGGTATCGATTGAAGGACTCAAGTCCTGTTCGGGTCTCTGTGGTGATGTTCTAACATAGTGATTGTAGTAGGAATCTGTTGAAGGCCTAGTCTTGTTTTAGGTCTCTATGCAACTTGTATGATGGCGATCTTCTAACTCAGTGAGCGTAGTAGGTCTTGTTTTTTAATCGGTTGTTGGTTCATAAATATAGTATTTTTACTCCTGCCTTTTAACCCCTCTCCCCAAGGAAAAGAACAGAAAAATTGTTGCTTACAGTGTTTGACACTGGCACTTTTTTATTGGAATTTGACTCTATAGGTAGGTATCGGCGGGGCTTGCGTAATGTAGTTGTAGTTAAGGCTGAAGTATGTTACTCTACTTTGGAGTATTAATAATATGTTACAAATTTAGAGTTAAGGCTGAAATCACAATCCTGCAGCTAGGTTGATCTTTCCAGTCAATTTAATGTCCGAGCTTTTAAACCTTGTTGTGGAGTAAGAATAAGAGTTTCATTGGTTGGGCACACATATTGACAAAAGAAAGAAACTTTATGACTGGTTTCTTAGAAATGTAAATTCAAATAGAGGATAAATGTGATTCATATACCGACCCAACTAGTTTGGCGTTGAGGCACAGATGCGTTTGTTGTTCTTAGGATTGTGCTGAAAAGTGACATAAAAAAAGATTATTAGCTATTTGCCTTTGCTTTTCAGGTTGCTAATGCTTCCATTGGAAAAACAAAATTAGGGGTGGGCATAAAACCCGAGAAAATATTCAAACCGAAAATTTTGGTTTTCGGTTTCGTTTGATCGTTTCTTGGACGAATTGCGGATTAATATTTTTTAGTTCAGTGTCCTGTTTAATGCTTCAACCGAAAATCAAAGTTTTTTAATATGGGGTTCTGGGATCTTCTCACCTTTTAATTTCTGTAGACTAAATTCTTACCCAGCCCAAAAGTCTTATAAACCCATTTTTCAAAACCAGCCCATATATTACACTGATACAGACATACAGAACACTATCTAGGTCAAGGGTTCCAAATTAAAATTTTCATTTGGGAGAGAGAGAGAGAGAGACCGAGTCGCCATTACTGTCATCTGCCGCTGCTCGTTCGTCTTCATAGTTTCCAATCTCTATCTCTGATTTTCTTGGTTGTATGTGCGTGTAAGTTCTTCCATGTATAAGTAGTTCTTAGGTTTTATAAGTGTTCGTATTTTAGAGTATAAAATTTTGATTCCAAGTCTGTAGACGCTCATCTTTTACATTATAAGGCATGCTATCATTTGCATTTGCTGGATTATTCAGTAATTGGTAAATGCAACAGAGATGTAAATAAGTCATCCCCAGGTTTATATATCTTAGGCTCTAAAGTCTTAGCTACAGCTATGCTCAGCTCTCTGAAAATCATTTCCTTGGTGAAAAGGCAGAGATGTTAGCAGTTAGCACTTTTTTTTTGATAAGGTGTTGGCAATTATATTCCTATTTGCAGTCAGTGTGAGAGCAGCTAATGATAGTTCTGTGTTTCCCTTGATAGGTGAACGAACAGTTCTCCAGTTTCAAGCAATGAAAATATACACTTCTCAACCTTCTTAAGGATATTGTCTAAGCAGAATGTCCTACTTCAGACCTCAGAAGAACTAATTGGATATTAGCTTTATAATTTTAACAGTCAAACATTCATAAAATTAAATTTAGAAACATATTTTTCAGTAGAAAAAACCCAATTTAAAAGTCCAATATGGAAGGCCCAAACAACCTTACTGAATTAGCAAAAACCGAACTAAAAAAACAAAGACTGAACAAACTGAACCGATGCCCACTCCTAGTAAAAAGGACGTAAAAGTTTAATTTGAAAGAAGTTCTCTGAGATGCATTCTTTTGGACCTCTATAGCTAAGAGGAGATTGTCACTTTAGTTTTAGTCTTGGTCATTCTTTGTCGCAGTAGTTGTTATATGTACATCTTTCATAAATTGTTTTCTTGTAAATTAAAATGTTACATTTGCCTTTTTATTATTGAAGATGACAACTGACCTGTTATCCATCTTTGGTGCGTTTGTGTTAATCTAAATTCATATTTTCTCCCCGATTGTAGTAATATCACTGTAGACTTCATTTCAACTTTATAAATTTTAGGAACTTTTATTAGTGGCCCTTCATAAATTAAACCAATGAAAGTTTTAGTTTCTGAGCTATTAATGTGTCTCTGAGTGTTGATAGATAGGGTACATATGGGCATTGACTGGCTTTTACCATTTTTCGTTTCTATTAGATCAGCTGAATGTCTTTTTTTTTTCTTTTCCAGGTTCTAGTGTAAAATACAAGCTTTACCAAGTGGTTGAAGTCCAAATTAGCTGAGTTCTTGTGCATTAGCACAACACGCATATGAAATTCTGATCAAGCTAGCATCATCTGCAATTCATTGATTGGAAAGTGATATCTTAAGCATGAAGCTCATTGCACGGTTAAGACCCATCCAAACCTGTACAGCTCTTCTTGAAATTATAGGGCCTCTGCAGTCCCGTTCATTTCAACCTGATTTTGTTCCCAGAGATCCCAATGCCAAGCCCATAAGGTACAAATATCCTGCTGCCTATGATCCATATGGCCCTAGACCCCCACCATCAGACAAGATAGTTCAGCTTGCTGAACGTATTGCTGCTTTACCCCCAGAAGAACGTAGACAAATTGGTCCTTCATTGAGGGAGATACTAAGGCACCCTAATTTGAAACAAATTTCAGTAGAAGGCATGGATTTGGGTGCAATGGGAGGAGCAGGTGGTGGACCGGCAAAGGCTGAGGAGAAGAAGGCAGAGAAAACAGCATTTGACGTCAAGTTGGAGAAATATGATGCAGCTGCAAAAATCAAGGTGATCAAAGAGGTTCGATCCTTCACGAGTCTAGGTCTGAAGGAAGCCAAGGACCTGGTCGAAAAGGTTCCTGCTATACTTAAGCAAGGAGTAACCAAAGAGGAGGCTAATGAAATAATAGAAAAGATCAAAGCTGTTGGAGGAGTTGCGGTTATGGAGTAATAACTTCTGTTGGATTTAGCAGGTTCCCTTATCCTGCCATACTTCTTTTCATAAGGGAACATGCCAATTAACATAATTTCTGTTTGTTAGATTTTGTTTCTTGGATTAGGACAATTACGTTTTGTTTAGTAGGTTCTGTGGAATTAACTGGCTTTTAACAGCTTAAAACCATTACACCATATGGTCATGGTGATCATAAAATTTTGTATCTGATCTTGCTGCTAGACTGTCAAGAATTCGAAAATAAGTTCTCTCTTATATATATATATATATATATCTGATGACAGGTTACATCTTTCTTGGAATCAAGCAATGAAGTTGTGCCGTTTGCACTGTAAATTTAGAAATTTTGACTTTATAAATAGTGACTATATAAATGTGTTATAGTTTTTCACTTGGAATATGAAGACAATATTCAAAAGGTATATATTTTCATTGTAACATATATGGTCTGGTTAGATCAACGTCTGAAATGGAGCAACACAGAAGTGCCATCGAGCCCTTTTGCTCTTAACACAGGCATGTTGCAATGTTGTTTTCCTGTATTTTGAGGGATTGTCTTATGATAATAACTCCTTAATAGGACCATAAAATCTTGAGGATGCCAAGGTAAATGAAGAGAAGAAGCTTGCAATTGATTTTCTAGGACCAATTTTATTGGCCAGTTGGGATTGTCTTATATGAATCGTCATTGATCATAGATTTGAAAATTGCAAATAACTGTTGAACCGTTATTGTGTCACTAGACCCTTTAATCATAGGCTTAATCAACACGATACATAAATATATCTGTACAATAACCAAACGCCTTATAAATATTAGCATAGGCTGTATCCCATCTTATTTCGCCCAACTTGGGATTATTTTGCGGAGAAACTACCTATTGAGGAAGTTGATATAGATTGATTAGAGAGAGAACTAATTTAAATTTCAAACTTGTAATTAATTGCTAAGATTGTGGAGTGAAAATAGGAAGAATTTGGAGGAGTGGAAAAAGGAAGAGGAAAATTGTGGGTTTGGAGGAGAGAGAAACAATGTATCTAATGGTATTGAGTTTTGAATTAAAAGAAGGAATTTTTGAAATATTTTGAAATGATGGTTTTGTACCAGATTTCAAGTCAGATAGATATATAACTCATTCATATTTCAAGTCAGATACTAGATACATATACCTTTGATATCAAATATATTCTGAAATATAGATACATGGAGAGAGAGAGAGAGACGGACAAGAGAGGATAAAGGTGAGCGAGACAGTCAACATGTATCTTTTGATACTAGATACATTAATCTTTGATACCAGATATATTCTAAAATATAAATACATAGGGAAAGAGACGAGCGAGATAGGAGAGAGGTGTGCGGGAGAGTAATGTATCTAGATACATGCGAATCACTCTTGGATACAATGTATGTGGAACAAATTACACTTAATTTTTTCGCATGTATTCGAAATGCATGTATCTGGCGAGGTAAACGTGGTACAGAAGATAATTTCGAAAACTAAAGTGAAGACATGTAATTATACCCTAAACTAGTGAGATTTGTGTTGTTTGCTCTTATTTTATCCCATCTCCAAGACGGGATAAAATAATCCAAAACTTATAATTCTAGAATAATTTAATCCGAATACAAACAACCCAATATAAATTCACGCTCCGCGAAAAAACTTGTTAGTTATGAGAGGAAATAGAAGCAAAAGTACAAAATGACCCCTATTAATCCCATTAATTACTCTCTAATCACTAATGAATTGGGCTTAACAAAAGCCCATTTAATTGCTCGAAAAATTTGAAAAATTAGCAACAAATCTGAAATTCAGACAATCATAATTCATTTCAACCGTCCGATCAAATCCCCTGCAAAACCAACGGTCCGATCAATTCCCACACGCGCCTCTCTCAAATTTCAAAATTCTTCTTCATCTTCCTCCCGCTTCCATTTTCAGATCTTCCTCAAAACCCAAAACGGCTACTCTCTCTGTCTATCTCTTTCAGTCACTCAAAAACCCACAAAAAAACACTCACAAATACCCAAAACACACAGTCGATCGCACAAATATCATCACAGAGAGAGAAGAATAAGTTCGGTTCATCATTTATCTCTCAAACGCGCACAAACACTTTAAACACACAGTGTCTCAGTTAAGTACACCTAAGAGAAGCGTAGGTTCACCCTGTGTTCAGCGTTTGAAGATGTCGAATAAGGAGAAAGGTGTAAATGTTCAGGTTTTGCTTCGTTGCAGGTAACTTGTGATTTTTTTTTTTTGTGAAGTTTACGATTAGGGTTTTTTAATTTACGGAATTTCGAAATTGGGTTTTCGATTTTCTTGATTTTTTTTTTGGTTGATGGTGGTGATTTTTAGGCCGTTTAGTAACGATGAGCTGCGGAGTAATGCTCCACAGGTGGTGACTTGTAATGAGTTTCAGAGAGAAGTTGCTGTATCACAGAACATTGCTGGAAAACACATCGATAGGATTTTTACTTTCGATAAGGTAATGCTTCGATTGTTTGATTATTTAAATGTTTTTGTTGAGTTGGTTGTGTAAATGGACTAGAACTGGCTATTTTAGAAATTGAACATAAACTTCAAATTAGGAACTTAGTGTGGTTGCTCATGTGATTAAGCATTCTAGCCTTAGTGTGGTTGCTCATGTGATTAAGCATTTTAGCGTAGTTTGGAGCTAATATCTTGCTGTGGAGAAGGAAAGAAAGTTTAGTTTTTTGTTTCATTAAGGCATTTCAGTTAAAAAAAAGAGAGGATAATTTGTGTTTTCATAGTTGGGTATGGAAATTAATTTGATATTATTATGAAATGTCATGTCATTCACAGTGCTAAAATGTGGAAATGTGATACTTTTATGTAATTCAGAAAGTGTTATTCATATTATTGTTATGCTTGCTCTGTTGTTAAAGTACAGGTTTTTGGCCCCTCAGCACAACAAAGGGACCTCTATGATCAAGCAATTATCCCCATTGTCAATGAAGTCTTAGAGGGATTTAATTGTACAATTTTTGCTTATGGGCAAACTGGTACTGGGAAGACTTACACTATGGAAGGTGAATGCAAGAGGTCCAAGGTACTGATAGCAGGCTTTGAGCTTCTGTCCACTTGAAAAGCTTGCTTAGGCACATTGTTTCTTATTTTTGATTGTATGAAATTTCAGAGTGGGCCTAATGGAGAGCTGCCACAAGAAGCAGGTGTCATACCTAGAGCAGTGAAGCAAATTTTTGATACATTGGAGAGTCAAAATGCAGAGTACAGTGTGAAAGTTACTTTCTTAGAGTTGTATAATGAAGAAATCACTGACTTGTTAGCCCCTGACGATTTGTCTAAAGTCGCTTTAGAAGACAGACAGAAGAAACAATTGCCACTCATGGAAGATGGTAAAGGTGGAGTTCTAGTTAGAGGGCTTGAAGAGGAAATTGTGACAAGTGCCAATGAGATATTCACCTTACTTGAAAGGGGTTCATCAAAACGCCGGACCGCAGAAACCTTGCTCAATAAGCAATCAAGGTATATTCTTTTTGCTTATCTTGGTAATCATTATATTATCATTTGCGTACAAGATGACAGAGATAATGGTTTTGTTTCAGTCGGTCACATTCTCTTTTTTCCATAACAATACACATCAAGGAAGCAACCCCTGAAGGTGAAGAACTAATAAAATGTGGCAAGTTGAATTTAGTTGATTTGGCTGGTTCAGAGAATATTTCTCGCTCTGGGGCTAGGGAGGTAACACATTTACTGGTTCATCGATTAACTCATTGGAAATTCATTTCTTGAGCTCATTTAATCAATATACAATTGTTTTATTTTTCTTCTTTCTGTAAGGTACCTCACTCTTAGTTTTTCCTCTTTTTGTTAAATACTTCGCAATTTTAATTCTTAGGGTCGTGCAAGGGAAGCTGGAGAAATAAACAAAAGTCTACTCACACTTGGACGAGTGATTAATGCCCTAGTTGAGCATCTTGGGCATATTCCTTATAGGTATCTATGGTTTTTGGTTGTTCTTTATCCATTCTTGGATCTGTATGCTTATTATGCCATCTTTTATGATGCTAATTCCAGGGATAGCAAACTTACACGTTTGCTGCGTGATTCATTGGGAGGAAGAACCAAAACATGTATCATTGCTACAGTATCACCTGCTGTGCACTGTCTTGAGGAGACCCTGAGCACACTAGACTATGCCCACAGAGCAAAAAACATAAGGAATAAGCCTGAGGTAAATTCGGGAAAAAGCAAAATGGTTTCCTTGGCAGAATCACTTGTGCTGCTCTCTCACTCTTTCAATATACAAATTCTCTGTCTAATGTTCACTTCTCTTTGTATTCAAATATAACAGTTTTCCATTTTCTGTTTGTATGCAATCTATGATCGTTTTAGTGTTTTATACTGCAACATGTGAGCATCCCTCATATTGTTGTCTGGGCAAGTACTGAAGCTTGTATAAGTTTCAAAGTACCATACACCAGCGGTGGTTAGACTATATTCCTTTTGGAGTGGAGAGGCATTGAGTTTGGTTAATCAAGTTATTTAGTATGCTGCTCTACTAACAACAAAATGTTCCAGGTTTACTGCTATAACTGTACGGAGATTATTGTTAAGGCTGTTTGTCAGGAAGTGTTTATACCAGCCAGAAAGAGTTCAGAGACATCGGGGAGAATGAATAACTTAGCTGACATTTTTAAAAGAAAATTTGTTACTGGCAATGAATCTAGTCACTTTGGCTTCTTAGTTGAATTCTATTCGCTTAGACTTAATTTATCGACATTTGTTGTGTGTGCAATACTTGATGCATTATCTAATACACTCTGTTATCCAGATAACTTCATAAGATTACAATAAATTGAACTGTAATAATTGTTTTAGTTCTTCTTTGCTTCAATATCTTACTCCTTTTGATGTTAATCTGTAGGTGAATCAAAAAATGATGAAATCAACTCTCATCAAGGATTTGTATGGAGAAATTGAGCGGCTTAAAGGAGGTCATTGCTTTATAATTAGTCTGGGATATTTTGAAGGCTTCTTTCAACAAGTTCAGAGTAACATTTTACTGATTCCCCTTTGGTCCAACTGTTTTCTTCCAGAGGTGTATGCTGCTCGTGAGAAGAATGGTGTTTATATACCAAAAGAACGATATTATCAGGAAGAGAGCGAGAGAAAGGTTGGGCACTTTTGCTTTGTCCTTTTCTTTATTTCCTTCTTTTGGCTGTTCAAGGAATGAGTAGTAAACATATTTAGTCCATCTAGTATGCCCTCTATCGTCGAATCTTATCTTGATGAGATTCAAGGGTTCATCTGCTTATGCGGCTCTGTTTCCTTTATTTTCTATATTTTTCTTGACTGTATTAGAATTTATTGCAAGAGTTTTCTGACATAGAATCTTGTACCTTTTCTATTTTTAGGCAATGGCAGATCAAATTGAACAAATGGGAGTTAGTATAGAAAACCAACAGAAGGTCTGTACTTGATTGACACCCTCGTAGTTGAATAGTTCTTGTATATTCCACTTCTTATGTGAATAATAACTTTTGTTTTGGTCTGTGATATCAGCAACTCGAGGAGTTACAAAGTAGACATGATTGTCAGGTTCAACAGTGCTCAGATTTGACTTGTAAACTTGATGCAACACAGGTGAATTAGCTAGCAGCCTTTTACTCCTTCGTTGTGTTTTGCAACCTGTTTGGAAGTTCTTATGGTAGAGGGTTCTTGCAGAAACAATTGGACCAAACAAGCAAATTGCTAGCCAACACTGAAGAACAGTTGAGACAAAACCAATACACTCTCAAGGAGCGGGATTTTATCATCTCAGAACAAAAAAAAGCTGGTATAGTTATCTGACCATTCATTTTGAAGTGTGCTTTCCCATTCAGTATTAACTTGGAAATCTGATATTTTCAGAAAATGCCCTGGCTCACCAAGCATGTGTTTTACGGGCTGACTTGGAGAAATCAATTCAAGAGAATGCTTCCTTGTTTCAAAAAATTGGTAAGTAATTTTATCGCTTCTGCTGCATGATTTGTCAGGATTATTCACTTCTTCCTATCTGTTTTATTTTTTCCAGCTAGAGAGGATAAACTGAATACTGATAATCGGTCAGTGGTGGACAACTTTCAAACCGAGCTTGCTAAGCAACTTGGCTCTCTTTCCAGCACAGTGGCAACGTCAGTGTCTCGACAAAGTGAACACCTTCACCGCGTCGAGAAAATCTGTCATAATTTTCTTGAATCACATGACAAGGTGATTACTGGATTCCAATGGCTCTTCTCCTATTTCGCCTTCTGCCTTTCCCTTCTATTTGTTTGGCTTGTTCTGCTAGTGATTTCTGTGCTTCTTTGGTTCTCTGTAGTTGTTTTAAACCTTCAATATCATAACTTTTCTTGTAGGCTGCCTTAGACTTGACGAGTAAAATTAATTCTTCCAAGGCCTTGTACATATCTCACTTTGAGGCTATGCAAAATGTAGTGAAGCTGCATAAAGCCACTTCTAATGCTGCTCTGGAGGAAATTTCAACTTTGGCTTCTTCCACTTCAATTTCCACTAAAGAAGTATGACATGGCAGTTTTGCTTTCAGCTTCTGATGTTTTTGGATTTCTGTCCGTGTAAAATAATAGATGTGTTTGTGGTTTGAATACTTTTTCTTTATTCCTCTCCTTGTTGCAGTTTTTAGATGCAGAGTCTGTTGAAGCAAATTTAATTTTTGATGAACTTCAGAGCACTTTGTCAACCCACCAAGGAGAAATGGCACATTTTGCTAGAGAGCTTCGTCAGGTTTCTATATGAACTCTACTTGTAAATTTTGATTGATAATCAACACTTATTACATCAGTGATTTGGTTGTTAAAGTTCATTTTTGGATATTGTTCTGCATAATTCATCCTTTTCATGTTCATCATTGTTATTTTTTCCAATGGTGTAGAGATTTAATGACAGTACAGAGCATTTGACAAATATCTCTGAGATCATTCAAGGATTTTTTAACAAACTTTTAGACGAATCAAAAAGACTTGAAAGACATTCAACAACAGCTGATGAGATTCAAACAAAGTCTATTGCTGAATTTGAGAAGGCATATGAGGTATGCCTTTGAGACCTGATACAACAATGTTGTTGTTCCTCTAATTCTGATGTTTGTGTTTGTCTACTTCAGGAGCAATCAAGAGCAGATGCAGAAAAGCTTATTGCTGAGGTGACTTCCTTAGTCTCCAATCACATGCGTCGCCAAAAAGAACTGGTTTGTTTTCTACTCTAAGCTCTCCAATCATATGTGATATACATATGATCTTTCTTCTGTTTCCTTTCTCATAGTTTACCTGACAGGTTGGTGCAAGGCTTGGTGATCTTAGAGAAACTGTTTCTGGAAACAAGACATTCTTGGATGGTCACGTATCCTCTATAGAAGGTATTACAACAGATGCAAAAAGAAAATGGCAGGACTTCTATACACAAGCAGAAGGTGAGACCAGAGAAAATGCTGATTTCTCCGCTGCTAAACATTGCCGAATGGAGTTACTCATGCAGAAGTGGTAATTATCTGAATTTTCACCTTATATATGTGATTTTTAAAAATTCTGCCAAGTTGCAGTTGTTATTTGGTTAACTGAACTCTGATCTAAATTTGTTGTCCTTTTTCAATTAATAGTCGTTTCTCCTTTACTCTATTTCATTTTAAATGTTTTTGCTTCTACTTTATCTGTAAGCAATTGTGTGTGCGCTTTTCTATCCAGTGTAAGCACAACTGAAACAGCTCTGAAACGGTGGCAAAGTACACATGAATTGGTTAAAGACATGGGCAATCAACATGTTTCAACAATGCATTCAGTTGTCGGGTAAATTTTCAATTTTACTTGGTATTTTATTCTGCCTGAAGAACAAATAAGTAACACATTAGTTACTTTTAATAAATGAAAAATGTATATTACGTCCTGTTTTGTAAATGTATAAGAACTCATACTCCTTAGTCTGAAAAGTAAATTGCCTGAAGCCATACTAAACATTTTATTTCGTTTATTTATGACAAGAAAAAGAGAATGAATATTGGAGAAGCATTATCAAATTGAAGGTTCTTAATCTCTGCACATGAAATGTTCAATTTAATTCCAGAAGTCCACCAGGATATTTTTCCCGAGATGGAGAACACGAGCTTATTGCTTTCTCTTTGAAGAGAAACTTGAGCACTACATCCGACATCATTATGACATCCCTCTTTTTTTTTTTTTCTGTTACAGGAGCATATGCGATAGCAATGAGCAACATGTAACTGAATTTGATTCCACAAGGGAAGCTGCTGAAGAAGATGTGAAAAGGAATAGTGAAGATATCATTAAATCTATTGACGGTAAGTTTTTCAAATTTGTTTAGTATGTTCTGATTTTGGGTTCTGTGGCTTTTGAGGATTTTTTAACAGAATAAAGGGTAGGTGTGCAGTTCAATACTAAAGAAAATCTTCTATAGATAGGCAATAAGTTAGACATTTTGGAAGTAAAATGTGCTCATAGAAGCAAATTTTTTGTTACATGGTAAAAATGACGTAGTACACTTTATAGCAGATTATCTAATTTTGTCTGTCATGATTAGTTTCATATTTTGGTGGGGTGCTGCTGCCAATATGTATTTCAATTTTTGAAGTAGTTATTTTTGCAAAAAAAGTAGCTTATACAATGGTGTTTATTTTATGGTTGGTGTGCTGTGGTGATGACTTTTGGGTACTGTTTTGTAATGTTTCCTCTGGTTTCATTCTTGTTCAGGCTTATCAGGCGAAGAGAGAGGATCTATATCTGACATTTTGGGTACCGCCAGTGCACACTCGGAGACCCTTGATGAACTTAAGAAAGATCACAGCACACAGTCTACCTCCATTGAACAGAAGGCCCTTGAAACATTTCAGCAGAAGTTTATGGTATGCTGATCAAGAATCTTCACATTAAAATGTTCAGGATCTACCCTGGACATAATTAGCTTCTCTGAATTTCACTTTGTTACTGCCTTTTTTGCTGTTGGTTAGAAGATAAGACAATGCTGCCATATTCCATTTGCCGCATAACTAGTGCAATTCTGTTGGCCGTATCAGAAAAAATAACCTCACATAACTGATATATGTTTGGTTGACGTTATTAGATAATAGCAACATTAAGCTACGGGAGAACTTAGGTGTTATTTTATGCAAGATAGAAATGTGGAATAAGAATTACATGTATTAGCAATATGGAGATAAAGTATTTAAAGAGAAATGTCTTTAAAAGTAGATAATCCCTACATATCATTCCTTGCATTATTGTGAACTGTATGATGGATTGATTGCTACATTATTATTCACGTTACAATAATCCATTCATCATTAAAATATGAACCAAATGAAATGAAACTCTTTATCTTACTTTTGCTTTAGCTATTGGCAGTTTCTAGTTAATAAAAGACATTGTACTATATACTTGTGCTGAACTTTTATTACTTTTCTGATGATGCTCAGGATTATGAGCCAACTGGAACAACACCAATTAGGTCTGAGCCAGATGTACCCAGCAAGGGAACAATTGAGTCATTGCGAGCCATGCCAATGGAGACTCTACTAGAGGAATTTCGAGAGAACAATTCATTCGAGTCCTTCCAAGTAAAGGAACTAAAGCCATCACTTATACCACGATCTCCTCTCTCACTGATTAACAGTTAGTAGATTGGTCTCTTCGTTCCCTCGTGCATATGATCATTTAATCTGTATCGGTATTTTCCTTGTATACTGAGTGAATACTGCAAACTGCAGTATATATTGTAGGTTGATTGATTCAGTCTTGAAAAACAAATCCCACCTTGGGATTTAGAAAAATGGCTGTAAATGAGGAACTTTGGTGTATTTCTTTAGTAAAAGATGGTGCTCTATGTATTGTAAAAGTGCTATTCCTTGAAGAGTTGATATTTCATCTTGAAATACTTACAGTGTCGATCAATGGTGAAAACTAGATAGTAATTTTCATATTTTGTGACTATACTGACCTAAGGATGGTGAATCAACTCAACTAATCTATTCATGAAGTGCACATGTAGTGTGGGCACTTGGTGGCTTACATGGTCAAGCAGTGTTATGTTGCTAGTGTTTGAAAATATACGTTGATCATAACGTTCATTGTGTGCTTGTAGTACGTCTAGTAGTGGCATTTCTCGTCGTGAAGCTGTTGTCTATTGACATGGGACGGTGGTGTTGTGTGTGGTTCCTGTTATTCTACTGTGTTCAAACCAGTAAACCGGAAACAACGCCTCTAGGTCACTAGGTGTTGTGCGGCCGTTGTGGGCAATGTCCCTGCAGGAAACTCATGTGAAGTGTATTTAACATGAACAAGCTTCCTGTACAAATGTTAATATATCTAAATTTAGTGCAAAGTAAATTGATTCGTGTTTAAACATGTTATATATAACAAAAGCTCTAAGTTTTTTAACACAAAAATCAACATGTAATAATACATACAAAAACGATCAAATTCATGAATTCATGTTTCATGATTCCGAAACGTCAAAGTAAATGATGTTAGTCATGGCAAAAGTGATTAGTACTAGTCACCGGACCGGTTTTTAGGGACCACCCCAAATTTTAGGTCAATTGAAGTCCGTCAATCAATTTAAGATAATCAGCCTGCCTAATGTTAGCTCATGAATATTTTAGTGATATGATTTTCGACCAATTTTTTCCCCCAAACCTTTATGCGACCCTCCTTAAGTATCTGGGGGAATAATACATGTAGTCTCGACACGATTCACAACGTATTCATAGCATTTAGGGGTCGCACAAGCGGATTAAACGATTTTTTCATTTTTGTTGTGTGTTAGCCCATTAATATTTTGGTGATATGCCTTTCGAGCATTTTTTTTTTGAAAATGTTATGGGACCCTTCGTAAGCACCCGGGGGGAGCAAAACTTGTAACTTTGGTACGATCCACAGTGTATTCATAACATTTAGGGACCGCAAAAGCGGACTTAAAGATTTTCTCATTTTCATGTGTGTTGGCCCATTAATATTTTGGTAATATGGTTTCAGTCAATTTTATTTCGAAACATTTATGGTACCCTGCGTAAGTACCATTGGAGAAGTACATGTAGTCTCGACATGATCAACGACATATTCATATCATTTTGGGGCTACACAAGCAGAATTAATCGATTTTTTCATTTTTAGTGTGTATTAGTCCATTAATATTTTGGTGATATGAATTTCGATCAATCTTTTTTCAAAACCTTTATGAGACCCTTTGTAAGTAACCGAGGGAGCAGTATGTGTAGAATCGGGACAATTCACATTGTATTCATAGCATTTACAGTATGTAAAAACATAATTAAATGATTTTGTCATTTTTCGTGTGAGATAACCTATGAATATTTTGGTGATATGCCTTACGGGAATTTTTTTTCAAAACCTTTATTAGACCTTCCGTAAGTACTGAGGGAGCAATACATGCATCCTCGACACGATGCAGGACATATTCATAACATTTAGGAGCCGCACAAGCGGAATTAAGCTATTTTCTAATCTTTTGTTTGTGTTAGCTCATGAATATTTTGGTGATATGATTTTTGATCAATTTTTTTTGAAACATTTATGGAACCCTCAGAAAGTACCCAAGGGAGAAGTACGTGTAGCCTCAGTACGATCCACAACATATTCATATCATTTAGGGACCGCACAAATTGAATTAGATGATTTTCTCATTTTCCGTGTGTGTTAGCGGATGAATATTTTGATAATATGACTTTCAGTCAATTTATTTTTGAATCCTTTATGGGACTCTCTGTAAGTATTTGGGGGAAAAGTATGTTTAGTGGCGGCACGATCCATGACGTATTCATAACATTTAAGGGTCGCACAAGCGGAATTAGAAAATTTTCTCATTTTTCGTGTAAGTTAGCCTCTCAATATTTTGGTGATATAGTTTTCAATCCATTTTTTTCCAAAACTCTTATGGACCCTCTGTAAGTATCTAAGGGATTAGTATGTGTAGCCTCGACACGATTCATGACGTATTAATGGCATTTAGGGGCCGCACAAGCGAAATTATGCGATTTTCTCGTTTTTCGTGCGTGTTAGCCCATGAATATTTTGGTGATATGACTTTTAGTTATTTTTTTCTCAAAACTTTTAAGGAACCCTCCGTAAGTAGTCGAGGGAGACATATGCGTGCCTCGACACGATCCACGACATATTAATAGAATTTAGGGGCCGAACAAATAAAATTAGGCGATTTTCTCATTTTTCGTGTGTGCGCATGAATATTTTTATGATATGACCCTCGATCAATCCATGTAGCTTCGGTAAAATCCATGCATATTAGCATTTAGGGTACGCAAAAGCTTATTTAGGCTATTTTCTCGATTTCATGTGTGTTAGCCCATAAATATTTTAGTAATATAACTTTCGGTAAAAACATTTCTGAAACCATTATGGCATCCTCCGTAAGTATCCGAGGAGTAGTAGGTGCAACCTCTACCTGAGCCACGGTGTATTAATAGCAATTAGCCTTCTAACCATTATGGCATCCTCCGTAAGTATCCCATGTTGTGGGATTTCACTGGGTTGTTGTTGTTGTTGTTGTTGTTGTGTGTGTTAGCCCAAATTGTTTTTAATGATATGACTTTCGGTAAAAATATTTCCAAAACCTTTATGAAACCCTTCGTAAGTATTCAAAGAGAAATAGGTGTAGGCTCGCCACGATCCACGGCGTATCAATAGCTTTTAGGGGTCGCATAAGCGGAATTAGATGATTTTTTCATTTTTCATGTATGTTAGCCTATAAATATATTGGTGATATTACTTTTGGTCAATTTTTTTATGAAACCTTTATGGTACCCTCCATAAGTATCAGGGGAGAAATATGTGTAGCCTCGACACGATCCATGACGTATGCATAACATTTAAGGTCCGCACAAGTAAAATTAGGCGACATTTCTCATTTTTCGTGTGTGTTAGCCCATGAATATATTGGTGATATGACTTTCGGTCAATTTTTTTCAAAACCTTTATGGAACCCTTTTTAAGTACTCAACGAAGAAGTACGCGTAGATTCGAATAGATTCACGGTATATTCATAGCTTTTAGGAGCCACACAAGCATAATTAGGTGATTTTTAACTTTTTGTGTATTTTAGCTTATGAATATTTTGGTGATATAGATTTTGATCTATTTTTTCGGAACTTTATGAGACCCTCCATAAGTACCTAGAAATCAGTATGTGTAGCCTCGGCACTATCCACGGTGTATTCATAGCATTTAGGGAATGCACAAGCGGAATTGAGCGATTTTCTCTTTTTTTGATATATTAACCCACGAATATTTTGGTGATATAACATTGGTTAATTTGTTTTTGAAACCTTTATGAGACTCTCCCTAAGTATCTGGAGGAGAAGTATGTATAGCTTCGGCACGTATGATCCGCAGCGTATTTATAGCATTTAGATGTCGTACAAGCAAAATTAGAAAATTTTCTCATTTTTTGTGTATAATTAACCTATGAATATTTTGGTGATATAACTTTCAATCCATTTTTTTTTGAAATCTTTATGGGACCCTCCGTAAGTATACGAAGGAGCAGTATCTGTAGCCTTGACACGATCCACGGTGTATGTATAACATTTAGGGGCAGTACAAACAAAATTAAATAATTTTCTCATTTTACGTAGTGTTAGCAATTGAATATTATGGTGATATGCGCTTCGGTCAAGTTTTCCAATACCGTTATTAGTCCCTCCGTAGACACCCGTGGGTCAGTACGTGTGTGTCTTCGGTACAATATACACCATATTCATAGCATTAGAGGCCATACTAGTGAAATTAAACAATTTTCTCATTTTTTGTGTGTTAATCAATGAATATTTTTATGATATGACTTTGGTCAAATTTTTTAAAAATCTTTATGGGACCCTTCGTAAGTACTCGGTGGAGTAGTACGTGTAGCCTCAACACAATCCACAGAATATTCAAAGTATTTAGGAGCCGCACAAGAGGAATTAGGAGATTTTTTGTAGATTTTTGTGTGTGTTAGCTTATGAATATTTTGGTGATATGACTTTCGATTAATTTTTTTGGAAATCTTTATGGAACTCTCCGTACGTATTAGGAGGAACAGTATTTAAAGCCTCGGCATGATCTACAACATACCCTAGAATGTTGAGACCGCACAAGTGAAATTAGAAAATTTTCTCTTTATTCATGTGTGTTAGCTCATGAATATTTTGGTGATATAGTTTTCGGTTAATTTTTTTCTGAAACCTTTATGTGACCCTCCGTAAGTATCCGAGAGAGCAGTATGTGTAGTCTCATCATGATCCACGGCATATTCATATCATTTAGGAGCCACACAAGCAAAATTAGGCAGTTTTTTTTTATTTTTTGTGTGTGTCAGACCATGAATATTTTGATGATATGACTTTCGGTCAATGTTTTTCAAAAACATTTATAGGGCACACTCTAAGTACCCAAGGGAAGAGTACATTTAGCATCGATATGATGCACAATGTATTCATAACATGTCGGGGCCGCACAAGAGGAATTATGCCATTTTCTCATCTTTTGCATGTGTCAGACCATAAATATTTTGGTGATATAATTTTCGGACAATTTTTTTCCAAAATCTTTAAGGGACCTTTCATAAGTACCCGTCGAAGCAGTACGTTTAGCCTCAGGACGATCCACGACATATTAATAGCATTTAGGAGCCGCACAAGCTGAATTAGGTGATTTTTTCATTTTTCGTGTGTGTTAGCCATGAATATTTTTGTAATATGAATTTCCATTAATTTTTATCTGAATCCTTTATGTGACCCTCGTAAGTACTCTGAGGAGCAGTACGTTTATTCTCTGCACGATCCACGGAATATTTGAAGGATTTAGGGGCCACAAAAGCGGAATTAAGTGATTTTCTCATTTTTTGTGTGTTAACCCATTAATATTTTGGTGATATGACTTTCAATTAATTTTTTAAATAACTTTATTCGACCTACATAAGTACTCGGAGAAGCAGTAACTGTATCCTCGGCACGTCTGTCATATTCATAATATTTAGGTGATGCATAAGCGGAAATAGGCGATTTTTTCATTTTTTCATATGTGTTAGCCAATGAATATTTTGGTGATATAAATTTAAGTCAATTTTTCCAAAACCTTTATGAGATCCTTCATAAGTACCCAGAGTGAATACTTCTAAACTCGGCACGTCCACGACATATTCACGATATTTAAAGGCCGCACAAGCAGAATTAGGTATTTTTTTTATTTTTCGTGTGTGTTAGCTCATTAATATTTTGGTGATATGACTTTTGATTAATTTTTTTCTGAAACATTTATGGAACACTCAATAAGTAACTGGGGGGGGAGTACGTGTAGACTCAACACAATCCACGATATGTTAGCTTATGAATATTTTGGTGATATGACTTTCGATCAATTATTTTCTAAAACCTTTATAAAAATCATAGTAAGTACTCGGGAGAGCAGTATGTGTAGCCTCGACATGATTCACAACTTATTCATAGCATTTAGAGGACGCACAACCGGAATAGGAAATTTTCTAATTTTTCGTGCGTGTTAGCCGATAGATATTTTGATGATATGACTTTCGGTCAATTTTTTCGAAATCTTTATAGAAATTTCCGTAAGTTTAAGGGGAGCAATAAGTGTAGTAAGTGTAGTATCTGCATGATCAACGACATGTTATTGCATTAAGCGGTCACACAAACGAATTTACACTATTTTCTCATTTTTTGTGAGTTAGCCCATTCATATTTTGGTGATATAACTCTCAGTCATTTTTTTTTCTAAAATCATTATAGGACCCTACATAAGTACTCGGAGGAACAGTAAGTGTATCATCAGCACGTCTATGGCATATTCATATCATTTAAGGGCCGCATAAGTGGAATTAGACGATTTTTCTCATTTTTTGTGTGTGTTAGCAAATGAGTATTTTGGTGATATGACTTTTGAATAATTTTTTTCGAAACTTTTATTGGACCCTTCGTAAGTATCCAGAAGAGCATTACGTGTAGCATCGACATAATTCATAGCGTATTTATAGCAGTTAGGAGCCACACAAGCAAAATTATGATTTTTTTTTCATTTTTTATGTGTTACCTAATTAATATTTTAGTGATATGACTTTTAATCAAATTATTTTTGAAATCTTTATGGGACCCTCTGTCAGTATCCGAGGGAGCAGTATTGTACGACCCCAAAATTTAAGAAGTTGGAACAAGGAAAAATTCCAAGGAAAAGGGGTTGTTTATGATATTACGAATGGACCTACGAGTCGTAGGAGTGAGTCGTAGGGTGAATGGTTAGGTTGGAAAATTGTTAAGTTTGAAAGAAAGTTTACGAGTCAGTGTACGACTCGTATAAAGTCTTACAACTTGTAGAAGGGAGTCGTAGGTCAATAGTCTGATTCCTGCAAAATACAAGCCTCGATACTTTTGAAATGACTCAACAGGACGAGTCATAAGATTGTTTACGATTCATAAAGAGGACTCGTATGATGAGTCTTGTGTTCGAATAAGTGAAGGTAGAGGTTGACGAGTTATTTGTACGACTCGTAAGAGAGTCGACGATTTTTAAGGATGAGTCGTAGAAGCCAAAGGTGATTCCAATAGCTATTGTTTCATGTGCTTGGGTTTGAAAATTTGGGTCTACGATCCGTAGAGGAAATGACGACTCATTGAGGGCCATTTGTAAGGTCGTTCTAGGTGATTCTTAAGTGTGCATAGATGTTAAGTTCAATTCTTAAGTGTGTGAATAGATTTGGAGATGCTTTAAGGTCACAAGAATCCTCTATGATGAGTCTTGAGTTTGAATAAGCGAAGGTAGATATTGATGAGTCATTTGTACAACTCGTAAGAGAATCGACGACTTTTAAGGATGAGTCGTAGAAGCCAAAGGTGATTCCAATAGCTATTGTTTCATGTGCTTGGGTTTGAAAAATTGGGTCTACGATCCTTAGAGGAAATGACAACTCGTTGAGGGCCATCTGTAAGGTCGTTCTGGGTGATTCTTAAGTGTGCATAGATGTTAAGTTCAATTCTTAAGTGTGTGAATAGATTTGGAGATTCTTTAAGGTCATAAGAATCCTCTAGCACAAAGTTGAGTTGAAAGCTTCCTTACTGATTGAGTTTCGGCAAAATTTTTTACTTGGGTCAAATTCAAACGATCATATCTTCTAGAATATAGAGAATTAGGTGGCCGTGACCTATCAAATTAAACGTCTTTCAGTCTTCTTTCCAACTCCACCAAGCTTACCTCATTTAAAGTTCAGAATAAAAAGTTATGACTATTTTATTATAGGATGCCAATTCATAAAGAGATTAGGACCAACTCTATGACCCGTAGAGTCTTCTACGAGTCATAGAAGTTAAATTCTCAAAAATATCTTGCACGACTTCTAGGTCTATTTAGTCCTTTTCCAAGACTTTTAAGCCTATCCTAAGTTGTTGTTGGGTGTTTTGAAGGAATATATCATTCCTCTAACTAGTTTTGCCCTCATAATATCATCTCAAGACTCTTTCTCCTACAAGACTCCATTGAAGGATCAACTAGGGTTTGTAATTCTTCTATTAATTTTTAAGCTTCAATCAAGAAATCCATCCAACGTATGTGGGGATTGATTCATGGGTTCCTTTCACCCATGGAGTCCCAACGTTTTCTCAAGGTTTTCTTCAAAAAATCTATTGTCTATTAACCCTAGTTTTGATGAATTGCATTGGGTTATTTCAATTTCATTTTTAGATGTTCTTTATGATCGTTATCAACATGTTTCTATTTGAATTTCATGATTTCAAGTTGAATTATGAATGTCCATGCATAAAGTTACTTTCAATTATGATTATGACATTCAATGAGGATTTACATGAGTTTTGATTATGAGTTCAATGATTTCAAAAGACAGCTTTTATAAACGAAGTTGAGATTATGATTTAATGATAAAAGTTATAATGATGGTCAATTATGATATAAGAAAGTTATTATTGCCTGATAAGTACAATTTTCACACAATCATGTTTAAGATGGTGATAAGGATAATTCGCACCGAAGCTTATGGATTCCTATGAATCACTAAAGTTAAGAAACTACTCTAATGATTATTTTCATGATGAAGTTAATGATGATACTTCTATGTTTTTAATGAATTCAGTTGGGATATTGACTAAGCACCGAGAGGACTTATAGGAGGGGTTCGGTCCGATAATGTAGTTAGTTATCCAAAAAAATTCTAGTAGCAACCTAAAGTCCTAAACTATGTTGCCGACGTAGGTTGCCTTCATGGCTTAGCTAGTGGATCCACATATAGCTATTGAGTTAAAGTTGTTTCTCATAGAGTCTACAATGGCAAGAAGCCTATCTCTTCTCGATGTGGGAGTTGCATCGAATTCTATGTTATAGCTCGTATGGTCTTAAAATGTCGGTTAAAGGTCTTATGCTACACAAGTTGAATGCTAAGATATAAGATTTAATATGAAGTTTTATGATGCATTGACCATAATTATTTTTTATATGTTTTAAATGCTTTTAACTTTTACTCATGTTTATTATGTTGGTCATGCATCTTATGTCATATTGCTCACATTCCTTTTACATGTTGATGTATACCTCACATATTTAGTACCTTCTATGTACTAACACATATTTTGCCTACATTGTCTTATAATGTAGGGACGGACGACACTCACGATCATCCTATTCGTGTCTAAAGTTACTTTAGTTTCCAAGAGTTAGCGAGTCCTCATTCATCGAGGACATGACTTTTCTTTTTACTTGACTTGTTGTCTTATGATTCGGGTGAGCTAGAAGCTTGTCCTAAGCCACCATCAAGGTCTAGATTAGAGGCATGTTTAGATGTTTTAAATTGATATAAGTCTATTTTTGGATATTGGGATTGATTTACTTTCCTCGACTTTTATGATTGAGTTGACCCTTTCGCTTATCGTATTATGTTCTTTACCTTATGTATGTTTAATGATATGTCAAGAGGCTTGGTTGGTGTCCTTCGGGGTTTCGATCGTCGTGTTATAACTAGATCCTAGGTCGGATCGTGACAAGTATGTGTAGCCTTGGAACGATTCATGGCGAATTAATGACATTTAGGATCGCACAAGAAAAATTAAGCGATTTAATGTAAAAAAATTGAAACCTTTATGAGACCCTCTATATGTACCCAGGGAAGGAGTACGTGTAGAGTCAGCACGATTCACGGCGCATTGCATTTTGGGTCCGCACAAAAGTAATTAAGAAATTTTAAAAATTTTCGTGTGTGTTAGCTCATGAATATTTTGGTGATATCACTTTCGGTTAATTTTTTTTTCAAAACCTTTATGAGACCATCCATAAGTATCCGGGAAGTAGTACGTGTAGCCTCGACATTATTCACGACGTATTTATTGCATTTTAGGGGTGCATAAACATAATTAGAAAATTTTCTCATTTTTCGTGTGTTAATGCCTATGAATATTATAGTGTTATGACTTTCGTTCATTTTTTTTCGAAACTTTTATGTTACCTTATGTAAGTATTTGAGGGAGCAGTATGTGTAGACTCGGCATGATCCACGATGTATTAATGACATTTAAGGGCCGCACAAATGAAATTATGCAATTTTTTTATTTTTTGTATGTTAGCCCATAAATATTTTGGTGATATGACTTTCCGTCAATTTTTTTTTAAAATCTTTATTGGACCCTGTAAGTATCCAGAGAAGCAGTACGTGTATCCTGGACACGATCAACCACATATTCATTGCATTTAAGGGCTGCACAAGATGAATTAGGTGATTTTTCATTTTTCGTGTGTTTTAGCTCATGAATATTTTAGTGATAGACCAAAGTTTTTTAGAAAATCTTTATGGGATCCTTCGTAAATATTCGAGGGATCAGCATGTTTAGCTTTGACATGATCCACAACGTATTCATATTATTTAGTGGTTGCACAAGCAAAATTCGTCGATTTTCTCATTTTTCGCATGTGTTAGCCCATGAATATTTTGATGACATTACTTTCGATCAATTTTTTTTGAAACTTTTGTTTGATCCTCAGTAACTATCCGGGGGAGAATTACGTGTAGACTCGCAAATATAACGGCATATTCATAGCATTAAGGGGCCACAAAAGCGAAATTAGGCGATTTTCTCATTTTTCGTGTGTCTTAGCTAATGAATATTTTGGTGATATTGTTTTCGGTTAATTTTTTATGAAATCTTTATGGAACCCTCCAAAATTATCCGAAGGAGCAGTATGTGTAGCCTCGGTATGATCCACATCATATTTATAGCATTTAGGAGTCGTACAATCTGAATTAGGGGATTTTCTCATTTTTCTTGTATGGTAACCCATGAATATTTTGGTAATATAATTTTCGGTCTATTTTTTTTCCAAAAAATTTAAAGGACCCTCCATAAGTACTTGGTGAGCAGAATGTGTAGCTGCGGCATAATACATGGTGTATTCATAGTATTTTGGGGCCACACAAGCGTAATTAGGTGATCTTCTCATTTTTCGTGTGTGTTAGCCCATAAAAATTTTGGTGATATAAATTTCGGTTAATATTTTTTAAAATATTTATATGACCCTTTGTAAGTACACGGGGGAGAAGTACATGTAGTCTCAGCAGGACCCACAGCATATTCATAGCATTTAGAGGCTGCACAAATGGAATTAGGCGATCTTCTCAATTTTCGTGCGTGTTATCCTATTAATATTTAACTGATATGACTTTCGGTCAATGTTTTTTTGAAATCTTTATGGAGACCTCTGTAAGTACCCGAGGGATCAGTATATCTAGCCTCGGCATGATCCATGACGTATTTATAGCAATTAGGTTTCACACAAGCAAAAATAGACAATTTTTTCATTTTTCGTGTGTGTTAGCCCATTAATATTTTGGTAATATTATTTGCGGTCAAATTTTGTCAAAATCTTTGTGGGACCCTCCGTAAGTACCCGAGGAAGAAGTGCGTGTAGCCTCACCACGATCCACATCATATTCATAGCATTTAGGGGTCGTACAAGCGGAATTAAGCAATTTTCTTATTTTTCGCATGTGTTAACCATGAATATTTTTGTCATATGACTTTTGATCATATTTTTTGAAACCTTCATGTGACCTTTCATAAGTTTTGGGGGAGCAGTACGTGTAGTTTCGGCACAATCCGCGGCATATTCATAGTATTTAAAGAAACCTTTATGTAGTTTAGCCCATAAATATTTTGGGGATACAAGTTTTGGTCAATTTTTTTCCAAAATCTTTATGGGATCCTCCTAAAGTACCCGGTGGAATAGTACGTGCAGTGGAGGAGCCAAAATTTTCGTCAAGGATGTTCATACTTTTGGACAGGTAAACAAATAAACTGATATTTTGAACGAAGCTAAAAAAAATTAAACAAAACACCTAAGTCTAAACTTGAATCCAAGCCACTAAGGCAACTTTGAACAACCTTAACCATTTAGGTATCTTTCTTTACTATGTTAAGGGTGTTCAACAAGTAGTATATATTCAAAAATATCGATAGTTAACATATATACTCGCAAAAAATTTCGACAAAATTTTTTCATCTGACCACCCTTGCTAAGGTGTAGCTCCGCCCCTGAGTATGTGTTGGCTCGACACAATCAACGACATATTTATATCATAGATATACACTTATTATATACGACTATTATAATACCCCATAAGTCAAAGGTTGGAAACAAGGAGAAAAGTCTCAAAATTTTGAACCTATTCAGGTGAACGAGTCCCTCTACGGCTCGTAGAGTTGAGTCGTAGAGTGACCCTTCGAGCAAAGTTGAAGTTTCCCTCAGGAGAGGTTCTACGGCTTGTCGGGATGAGTCATCCTCAATATGACGGGTCGTAGAAAGTCCTCTTAAACCAAGTTCAGAGGCCAAGTTTCAAAAATCCCTTAGGGCCAAGTCTGCGAACTTGCAGGACGGTGTCGTAGAAATAAGGGCGGGTCGTAAAGACCACCCGTCACAAAACTTCAAAGACTAGTATATTTGCAGGTTTTCAGCCTGCAGGACGAGCTTTAAGAATGGACCATTTTTGAGATAACGGGTCGTAAACATTGGTTGTTCACAAACTTTAGAGACCATGTTCTCAAGCCCCTTTCTCAGACCTGCCGGACGAGTCGTTTAGAAGAGTCGTTATCTCAAAGACGACTAGTATAAAGGGGTCCGTAGGGTCAACTTTCAGATTTTAATGAAGGGCAATTATGTCTTTTTCAAAGTTTGGTTCAATGAACCTAGACACTTTTATGGCCAAGTTCAAAGTCTATAAATACTCTATTCTTCAAAATCCTCTCCTATTCAATTCATTCTCTCAAAATTCCCAAGGAAAGAACTCAAAAGGTCTCTCAAGATTTCTCTCCAAATTCAAGCTAGGTTTTCCATATTTCTTCAAGGTTTCTTCTCAATTCTAAGTGATTTCAAGCAAAGTATGTGGGGATTAATTCATGGGCCTTTTTCACCCATGAAGCCCCAAGGTTTTCTCAAAGTTTCTTTCAATTTCAATTGATTATGAATCCTAGTTTTGATAAATTGCATTGGGCTGATTGGATTTCATTTTTAAATGTTATCAATTATCTTTATATGCATGTTCTTATATGAATTGCATGATTTCAAGTTGAATTATAGATGCCCATGAATAAAGCTATGATTATGAAGTAAAGATGATTTTATGAGTTAATAATGAGTTAAATGATATATAAAAATAGTTTTCAATGAGTTACAGTTAAGATTATGATTTTAAAGTTAAAGATTGAGATAATGATCAGAGTTAAGATCATTAGATGTTTTGAGATGGTGATAAGGACAATTCTCACCGAAGTTATAGATTCTTATTAATCACCAAGTTAGATGAGCTATTCCTAAATGTTTTGAAGATGGATTGCTAGGCAATTACTATCTTTCCCTACTATGTTATGATCATGTTTTATGAGTTTTCATTGGGATATTGACTAAGCACCGAGATGACTTCTAGGTGGGGTTCGGTCGGATAACGCAGTTGGTTATCCAAGGGAATCATAGTAGCAACCTAAAGTCTCAAACTACGTTGCCTACGCAGGTTGCCTTCACGGCCTACCTAGTGGATCCACATAGCCTAGTTGAGTTGAGTTGAGTTATCTTCGAGTATGCCCTGACAAGGTAGCCTCAGTTGTTTCGATACAAGATTCATCGACCTATCTCAATGCAGGAGTCATTGGATTCCATAAAGTAGCTCGCATAATTTAGTTGTCGGTTAAAAGTCTTATCCCACACAAGTTCAAGTTCAAGTTAAGCTATGAGATGTCAAGTTATGAGTTGAAAGTTGAAGTTTTTTGATATGCATTGACCAAGAGTTTCTTATATTTTAAATTGCTTTTAAGCTATATTCATGTTCATTATGATTGATCATGCATCCTATGGCATATTGATATGTTCTTTTACTTGTTCATGCATACCTCACATACTTAGTACATTCAAACGTACTAATGCATATTTTGCCTACATTGTCTCATAATGTAGGGCCGGACGACATTCACGACTACCCCGCTCGTGGCTAGAATTTTTAGATTTTCAAGGAGTTGGTGAGTCCTCATTCTACCGAGGACAAGACTTTGATTCATGTTACTATTGTTAGACATTTCTTCTATTGTTAGGGTGAGCTAGGAGCTTGTCCTAAGCCCTCGTCAAAGGTTAAACTAGAGGCAAGTTTATACGTTGTATGGTGTAGTCCCTTTGGACATCTATTGTGTCGATTTCCCTAAGTCTCATTCCCTACTTATGATTACTTCCGATTATATTATTTTTTACCTTATGTATGCTAAGATGGCTTATGGTTGAGGTCCTTTGCATGCCGATCGTCGTGTTACGACTAGGCCCTAGGTCGGGTCGTGACAACTATACACATATTATACATAAAGAATGTGATTGAAATGAAGAAAAAAATCATGCCAGGAGAATTTATGTGTAATTTAGCAAAACAATATGAATTTTCGTAGATATAATCTTATAATACATATGAAAAATATCAAATTCATGAATTCGTGTTTCATGAGCCCGAAATGCCAAAATAATCGACTTTAGTTGTTACGAAGCGATGAGTATTAGTCACAAAAAATGATCAAATTCATGAATTCAAATTTCATGATCACAATACACCAAATTTCAAGTCAATCAAAGTTTGTCAATCAAATTCACGAAATCAACATGTACTACGTAGACAAAAAAAAAATAACCAAATTCATGAATTCGCAAGCAATGAGTACTTTCAAGCCACACAGAGTCCATCAACCAAATTCAACTCCATATATGAACTAAAATTTCAAGAAACATTAACCACCATTGCCAAATTCAATGTTCAAATCCAAAACCCCAAAGATTTTTCCTTCCAAATATGCAATACTTTGTTATTCTTCATCCCCATCCAACACTCATCATCATCAATTACTTATTGAACAAACACCAATTTCACAATTTTGTCATTATTTAGATCCAAGATTCTATCTTTCTCAACTTATAAAGTGTAAAAATCTTCATCAAGTAAAACAAGTTCATGCTCAAATAACAACTAATGGGTTTCTTGAAAAAAATCAAATTGTTTCTAACAAACTCTTATACATATATTGTATGCATAAGTCTTTAGATGATTCTTATGCTTTGTTTTGTGGGTTTAGTGAGAAAAATGCTGTTTCTTGGAGTGTTATGGTTGGTGGGTATGCTAAAGCTGGTGACTTTATGAACTGTTTAAGGACTTTTAAGGAGTATTTAAGATCTGAGGTTAAACCAGATAGTTATACTTTGCCTTTTGTGATAAAAGTTTGTAGAGATACAATGGATCTACAAATGGGTAGATTGATTCATAATGTTGTTTACAAATGTGGGTTGCTGTTAGATGATTTTGTTGTTGCAGCACTTATTGATATGTATTCAAAATGTAAGGTAATTGGGGATGCAAAGGAGCTGTTTGATAGAATGCCTAAGAGGGATGTTGTGACTTGGACTGTTATGATTGGGGCGTGTACGGAGTGTGGGGATCCAAATGAGGCTTTAGTTTTGTTTGATCAAATGAGAGAGGAAGGAGTTGTCCCGGATAAAGTCGTTGTGGTAAATGTTGTTAATGCTTGTGCAAAGATAGGGGCAATGCATAAGGCTAAGGTAGTACATGAATATATAGTGAAGAACAAGTTTTCGTTCGATGTTATCTTGGGGACAGCGATGGTTGACATGTATGCTAAATGTGGATCGGTTGATGTTGCAAGGGAAGTGTTTGATGGTTTGAGGGAAAAGAACGTTATAACTTGGAGTGCGATGATAGCAGCTTATGGTTATCATGGCCAAGGAATCAAAGCTGTTGATATGTTCCCTACGATGTTAAGGAAGGGGATATTGCCTAACAAGATCACATTTGTTTCTCTTTTATATGCTTGTAGTCATAGTGGGCTGGTTGAAGAAGGTAAACGACTTTTCAATTCTATGCAGAAAGAGTACGGAGTGAAGCCTGATATCAAACATTTTACTTGTATGGTAGACCTCTTGGGCCGTGCTGGGAAAATTGACGAGTCATTAAAGTTAATAGAGGATATGGCTGATGAAAAAGATGAAGGGCTTTGGGGGGCTTTACTTGGAGCATGTAGAATTCATGGCCATGTAGAGCTTGCCGAAATGGCAGCAAAATCCTTGATTGAATTGCAACCCGATAACGCAGGGCACTATGTCTTGCTATCAAATATATATGCTAAAGCAGGTAAATGGCAGGACATGGCCAAGATCAGGGAATTAATGAGCCATCAGAAATTGAAGAAAATCCCCGGTTGGACATGGATTGAAGTTGATAACAAGATTCACCGATTCAGTGTTGGAGACCACACCCATCCTCGATCGAAAGAGATCTACGAGAAGTTAAAATATCTTATCGAGGAACTAGAGATTTCTGGTTATGTTCCGGATGCAAACTTTGTGTTGCATGATGTTGATGAGGAACTTAAGCTTGGAAACCTATTCTCTCATAGTGAAAAGTTGGCTATTTCATTTGGCCTCATAAGCACACCTGAACAATCCATTATTAGAATTATGAAGAACCTTAGAGTATGTGGAGACTGCCACACATTCTGTAAGTTTGTTTCTCAGGTTACAAGTAGGGTGATCGTTGTCCGTGATGCAAATCGATTTCACCACTTTAAAGAAGGTGCCTGTTCTTGCAAAGATTACTGGTGATTGGCTTTGTTCCAGTCTTATGAGGTGAATGATATGTTGTAATGCTGCTGGGTGTGTGTCAAATAGTGCATTTTTTGGAGGATCCAACGCGGGTGCAACAATATTTTTGGAGAGTCCGAGCAACATAGGATGAGAGAGGGATAAAGAAAGTGGACAAAACAGACTCACATTTCTCATCAAATGTATGCGTGAAAAGAATCATATTGAAAACACTCCTAACCCAACCCCTTCGTTCGTAGATCCTTTGTATTATAAGTGATCTGAGCCTGCCTGCAACGAGCCTCCCAACAAGACAAGTGGAGTTGGTGAGCCGTATGATGGACAACTCTATCCTGCGGTTCAGAGAAGACTCCATTGTTAGTTAGTACCCTCTTGGTTTTGGGTGGACATTTTTCACTCTATTTTATTAGATACACTTAAAGAAAATAATATTTTTTTTATATACCAAAGACTTTGATCTATATGAACCATGGATCGTGATGAGTCGTTATTACTAGCATATGGTCTCTGGGAAAAGTATGTGCTGGATCATTGTTAAACTAAATCTAAGCAGTAATTAATGTCATTGCTCATTGAAATATATGGCCTATTATTTTTACACTGCCTTCTACAACCTTAATTATATCGCCTACATTTTCAGAAAATCAGTTAAAATCTTGATTTTCTATTTCGTGATATTGAAACGTTGAGAAAAGAGATGTTATTAATGAAAATGCAATGAATATTGGTACACAGTTCTTGGCGCTCGGCCTGGCCAAGTTTGGTGTCTAACAATGTCAATTGACTAATTCCAAGAAAACTCAACGAACAAACACACACAAAAAATGCTTAAAATTTTGAATTCCTACTTTGTGACACCAAAACGCTGGAAAAAGCAATGTCATTAATGAAAATGCAACAGGTACTGGTCACCAGGCCCACATGAAAAAGCAGTGGATTAGCACACATGAAAAATGTTTAAAATTTTATTTTGTGACACTGAAATGCTGAAAAAAAGAGACGCCTTTAATTAAATGCAATGAGTACTGGTCATCGGGCTCGTGAGGCCTGGCCCGACCAAGTTAAAGGGCCAACAGAGTCGATCGACTAATTTTCGGCAAATCGGTGCACTAACCCACACAAAAAATGCTTAAAATCTTGAATTTTTATTTTGTAACACTGAAACGGAGAAAAAAAAGTTGTCATCTCCACAAAAAATATTTATAATCTTGAATTTATATTTTGTAACACTAAACGGAGAAAAAAGAATTGTCATTAATGAAAATGCAATGAGTATTGTTCAATAGGCCTGTGAACAAACACAAAAAAAGATCTATAAGTGCTACATGAGGAACAAATTAAACACCAATGCCACAATTTTCTCATTATTTAGATCCAAGATTCTATATATCTTTCTGAACTTATTAAGTGTAAAAATCTTTATTAAGTAAAACAAGTCCATGCTCAAATACTAACTAATGGGTTGTTTGAAGATCAAATTGTTGCACAGAAACTTTTAGACATATATTGTAACATGTATGCATAAGTCTTTAGATGATTCTTATGCTTTGTTTCGTGAAATCCATTTCAGTGGAGCATATAATGTTGATGGCCCGAGGTAGAGCACTCAATGGACTGAAGATTCTGTGGCTGTGATTTGAGTCCTAGTTAGCTCTTACTTAGAATCCTCCCTTCAACTCAAATCTCAATGTCTAAATTTTGGATTCATCACTGTCTATAGACATGATGAGTCATTGAAACTTAATTTTAACAGTATCGTACCATTAAAACATGATGAATTTCTCCAAAGTCTTGAATTATACATTCAAAAAAAATGTATATTGTACAAGAGGCTAAGGAATATTTTACTTTATGGGACACCAAGTGAAAGCTGCAAAAGTAACACTTAATTAGTAGTTCACTTCATACATTGTGCCTTCTTGTTATAATAACCAATTTTTGTGCCCACTATATGAATAAGAGAAACATCTTTTCATTTCAAAGACAAGGCCTTGTCCAATTTTGGCAAAAGAACAACTTGCTTACCCACACTAAATGAATCTTAAGCCTAACTTAATTATAAAAGCTAACTACTAGGTAAGTGTAACTCAAAATCATATAGGCAGACCAAATTACCCGCTTACAATTAATGTGTGACTCTTGAATTTGGTTAAAGAAGTTAAAGTTGCTCCACGTGTGTATTTGATTTTTTTTTTAAAAGTCAAAATTTTAAACTACGAATTAAAAAGTGCTTGGTAACATTCAGTCATATTCCTTTGTTAAACTATCATTAAATAACTTTCGAGAATATCAAAATTATTCAAACCCCTTTTCATTATTCAAATTAGAGTCAAACTTGTTGTTTAATCATTAAATCCAAGAATAAATGTACACATGGTTATAAATATATAAATATGCAATGTTGTTAAATACTAAATTGTTACATCAACATCCACTTATTCTACCCTACATTTTATAATAAGACTCAAAAACAATATATATAAGAAGGAAAGAGTATAAAAAATTTTTATGGTTAAAAATTGAACAATATATTAATTTGATTTTAATAAATTAAAAAATTAATTAAATTGATTTAATTTTAATTTTAATTAAAAATTGATTTAAATCGAACAGTGAACACCTCTCGTTGTTATTATTACATCAATATTCACTCTTTCTCCACCACACTTTAGAATAAGACTTCAAAACAAATGCAAACTCCACTTTCCATTTATGGAGCTATGAATATAAAAATGTGCACTCTAGATTTTCTAATTGACATCCACAAAATTAAAAAAAAAAAAGCATGCCCTTAAACCTAATGCTTAAATCTGAAAATGATGGGGCTACTTCTAGAGTAAAAGGTGAAAAGAATAAATTTATTTATTTATTATATATTAATTTGCATGAACCATGAGAAATAGATTGCACATAAAAAAGTTCCTTGCTTTTCAAGTAAAAAGAAGGAAAAGAAAATAATAACTAAAAAGAATTGGAAGTCTTTTTACTTTCGTTTGGATCATGACGTTCGACGTTACTCTTAAAATTGTAGAAGCAATGCTGCAAAGAAGAAGAAAAATTATTGCTAATATAGTTCCATAAGAATTAAAAATTAAAACACTTGTTCGAGCCTCCAAAATGGAGAAACTTCTCGTAGAGAGCGTTTTCCTATTTTTGAGCCTTACTTGATGCAAATAAGATTAGTTTGGCCAGTAAGTTTTGCATACCAGATAATTACACACAAGAAAATGATTATTTTTATTCAAGATTATGATTTATGATTATTACATCAGGTTAACATGGGAAATAAAATTTTATTTATTTAATTTTTATAAAAATTAGGTATTTATGGTTAAGGGAAACCAACATAAAAGTTTTGATATAGAAGTTGCAACAATTTTGAAGGTGCAACAATTTTGGAGGTGCACATGTTTGCCAATTTTCCAATACCAAATGCATATCTTACACTTGGTTCTTTTTGAGGTATCACCAAATTATGCTAGGATTGTACTTGACTCTTCCAAAGAAGTTATAGCATATTGTGAAAACATGTCATCAAGTTAGATAAACCTTAGTGGAAGTGCATGTAGGAAGCTTGTCAACAATTTTTCTTTGTGATTTAGTAATACTTAAGATAGGGGCGGATTCAAAATCTGAAAATTATTATAGGTTTGAGTTTGAAATTCTTTCATTCATTTGATTTATAGGGCTCAAAGTATATATGTATTATTTGTATTTATTTAATAAATTATTGAATATAGGAAAAAGGGTTAAAAATGCCCTTAAACTATTGAAATGAACAAAAATGTCATCCGTTTATAATTTGATTTAAAAATGTCCTTATCATCAATACTTTGGTCCAAAAATGTCTTATTGTTATTTAATGAGTAAAAATTGCCCCTATTATTATAAAATGAGTCCAAAATGTCCTTTTCTGAATAAATATATTATTTTAAAAAAAAAATCTTGTTTCTTATAAAAATATTTTTTTTGACTCATTTCTACCTATTCTTGATTTACTATAACAACTATACGGGCTAGCCACTTTTTGGGACGATTTTGAAAATATCTGATATTTGAAAATTCTTTGAAGAGTAGCCACTTTTGGTGCAACAGCACCATCATAGTGTCATATATTTGAACTTAAACAAGTGAAAAATCTAGCATATTGCCATGATTTCTGATGAATACAAAAAATTGAATATTTTTCAAATCATTTTGAATTTTAAGCTATTTTTCAATTATAAGTCAAAAAATGGGTATTTTTTGGATTTTACCTTCATGCTCCAAAGATCCAGGTTTTTTTGAGAGAATGTTAGAATCTCACGTTGGTTTAAGGAATAAATAGTTTTCTCCTTATATTATGCTGTGTAATATACCCGACGAGTTAGCTTTTCAGTTCAATTAATTAGTATCTAAGTGTTGTATTTCTTTAAATAAAGAAGAAAAATGTCAAAATTGTGGGCATTTGATTGGTGGAAGTCAAAATATGGTGGCATAAATGTGTTCATAAGCACCAATCATGCCTCTAATTGCCTATAAATAAGCATCTCCACCATGAACACAACATCACCAAAAATTCAATTCTTTGTATAATAGAGGAGAGGTTTAGAGATTATTCTCTTGAAAATCTCCTTGGGAATAGTATTTTAGTTAATGGGGTGTGTAAGAGAAATATTGTGTATAATATGGTTGTAATAATTTTTCATATAGTAAATATTTTTTTGGATAGTTCGTGGTTTTTTCCGCATTGGGTTTCCACGTTAAATTTTATGTTGTTATTATTCTTTTTAAATTTCTCTGTTATTATTTTTTACTTGAGGTGATCCGGAAGGGACGGAAATTAGTCAGTGTTTTTTCCCAACAAGTGGCATCAGAGCCTTAGGTGTGGAATAATTTTTTTGAAATTTTAGTATGCTCTGTGGTTGCAGCTTTGTCTGAGCTTCCACATTAGAAAAAATTTCTGAATTAAAATTATTGTTTTCAAGCAGAAGTTCCGTCTTGGTGGAGTAGCAAGTGGAGTTTGATTCCGGTGGAGTTTTCTATTCTGGTGGAGTTGCTTTGGGGTACTTATATATTTGATAATAGAAGAAATAAGTATAATCTAAAGAGGTTCTGACTAAGGAAAGACTTGGTATTTAAGTGTATTCGTTGTGATCCACCTCACTTTCTTGAAAAGTAATTTAGTGGGTACTTTTTTTTACTGTTATTGTCCATTTATTAGTACTGTTAAGCATGTTGGTTAGAGAATGAGTTTTGGAGCTTGTTGCGTGAGAAAATAAAGTCAAACCTGATGAAAAATTATCCGCAAGTGTTGTCAAAATCTGGTATGCATTAGTTAAGAGATGAAGAAGTTTCAGCAGTGGTTCTCGAACTATGGCGGTTGTGATTTATGACATGTATGATTGCGGTGGGGATGTAATTTTGGGACTTTTGTGGTTCTCTGTTAACGCAAGGAGGGATCAAAAGAGGTGGTCAAAGATTCAAGTATGGTCAAATGGTAAAAATAAAATTGAGGATTTGACTAGTGAAATTTTGGAATCTTTGTGGACTGAAATTTTGATTAATAGCTAGTAAACTCGGACAAGGTAGGATTGTAAGGAGCAATTCGACAAAGGCTCCGACAGTACACTGGGATAGGTATCCTTATGACATGTTGTAATTCTCCAAGGTTTGTCATGATAGAGGATGGTATAATTCTAGCGTGTCCATATTTGCACATGGGCATTGATTGATAGGTGATGCCAAGATGTACGGTAGAAAGGATGTTGATGTCTAATGGACTCTCAGGAAATCAACAAGAGGATTGCACCATAAGTTATTAGCATGTTTTTTTGATATGAGGCAAAACTGAAATTCTTGAAATTGAAAAATGATTTCAAGTGAAAAATCTTGGATTGGTGATATTCAATCTAAGTGGAGGTACTCTTTATGGTGGGGGTATGATAATTTTTGATAGTAGAGTTATGACTGTCGGTAGTAGACAATGTGAAGGTTGCAGTTGCGCATGGTTGGCCAAGTTTTGAGTCAGGTGGAGAACTGATTCTGTTATGTGTAGATGGACAACTGCAAAAGCTAACGAGTTATATTTTTCTTCTTTTTCAAAGGTGGATATTTGTTGTATTTGTTTGAATAAAACAGAAAAATGTCAAAATTGTGGGCAATTGGTTGGTGGAAGTTAAGAAAGAAAGTTAATTGTTTTCACACATTTTGTCAAATATGGTGGCATAAATGTGTTCATAAGCACCAACCATGCCTCTACATTGCCTATAAATAGACATCTCCACCATGAACACAACATCACCAAAAATTCAATTCTTTGTATACTAGAGGAGAGGTTTAGAGATTATTCTCTTGAAGATCTCTTTGGGAATAGTATTTTAGGAATTGGGGTGTGTGAGAGAAATATTATGTATTATATGGTTGTAAAAAATTTTCATATAGTAAATATTTTTTTGGGTGATCCGTAGTTCTTTCCGCATTGGATTTCCACGTTAAATCTTGTGTTATTATTCTCTTTAAATTTCTCTGTTATTATTTTATGTTTGAAGGTGGTCCGAAAGGGGCGGAAATTAATCGGTGCTTTTCCCAAACACTAAGGTCATTTTTTGCATAATTTTTATACATTTTTCTAAATGCAATTCACAAGAATTTACACATATTTTGGCAATGGAATCCACTAAAAACTCAAAGGTGGAAAAGCAATTTGAAGAAAAAAAAGTAGTAGTACTTGTGCAGCCAGCTATTAAGTAACTGCAAATATTCCAAGACATATTTATGCAAATGGAAAGAAAAAAGATAATTTTTTTGCCAAATTCATCAATAAATTTTCCACAAATTAGTATATACTTAAGTAAATGTGATGTGTAATGCACTTGTTCTTGTTATGCATACTCAGCACCTATTCATCTATCCATTTTTGTTACATTTTCAATAATTACTGTGGTCCTATCCAATTTTATTTTGAGACTCAATCATCATGATTACACATTATTTAAGGTTCGAGTTACACTAGAAGACAGATGAGAATACTATTGATCCTCCTTATAAAGCGTGGCTAGAAAAAAAAATACATATTATTTGAATAAAAGAAATTCAAAGGTAATGATTACTCTTGTCTATTGTGTGAGGTGTCATTAATCTAGTCTAAAATCCATTAAAATTTGGTTGATTGATTGTTTATCCAATGGATTTCCGATAGATTTCGTCCGTCGAAATTTGGTTAGTCAGTAATGTTTCTAACAGATTTTTGATTGATTTCGTCATAAAGGAAATTCCCATTTTATTTAGTTGTGTTTTTTTCTTCCAAAGGAAATCTCCATATTTTTTATATCTTGTGTTAAGAGTTTTGAGTTGAATGTTCTTGCGTGGTATATTAAACCAAACTTTGGTTAGTTTATTTTTACAATCTCTACAATTTAAATTTTAATTATAGGTTTTAGATTTGAGGACATCGATTTCAAGTGTTAGTCAGTCCAATCGAGTTTAAAAGTACATAGCTAATCGAGAACATATCCATATCACATTTGAAAAACGTAAATTTTCTATGTGCGTTCTTGTTGGAATACCGACAAAAAAATGGAATTTCTGATGAAAAATTCGTCAAAAATATTTCGACGAGCCAATTTTATTCCATCGGAAATTTACATATTTTTTTTTAGTATTGAATTTATTCATCGAAAAGGATGAATTCCACACGATATTTATTTCATTGTGCTTAACTAGTTTCATGTTTAAAATTCTACATTATATTTGTTTTCATCATATGTTCCATCCACTCACAAACATCCTCAACAATTGTCTCATTTATTTGGTGAATTTGGAGGGGAATAGAATATATGGTCTTTTCAATTATATGTTATATACTTTGTGAACAAAACAAAACATTTTGTTTTTGTTATGCAATGATAAACACTCTTCATCTCCAGACTCTAATTTTAAGATTGTGAATTCGATTTTGGAGTCACCTATAAAAAGGTGAGTTTTTAGAAAGTGGTAAAAAACTTAATATGTGGTGTATAACCAAAAATTCTTCTCAAAGACGGAATCGTGATTTTAAATTTATGAATTCTGAATTTCAAAAAAAAAATAGTTTACTGAATTTGATAAATTATTTTTATTACAAATATACTCACATTTATTCTAAAGTTACTGAATCCTGCAAAATCCGTGCTTATATAATTATATAGTTGCTACTATAATTGGTAACATTAGGCAAATTTTTATAGTTAGGTGTAGGTTGGTATTAGGTTTCATTTTCTCGATCTTTCACATTGCCTAACTTGTATTTTTATTTTAATGTTTTATAACGAGTACATAAAATTACACACACACGTTAGGTTTCATTTTCTAGATTCGATAAAAAATTACACGATATACATAAAATTAAAATTATATTTTATGTATATATAATAAATATTGAATTTTATCAATTTAATTTATATATATATATATATATATATATATATATATATTTTAATCATTTAATGAAAATTTTAATTCCGCTAAATGCTAATGACTAAGCTCTGGGAAGAAAGAGAAGGCTCGAAAAAAACGGCTATACAATTGAAGTTTATCTAAAATATATATATATATATATATATTTACATCCATTTTAATTAAAGAAAATATATAAATCAACCGTTTTTTAATTTCTATCCACTCATCATAGTTGGTTTTCTCTATAAATAATCCAACATTCTTTCTTTTCTTCTTCATTATTTTTAAGTATCTTTCTCCAAATCACACACACACAAAAAAAAAATGAAATTCTTATTTATGAAAAGCTATTCTCTTTGGGCTTTGGAAATTTATTTATTTTGCTTTTCTATAATTTTATCAAACATTTATGGGGTGTTTGCTTCTCATAAGGTTTTTTTGGACTTGCAATCTTCAAGTGCTGTTAGTGTCAAGAATGTTCATAGAACTGGTTTTCATTTTCAACCTCCTAAGCATTGGATCAATGGTATGTTCATCTTTACTTTTGTAGCATACGTAAAATTTCAGGCGAACAGTTTTGGTTTACTGTAACAATTCTGACTTAAGTGTGAGTTTGAATATACGAATTTGCATGTAAACATATATATATTGTCAAAAGTCTTGTGTACAAATATGTGTCATGTATTTATTGATTTGGTGTAAATATGAGTACAGATAAATTTAATTGATGGTGCAATTTTATTAAGATAATTAATTCATCATAGAGGAGAAAAAACTTGAGAAAAAACGAGTATTTTAATAGTTTTAATGAGAAGTTCAAATGTTGCTGTTTCTTTTGTTATATTTTGAAAAATAATTTTTGTTTTACTGATCATTTTTGTTACAATAGGTTAGTTTTGTTTTATTCAGTATTCCGTATTCGTTTTAAAATCCAATTAATTTGAAGTCATAGTAAAATATTCTACTTTAATTCCTAAAATTAGATTAATTATTATGGCAAGACAACTACAAGGATAATATTTTGGATAAAAATATGCAAAAGAGAAAAAGAAACATGAAATATATGAAAAAGCTCTTTTGACCTAAGATTTTGTCCATAGAATTAATTAAGGTGAAAATCAATTTGTTGGAGGCACCCTTTTTATTCCCCATGGCATTTTCTTCTCCCATATACTTTTTCTCCTAAATTATTATTATTATTATTATAAAATTACATGTATCATTCTACATAATGATATATATGTTTTTATAGTAACAATAAATGTCATAACATGTTTCTGACCACAATTTCAAACACTTCTTTTTCTTTATTTTTTTAAATTACATATTAAATCAAACTACACCGCAAAAATTAAAATGATTCATTAATTTGCAGAGAAGACTAATTAGTTATTTTTGTATTTCCTACATATCTGTGTTCTCACCTTTCATTTGTTAATTGCTAGTATTTGATTATTATTTGTTTGCTAGTATTGGATTATTTCTCAGTTATTAATTAATTATGGAATGCATTCAACTGTCTTCACTAATCATTTCTTTTTTAAAATTCTTTTGTTCTTATATGGTCTCACTCCATGGATGCCTTTCAAATATACAATAGACCCTAATGGTAAGTTATATATTCTTCTTTTTATTCTGTTTTCTTAAATACTATATATATTTTTATATATTATTGAGTTTCATGTTTTTCTTTCAACAGCACCAATGTATTACAATGGAGTGTATCATCTTTTCTATCAATACAATCCAAAAGGATCAGTATGGGGCAACATTGTTTGGGCGCATTCAGTTTCAAAAGACTTGATAAATTGGATTCATTTAGAGCCTGCAATTTATCCATCCAAAACATTTGACAAATATGGTGCTTGGTCTGGATCAGCAACTATTCTACCTAATAGAAAGCCTGTTATCTTATACACCGGAGTAGTAGATTCCCATGACACCCAAGTTCAAAACTATGCTATCCCGGCCAACTTGTCTGATCCATATCTTCGTAAATGGATCAAACCCAATAATAACCCCTTGATTGTTCCTGACAATAGCATCAACAAAACCAAATTTCGTGATCCAACAACAGCTTGGATGGGTGAAGATGGGCTTTGGAGAATTGTGATAGGAAGTTTAAGAAAACACAGGGGGTTGGCATTATTGTACAGAAGTAGAGACTTCATGAAATGGGTCAAGGCTCAACACCCACTTCACTCATCACCTCATACTGGAAATTGGGAATGTCCTGATTTTTTTCCTGTATCATTGAAAAATACTAATGGTTTAGATGCATCGTATCGCGGCAAAAATGTTAAATATGTCCTTAAAAATAGCCTTGATGTAACTAGGTTTGAGTACTACACAATTGGCATGTATGACACCAAAAAAGACAGGTACATTCCGAATAACAATTCTATTGATGGTTGGAAGGGATTGAGGCTTGACTATGGGAATTTCTACGCATCTAAATCTTTTTACGACCCTAGCAAGAATCGAAGAATCGTGTGGGGTTGGACTAATGAATCAGATGTTTTACCTGATGATGAAATCAAGAAAGGATGGGCTGGAATTCAAGCTATTCCACGCAAAATATGGCTCGATCCAAGTGGTAAACAATTGGTTCAATGGCCTATTGAAGAATTAGAAATCTTAAGAAAGCAAAAGGTCCAATTGAACAACAAGAAGTTGAGCAAGGGAGAAAAGTTTGAAGTTAGAGGAATCTCATCATCACAGGTTTTAACTTTTTATGGTTAAACTAAAGTACTTTGAATATTCCAACTAAAACAATCCCAATTTTTATACTTTAATTTAAAATTATAATTAGTATGCAATGTATAATCAATATATAATGATTACTAGTTTATAATTTGCGTATGATTAGTCTGTAAATAATTATAGACTTGTTATATATTGGTGATAATTATAGATTTGCAGGCTGATATTGAAGTGTCATTCGCTTTTTCAAATTTAAACAAGGCTGAGCAATTTGATCCTAAATGGGCCGACCTTTATGCCCAAGATGTTTGTGCCATAAAGGATTCAACTATCCAAGGTGGGCTTGGACCATTTGGGCTTGCGACATTAGCTTCTAAAAACTTGGAAGAATACACACCTGTTTTCTTCCGAGTGTTTAAGGCTCAAAAATATTATAAGATTCTCATGTGCTCAGATGCTAGAAGGTTTGTTTTTTCAATCCAATTATTTATAATGATCAAAGTTTACATATAGCATGTTTAGACCTATTGAGCATGAATAATATAATATAGGAGGACAATATTGAGTAAATCAAGAATTATGATGATCTGACTTTGATATCATATACAGATATCTACTTATCAATCATCCATTAGTGTCATTGAAAAACTCTAACCTTATTTACTTTCTTTGTTAATGGGCAGATCTACCATGAGACATAATGAAGCAATGTACAAGCCATCATTTGCTGGATATGTAGATGTTGATTTAGTAGACAAGAAGTTATCTCTTAGATGTTTGGTAAGTTTGCTTTCATCATTTTTTTTTAATTTATAATTTGTTTGATCAAACTTTTAAGATACGGGTATTTTAAAAAGAATTTTTCAAAGAATTTTTTTTTTTTGAAAAGTAACGATTTGTATTTGACTAATCAATTGAAAAATACTTTTATTAATATTAGAGCATCAATTTATATTTGGTCAAGCTTTCAAATAATGCTTATGGGGAGAAGCTACTTTTTGTAAACTACTTAAAATTGTTGGAAAAATAATTTTAATTAGTATCTCAAAAAGAATAAGAATTATATTTTAATTAAGCTAATTTATTCAGCCTTTATGAGAATTATTGGCCATTGATATCCCTTCCTTAAATGGCATTGTTTGACCATTTTTCCTTTTCCAAATTGCTAACGGTAACTATTAATATGGTCATTATTCTTCATGATTAGCAATTACTCTCCTTTATTCCCATTATTAATTTCCTTGCTTTAACCGTTGGAGCAATCAATCATTCTTGTGAGGTGAATCCTTTTTTCCTATATATATTCACATGATATTTTCATAGAAAATATAGAAAAGAAATATGTTCCTTCCTATTGTTTAAGTTGCTGGGTTTTCTATCAATCTAAACTCTTTGTTAGATTCTGGCTCCTAGTTTTAATACTAGAAGAGCTTGTTGAATTCTTGGGGATACAACATCTTAACTGTGAAATATCCTTAAGGACAGTGCCATAGACATGCCTCAAGCTACGAGATTTGCGTGATTTTCAATAATTTTACAACAAAAATCACTTGTAGTTTCCTATAAACTTTAGACAAACACCTTTTAACTCTTTAAATTAAGAATTTTTTGACTTTCCACCAGCTTTGTCAACATGCTATAAATATGTTCAACTCTCTCTATCTCCTCTTGAATTCTTTTTACTAACTCTTTTTTACCATCAATATGTTTTAGATTGATAACTCAGTAGTGGAGAGTTTTGGTGCTGGTGGAAAAACATGCATAACATCAAGGGTCTATCCAACATTAGCAATCCATGATAATGCACATTTATTTGTCTTCAACAATGGTACAGAGACGATCACAATTGAGACTTTGAATGCTTGGAGCATGGATACACCTAAGATGCAATAAACATTTTCAAGAAATGAATTATGTCTACAATTATATGTGTCCTCAATATGTCCAAAAAGACAAAAGTTGTATCAAATTTAATAGTAGATGATGTCCACAAGAATCCTCCATAATTGTCTCTCATTTGTTCTGGTGAATTTAGAAGGCAAAGAGTATATATATGGACTTATCTTTTACCATATATATACTAAGAAATTTGTTAGCTTTCCTTTTTGTTGGTTACAAAATCAAATGTGTGGTCTTATGTAGAACTAATATTTGGTAATATTAGGCAAGTTGTTATGTGACTTATTTTATTAAAATAATTAAGAAGAAGTTTAAAGAGAAGAGTACAAGTAAGCGGAAGGCTAAATTTTACCTTACTAATCCTATTGAGGCACCAAATCCCTATTAACAAGCATGTAAAATATGAGAAGAAGAAAGAACTAAATAAGTTATAATAATTCTATAATTTATAATATACTTTATGATAATATTACAGATAAGAATATATATTACTTAATTAATGACAAACTATAAAAGCAAAGAAGGAAATGGCGTGATCAGCCTCAAAAAAAAAAATCACAAATGAATAACTTAAATACAATAGATGGCCTAAATAGAGTAGCCTGTCTGTTGGAATCTATCCAAAAATACTTGATAATTGATTTTTAGTTTTTAGAGAAGCACCATATTGTTACTTATTATTCTTTGGAGATTTTTTCCCCTAAAGATATCGTATATATATTTGAACAAATTTACCCCTTTATTGTATTTATGTAAATTGGAAAATCCCCAAGCTTTGCATTATTTTTTGAATTCTTTTTTTTTTAACAATATTAAAGAAAGGAAATAGAAAATTAAATGGCAAAAGACCTGTTCTCATGGAAGGAAACAATAACCAACAAAGTATCCAAATTAATCGCAAAAACTTTCGATAAATATTATCCAAACCAATAAAAAAAAATATCCTATCCATTTAATTAATTTTTTTTTAAAAAAATAATCCTAAATCAACTCTCCATCTTTCAATCAAAAACAAACTCTACCCTTTTTTTTCACTATAAATACTCTGCATATTTTCAGTTTTTTCTTCATTCCCCAAGTTTCTTTCTCCCTATCAAAAATTATTTAAATTAAATATTTACTATCTGTCAAAGCCCAATTATTGAAGATTAAAAAAATATAACTATGGAGTATTCATCTCGTTGGGCTTTGCCAATTATCTTAGTTTGTTTTTTTGTAGTTTTATTATCCAATAATGTTGTGTTTGCTTCCCACAAAGTTTTTATTCATTTGCAATCTAAAAGTGCCGTAAATGTTCAAACTGTTCATAAACCTGGTTACCATTTTAGACCAGAAAAACATTGGATCAATGGTATGTATACACGTTTTTTTGCGTGTTATGTTCTTTATATATGTTTCAATTTTATTCTGAATTTTATGGAACGTGTTATGTTTAGTCTAGATTTGATACTAGTAATCCACCATATGTTGTGTTACGCTGTTTATATCTAGATATTCTATTCTTTATATATGTGTCAATTTTTTTTTGAATTCTATAGAATGTATTATGTTTAGTCTAGATTTGATACTAATAATCCATCATATGTTATGTTAAGTTGTAGATGCATGTGATACAACGTACTATGTTTAGTCTAGATTTGTCGCTAATAATCCATTATTCATAGTGTTAAGTTGTCTATATTACCTTCCATCGATGGTTCTATTGCTTATGTATGTGTCAATTTTTTTGAATTTTGTCAGCCATGTTGCGGCTAGTGTAGATTCTCACTAATAATCCTATCATTCGTTGTGTTAAGTTGTCTAAATGTAACAAGTATTTATCATTCGAAATTTCGAATAACTTTCTTTTTTCTAGATTGATGTGTTATTAATCATGTTTACTATGTTAATATTTCTATAGATGCATGACATGTATTAATACGATTTTCTTCTTTTTGTCGTTTCTCATATTTTTTTAACCTATCAATTATCTTACTAATCATTTCTTGTCCTTTTTTTTATGGACTCCCTCGATGCCTTCAATAGATCCCAATGGTGAGTCAAATATTATTATTTTTAACTTGTTTTATTTTTATTACATAATGCCATAAAATAATTTTGCTAATTATGTTATTGTTTTTCATATTTTAAACAGCACCAATGTATTACAATGGAGTCTATCATCTATTCTACCAATACAATCCAAACGGGTCTGTATGGGGCAACATTGTTTGGGCTCATTCAGTCTCAAAGGACTTGATCAATTGGATCGATTTAGAGCCCGCAATTTACCCATCCAAGCCATTTGACCAATTTGGTACATGGTCTGGATCAGCAACTATTCTACCTGGTAACAAGCCCATTATCTTGTACACTGGAATAGTAGATGCCAACAAAACTCAAGTCCAAAATTACGCCGTTCCAGCCAATTTATCTGATCCGTATCTCCGTGAATGGATCAAGCCCGACAATAACCCATTAATCGTACCTGATGTTAGCATCAACAAGACCCAATTCCGTGACCCAACAACAGCTTGGATGGGCAAAGATGGACATTGGAGAATTGTGATGGGAAGTTTGAGAAAAAAGAGGGGATTAGCCATAATGTACAGAAGCAAAGATTTCATGAAATGGGTTAAGGCTAAACACCCACTTCACTCAACTAATGGTACTGGAAATTGGGAATGTCCTGATTTTTTCCCTGTTTCATTGCAAGGAACTAATGGGCTAGATCAATATGGTGAAGAGCATAAGTATGTGCTTAAAAATAGTATGGATCTTACTCGATTCGAGTACTATACTATTGGTAAGTATGATACTAAAAAGGATAGGTACATTCCAGATGTTGGTTCGGTCGATACTTGGAAGGGATTGAGATTAGACTATGGAAATTTCTATGCATCAAAGTCATTCTATGACCCAAGCAAGAACCGAAGGGTTATTTGGGGATGGGCTAATGAATCAGATATATTCCCTGAGGATGATAACGCGAAAGGATGGGCTGGAATTCAGTTGATCCCACGTAAAGTATGGCTCGACCCAAGTGGTAAACAATTGGTTCAATGGCCTGTTGAAGAATTGGACTCCCTAAGAACCCAAAAGGTCCAATTGAGCAACAAGAAGTTGAACAATGGAGAAAAGGTTGAAGTTACAGGAATCACACCCGCACAGGTATAGACTTATTATTATTGTTATTGTTATTATTATCGTTTAATGCCTAGATACGAATTAAGGATTTAAACTTTACAAAAAATGACAGGCTGATGTAGAAGTGACATTCTCTTTCTCAAGTTTGGATAAGGCAGAGCCATTTGATCCTAGTTGGGCTGATCTTTACGCACAAGATGTTTGCTCCCTCAAGGGTGCAGATGTTCAAGGAGGGCTTGGGCCATTTGGTCTTGCTACATTGGCTACTGAAAACTTAGAAGAAAACACACCTGTTTTTTTCCGAGTTTTCAAAGCACAACAAAATTATAAAGTTCTCTTGTGCTCTGATGCTAAAAGGTACATATAAAATTTGGCATGTTGGTAATGTTTTCGATTGATTTTCATATATTAGTAGTGTATTTTTCTCTTTATTAACACCTTTTTAGATCACTTGAGAAATTGACAAACCTTTTGTTTTATAGGTCAACTCTTAAGTACAATGAAACAATGTACAAAGTTTCATTTGCTGGATATGTGGATGTTGATTTGACGGACAAGAAATTGTCACTCAGAAGCTTGGTAACTTTTCTTTTATCCTTAATTAGATATTTCAGATTCCAAATTGAATATTGAATTCTGAATGAAAAATCGAAAAAGATAAACATTTCAATTCTATTTATAGAAACTCTTTTGTTAATTTTTTTTTTGTTTTTTTTTTTGTAGATTGATAATTCAGTTATTGAAAGTTTCGGTGCTGGTGGAAAGACATGCATAACATCAAGAGTTTATCCAACATTGGCAATTGATGACAAGGCACATTTATTTGCCTTCAATAATGGAACTGAGCCAATAACAATTGAGACTTTGGATGCATGGAGTATGAGCAAAGCTAAGATACAATATTGAAAAAAGACTTAGGAGAAGGGAGATGGAAAAGGGGGAAATATGAGATTTTGATGGACATAAGAGTTTATTGTTTTGATATTTCAACTCTATTTTTGTCTGTCAAATTAGATATCCCTTGAGTCAAAAAAAATGTATATATCTATCCTCTATTTTCAATTTATGAGAATAATACTATGTTTTTGCTTTCAAAATAGTTGTTCTTTATCCTTTTGTTCTATCGCACACTTATCTTATTGTTATATCGTTAGATATGTAGAATTGAGGTAAATATTTACTATGGAAACTTGGACATTATAGAGAATGAGAAGAGCTTTTTATATTCGCTAAAGAAGTACATAAAGAGATGTGAGAATATATATAAATATATATCAAAGAAATGGTAAAAAAATGTTATATCGGTAGATTTTCTTGAGACTATAACATCTCTTATCTATCGAAAGAAGGAAAGATTTTATAGACATTTATTACTATCTTCATTTTAATTTGTTTGTCTTATTTTGACTTCAAATGAAGTTTAAGAAAGTAAAAAATACTTTTGAATCTTGTGTAATTGAACTAAATATATGTCAAATGTATTAAAATGTTCTTTAATCTCGTGATCTTAAACACGTCATTTGGAAAATTGAAATTAAATAGTTATAAAAAAAAGACATTCTTTTTTAAACATATTAAAAAATAGATAAACAAATTCAAATAAAAAAATATTAATTAATGTGATACGCACGTGTAAAGCACGTACACTTGATTAGTTTACCATAAATGACTATAGTTTATATCATATGTTCGTTGTATTATAGTATTATTATTTTTTATTTTTTAATTTATACAATAGTACATTCTTCAATGTATGCAATAAATAAGGTAAAAATTTAGGACTATAACTAACATACCTTTATTCACTCCCAAAAACTCTCAATTTCCTATTATTAAATTAATAACTATTAATTACCTATTAAATACATTATTCATAGCCAAAAAGATATCATTGTGTACATTATTTATATAAGTACCTCATTTTTTCAATTGAACTTAAATTTCCTTGGAAAACTTTTACTCCTTATTATACTTGGATACTCATTATAACAAAATAAATCATGATTTTAATACTTAAGTATTCACATTTCTTTTGTTTGGATACAATGAGAAATTTTAAATATCAACAAAATACAATATAAAAACAATTCGTAATAAAAGGTGAGAAGGTAATGTAAATCTCTTAGCACCAGAGGAAGTATGAACAAAGAAAAAGTGTGCTGATTTGATCAATCGATTAATAATGACCTAAATACTATCAACACCTTTGAAAGTATAAGACAACCCCACAATGAAGTTCATGGTGATAAAATAAGCATACAATGCTTCAATCCATTTTAGTTGTCGTATTTACTAAAAATAAATTATCCAAGATATCATCCAAATTCTCTCCATAGTATATACCAGCAGTCAAATCTCTTAACACCATTGAATCATCGTGGTCGTGAAAGAATCATTCTAACGATAAATTGTTACGAGTCATACTTGGTATTCAGGTCCACCTGCTTAGGTGACCAGGACTTGAACTGTAGAGTACTCGAAATGTTTCACGAAACATTAGAAGAAGAACAATGGGCAAACACCTACAAAACATGGTTAAAAATGAATGATTTAAGTTTTGTGAATTTGAACAGCATCCCCAATTTGAGTTCTAGAAAACAAATTAATCCAAAAATGGAAAGAAAAAAAAAGGGAAACAAAAACTTGGAAGAAGTAGGTAAGTCAGAATACATTAGCATAAATATTGGAGCTCACAGAATCATTTGCTGACTCTTGCATATTGTATTTTCCTCCTCCTTACCATTGAAAAGCAAGAAATAAATATCACAAAGAATCGAACAAAAAAAAAGAAACTTTGTGAAGAATGGACACAAAAATCTGATACCAACTTCTAATGTATGTTGCTCAGACAGACTAAACATGTTGCCTCAGCTGTGTATCGAACCCTCCAAACATCCAACACGCAACCTACATATATTTTTATGAGTCCAGCAACATAAGAAACTAACTTTGTGAACAAAAAAACAAGAAGACTTAACCAAGCTAGCAATACACTTTCAATAGCTTCTCACAACAAAGAGATACACAGAAGTTGAACTATGAAGGAAGCAAGATGATGGGGAAACAAAGGTTCTTAGATTGAGTTGGCAAGTCAGAATATCAATAAGCCTCAGAAGTTTTAGCTCATTGGGAATACACCCCTGGCACATCTAATAGACTCATCATTCTTGCCATATAGCAATTGAGTTACAATAGTATAAATGAACAATACAAAAGTAGAGAACCAACACCACCACAATCCCTTCACAAAGAGAAGGTTAAGGTAAAAACAAATACAAATTCTGAATACTCAAGGGTCAAAGTGAAAGGTCAGAATATCAATAAGCGGTTAGTGTAAATATTCAACAGGGAGTTCTCCCTTCACACAATAGATATTCATCATTCCTATATGCTAAAAATGTCAAAAGAACAACTAATTTAATATATTTGAAAATATTTTAACATGAACATTTCATTTTAACCTTTGTGACAAATTTTCACAACCACAAGAATCCATAATTAAGACCACATTTTTAAAAATACTTTCATTTATTCTTAAAGGAAATCAAAAGTACTACAAAAAGGCAGTCAGAATATCAATATGCCTCGATGATTGAGCTCATAGAGGAATCCACCACTCGCACATCTAATTGTTTTTCATCATTCTTGCCATAACAAACAATAAATTAAATAATAGAAATAGAAAGATAATGTACACACCACATCAGCAAAAGCCATTCAGATTCTATTTGGCACTATAATCTCATGCTATAAAGATAGAAGCATGACCCCAAAAATAGGCACAATAATCACATAAGATGACACCTTTATCATTTCAAAACAATTTAACTTCATATCTGAGAACAAAGTCAAAGGACTTCTTTCTTTCCTAAATGAAATAATAAGTACTTAACTAAGGCAAGTCAGAATATCAATATGCCTCGATGATTGAGCTCATAGAGGAATTCACCCCTCGCACATCTAATTGTTTCCAATCATTCTTGCCATAACAAACAAAGTACTTGATACAAAACACTTGCTTGTAATATAATGTACACATCAGCTAAACAAGAGCTATTCAAAGTGTATTTGGTTCTGCAATGCCAAAAGATGGTACATTTCTTAATTCCAGAACAATTCAACTAGCACATTCCATTTTAACCTTGTGACCAACATTTAAAAACACACAAATGATTTAAGCTAATTTGAGACCACAATCTTCAAACTTTACATTACTTTATTAATCTTCACAACTAATCAAACTAAAAGTCCCAAGTTAAACTGGAAAGTAATTCATAAAAGCAAGTCAGAATATCAATATGCCTCGATGTTTGAGCTCACAGAGGAATTCACCCCTCGCACATCTAATTGTTTCCAATCATTCTTGCCATAACAAACAAAGTACTTAATACAAAACACTTGCTTGTAATATAATGTACACATCACCTCAACAAGAGCTATTCAAAGAGTATTTGTTTCTACAATGCCAAAAGATGGTACATTTCTTAATTCCAAACCAATTCTTCTAAAACATTCAATTTTAATGATAGCAACAAACATTTCCAAACACACAAATGATATTAGTTAAGACCACAAACATCAAAAGTTCACCTTCCCTTATTAATCTTCACACCTATCAAACTAGAATTCCTCAATCAAAATGAAAAGTACTACACAAAGGCAAGTCAAAATATCATCAATATGCCTCAATGATTGAGCTCATAGAGGAATTCACCTCTCACACATCTAATTTTGTTTATATCATTCTTGCCATAACAAAGAAGTAAGTTTACTAAAATAAAAAAATTACACTATAATGTACACCCCACCTCAACTAGAGTCATTCAAAGTATCTTTGGTTCTATAATCCCAAATGAGAAACACTGAACCAAAAAAAGGGATATGACTCATACAATTAAGTAAGGCAAAAGGAGACTCACTAAAGGAAAACCCTAAAGAAAATCTCCAGTATATAACAAACCCTTTGTACGTACAATTGTACATACAGAAGACTGTATATATACAGTTACTATAGCGCAGCTATGACTCAAAACGCTTCCATGGAGCATAATGGAAGGCGATCTTAAGGGCTGCGCAAAATAAATCAAATTAATACATACATCATTAACATATATTCCTAAAGTACAATGCTAAGTACCTCTAATCAATAGACACCCAATTACATTTTGGACAATACAAGCAACATATCTATTTCGCATACTAAAAAAATCAAATCTTTTAGAGAAATCTATACATACCCAATTGCATTTTAGACAATCCAACCAACATAAAAAGCAAATTAACCACAATTCATATCAAAGTTTCGTTTTTTTAATTTACCAGTCATGATAATCAACTGTTACAGGAAAAACTCAGCTGACTAAGTTGAGAATGGAAAATAATTATAGGGTAATTTATAACTTCCACTGTAGCAAACTAAAATTGCATAAGAGGCTATAGTTATAAACCCATTAAAACTATGATTACTGAAAAATGAAATTGAAAGGGAAGAAAACATAATGACAATAAGAAATTCATTCAGAAAAATGCAGCAGCAATAGAGAAGAAAGCTCATTTTGATTGGGCTACAATGGGGTGGCTGATCCCCAAAAGTTTGTTGAAATGGAAAATAGAGATTTATAGACTAAGGAATTAGGGTTTTAGCAGAGAACTAATGGGCCTCAAAATTGTGTATTTCTAAGGCCTAACTACTGGAGAATGAAGTTCGTTGGGCCGGATAGATATGTATAGGCCCAAATTAAAGATTCATTTCTTGGAAAAACCAAACTATTTAGGGGTCGTTTGGTACATTGGATAAAGATAATCACAAGATAAAATATAAAGTTAGCTTTATTCCATGATTGATTTAATAAAGTAGGAAAAATTACACGGATAATCAAATATATAATAGTTAATTAGCTAACATAGCTATAGTTTGAATTAATTATGGTTTGCGGCAAACATCTAACTGTAATTACAGTTTGAGTTTTGTATAATTCACGCGATTATACAGTTGAGTTTTTGTATAATTCACGCAATTTATACAAACTCTGCGTGCGGATCGAATTGTATAGCAAAATATACAAACACTACAAATTGTATAGTGAATTATACAAACATATACAAACGTTGCTATAACTCTAGCTACAATTTGTAATTAGCAAACTATAGCTATAAATCATAATTAAGATATTTTTGAGTAGCTATATGTGAAAATTCCCCTTTAAAGTATTTGATAACCCTTGGATTTTTAAGTTAATTCTACGAGTTTGAAGTTGAGCTCTATCAAAGCCTATTAAACCCCAGCTCTATCACGTCTGAAATTGATTCTGAGGCGGATAATTTTTAAGAACATATAAATTTCAACTATTCTTTAAACAGTGTCCTAAAAAAGGTTATTTATGTACTTCAAACTGTTAAGTAGAACCATAATTTATTCCATAAACCAAAGTAATCTTTCAATTAGTGATTAAGTTATATACATGATATCACTAATACGATTACAGTTGCTTTTAGAAGAATCATGAGCATTTTAATGTTGAGAGCAGTTATTTGGGCTCGAAGCACTTGATGAAATAAAGCTTTATCATAACCAACAGATTTTGTAAGATAACCAAAAGAGTATAAATTTATCCAACAATCAGCCTACATAAACCAAATTCAAGAGAACTTCACTATCTCAGAAAAGCTGGCCAACTCAAAATGGTGGTGGTTCGAAACCAAAAGTGCTCAACTACAAAGTGTTCAGAAATCAAATGTAAATAGATACTGAAAGGTGCATCCTCGACAACAATATTCTCCAACTTGCAGCATGCTGCAGAAAAGAAACAGTCTTCACAGCCTCCTTCCCCTTCTACCACCCTTTCTGCGGGTACTATCGGTGGGAATTGGAGTAACATCCTCTGCAAAATTTATAGTAAGAATTACTTGCAAGTGATGACATAAAAATGATGCAACAAAATATATGTAGCATAGTACATCATAATACGATATTTATACAGCAGACAATTATCAGAGTAAAATAATAAAACATTATAACAAATATTGTACCTATACGTCCAATTTTCATGCCAGAACGAGCCAAAGCCCTAAGAGCAGACTGAGCACCAGGACCAGGAGTCTTGGTCTTATTACCTCCTGTAGCCCGAAGCTTAATGTGAAGAGCATTAATTCCAAGTTCCTGTAAATAAAAAATTAATGAATAACATTTTAAAAGATTGGCAAGAGATGACAAGAAAGAGTGAGTAGGGACAATAGACCAAATGGATAAAGATGGAAGGATCCGAGATCTTCAGTCTTAAATTAACTTAGTGTTGCTATATTTGGACTCCAAATAAATGGCATAGCATGGAACCCATTTACAATACTACTGACCACCATTCAAAAGCCTTAAAGCTTAAATAGAATCTGAAGTACACATATTTTCCATAGTTCAAGCATCGCCAACCATTACATAATTATTAGTGGTAGAAGTGTCGGAAAATTGAATGGTGCACATCACATCACTTCAGAATGGAATATTCTACAACAAAGCGTGATAGATTCAAACCACTGACAAAATCTACAGGGCAACAATAATGTTTGATGGGACAATATTTATTCCTATCAATTACATACACAAATTTGATATCATTAAGCAAAATTTAGATGCATCAGGCACAAGGTGGACCCAAAAACAATCTTTCAGACCAACTTCATCCAAGTGAGAGACATTGCGAAGGCTCATCATGTACATTATAAGATATTTGAAATGTTGTCTGCAGAAAAAGGGCATTAGTAATGTCTTCACCTATAAGGGAGACATCAGAAGCTCCAAAAGGTCTTCAGGTTTTAAACTGCTAAATTTTTGTCTACCAAGAAAACACTCTGCACTTATAAAAGAGCTATCTAATTTGGCACCTATTTTACTGGTTAATGCAGGAAAAGGAACATCAATCCCTGCACCGACATGGAATGCAATATCCACAATAACTAAAATTACATCAATCATATTCAGTGAAATTAGTATAGTGAGTCTCTATAATCATATGTCCTTATTTCTCAAATAAAAGCTAATATTCAATCTCTGTAAATCAGCCAGTACCATCTAGGCAAAAGTCCACCTGAACTAGACAACTTCATATCTGATGGGTTTAACTAACAGTTAAGTAGAATTAAAGAAACAGTACTTAATCAAAAAAAGAATACACTACCTTGCATCGCTGTGACACATCCTGAGCTGCAAGCATAGCAGCATATGGAGAAGACTCATCTCTGTCAGCCTTCACCTTCATTCCACCTGCAAACATAATGTACAATAAATTGAGATGAAAACCGTCTCCATATTAATATTACATCAACAACTAAGACTAAACTCCATACTTGATAGGGTTCTATAAGAAACCTCAATACCCATTTTCCTCCACGTAGAACCATTTCATTCTAATTCCTTGACACTAGATATACTCTACATTTTCTACCACTAACATTCACCTATACCGAAAAAATATAAATATGTCTAGCAAATAGGGAAAATAACAAGAGGATACTTGATCCCGAAAAAAACTCATCTACATCTATACATATATAACCAACGTTCATTTCAAAAGCAACACCGCTAAATCATATCGCTACGAGTTAATCATCAACTAAAATGTCACACTAAGGCATACCAGTAATGCGAACCATAGTTTCTCTTCCAGACAAATCAGTAACATGCTGCATTCAACAAATAAACTAACATTCAGCAAAACATTCAAATCACAAAGCTTATTCTACATTTCTACATCCAATTTCGATAACTATAACTCACAATGAATGTATCATTGAACGATGCAAAAATGTGTGCAACACCGAACACCAATTCACCTTCCCTCGTTGCTGGTCCAAGTGTAACAGTCTCTTCCTTTGGCTCCCTGGTCTTTCTCCTCGACTACAAACAAACAATTTCATCAACATACAAATATTCAACGCGAATTTTCGAATCAAGTTAAATATAATCAACATAAACAGCAAATAACTTCGAATCTTCAGTAATAAAATGGAAATTTCAGCAACAGTACCATGGTTTGGGCTGAGTTTGGTAACGAGAAATTTCAGAGATACTCAGCAACTTGCAGAAACCCTAGTTTGCAGTGGAAGCTAAACAAAAGGCTGCCGCTGTTTATATATATTAGGGTTTGGAGATGAGCTTTTTTCTTATAATATCAGTAATTGCCCCTATTGTTTTTATTTTAACTATGAGTGGCCCCTCTAGTTTGGGTGAAGTTTATTTCTGCCCTTCTCATTGTTTTGTAATTTTGTTGTTAAGTTTTATCCTCCGTTGTATTGTCTGATTATTTTTACTCAACTAGACAAATATACCCCTTGTTCAATGGTTTTCTCTAATCAGTCACAATTACCAAATTTCAATTCAAATTATCCTTTATAAATGGATCCTTAATTAAATTTGATGTGCGACCCACCAAATTAAAATCAAATCAAGTTTTGATCATTTTCTCTCTCTAATTTGGATTAAAAAAAATCTCGCATCATACTAAGAGCCCGTTTGGATGGGCTTAAAAAAAGTAATTTTTATGTATGAAGTATTTTTAGAACTTTGAAGTGCTGAAAGTTATTTTTATAAATAAGCAGTTGAGTGTTCGGATAAAAGTGCTTAAATGAGAAAAATGATGTGAATTTTAGGGTTAAAAGAATAAAAAGGATAGTTTGGAATTTAGTTAAAATATAAGGGATATAAAAGTAATTTTTATGGTCAAAGAAAATGACTTCAAGCGCTTAGAAAAAAAAAGTTAGGAATCCTAACTTTTCATTTTTGACTGACTTTAAGAACTTTATGACTTAAAATTAGCATTAGGCAAACACGTCCAAAAGCTAATGACATGTATCTTTACGTACATTATTGTTGTTGTTATTAGTATAACTAATGAATATATTTCTAATAAATGTTGAACCCGCTTTAATTTTTTGTGAGTTTTTTCTCGATAATATTAATAATTCGGTCTAGTTCGGGTGAAGTTTATTCCTACCAACCCCTCTTATTAATTTTTTAATGTGTTTATCCTCTGTTATACTATTTGATTATTTTTACTCTTGTTGCTAATAAACTCAACAAATATACTTCTTGGTCATCGGTTTCCTCCCATCGGATTTCAATTGAAATTACTCATTTCAAATGGATCCTTAATTAAACTTGATGTGTGACCCATCAAGTTAAAATCAAATTAGGTTTTGGTCGTTTTCTCTCTTTAACTCGGATAAAAACTTTTCCGCATCCAATGCTTACATGATATTAATGAGTACATAACACGTGACTTTACGTACATTGTTATTATTATAATTAATTAATGTACTTCTCTTTTTAATGCTTATATGATATTAATGAGTACATAACACGTGACTTTACGTACATTGTTATTATTATAATTCATTAATGTACTTCTCTTTTTGTCATTGTAAATGTCAAGGACGGGTAAGATTTATTGTGGATATTTGTCTTGGTTTTGTTACTACCTAAAAAGAAACTAAATTTGTTATGTGATTTCCTAAATATACTTTCTCTATTCTAATTTATGTGACGTAGTTTAAATTAACATAGAATGTAAGAATAAACAAAGACTTTGGGTTTTAAATATGTCAGATTACTATTTTTGAAGTTATAAATTTTTTAAAATTTGTAACGTTAAACCTATCATAATATGTGTATGACTATAAAAATTGAGAAAAATTGAAAATGTAATGTTAATTATTCTCAAATATAGAAATATGTCATTAATTTGTCAAATCCTTGCTGAACATATATAACAAAAGGGGATGGACATTTTTTATCCTCTTTTCCTCTCATCCTCCCTCGTTTCTGGTTCATAAAAGGATTGTGGTTGTTTTGAGACAACTTTTGCTTCCTCTTGCTTTTTTTTCTTCCTAAAATAACTATAGCGTTCGGACAAATTTATGTACATCTTAATTAATTTTGTAAAGTACTTGCTATTTCTTATCTATATAAATATCGAATTATTTTGTCTATCAAAACTTAGATGGAAAAGAAATCACTAACATATTTGTTTACTCTTGTTATGGCAAGTCTAGTGTTTAAACATTTAAACAAGAAAAGTTATAGTATGCTGTATAGGGGGGGAAAAATAAGATTAGAATTTAAGTTTTTTAAAATGAAACTAAAAATAATGACAGCTGTGGGATTTGAACCCACGCCCTTTCGGACCAGAGCCTAAATCTGGCGCCTTAGACCACTCGGCCAAACTGTCATATATTTAAATCTGTACAAAATTTATTACTAATTATTGTAAAGTTATCCTCACTAAATGAATTGGACACTCCTGAGTCCTAGTCTCTTCACGAGTTTCAACTAAACATATTGTTTTCAATATCATAATTCTTCAAATCCAACAATTACTCATAAAAAGATCGGCATGAGTTTAATCAGATTAAACGTAGAATTATTAGTTACTCATAAAAGGATGAGAAGTTATCATCTTCATAACCAAAGGTCTGGGGCCTTTAATAAGGATATTTTATATGTCACTATGCTTATAACAAAGGAAAATGACCAATTGTTTTTTTGTCTGAATATATATGTAAATGTTACAAAATGAGAATTTGTTCTAATCAAATGGATCTATACGAAGGTCATGTTCACTTGCCATCACCATCCCAGTGCACAAACATGTAGGGCACATTACCTATACAAAAATCATAATATGGAAAAAATAAATTCATTAGCATATATGTACGATAACGCAAGCCGAAAACTCGAAATACGCGATGAGAGATGCATGAGCACATTATCAGTTGTGTCAACTTCTCTAGTGCATGAAAGAGGAACTCGTTTCGTAGATAGCAAGGATATGAAGAAGGGGTTCTATGAAGATTGTTGTTTCCAGGAACATTTGGAACAGTTCGTTTTGGAACAGAAGAGCCGTTTTCAAGTAGTGTTAGTAGTGTTCGATTGATTAAGTATTAATCAATATTGAGGTTTTAATACCAACTAGCAAGGAAAGGCCTCGTTTTGGTCCTGCATTTTGACAGAATTCATTAACGTGGATGAATATGACTGTTTTATTCTTTGATCACAAAATTTTGTGATGCTCGAATATGTGATGTATTGTGGCAGATTCTTCAGACACATTATTGTTTTATCTTGGAGAGTAAGCTGGATGATATGAAGCATCAAGTTTGTGATATAACAGAAGAGATTTAATGAAGGTTGTTGAGGTTGTTATTCCAACTAGTGAGAAAAGGAAAGGCCTTGTTTTGGTCCTGTATTATGACGGAATTCATTGATGTGGATGAATATGAAGGTCTTATTCTTCGGTCACAAAATTTGGCGATGCTTGAATATGTGACCGATTCTTCCAGTCACATTTTTTTTTGGTAGTATATATAAACTGGATGATATGACGGGAAAGTTTATGATGTAACCGAATAGTTAGTACTTTCAGATTTGTAAGCTAAGATGACTATCAGCTGCATGAAGTAAGGAGATGATCATATTTCATACCTTTCCTGTCCCGGAACAATTTGCACATCTTCTAAGAGATGGTACACGCAATGATTGATAAGAACCATTCACTGAAATCGGTTCAGTAGAAAGGCATTTACCGCTTGCTGAACAGCGTGCACATGCCAAGTACCCTACCAAATGACAATGAAATGAGATTATGGTCACGTTTGAAGATTAATCTAGTACCATGAACTCAAATAATAAAAAAAGATACCGACTATTAGCCAAGAGTTCAATAGCGTAGACATTATGAGATGATATGTAACAAGTTTCATATGGACATACCACTTCCATGGCAATATTTGCACATCTTCTTCTCTTGTTGGACTGCATTGTTAGCTTCTATTAGCATGAGGGCTGAGATGACTCCCACTGCCCCACCTGAAAAGGACGCCACTATGGGGTCGACCTGGCTGAGAAGAAGAGAAAAAGAAGTTGATTCCCAAAGTCACAACAACATAAGTGGTCTTTTGTTATCATTTAGTGATGCTCCTTTTCTTGGAAGGTAAAGATCAATGCAGTAAACAACTTTGTAAAATTCAATGATGTTTCTAAGGAACAATTCAGCAACCTTTTCTATACCTGAAATGTAGTTTAGGTTTCAGTCTACGTACCTAAATTGCATAGGCAAATGCATGTTCCGTATGAAATCTTCGTATGAGGTGCCTCCTAAACCTAATTTCAGCTCAAGCTGCAATGTCAAAGAGTTTCAGTAGTCCAAAGGCTTCATAACTCAAGAATAAGTAAATAAATAATGTCATAGTTCCGTTATGCATAATTCAGAACCAGAACAAGGATAAGGAAAAGTGCAAGGAAAGAATTGAGTTAATGAGCTTACTATCGGGGCAAGTAATCCACCAAAGACCATAATCCCAGCTATAAATGAAAAGCTTGTTAGATAAAGCTGCTTCAGTGTCTTTGGAGTCTGATACAAACAAAAAATGCACTGAGTTACCGCTAAAGGAGTAAACTTGAAGTAACAAGCTAAAGGATAAGTGTCACAAAATGCCGATTGACAAACAAAACCGAATATGTCGGTTTCATATATATATATATATATATATATATATATAAGTCAGTTAGACAAGCTTCCAGATATCTCAACTCAAAAGTGTTGCAGCGGTGACAAAGCTTGTCAAGCTTTACATCTATTTGTTCTCAATGCTAAGCTCGCTAAAAAAATACGTCTCCTTCCAAAGTAAGAAAGGCTGCTAATCATAACAAACATTTGACTGTGAACGCAGTTATTATTGTACATTAACTTGAGGTCGGTGTAAGAACTCATACTCTTTGAATCCTCGATCCGCCTTTGTAATTGTCAAGTAGTGTACTTTGACAAACCATAACATCTATGGATAACTATACCGAAACAGACAAATATTTTTAACAGGATGTATATAACCTCCAAAACTAATTGAATCCGTAGTATACTTCAGTTGTTTACTAGAGGAGTCGGCAAATTACCATGTTAGGAAGAAACGGTATAGTTGATGGGATATCTGGCATCTCATTTTCATCTTCACCAGTCTCACCTCTAGTGTTAGAATTCTTTAACCTTTGTTGTATTCTTAGTCTACGTACCTGAAAATTCATCCAAAATTTAAGAAGCTATTTGACGGTACAACCTTTAGGAAATTATAAGTTATTCCTTCCAGCTTTATTCTAGTACAATTGAACTTGAGAAAACTCACTTCTTCCATGAGGAGGAAGATTTTATTGCGCCTGCTCCTTATGTTATCTTGGATTTCTTGAAACTGCATCTGACCAAAATCTTGAACGGTCTCCGGTCCTTCAATGATGCAGAAATTACTATAACAAACATGGACCAACATTAGTTAACTTCAAAAGTGCAAGCCTATAGATTATGAGTCGAAAAACTACATGAGTCATATATATACATTCCGCTCTATTCAGGTCCAACATCCAAATTAGTCTTCACTATTTCGAGAATTCATCATCATAGTTAGAAACTAATCTTTCCTGGTCTTCAACCCTCCTCCTTTACCCCAACTTGAGACGACTATGCTTTACGGAATTCACATACACCCGAGTTATGAGTCCAAAAACATCATTCTCTAAAAACATATGTAGCAAAATACTTCATATTGATCTTTTTCGCTCACCTATAACCATCAGATCTTCAAGCAGAACCATGAAAAAGTAAAAGATACTAAAGTTACAAACTTCTTTTTCGATAAGGTAAAATTTTATTAATGAAGGTACATAATAGCACAATTAAAAGCAGACAGCCCCTAAAAGATCTTCAAAATACATAAAAGTTAGAAACTTTTTTTAACATATATACAGTTCCAATATCAAATCTTCAGCCATACACATGAACAAATCAAACTTTTTAAACAAGGATTATTCTACATTAATCGAACAACACAAATTTCAAATTTCTAAAGCCAAAGCCTCCAAGAGAGAAGACCAAAGAATTCATCTTTACAAAACTCAACAAACTAAATATTACCCACTATCTCACACCAAGCATAATCATCAAGCAACAATCAGCATCAAATACCACCACCAACAACATACCTAGTGAAATCTCACAAAGTGGGGTCTGAGAGGCCCGGGAAGGTAGAGTGTACGCTGGTACGCAGTCCTTACGACTACCTCTCCAAGGTAGAGAGGTTGTTTCTGAAAGACCCTCGACTCAAGCAATCAAAGCAGTAACAAAAGGAAAAAAAGGTAGTGGGGAGAAACATGACAACTAATAGCAACACCAAAATACCAAATTAAAATAAAGGGGAAAAAATTGGAGAATCAACAAGAAATTTGATAACCCAAAGAATTTTCCTTCACCAAACTCAACAAGCTAAAAATTACCCAATATCTCACACCAAGTGTACTCGTTAAGGGAAAATCACCACCAAAAATACCAAACTCAAATAAAGGGGTAGAGAGGTTGTTTCTGAAAGACCCTCGACTCAAGCAATCAAAGCAGTAACAAAAGGAAAAAAAGGTAGTGGGGAGAAACATGACAACTAATAGCAACACCAAAATACCAAATTAAAATAAAGGGGAAAAAATTGGAGAATCAACAAGAAATTTGATAACCCAAAGAATTTTCCTTCACCAAACTCAACAAGCTAAAAATTACCCAATATCTCACACCAAGTGTACTCGTTAAGGGAAAATCACCACCAAAAATACCAAACTCAAATAAAGGGAAAAAATTGGAGAGTCAACAAAAATTTTGGAAACCAAAACCTTTGGATTATTATCTCCAGACAATTGGACAAAATTGTCAGGAGATAGAACCTAAACAAGAGTGTGTGAAAACAAAAAGAACACGTAAAGTTGAAATTCTAGCTCCAACTTTCAGAAAAGGTAAAAAGAAACTAAATCTCCAATAAGAACCAAAAAGGATGTTAATCAGATGCTAAAGTTACAAACTTTATCAACATAACTACAGTTCCAATATCAATATGTCATGCATATACATGGTAATATTAAACTGTCAAATGAGGATTATTCTACCTAAAAATCCAACAGACAAAATTTCCAATTTCTAAAGCTTAGAGACCAAAAAATTCCCCTTTACCAAACTCAACAACAACATACCCAATGTAATCCCACAAAGTGGTGGTCTAGGGAGCATAGATTGTACCCAGACCTTACCCCTACCTCATAGGTAGAAAGGTTGTTCTAAAGTTACAAACTTTGTCAACATATATCAATATTTCATCCATATACATGGTAATATTAAACTGTCAAATGAGGATTATTCTACCTTAAAATCCAACAGACAAAATTTCCAATTTCTAAAGCTTAGGAAACCAAAAAATTCAACTTTACTTAACTCAACAAACTAGAAATTACCAAGAGCAAATCAGCACCAAAATACTAAATTCAAAATAATGGAGAATCAAACCCAACCTTGGATTATCATCTCCAGATGATTCAGAGCCATCTTTAGAAGTAGAAGAACAGACAAGCTGAGTTCTTGATGTGTATTTCAAGAAAGATTGGTTCTTTGGAGTTGAACTCAAAGAGGAGCTAAAGAAAACATGGGTCTTTGAGAAATCAAGCTTTGTAGTTTGTATTAATGGATGAAAGCAAAAAAAGATAGAACCCATCTTCACCCTTTTGAGAAACAAAATTAAAGGATAGTAAATGGAGCAAAAAGAAAAGAATAGAACAAGGTTTTTTTTTTTTTTTGGAGGATTATAGTTAGAACCAAAGTTTTTATAAGAGACAAACTTGTTTACGGTTCTATGATGAGATTGTTAACAATTACTTAAAAATTTTAAATTTGAGTTTTGAATATAAAGAAAACCTTATTGAGAAAGTTACTTTCAAATAAACTCTACAATACACAATTCAAATTTAATAGAAACTCTAATATTGACTTTAAATATTGAGCAAAAAACAAAAATTATATAAGAGGATGATGCAAAAGTTAAAAATGCTCACCTAAGCCAACTTGTTTTAAATAGTTTATTTCATTTTGGAACCAACCGTAAATACATCCAAAACTTCTACCCAATTCCAAAACCTTCCCCGCTTTGATACGAAATAAGATGAGATATCATAAACTAATTATGATATAAATTTAATCGTGAATTTATATTTTATTCTATTATTTTATCTTATTTTTTAAGTGGAATAAATTAATTCAAAAATTATAATTTTAAAATAATTTAATTTGTGTATCAAGAGACCTCATAAGTATGATACATTTTATTTTTATACAACTTTTAAGAATTTGAAGTCATTAAGTTTTGAGCTAAAACAAAAAAGTGAAATTCATGTAATTGATGCTATTTGAGATTGAGGTATTACTTCATGTTTATCTTAGCATACCTTTTAATTTTTAATATAATGTATAAATAAACATAAACTAATGAAAGATTATTATATCCTAATTAACTACCAAATTTGTAAGAGATTGAATTTAACTTCTACATGTTATCATGGTTTGTATAAAATATTATAATATCAAATTATCTAAAAGATAATTATAATTAGTTGTTTATAATGTGATAATAATAATTTTAAAACAAGATAGATAATATATTATAAATTACAGTACATATTCTTTACGTAATCAATAATATATAATATGCCATTCCATAATCTAAGCCACATATTTCAAATTAGTGTTCAATTTGCACTTCTAATAAGAGTTGGGTCAAAAAAAATTGGTCATTGAAAATAATCTTTGGTATATATGACATTGTTTTTTTTTTGCATTTTTGGTGATTCTAAAATTTTGGTATTGCATCTTATTTTTTTACTTCCTCCGTTTTAATTTATTTATTCTATTTTTTTCTTTTTTGGTTGGGTTTGAAAAAAATATTTATTTCTTTGTTAGTAACTCTTTAATTTTATTTTTTTCACATGACATGTTTAAAACTAAAAAATTAAAAGATATTTTGACACATTTAACATATTTTAAATTTAATATCACAAGAGTCAAAAAATTTCTTTTACTTTCTTAAATTCTGTGTCAAATCAAAATGAAACAAACAAATTGAAACCGAGGGAGTACAACTTTAACAACGTCTAGGAATTTGAAGTCATTGAACTTTGATATGGTTTTTTCTCTATTAAACTATTTTTTTAATAATCCAGTCATGTTCAATAGCTCGCAAATTATAAGGAAATGTAAATCGTACTAGACTAGCTTGGTCCGACAAGCTCTACTGAGAAGACATTGACAGGAGAATCCATCTCTTGTATCCCTTATAGTATACAAATGTTGCACCAATTCAATAATTAAATTAGCACTTTAGTGATTTGTTATATTATCATTAGTATAATATTAACAAATAGAGCTTATTCAATAAAATGTGCCAACTACATGATTACAATTTTTAGCCAAAATGCAAATTTGAAGAGTTTTGCATAGAAATAGTCTCCATTCTCATGTGGGGGGCCTCAATGTGAGAACCGGACATCTGGTGAGAAACTAGAAGAAAAGAAAAAAAAAAGAACCACAAGAGGTTTCGAGTTCGAATCTTAGGTATGAAAAAATTCTGGCGCGCGCACTTCTTCCCTCTTATGCCGCGAATTTAGATTCTTCAACTTGAAGCTTATAAGTATGTATGCTTTACACTCGTGATGAAGTTTCATTGAATTTGAAGATGTGAAATGTTTTTTATACACATAAAAGAGTGTTGAAAGAAAGAACTTTTGTCAATAGACAAAAAGTGTTACCAACTTTCAAACACTAGCTATCTCAACAGACTTCTGAAGGGCCCCTAATAGGCTTCTCATGATTCTTGGCTCCCCTGGGGGTGCCTTATCTTTCGAGGGTCCATTTCGTATGGCTCGAAATATTGGAGGTGAAGTCTCAGTAGCAGGGAAGACCATACAGTCTATATATGCAAGAACTTCAGTTTGAGCATCGTCAACTGCAATAAAACAAACTCTGGCTCCGCGAGGTATTTTATCAACCTGTATACAAAAAGTTTTAAGTAGTAAGTCTCATCTTGATGAACATTATACAAACAAACACGAACAATTCGAGTATTTAGTCTGTGAATGTATGCATTAAGTTGAAAGACAGGAAAAAGTAAGCAGAATCTGCCTATTTTTTTGTTATAAGGACAATTGATATTTACTTCTTTATATTTTGACTCACGATTGATTGGTTATAATGTTCACGAGGTTGTACATAATCCGATGTTCAGTGATATGACTTTCCTGCTGACTGAATTGCTTGAATGGATTTTTAGTTAATTTGACAGCATATCGAGGTTAGAAATGAGGACGAAAATTACCTTTAGAGGCACGGGTAGTGGCAGCATAGCTCCTTGACAAAGGCTGTTAGCCCACTGCAAGTCACAAAACAAAACACCCTTAACATTAACATACTAAGGTTGTTAACAATAAATGACAAAAATTATGCCTCAATCCCAAGCAAGTTGGATTCTGCTATATGAAACCTCATTATTCCAGTTTATTGACAAAGATACTAGTAGAAAATGTTAAGGATCAGTGCTTAAAACGACGTCTTTCCTTTCTATGTGAACACTTATACAGAAAATTTGCATGTTAAATGAGGCACCAAGAATAAACAAAGAGTCCAAGCATGAACAAATGTCATCTGCAAATCCTCCATCTTTCTGTTCTTGGTCTCGAGGTGATGATACAGAAATGAGATTCTGTTAGAGAGTGCATGTATAAGGAGTAAACTAGTCCTTCTATTATAAAGTTTGCTGCTAAATGAATCGAAATGTGACTAAAGCATCTCTCATTCGGATATTCTAGCTTCATATGAAGCTATAGCCTGTGTTGAAGATTCTTTATGGATCCTCATCCAGTGAGTCTCTGAAAAACTAGAGGATACTCCCTAGTTCCTATCTCATAAGCAGAGTTCCAATTTTGGGAGATTTAGCTACAACAACATACCCAGCGTAGTTCTGCAAGTGGAGTCTGGGTAGGGGTGGTGTATACGCAGCCTTAGCTAATGTCTCTAAATTAAATCTCTATGCCTAAGGAGGCAAATTGTTTTTGCATTAATCTTTCTCTTGAACCCCTTTGAAAGTCTTTGGGTTCACCATCTGATATCCGGAACCCACTCCTCTATTAATTCAGATTTAGGGCTCCCTATCTAGGTTTGACTATATTCTCAAGGCTCAAACCCGAGAACTCTAGTTAAAGATAGAAGAACCTTTACCAATAACCATTCCACAACACCTCTTGGTGGTTGTTGAGGTTTTCTTAAAAAACAAATAAATACAACAAAAGTTCACTTTTCTTTATTTATGGTTTCAAGGCCACTAGGGATTCAAGAACTAGCATACTCTTCTTACCACTTATAATTAACTGAATTTAAAATACTAATTGCAATCAAATGACTTTTGTAGGTTCTTATTCCTTCTTATCTGTTACTATCTATTGTCTCTTGTAATTCGTTTATCGTATTATTTCGTTGTAGTTTCTTCACTCATGTTGCTTTCTTGAGTTGATGATCTATTGAAAACAATTTCTCTACTTCCCAAGGTAGAAGTAACGTCTGCGTACACACTATCTCTCTAGATTCCACTTGTGGGACGAGACTGAGTATGTTATTGTTGTTGTTTATGAAATCAAATGACTTTTATACAAATAAAAGTAAAAGACATTTCAACATGAAAATAACTACTATCTAGAAACAAATTGACAATCAAAAGTTTTACCTGAAAAAGTAGAGTTTCAAATCTTGCAAGATCAATATCTAGAGGCAATTTCATTGTTCCAAGAGAAACCCCATCTTCATAATCTTGATCTTTAGGTGAAATGCTTCCATCCCCACCACTTGCTTTCACCACAACATGAGTCAAATTCTGGTAACTTGAAAACTCACTGAGGTTAAAGAACCTTTTGTTAATGTTGTTGTTCTTGTTGGTGATGAACATAGTTGAAGGAGGAATAGACCTAGGACAAATTTGCACTTGTGAATTATGTGTTTTGTGAAAAAATTGTCTGGTTGTTAAGGAAGACATGGCTACTTGTCTTCCTTTTTTTTCAATTTGTTGTTTTAGTTTTGATTATCTGTTTGCTGTTAGAAGTCGTTATTTTGTGAACATGTTGATGAGATAGGATAAGGCCTTTTAGCAAATCAGTGGTGGACAGTCTAACCTCCATCTCTAGCACTAGATGTTTTATACACTTTTTCCAGACTTAGAAATTTTTTACTGTGATCTGACTCTTCCTCGGACCCGGATGTTGCAATAGCTTAGTACACCATACCGGGTCATTAATCTATATTGTGAAAAATTCTTAACAGTGATTTGACCCTTCTTCAGACCTTATACATAGTAAAAGTTTAGTGCACAAATCTCTTATTGACCAGTCAATGACAATGTCGTGTCAACATTGGTCCGATCCTTCCTCACCCTACACACACGATGATGCCTCATCATCAGTCTGTATTTGAGTTTAAATAATATTAAATTTTATATACAATCAAATTAAATCGACCTCAACAACATATTACTCTAGCTACCTGATTGTACTAGTCTCGTAGCCATCTCTTTAGCATCCCACCATTCCTTCTTGTTAAGACAAAAAATCTAACTCATTATAAGGTAGAAGTGGGGAATCATAGTTATACATTTTCTAAAAAATGATATACCAGAAATGCATCAATGCTGTTGCAAACAAAAGCTTAGCTAATAGTGTGCAGAAACACAGCACACCATGTAAATTCGGATCATCTAAAAGGATGAGGAAGATAATTAAAAAAAATTTAAGGATTAAACAAGTTTATTCAGCATTTGGAACTTTGCCTGTCAGATGAAAAAATAAATTACTTTTAAGCTTTTTTCATTTTTCTCTTTGCCGCTGTACAAGATACACAAGTATCTAACTAAAAATTCATACAACCACCAAGCTGCAGCAACGAAACCAATTCTCGAATTTGCAAACTGAATGCAACAATTTCCATGTATGCTCTCACGTCGAGAGCATATTGAGCTGAAGTCCGTCTTCATTTTGTTGTAAAACTATTATGAAGAGTGAGCTTCAAGCTTGGGAAGAAGACTTCGCCATGCATCTGCTATACCATTAGATAGCCGTGCCTGTCCCTTGGCAAATTCATGGAAAGCAAGTCCCATATCCGATGTCTTCTGTTCTTGAAATCGGACAATCTCTTCGTTCATAAGCCTCACTATCGTATCAAATCTTCTTGAAGCTTCTTCCCCTTCAGCCTTTAGCTGTATTCCAGAGAAAGACAATGTCAGTAACCACCTGGGCAGTTCCAAGACTAGCCAACTGAAAAAGAACAAGTTAAACCACACTGACCATTTCATATTCGCGCTCAGCCTCAGCCAACTTCTCTGATCGTGTCAGCCTGTATTTATTTCTGCAATAAAAAGGCAAGAGACGAATTTTATTTCAGAACAGAGACTCTGAGATGCTCCATGTAATGACTAAAGAAGATTAGTAATAGGATTGCATTTTCCCGGTCTTACATATAGTAACAAACACATGTTTCGACTCTTTACTTTGCAGATTTACAGGATAGGAAAGATACAACAGACGTCATTGTTTATAATGGTAACTTTTCACCCACGAGATGCATATTCCATATGCAAGAACGACGTCAGCTATTTTTTAAGACAAAAGGAGGACGTTATATTAAATAGTTACAGTTCGACACCTGATGCTAAAAGGCCTTTCGTTGATGTCCCATCTATCCACGTTTGTATACAAAACATATACTGTTTGTCATCCTAATAGTATGCAACAGCATATACCACTGGCAGAGTAAAAGTACCTATATGACTATTGCTCACAAAAGAAATAGGAGAGAGGCTGGGTCGGGAGGAGGGGTGGAAATAAGAGGGGGACCCATGTAAACCTATGTATATCAAGGACCCAACATGATGGCTAATAAACCCAATCATAAAATTGAGCTCAATGTAGGTGAAATCCACAATTAAGTTGTGTTTATATACAACATGCAGGACAATGATAAACTAATTAAATGCACTAAATTTCATACTGCCAAATTTGAAAGATTTAGTAGCCGATTTAAAAAAATTGCAACTTCTCCGGTAGAACAAGACCTCGAAAATAATTACATCAACATCAAACCACGTCTCATACTAAACATGCCTGGGTGATAGGGTAGCAGATTAGACCATACTAATGGAAAAACAGAATGAAGCCTTGTTTATCAGATTTAAGATATCATAGTGCATACTTAACCCTCCCCACGCCCCTGGAATGAAGAAGGGTCATAGACCAGGTCAGTTTATAAATGAGACATAGTTGAAGGAAAAGTTTGCATCAATTCAACGGAACAACCACCAAATGCAAATTAAGATCAGATTCAGGAAACCACCAAAAGAAACAAAACAGGAGAAAGAGCAGTATAGGTGTTGAGACATACAAATCTATTTCCTTAAACTTAATTGTCTCGGCCAGTTCACACTGCTTCTTGAACGCGGTTGCTCTCTCCACTATCGTAGCCTGTTCAAAGTTAGCACAGCTATTAGTGTAGGACAGCAACAGAACATTAGGTCACTCTTAGCAAATGCTACAGTTGTTTATCTTTGAGGATGCAGTATTTGTCAATTGTGCACTTAAATCCTGAAGCAAGGCTCAAGGCAGGCTCAGCGCTTCACATTGTTTAAGTTGAACCTTATTGCCTTAAAAGTCATGCTTGAGTCCTGAAGCGAAGCTCAAACCAGGGTTGGAAAATGATATATTATTGTTACCCAAATGTTACATATAGATATACTAACGATCAAAAACAGAAAATTAGAAATTTTGTATGAAAAATATATGATCTTAGATCTTAAGAAGAAACTTAAAATTGCACCATTGCATATTAATTAGAAAATTGAGATGGCATCTGAACGTGGTTGATATGGATTTACTTCAAATAATGCACATGACAACAATTATTGCAATTTCTCTACCCATATAATTACCCGTTGTATTTATAGTTATTTTTCCAGCGTGTGTATGTAACTTCATCATGTGCTTATAGTTAACTTCATCATGTGCCTTTCTTCACTAATGCACCCACATTTTTTCCTTTTAGCCTTTGATGACACTGAACTGAAAAACTCCTTCCATTTGTTGAGTAAATAACACCTTTTCTTTCCTTTTCTTTTTTTGATTGGTAAATAACACCTTTTCTTACAAGCAAAGTTGACTGCTCACCTTAATAGATTGCACAGCTCGAACATAATCCTTCAAAGGTTCTTCGAAGTTCATTAAAAGGTGGTGGGCCTGAATGACAGAGTACTGTCTGTTATCATTACCTAACTTTCAATAAGAGAAGACCATTGATTATTCTTTGTTGAAAATACCTCTTTCTGCAGCTTAATTGATATTATCTCTGACTTTGCCCCTAGTTCTGAAAATGCTTTTCCAAGGGCATCGTCATCACAAGTACCAAGAAGCTTGACTGCCTTTCCAAATTCTGAGAGAGACTCGCCCAACTCTGAGTTAACAAGAAAAACCATAAGTCAGCTGCTTAGAATGACTGTCATATACATAAGGAGGGGAAAGGAAATTAAAGCACACACAATATGTTAAAAAAACAAACACATGATGAGATAAGAAAAGTCATATGCCATCTTCGGATTGAACACTGAGCAAAGAGAAGGAGATCAAAAGAAATGTCAAATATGGAGACGGCCCTTGACCAAACAGTTCACATTTGAAATTCCTCATATTGCATCTGGGTTATACTGTCTCAGTCCGAAGTTTTACACTGAGTAATATCTTCTCTGCATCCTCATTATATGCCCAATCACAGATCTGAAAAAAATGTGCCTGTCTCCCCTGAAATTGAATTTTCTTACGGCCAGTATGGCCATAAGCAAAAGGAAAAAACATTGAGCCATGCCCGTTGTTCCCTTTCTTTTCTTCATGATAGGGAAATAGGAGAGGCTTTTCATTAGTTCATTTCGAGTTTCTCTCGTACATATTCTTAATAATGGCTTAATCATTATTATCTAATTTAGGTCCCCCACTCTCTTCCCTGACAGAATTACAGATGGATCTTAGCTTCACACAATAACACTTCTACTTTAATCTTCTCCAATCCATTATTTGGATTTACAAATGTGAACTTCCCCATTAAAGAGAAAAAAATTGATGATGAACCGAAGGTCGTGAGTTCGAGCCCTGTGGGGACCAATGTCTTGGTTGACCTTGTTTTCTTTCAGAAAAATTGATGATGAACTCATTTCACTATTACCCGGGCAAAAAAATGAGGATCAAACTACTGATATGAATTTTAACATTAGTTAACAAATTAGCCCACTTGGCTAAGGGACAAAGGTATGGGATCACTCCTCCCAGAAGCATAGTTATAGGCAAGGAAGGGGGTGCGAGCAAGGTAGAGAGAAGGCAATGGCACCTGAATCACCATGTCTCTCACTGTTTGAGAATGGGATAGATATCTCCGTAAGAGAGTGAAATAGAAAGTTCTGCAATGCTGCATTAAATATCTGAAGTGCAAATACACTTGCGCGAAGTACTCAATGCCTTTAAACTAGATTTTTCCTACCTCTGTGCCTCTTGACAAGACGATATGCATGCTTTTGAGCCTCAGCTAAATGGTCCTCAAGCTCAAAGATGTAGCTCTTCATCTTCTCATATTCTGGGGTTGATTCTTCAACTGGCTTTTCCTTTCCAAGAACGACATCACTCACTTTAGACTGGACATCCTGCCATTTACGACTTACTGTTAGTTTTAGAATAATCCTGTGGACAAGCCACTGTAATATTCCTCACTCAGTGGCGTTAGCTAAATGTGGTTTGAAGTCCATTAATATACCTAAAAGTTCAAGAAAAGAAACACACTATATGCACCACAGGCCCACATTAAATTATGAACAATTACATAACAGTAAATCACATCAATAGAGATGTTATCAAAGAAGAAGCATAGAAGGGGGAATTTATCTCAATAAGTGTGATCAAATTTTTAAATGTGTGGAATTGGAAGTATAATTATACGGAAATTGTAATACTATTCTATATAACTGTCAGATACCTTAAAGATTTGGATCAAATCTGCAGGCTTTTTCTTGAAAATACCAGTTTCCTGGAACCTTGCTCTGTCCATTGTCTGAAGAAAAGGCAACATACGTAAACCACTTTTAAGAAAAAGATGAAACTGAGCAAAATTAGGAAAAATATAAAGCTGATATGATAAATGCATGATACATAGTTCAACATATGTTTCATATCTCAAGTACAATGTCATGTTACCTCTTCCTACAGATTTTGAAATCTAAAGCATTTAATAATTGAAGTGTCCTCAAATACCAATCTGAAAGAAATCAATAAAAATAAGTTCTCCAATGTACGGAAGATCTGTTTTGGTTGGTGTAGTAAGGAAAGTTTAATCTCCATATAAAATCCAACATTATTTTTTTTGAAAATGGTAAGTAATAATTATATTAAATAAGAAATCTGGCACTCAGTGAAAATCCAACATTATTATATACAATTCTTTTATACAACCAAGAAATCCCTGAAAGCCAACTGGTGCAAGGTTCTAAACTCGGTGCTTATTTGTGCAATGTTCCGTTGCCACTTTTGTCCACCTCATAAATAATGCAAGCAGAAGCTCTGCAGGAACCTATGTAATTTTTTTTGCACGGAATAGAACGTGGAATAAGAATGCGGATATTAATAACACCGTATATGAATTAAAAACACTGAAATCACAAAACTAACCTTATAAAAGTAAACAAACTTTTATTTTGCTTAAAAAGTAAATACATTTTAAACTAACTTGTAGTATATCATACCAATCCTCCAGCAAGAGATAATCTCTGATCATAATCCCTGATTTACTAATCTTTGCATTACTAATCCTTGCTTAACTTGTCTCTAAACCGAATGACCCCTAAATTCTTCAAAGATAGTGCTCAATTAGTTAATAGAAATAAAGAGTTGGGGGCAATTACAGTAGTTGTTCCCTACAATTGTGTGTGTTCAAGGTTAAGTAACACAAATTAAAGAGACCACAAAACCAGTACAAGATAAAGATGAGAGAAGTTCAATGATATGTCTTACTAACAATCAGAATCACAGACACCAGACAAACAAGTATACCTCCACAAAAGCTTAAGATAACATATGAACTCAAACTAAATATTCCAACCAAGTGAATTAACATTCATTACCTGCTCATCAGCCTGCAAGAAGATTCGCAAATCATCACTTTGCCGAAGTTCATGATGTGAAGCTATTCTGTTTACAAACACATCCAGAGCTTGGCGCCTCATTTCAATAAATTCTGCACTAAATCTGAACTTTTCTGCAAGAAGGTAGATAATAATAATCTCAAAATGCTTTCTGAAAAGAAGATCATTTTATTGGTGCAAAAGCTAGTGGCTCCCCTTCATAGATTTCAATACTTAATCTTCATAACCAATACTTCTCCCAAAAAAAATGGGATTGATGCCCCCAAACACAGACATCCTTACACATGTTTGACACGGTTAAATATGTCAATCTCTAACAACTTCCACCTACATGACTCCCAATTCTGGTCCCTCTCCTATAGTCATTACCAATAGCAACGATAAATCAACATATTTACGGATTGAACATATTGGACACCTATTGGTTTTAGCATCGCTTAGAGTTAGAGAAAAGTCAAAGAGATAACCAGTACATGCGGAAGAAGTGTAGCAAGTACCTACTGTGCTCTTCTCTGGAAGTGGCGGAATAAAAATACCCTTGTATTTCTCAAAAAGACGATCGTGTAACCATACAAAATCACTATAACGTCGAATCACAATCTTTTCGTTCCCTTGGTACTCTGGCAAATTTGTCTGTCTTACAAAAAAATGGTGAATAAGAACTCGAGAAGAATCAAGAGAAGTATATACTATATTCTGCTGATAGAAAGCATATGAATGCTTGTTCCAGGTACAGGATAGAAGAGAAAAAAACAACCACAACAAGAAGCAGAAGAAGCAGAATATTATTTTGAATCTTAAGACCAGTAAAATAACTTCCATTTGATGCAGGGATTGGGATGCATGGGCTCTGGACCCAAAAAGAGCCTTTGGACATTGGTCGCAAACGTTCTTAAGTAGTTGTTTCATTGCTGTTTCAGCCTATTAGAAAAATGGACTTTCGCCTAACACAACCTCAAAAAGCTAACTCATGAAGTAAGGATTGTTCAGGACTATAGCCTATACCCTCAATCAATCTTGGACTCTAACACAAACTAAGTTCACATTTCAGGCCTCAAGTTCCAAACTAAAACCACCCCAACTAAATGTCAAAAAACTTTTCCTTACAACATGACCAAGAGACCAACATATTAAATATGTTGTGTGTATAAAGCATACTTCTAAAGGAAAAGATCTTTAGAATTGAACGAGAGAAACGAAAGTAGAAATACTCTAGATGGTAAAAGTTTCTATAAAGGACTTTTTCCTAAGAACATTAAAGAAGGTTTCAGCGCAAAAAGAGCAAGTGACTTTAAAATTTTTGTTAATGCAAATGATGATGTGATTGTAGCGGGCATAAAGTGAAAAAAACAGAAGTATAACTCAAAATATAAATAAGCAGTTCGCACTTCACACTATTCAATATAGTCTTACAGAAGATGTCCTAACTCTGCATGAATGAGTTCGTTTACATTGCCGATCCCAATCATAGATAAAGAGGGAGGACTGAGGTAGGTTAATCCGTTAATAACTAGCGCACAACTAGCAATCTATGATGAGTTCTCACAACAAAAACAAGTTGATGTTGATCATTGAACTAAGATGAGCTTAAATTGCACGACCCACACTGTAAGGATTCATAGATTGATTTGTAGTTGATGTATCAGAATTTAGATCAGAGGCCTTGATTTCAAGTCTCACCATCTCCATCAAAAAAAGAATTCAAAACTTCCTTTGCAGTTAGATGTATAAGACAACCCTTGCTTTAAAGACATTCACGGAACTCATAGCAGGATTAAACAATGAAATGCAAGTAGAATCAAGATATAAACAGGAAATAACTAAGGCACAGATCTATCCATGTGTAACGTTCGACCCTCCAATTTCCTAGCGTCTCTTCAACACGCCACCCTAATATCTAGTTTCTCTTTCTATGATGATATACTTTGAACTACAAAATTTATATCACCATGAGAACAAACTGTCTAATGTCAATCGTATCAAATCAATACGTTTTTCTCCTCAAAGTCATGTAAATTATGTCAAGCTCAAGGTTGCATCTTTCATACATCCAACGAGATGTCCTTTCATTTGTTTACTCAGATACTATCTAGTCAGAATATTATTCTTAGCCTTATCAGGTGTTTTGGATCGAACTTAACGCAATTAGCTACTTTAATGCACGGGAAACCCCAACGCGAGATCCAAATAGGGGTTTCTTAGAAAATATGAATTTAATGTTGCCCTAATCCAGCAGCTCCAGCATAATACTACCACTAACTATACAATTACACATGTATAAACATAAATAGTAAATGAAAAAGAGAAGGCAATGAATAAAAGACCTGGGTGATGACTTTGTATGATATATAAGCTTGAACTCCATTACCCATTTTAGCTGGATCCGTAACTGATACTGATAGAAACGGTGCTTGTGAAGATGGAGATCTAGGGCTCTGTAACGAACCTGATCCACTTCGTTGCTGCACCATTTTACAAAATTCAAAATCAAACAACACAAATATTCATCCTTCGAATTTCAAAAAATAGACAAGTAAGATTCTGTGATTATGGCGGAAAACACAATTACCATGGTGTTCATTGCTGTTCGGTGATTTGATTCAACAGGAGAACGGTTGCGATGGATTGCTGGGTTTTGTTCAAAGGTCTACTGCTAACTCGTGACTTTGGGCTTTTAATGGAGGAGTCGTGTAGTGCACACATGTGAAACATGCGAGATCTACTACATTAGGGGGTAGTTTGGTAGGTTTTTTTGGCGGATCCCACCGATGGCCTAAAGTTGGCATCAATTTTCACTTAGACATTTCAATTAAGTTTTGTTCATTTTAGACACCTTAAGTAAGGTTTCGATGTGTCATTTTGACACTTTTTTTACAATCACTCAAATATCTAAAGTGTGTGTAATACACTTGCTGATGATATGTCAAAGTGACCAATTAAATGATGACACGTGGCATATATATCAAAAATAATTTTAAAATAATGACTTTTGAGTAGAAAAAAATGGTCATTAACTTGATGACATATGTCATTTTTTACCCAAATAATAATTAAAAAAAAATAAGAAATTCATCTTCTAAAAAAAAAGTGATTTTCGAAAAGAAAAAAAAACACCCCCACCTAGTTGTCTTCTTTACCCACCCCACCCAGTCGTTGTCGTCTTCTCCACCTCCACCCACCCCAACCCCAACTCCTTCCCCACCCATATTGTCTTATCAAGAAACACTATCAAAATAAACTATTTTGAAAAATTTATTTTACAAAGATATAATTGTTTTACTTTACTTTTAAAAAATCAATTACTAATTAACAATAGAAGGAAAACAAGAACTAGATCTAGACAATGACAATGAGATTACAAAATCAAGGTCCAAAGTTATGGAGGAAAACATCGAGAAAATGGAGAAGAAGAAGAAAAAGAAAAAAAAAAGAAAAAGTGGTCTTCACGCGCTCAAAATGGGTGCAGCACACGCAATATGTCAAGTCAGCACAAAGTGTCAAAATGACACATCGGAACCTTACTTGAGGTGTCTAAAATGAACAAAGTTTAGTTGAGGTGTCTAAGTAAAAGTTGGTGCCAACTTTAGGGGGTTACCGATGGATTCCGCCTTTTTTTTTTGTAATAATGTATAAGCACCACACTCAATTATAATTAAAATTTCAGCGACACATTTAACTAGATCTTATTATTCCTGAACTGTTTTAAAATGTAATAAATACACCATAAAAGCTGACGTGGCACAAAGAGTGTGCACACTAGCACAGAGAGTGTGCACACTAGCACAAAGGTGCATGAAAATGCAAAAAAAATGAGTTCGGAGGTAATAGGACCCTAATCGTTTGGTAGTTTTTTTCATATTTTCTCATTCTTCAATTTCTATTAATATCTGTCGTCTTTGTATTTCGATTATTACATTAGTTTATTTGACTGTAGTTGTTGTTTCTTGTTCTAAAGGATTTTTATAGTATTTGTCATGAATTATTCACTTTCGTTGTTACTTTTCGATCTATTTAGATATGTCTTCTCTTTAAGCTGAAGGTCGATCGCAAATAGTTTTTCTGCCTTTCAAGACAAGAGTAAGTTCTATATACACTTTACCCTCCTCGAATCCTACTTATTGGTCTATTCGTTTTTATATATCGCATTAGTTTGGTTCATCAATTTTCGATATTTAAATAAATTTAATAACCAAACTAATTAAGATATTTTTTATCGGGTTTTGTTCCTTAACTATTCAATTTTTTATTAATCAATAAGAAAATGCTCATAAAATAGTTATATGATTTCTCCAACATCTTGATGCGACAAGACAATAATGTAACTTTATGGAATGCTCATAAAATAGAAAATAGTAATAACTAACATAAAAAGAGCTATACAAGTACAACACAAATAAAAGAACCAGTAATGTGAATTGAAGACTAAAGGGTAAAATAGTAACCAAAAAGATATTGATATTAATATTTAATATTAAATAATTATTTAGTATTTATCGAACCAATAACCCGGTAATTTTATTTTATAAAATCATTAAAAATTCATTAACCCACTAGCAATAACCTAATAACATTTTTTTTCGATTTTTGCACACCTCTAATTTCACTTATGAAATTATTGTTGTTATTGTTGTTTGGTTGTTGACGGAGAATTAAGTTATGTTGAATTATTTTATTTCGAGCTTGGTTTTGAGTATTAATTAGTTACTCGAATTATTGAGTGATTGTTACATATTATTTCATAATATATCATGTTGTATTGTATTGTATTTTGTCGCACTATAATATTTTGCTGAATAAAACGTTTGAATAGATTATATCGTTAAAGTTAATATGAAAATGTAGGATAAAGTATACATTATGTTTATTAGATAGTAAGTAAATACAAAATGAGAATTAAGCGTAAGGTAACGATGTGATCACACCAAATATCGTTACATAATATGAGATTTTTCGTTATCATCCAACAATGAATTTAACGATATGGTACAATAAATTTAAATAAAAATTAAAACAAACATTATATTCAAACAAACAATATTCTCAAACTAACAACACAATAAGTAACAACCATCCAAACAAGCTACAAATGACTCGTTCATGTAATTAAAAATGACATAATTATTTTACCTTTTTTTCATTTCATATTATATGAAAAGGCGGATCTAGAATTTTGAATTTATGGTACCACACTGTTTTGAACAGTAACCACCTATGGCAAAAACTCCAGCTTAGAGCAATATAATACTTAATATTTATTAGCAAATTTGCATACAAAATTTAGACTTCTTCTTTTAAGATTTTACTTACAAGAGGTCTATGGTTAAATACAGCCCACTCTAGGGCTCAAACTTGCATCTCTATAGTAGTAAACCTAAGCTTTAACCACTGACACCATAAGACTCATTATTTCTATGAGTGCCACGTTTGATAGCTATACTTTGTATATAGATAGATAGATAGATTTTCAATTGAGACCATATGATAGAGTGGCATAGCACCCCCTCCGATCAACATAGATCCGCCCCTGATTATATAGTAATTTTAATTTGAACATATTTCTTTAGAAATTCACTCATTGTTACAGAGTAAACGACATTGTTGATAAATTACTTTTCATTAAGCAATATCTATTTAATATAGAAAACTCACTTATTATCTAAGGATAAGTTTGAACGTAAGCCAATTGGTGTTTCCTTAATTATGTAAAAAGAATATGTATTGCTCTATATCAAATTTAGCATTGTTGTAAAATGAGACTAAATTAACAATTTAATAATGAAAGAGAGAGTAAATAGGAGAACAGAAGAAGAAGCAAAGCAGAAAAATTGCAGTGTATCTATATTTTTGTTCTTCACGATCATCTATTGCCAATTCATGGCAATATATATATAGAAGATTAGTGTTAGTAAATGATTAGTGGGCTGCCCACTTTTAGTGGGCCCCACTTTAATATAATATGTGGTGGACATTCCACTTATATGTGGACACTCCACTTAACACTCCCCCTTGGATGTCCACGTGTAATGTGTTTACATAAAAACACTTTACAAGAAATAATATATTAAGTTATTCTGATGTTGTGTCTACATATCTGATAATACGCTTTGATTGCTGCCTCATTAAAAACCTTACCAGGAAAATCCAATGGGACAAAACCTTGGTGAAGGAAAAAAGAGTGCAGCGCGTATTTACTCCCCCTGATGAAAGCTTCATTTGATATTTTGGAGACGGCGCATTCCAACCTTATGCCTTAGCTTCTCAAAAGTTGATGTTGGTAATGCCTTTGTGAATAAATCTGCAAGATTATCACTTGAACGAACTTGTTGTACATCAATTTCACCATTCTTCTGAAGATCATGTGTGAAGAATAATTTTGGTGAAATGTGTTTCGTTCTGTCTTCTTTTATGAAGCCACCTTTCAATTGAGATATACACTCGGCATTGTCTTCGAATATAATTGTGGGTATTTTAACATTATTTTCTAGACCACATCTTTCTTTGATGAACTGTATCATCGATCTCAACCACACACATTCTCTACTTGCTTCATGAATTGCTATTATTTCAGCATGATTTGAAGAAGTAGCAACAATGGACTGTTTTGTAGATCGCCATGATATAGCAGTCCCTCCGTGTGTAAACAGATAACCTGTCTGAGATCGAGCTTTATGTGGGTCTGATAAATAACCTGCATCTGCATAACCAATAAGGTCTGCGCAACCTTTGTTAGTTTAAAACAAACCCATATCAATAGTACCCTTCAGGTATCGCAAAATATGTTTGATACCGTTCCAATGCCTTCGCGTTGGGGATGAACTATACCTTGCTAGCAAATTGACAGAAAATATTATATCAGGCCTAGTTGCGTTAGCAAGGTACATAAGTGCGCCAATAGCACTGAGATATGGTACTTCAGGACCAAGAATTTCTTCATCCTCTTCTGGAGGTCGAAACTGATCCTTTTTCACTTCAAGTGATCGAACAACCATTGGAGTACTTAATGGATGTACTTTGTCCATGTAAAATCTTTTTAAGATTTTCTTAGTGTAGGCAGATTGATGGACAAAAACTCTGTCTGCTAAATGTTCAATTTGCAGACCTAGACAAAGTTTTGTCTTTCCAAGGTCTTTCATTTCAAATTCTTTCTTTAGATATTCAATTGCCTTTTGGACCTCTTCAGGGGTTCCAATGAGATTTATGTCATCAACATAAACAGCGAGTATAACAAACTCTGATTCCGTTTTCTTAATAAAAACACATGGACAAATAACATCATTAATATAACCTTCATTTATTAAGTACTCACTTAGGCGATTATATCACATGCGCCCTGATTGTTTCAGACCATATAATGATCTTTGGAGTTTTATTGAGTATACTTCCCGAGACTTTTTACATGCTTCAGGCAATTTTAATCCTTCTGGGATTTTCATGTAAATTTCATTATCAAGTGAACCATAAAGGTAAGCTGTAACTACATCCATTAGGTATATTTCAAGTTTTTATGTACAGCTAAACTGATGAGATATCGAAATGTTATTCCATCCATAACCGGTGAATATGTTTCTTCATAGTTGACTCCGGGTCTTTGAGAGAATCTTTGTGCAACGAGGCGTGCCTTATATCTTACAATTTCATTTCTCTTATTTCGTTTTCTAACAAAAACCCATTTATAACCAACTGGTTTTACACCTTCAGGGGTTTGGACTACAGGTCCAAAAACCTCACGTTTAGCAAGTGAGTCTAATTCTGATTGAATTGCCTTTTGCCATTCTGGCCAATCACATCTACGTCGACAATCTTCGACGGATTTAGGTTCAAGACTTTCACTATCTTGCATGAGGTTAATTGCAACATTATGTGCAAAAACATTATCCACCGTAATTTTTGATCGATCTAAATTTATCTCATCACCGGTAGAACTTATTGAAAGTTCTTCATTCACTCGAGTCTCGGGTTCACTGATTTCTTCAGGAATATCAGGATTACTCAAACCTTGACCTTCTTCAGGAAGTTCGTGTGTAGTATTATCTTTATTATTTCTTACGCTTCTTTTTCTAGGATTTTTATCCTTTGAACCCAACGGTCTACCACGCTTCTGGCGTGTTTGGGATTCAGAAGCTATGATACTTGTAGATGATCCTTTTGGGACATCAATTCGGATAGGTACATTCACTGCAGGGATATGTGACTTAGTTATCCGTTTCAAATCAGTAAATGCATCTGGCATTTGATTTACTATTTTCTGTAAGTGGATGATCTTCTGGACCTCCTGCTCACATGTACGGGTGCGTGGATCAAAATGTGATAGTGATAAAACTTTCCACGCAATTTCTTTTTCTTTTTCTTTTTCAGGTTCCTTTTTCTTTCCTCCTAATGGCGGGAAAATTGTTTCATCAAATCGACAATCTGCAAATCGAGCAGTGAATAAATCTCCAGTCAACGGTTTAAGGTATCGAATTATGGAGGGTGAGTCAAACCCAACATATATGCCCAACCTTCGTTGAGGGCCCATTTTTATACGTTGTGGTGGTGCTACAGGCACGTATACCGCACAACCAAAAATTCTTAAATGGGCTATATTTGGTTCATGACCAAATACTAATTGTGACGGAGAGTATTTATTATAATGTGTCGGTCTGAGACGTACAAGTGCTGCTGCATGTAAGATAGCATGACCCCAAACTGTAATAGGCAATTTTGTTTTCATTAGTAGAGGTCTTGCTATTAATTGTAGGCGCTTTATAAATGACTCTGCAAGGCCATTTTGAGTATGAACATGAGCAACAGGATGTTCAATTTTTATCCCAATTGATAAGCAATAATCATTAAATGCTTGGGATGTAAATTCTCCAGCATTATCAAGGCGAATGGCCTTAATTGGATAATCTGGGAATTGCGCCCTTAATCTTATTATTTGTGCTAACAACTTTGCAAACGCTAGGTTGCGAGATGATAATAAGCACACATGAGACCATCTAGATGATGCATCTATTAGGACCATAAAATATCTAAACAATCCACTAGGTGGATGAATAGGTCCACATATATCTCCATGTATACGCTCTAAAAAGCCAGGAGATTCGATGCCAACCTTCAGGGTCGATGGTCTGGCAATTAATTTGCCTTGATAACAAGCAACACATGAAAATTCATCATTTGTAAGAATCTTCTGGTTCTTTAACAGATGTCCAGTTGAATTTTCAAGAATTCGTCTCATCATTATTGATCCAGGATGACCTATTCGATCATGCCATAGTACAAATATATTTGGATCAGTAAACTTCTGGTTTACGATCATATTTGCTTCAATTGCACTAATTTTTGCATAATATAGGCCAGATGACAGAGTTGGTAATTTTTCCAAAATATATTTCTGGCCTGAGACACTCTTGGTTATACCAAGATATTCAATATTCATTTCATTTAATGTCTCAACATGATATCCATTTCTGCGGATATCTTTAAAACTTAATAAGTTTCTTGGAGATTTAGAAGAAAATAATGCATCTTCTATAACAATTTTTGTCCCTTTAGGCAGAATTATAGTAGCTCTTCCGGAGCCTTCAATCATTTTGGAATTGCCAGATATCGTAGTAACATTAGCTTTTCTTCTAAGCAAGTTGGAAAAATATTTCTCGTCTTTAAAAATAGCATGAGTTGTTCCACTATCAATTACACAAATATCTTCTTGATTGATCATTGATCCAAACAAGATTTGAGGCATTTCCATATTTTATTCACAAAGAAAGAAAGTAAATATTATAATTAATACATAATTTATTATACAAAATTTTATTTTATTACATGGATCTAGAAAAATACAAACATAATATTTAATACATACAACAACAAAGAGAATTATTTAAATATTATCGGGCTTATCAACATTCATATTTACTTCTGGAAAATTAAAGAAATCAGCTACATCCAGATGCATGGGCTCAATATTGTCCCCAGAGATAAAATTTGTCTCTGGATTATTTTCCGCCCTCTTTAACGATGCCTGATATAGCTGAACCAAGCGTTTTGATGACCGGCAAATCCGCGACCAGTGCCCTACATCTCCACATCTATGACATATTGTTTCTGAATTATTCTTCGGTAAAGCTTTTGGCTTTTTACCCTGCCTTTTATATTGCTGGTTATTTCTCGGTGCCAGCCGAGCATCATGATTAAAATTTCTTCTTTGACTACGATCACGACCACGACCACGACTGGGGCCATGGCCTCTTTCTCGTTGGTTAGAATTTGCCTGATTCACTTCAGGGAGTGGCAAAGAACCAACTGGCCGACTATCATGATTTTTCATTAATAGTTCATTATGTCTTTCAGCAATAAGAAGGTGAGAAAGTAATTCAGAATATTTTTTAAAGACTTTTTCGCGATATTGCTGCTGCAGGAGCATATTCGCGGGTGGAAATGTGGAGTATGTTTTTTCAAGTTTATCTTATTCCGTGATTTCATTTCCGCATAAAGTTAACTGAGCTATAATTCTAAATAAAGCAGAATTATATTCAGTTATATTTTTAAAGTCCATCAGTCTCAAATTTAACCAGTCATAACATGCTTGTGGAAGCATGACCAACTTCAGGTGGTCATACCTTTCTTTTAAATTTTTCCACAATTTCAAGGGATCTTTTAATGTAAGATATTGTAATTTAAGACCCTCGTCAAGATGGTGGCGGAGGAAAATCATAGCTTTTGCACGGTTTTGACTAGATGCCGTGTTATCATCTTTGATGGTGTCTGCCAGACCCACCAATTCAAGATGAATTTCGGCATCTAGTGCCCATGAGGAGTAATCTTTTCCAGAGATATCCAAAGCAACAAATTCAATTTTTGAAATATTTGCCATTATATGAAAAGAAAATTAAATAAAATTCTTACCACTTTTTGTTACCTTCAAAAACAAATAGTCGGAGCCTCGTGCTGATAACGTGTTGTAAAATGAGACTAAATTAACAATTTAATAATGAAAGAGAGAGTAAATAGGAGAACAGAAGAAGAAGCAAAGCAGAGAAATTGCAGTGTATCTATATTTTTGTTCTTCACGATCATCTATTGCCAATTCATGGCAATATATATATAGAAGATTAGTGTTAGTAAATGATTAGTGGGCTGCCCACTTTTAGTGGGCCCCACTTTAATATAATATGTGGTGGACATTCCACTTATATGTGGACACTCCACTTAACAAGCATACCAAATATGATACTTGATAATCATGTTACAAGTCTACAATATGAGATAAGTAAAATCATAGTTAATTTATGTAAGTATTTATTTCAAAATAAGATGAAACGGTTATATAAAAATTAATAATATATGTAACGAAATCAAACATTTTTACCATACACTGTGAAGAAATATTAATAGATGATATGTATGAATTAATTTCGAATGCAAGGAAATCAAACATTCAAATAAATAATTCATGGACAACAAAAACCCACATGTTATGATGACTTGTCGATGGATGAAAGAAAAAAAAGAAATAATTCATGCATTACAATTATTATATAATTAGATTCTGTAAAATTGATTTATACATTATTTATATATGCATAATTTTAATCAACAAACAAATAATCTCTAGTCATAATATTATATTTTATTAAAATAAATTTATGGACCACATTCAAATCATAGGTTTCAGATTCGAGTTTTGGGTATGAAAACAAATTCTATTGAGACCCTCCCCCAACAAATGAGCCCTGCAATATGTGATCAAATTTAATTAGGGCTCAAATGTAGACTCCAAACATCAGGTAGGAATTTTATTTTTAAAAAATGTGGCTTCGCAATGTCTTACCCTTCTAATTCAATATTGCATTATTCACTAATCTCTTTTCTTATTGTGGTCGATTTAAAATCTATATTCATAATAAATATAGATTTAGCAAGTGTAATAGTGAGGAGGTGACTTGCTAAATTTAACATTGATGAGATAAGTAATAGATAATTTTTTTACAAAAATGAAATTGAAAAAAGTCGAAGCATCATTCTTAACATCAACAAAGAAAACAATTAAATTAAACTTTGTTTAAAAAAACAAAAAAAAACAATTAAACTAAACGCTGTTTTTAAAAAAAATCTAAAAGCTTCAAATTTTTTGTTGATATTAAAACATAGACAAAAGAAGAACATTCTAAATATAATATCAAACTTACCCCTCTTATTTTAATTCCCCCGTAATAGTTATTTTAAAGTATTCATCAAGAAAAATTAATTATAATATAATTAAATTATCTCTTTTAATATTTTACTTCTCTGAAAAGATTTTTTTTTAATATGCTTTAGAAACTACCCTATACAATATCCATCACCAACATACTTATTTGTTCATGTTATGATCGCACAATGCAATTTGATTAGATTAAAATTATATAATACATAAATATGTCCATTAATTTGATCTTAATTGTTATTCATGTCCTTAAATTTTGGATATGCACAAATAAATATTTGAAATTATATAAAATTAAACAGGTAAACACATGTTCTACCTAACATATACAAATTAGTTTGAGTATATCCATGCACATTGTCGCATATGACGCTATATTTATACACATTTAATAAATATTTTAAGATAAATTCAAAATTTATTGAATCCTTCTAACTATCAGTTGCTAGATTAGCGTCTAGACGTTCCTCACTCACTTTTATTGACAAAAGAAGAGATGTAAAGGTTGAACATCCATCGTTATCATGATGATACGGTTAAGTGTTTGTTTAATTCAATATCGGACTGATCGAACATATCATCAGAACTCTAGCGTCGCCCCTATTAATAAACCCCTGATAAAGATTAGGAGCTAAAATAGATTTTTAGTAGCATGGTTAAGAGCCTGTTTGGATGGGCTTATAAGTTGGTCAAACGTCCTTTTAGCTTATTGTGGTGTTTGTCTACCAACTTAAAATGTTAAATTTAATCCATAAAGTTCTTAAAGTCACCTAAAAATGAAAAGTTGGAAATTCTAACTTTTTTTGAAGGGCTTAAAGCCATTTTCTTTGACCATGAAAAATATTTTTATATCCCTTATATTTTATTTTAATTTCTAAAGTACTCTCTTTAGCCCTAAAATTCACATTTGCCAAACACATCAATAATTTATTTTCAGCATAAGCACTTTTATCCAAACACTCAACTGTTTATTTATAAAAATAATTTTCAGCACTTAAAAATTTTAAAAACACTTCATACATAATTTATTTTTTTAAGCTCATCCAAACAGGCTCTGACTAATAAACATTATTCTTGTTCCGGATAGAATGTTCTTCTTAAATCTAGTGGACCCCATACTTGAAAACCAGCAAAAAGAAATAAATGAAATCAGATTATGCCTCCTTAATGGGGGTTCTGTGTTGAATTTCTTTCCCAATATAAATCTTCGGAAAAAGAAGGCACCTCTAAAAATTATCAGCATTAATTAAAAAATATTTTGAAAATTTGTGATAAAAAATTATTTGAATATTAATTCTTTTTCATCCCAGAATAGTTATCACGTTTAATTTATTAAGAGTTAATTTAACTAATTTTTATAGTTAAATTAAATTAGAATAATTTTACAAAATTACACAAAAATAAATATAAAGTTGTAATTCTTCTCATATCAGCATGATCAAATAAATTATTAAATATTAGTTAAAATTTATATAATTTGACTCTCAACATGACAAATATTTTTAAAATATCAAATTTAAAATTTAAATTTTTTAGTATATATCACTTTATTTATACTCATCTCATACGCTTATATATAATTTGAACTCAATCAATTAATCTATATCGTCTTTTTACTATTGGGGAAGACTCGGCATTTAAACTTTACTTGGGATGATTTCCTTATAATATGCAATTGAAATAAGTAACAATGTCAAAGTTGATATATCGTAATTCTCAACTCATTTCGTTAGTCATTAAACAATTTAATTCTCCTTTATTTCAAATGATAAAATTTTATATAAAGAAATACTACACATTATGCATTTATTATTGGTATTAATTTAGTTGAAAGTAATAAATCAAACTTTATAAAAGTGGGACCTTCTGTTCATAATCTCTGTTTATTTCATGTTATTATTATTACGTCATCTCCATTAAATATCATCCATTGATTATTCAAGTAGGTCCCACGTGAGTAATCTCAGCCGTTCAAATTATTTTAAAGCCCCTGTGCTTTTTATAAATTGAGATCTTCATTCATCTGCAAAACTGAAGTGGAGTGACGATGGACCAAAACGGCGTCGTTAGCTTTCGCCACCGACGATCGCCGTCCTCCGATCGATTTCTCGGCGTATTCTCTCCGCCACAGAATGATAGTGCTATCGGCGATGTAGATGTATCCATCGCTGACGATGAGCTGAACGAAGACGAAGTTTTCTGGACAGGAGACTTCACCGAACCTCAGCATCGCTCTACTTCCCCTTCTTCAAATATTCGCCGGAAAGCTTTCCGTCAACCGGAGAAATTCGGTATTCTCGCTGCATTGCATGAGGATCACTGGAAACTTAACCGTCCCGTTGTTTATCGGAAACCTTCGATTACTTCCTCACCTACTGGTAAAAAACTGTTTCATTCACCGCCGATTTCACCTTCGCCTTCAGCAGCGATGACTTTTGCGCGAGCGTTTCCTACGATTCCCAAGCCTCCATTGGATAGAGAACATAGCTATAACCGTAACTATTCACAGACTATGCCGGTGAGGAAGTTCCAACACTCGGTGCCAGTGAACGTGCCGATGATGCCGAAGAAGGCGCCCAGAAGTGGCCTTGCTGACGTGGAAATCGATGATGAGGGCGATGATGAGATGCTTCCCCCGCATGAGATCGTAGCCAGAGGATCAGCTAGATCACCTAAAACCACGTTTTCGGTGCTTGAAGGCGTGGGAAGAACACTCAAAGGGAGAGATCTTCGTCGAGTTCGCAATGCTGTTTTCCGCCAAACAGGTTTTCTAGATTGAAATGATCACGAACAGTTCAGTTAATTTTGATACATCTCAGTGAATTATACATATTGTTAATGAATCTGGACTGAGGTTTTCGTTCATGGAGTCCATCATTAGGTAATATTATACAATGGAGATAGTCCTATATGTTTTTTCATCCGTTTCTTCAGTTTATGGATGTTTACCGTATTAATGGGAGTTGAAAATATTATTCTAGGAAATTTTGGTGTACATTTGGCAATGGAGATCAAGAGAATTTAAATGGAAAATAGTTTTGTTAGATTGTTATATGATTGTGATTGGAAGAACTTCATTACTTGTGAATTGTGATCAAATCTATCTCTTATAGCTTTAAAGTAGGCTTCTGTTTACTGTCTTATGTTTGCTGTAATTCGGTTTACAAATTGCTATATGCTATGTAGATTCTCCTGTACTTGTTAACTGTATTGGAATTCTAATATGCAGCTTGGTTTAAAGATGTAATTACCATTAGATAGATGATTTGTGATTTTGTTCATGTTTCATGATTTTGGCGGGTGAAAAAACATCAATTGGTCCAAGTGATATATAATTTTGTCATAATACATAGGGGTATTCACTTCAATTGTGATTCATCATTTGAAATTATATATAATTGAAGGATTGAGAACCAAGAGTTAATTGAATGGTGGGAATGAATGGAATAGTCCATGTTTGGATGAAATAATGGTATGGGTAACTTGGAATTTATTTGATGATGAATGAGTTGGGTTACCCTGGTGTAGGTAGCTTAAATGGTCAAATTAAGGGTAAGATGGCCTTACCGCAAGGAAAGAAAATTGAGTTCGGCGATAGGTTGACCAAATTAAAGTATCTATGATATTGGTCAAGTGATTAATACCTAGATTGGTAATGCTTGATCCTAAATTTTAGAAGAATGCAGACGGTTGGCTTGCGAGCTTTGCATTTGGGGTAATTTCTCTCGGCACTCTTTGTCAACCAGTTTGCTATGCCCAAAGCACGCAGTTTGTATATTCACGGACAGATAGCCTCCAGCCTTTCATGTAGAGACTTGCATTAAAGACTGATGCCATTATCATGTTCCTTCAACTGCAGTGAGTTTTGATAGTTCATCTTAAAATCCACCTTAGTTAAGCGCGTCCAGTAGTGAGCCTTCTTCAGGTAGTTGCCTTCCTAGTTGAAGTGTGTTTATCTCCATCAGTCACATGGTGCCATGTATAGTTTACATCTTATGCATTTCACTGGGTAGTTGCAAATTATTTGATTTGATCATATATTTACATTCTCATGGTACGACAGTATGCATAATTAGAGACTTTTCAAATTGGCCGAGTGGTTACTGCAGTGAAGATTCTGTGGCTCCTCCGAGTGGTTTTAATCACCATTTTCTTATCTGGCAGTTTCCCTGTCTAGTTGAATTGTCTATCAATCATATAGTTCTTTACTTTGTCAGTAATTTGATACATTTCAACTGCTACACTAGTTAATTAATAGATTAAACCACTAGATGACTTATGTGCCTGCTGTCTTAAGTTATACCAACTTGCAAGCCATCTTTGACTCTAAAGAGTTATTCCTGGTTTTTAATTCTTGAAAGAGTTGTCTTCAATGATTGGATCTAGTGCTTATCTCTCGATGTTAGCTAATCTTCTCTATTTTCAGTCCCAACATTGGAAAGAAATGTTAGGGTGTGTGGGATACCATAAGAACCTAGCACCTTATTGCAGTTGGAGATTTCATGTTCCTCTATTGTCCGTTGATTGCTGTTTTTCTTGATATTAAAAAATTTAATTTGGACGACTACTTCAAGTTTGTATAATTTGTTCACATATGAGGGGAATCCTGCTATATCTGTGAAATCTTTTGTGGTGACAAGGCCGTGTACCTTGTACAAGTGGAGCCTTGTTGCATAGGGTCTTTATTTTGTTGGTGCCTTTATCTCCTCATTTCATTTCATGAGGCAATCGGATCCTAGTGTTACCGAAAATTTGAAGTGACAATGGCAATATCTTCACGTTTTTTTATGTAAGTTTGCCTTCTGATTGTTGTGACCATTCAGTAAATTTATGGGATATATCCAATGTGGTATTTGTGGAGACAGAGTATTATCTGCTCCTATAGTTTATTCGCAATGATAAAACAAGAAAACTAATATCTCTGATCAGGCCGAATTCAGTATCTTTTATCAGGCCAAGGGAGAAGGAGATATAAAAGAGTCATGGGTTTTTGATGCTTTGCAACTTGGATGATGCAAAAAAGTTAGGTAATTTTTTTTTCATTGCATTAATAGTAGTCGAATAGTTGAAATACGAGCAAGTAAAAGTTATTTGTTACTTGGATACTTGCCTGGAGATTACAAACAATTTGAACAGCTATGTTTTAATGATAGGTTCTATAGGAACCAGTAGATCCCAATACATCAAATGCCAAGGTAAGTGTTTCCTTGTTCTGGGATCCTTTATCTTTGTTTTATTTTAAATCATTGGGTTTAGACATTACTTCGGTGCTTTTGAATCCTTTCAAAATGGCAGCAACATACCCTTTTTTGCGATTTCTATGAAAGAAAGAGCTCTCTCTCTTTCTACTTGTTTTTGGCTAAGTTTATTTTAGCTGTATCCATGCTCCAGGCATCTAGGGTCTCAATTGTGATTGTCTCTGTGCCATTATTGAAGGCCAATAAATGTGCTTTGTCATGAATTGCTAACATTGGATAAACCCTTGATGTTATGCATACTTTGCCGCCAACACCAAAACTTTCCATTACTGAGTTATCAATCTGTAAACATATAAATGGTGGAATTTTTTAAAAAAAAATCCATATAGAATAGGATATATGTAGAGAACCCATTAACTAGAAGATAATGAAAGGAAACTTACCGAACTCTTAAGAGACAATTTTTTCCCACTAAACCTACATCTACATATCCAGCAAATGATGATTTGCACTTTGGATTATAGTGTTGAAAGCTTGACCTGCCAATTAAGAAGGAGAATTATGAGGTTAGCTTATTCCTATATATTTAAGCTATGTTGACGTTTATATTCCTTTAGGCCAAGCTTTAGGAAAGTAAAAAGTCTTATTTAGATAGTTGAGACATTTGACCCAACTTTTAGGAAATTGCTACTCTGATGTTTGACAAGTCTTTTTCAAAATGGTTAGTCTAACACAAATAACTTCTCTTCAAAAAATTACTTTTCGAAAAGCATGTTAAATGAGAAAATTTTAAAAGGTTAGTCAAACAAACTAATATTAGGTACGTTGACTAATTACATTTGGTTAAAAATGTAGTTTTGGAGAAAACAAACCTCGTGTCATTAGAGCACATAAGAACTTTGTACTTTTCTTGAGCCTTGAATACTCTGAAGAAAACAGATGTGTATTCTTCCAAGTTTTGAGAAGCCAATGTTGCAAGTCCAAATGGCCCAAGCCCACCTCGAACAGTTGAACCCTTGATGACACAAACATCTTGTGCATAAAGATTAGCCTAGTTAGGATCAAATGTCTCTGCCTTGTCCAAACTAGAGAAGGAAAATGTCACTTCAGATGCTGTGATTCCTTTTATTTCAATCTTCTCTCCTTTGTCCATTTTTTTGTTGCTCAATCGCACATTTTGCTTTCTTAAACTTTTTAATTCTTGAACAGGCCATTGATCTAATTGTTTGCCACTGGCATCAAGCCATACTTTGCGAGGTATAGCTTGAATTCTAGCCCATCCTTTTCTGTTCTCGAAAAAAGGTAAACTATCGCCTTCATATGACCAACCCCACACAACTCTTCTGTTCTTACTAGGGTCATAGAACAACTTAGAGGCATAGAACATTCCATAGTCAAGTCTCAATTCCTTCGAACCATCAGTCAAATTGACATCCGGAATATACCTATCCTCTCTTGTATCATATGTACCAATTGTATACTGGTCAGAATAAGTAAGAGGGAGGCTATACTTGAGAACATGTTTAATATTTTTCCCTTTGTGTGATGATGAAGTGTCTAAGCCATTAGTACTCTGCAATGCAACAGGAAAAAAAATCTGGGCATTTAAAACTTCCCGCAGCAATAGTAGATGAATAAAGTGGGTATTTAGCTTTGATCCAATTGATGAAATTCTTGCTTCTATACAATATTGTCAGTCCCTTTTGTTTTCTTACACTTCCTACCACTATTCTCCAATGCCCATCTTGGCCCATCCAAGCTGTTGAAGGATCACGAAATTGGACTTTGTTGATACTGGTGTCTGGAACAATTAATGAATTGTTATCAGGCTTGACCCACACACGAAGATATGGATCGGATAAGTTGGCTGGGACTGCGTAGTTTTGGACTTGAGTCATGTATACATCTGCTACACCTCTATATAAGGGGGATGACAAATAGTTACTTTTAACGTCGATAATCAAACACTAACCATCATTTTAAAGGCTATTAATATTTATAATACTTAGTTTTTGAATATCTAAATTTTAATTATTTTTTATACCTGTATATAAGATAATGGGCTTGTTACCGGGTCGAATAGTTGCAGATCCAGACCAAGCATTATACCTGTCAAATTTTTCAGATGGATAAATTGCGGGCTCCAATGGGGTCCAGTTGATTAAGTCCATTGAGATTGAATGGGCCCAAATAATTCTGCCAGATGACGATCCATTTGGATTATACTGTTAGAATAGATGATAAATTCCACTATAATACATTGGTCCTGTTAAAAAAAAAAAAAAAAAAACTTCAATAATATAATTAAATCTTAGTAATTGTGTAAAAATGAATGAAAATAATAATAATAATTAAATTTCTGACTCACCATTGGGGTCTATTTTGTATGTTTGAAAGCGTCGAGAGAATCCATAAAAAAAAAACGATTAGCAGATGAACGATTGAATGCAATTATCACATATTCATAACTTAATATTGAAGTACTTATATATATATTAAATAATTCTCATTATTTTAATTTATTTGTCATATTTTTTAAGCCCGTTTCAAAAAGCATATTTCTTTTAAAAGTCTTCATTATTTTTTAAAATTTTATGTCAAATTAAAATAAGACAAACAAGTTAAAAGCCAAACTTATTGTCTAAATGTTGTCCTTTTTAATTAATGAGATTATGATAAATATACAGCCCTTTATATATACGTATAAAAACTAATATATTTATTCATGCAGAGCTAGAAACAAATTAACTTTTTTTTGCTGTGTCGTGTGTGCAAGTTTCGTGAATTCACACGCAATCAAATTTTTTTTAACAATATTTTATTATAATAACTTTGTTTAATATTTTAAATTTTTTGATGAGATGATCAAATAGGTGAACTATAATATTAAGTACATGTATCTGGACGAATCAAAACTTTTATATTAAATTTTTTATTAAATACATATAAAAGCTATGAATTTAATCATTCAAAATGTATATACTTCAAATATACCGCACATGTACCAACATCTCTATACATATACATAAGGTATGTATATGCATATATATATATATATATACACACACACAAAAGAGGGATGGGGTGGATAATGTTGACGGAGCCAAAAATTTTACTAAGGGAAGTATATATACAAAAAAAACTTACATACCATTCATCCAATTCATTGGTGGTTGAAAATGATAACCACTTTTGTAATTGGTGGTAAAGTTGTTGCCATGTGATCAGGAGGTCACGGGTTCAAGCCTTGGAAACAGCCTCTGGCAGAAATGCAAGGTAAGACTGCGTACAATAGACCCTTGTGGTCGGACATTTCCCCAAACCCTGCGCATAGCGAGAGTTTTAGTGCACCAAACTGTCCTTTTTAGTAGCAGCTACTGAATATTCATAACATGTAAGTAATTCTTCATAGGAACCAAACACACCATAGTTGGATAATGATAAAACTACAAGCAATAAAACTAATAAGAAAGATTTTTTTCTAAATAGCTCCATTAATTTTGCTCTACTGTGTGTGGGTATTTATATATCAAAAGTCGTAGTTTTATTAAAAAGGTACTTTAATTTCGCCATCCTAATTTATATGATGGTATTTGTCATCTGGCACAAAGTTTATAAAATAAAAGTTGAACTAAATTTGAACGTGTCAAGATAAATTAAGGTAATAAATAAGCGAGTTATTTGTCCGTTCTTTTATAATTTTTTTAGTACGTGCTTAGTATTTGTTATCATTATTATAGCTATATATAAATATAAAAAAAAATAGAAAGTTTCATCACGAATTTTTATTTAGCTAACGATAAAAAATTCCTAATAAAATAAAAAATATTATTATTTCTTAATTTTTTCCGAATTGAAGTAAGGTTACTATTAGGGGAGAAAATATATATTTTTAAAAATAAAAATATATATTTATATGAAAAAAGATATATTTGATTTACTAAATAATAATAGAGGTATTTTTTTAACTAAATCATTAACAACATGATTATTAGGTTTGCATTTCAATGTGGAGGTTTATTAATTTGATGTAGGGTTGGCAAAATTAGATATAAATTTTATGGGACATTTAAGCACCTTACCTGAATGTTGTTATTTAAGTTGCATTTCATTTTTTAAAATTATTTAATTGGTACTCACTTTTAATAAGATAAATCTCCTCCTTCGATAATATCATCATTGCAGCGTCGTCGTTATATTTATCTAAGTCGAATCATATAATATAAAAAAAATCATTTATAATCACATTTTAATCTAAATCCAGATGCTCAAACAATGCTATTCAAATTTGGTAAAAAAAAAAAACAAATATAGAAAATCAGCCTACTTCATTAAAATTTACACAAAAAATGAAGCTCTTTTTTTCTCATTCTTTTAATTGATTTATTGAATTTCGGTAATAAAATAAATGACTTCCCTAAAAATAGATATTCATCACATGAAAAAATAACTTGTCCGAACCATTCAAATTTGGGTAGATTATAAATCCGCTCATTTATTAACTCAATTCATTTTGATCCGTCCGATTTAATTCATTTGAAATCGGACTGATATTATCTCTAATCGACCATGAGAAAACTTGTCATTTTTTTAATGTGGTATTTTTGTTATATTTTTTCATAATTAAGATTTTTTTTTTTACTAGATACTTGATTAAATTTGACTTATTTTTATACTTTCATTGAGCCGGGGTCTTACGGAAACAACCGTCCTACCTTAGTAAGAGTAAGGTCTGCGTACACTCTACCCTCCCCAGACTCCACATTGTGGGATTTCACTGGATTGTTGTTATTGTTGTATACTTAATTAAATCATTAAAAAAAAGAAATTTTAGTAGAAATTAAATGTGTAGGATTATAACCATTTCTTAATTAATTTTAATACAAATAATTTTTAAACGAATCAATAATCCTATCTATTTATTAGCACAACTTAATCCACATAAATTTAGGTCAACTCACTCATTCCAATTAGTGACACCACCAAAAAGAGCATCTACAAAAGAATTTGGCTCAACAACAAGACTTTCTTCCGTTTGGCCATAAGAATTTATCACTTTTTTTAGAAAATTATTTTACTTTATTCTAAACAACATTTAATCAAGAAAATTTTTAAAAAAACTTGAAGTTGGATTTTGAAATTTGGAAAACACCCAAAGCCTTATTTTCAGTTTATTTTTTTTTCATTTTTTAATTTATTTTATGTTCAAAAAAATCCTAAATTATTTATTTTCATAAATAACCTCATTTAATTATATTTTATGTTCAAATAATATTTTTTTTTTTAAAAAAATACATTTATATTCTAAATATTACCGAAAAATTATGATCAACTCCAATTCATTTTTAACTTTAAAAATTTCAAATAAAGTGAATTTCTTTATATACTCTTTTTTTCATTGTTTAAAATTTTTAAAAATATAAAAGGAGGATAGAGAGGAATTTAATTGATGAAGGGATAGAAGATTCTGGTTTTATGAAGTAATTTAATGAGTAGAGAGTAGGGAGACGGAGAAATTAAGGAGATGATTGAATATAATGATTTTATGAAGTAATTAATGAGTAGTAGAGATTAGGGAAACAGAGAAATTAGAGTGAAAAATAAATATCGTGAATCTAGAATTTTTAGAATAAGATGATTAAATTCATTAAGAGGCGAATTTAAAATTTGAAAGCTTCGAATAATGTGTGCTGCTCTGAACAATAGCATATAATATTTACATAGGAAAAGTACACCTAGAGCCCGTTTGGATTGGCTTTAAGTTGGTCAAAATCAACTTAAAGCTCCTTTTCAGCTTTTGAACGTGTTTGCCTAATGCTAACTTTAAGCCAGAAAGTTCTTAAAGTCAGTCAAAAATGAAAAGTTGGGATTCCTAACTTTTTTTTTCCTAAGTGTTTAAAGTCATTTTCTTTGACCATGGAAATTACTTTTATATCCCTTATATTTTAACTAAATTCCCAAACTACCATTTTTATTCTTTTAACCCTAAAATTCACATAATTTTCCTCATTTAAGCATTTTTATCCAAACACTCAACTGCTTATTTATAAAAATAACTTTCAGCACTTTAAAGTTCTAAAAGCATTTCATACATAAAAGTTACTTTTTTTAATCTCATCCAAATGGGCTCCTAATATTTAGGAAAAAATACTTAATTATACTCATTTATTTATCATATTTTTCATTACTCCCGTCCATTTCAAAAAAAAAAATCAAAAATTCATTCTTTTCATCAGTATACATTAATTCAATAATTCGGATACATTAATTATGATTCATAAATTATCTTTATGCTCAATGTATTATGTTTTAAATGTTACCTGCTGATACATAAAATTAACCCTAATTAATGTATCCGAATTATTGAACTAATATATCAAAATTACCATATTTTTAACGGATTTATGTAAATTAAAATTAAAAAAGAATGAAAAAAAAATAAGGTAATTTGCCCTTTACTGGTTCCTAAAAAATCTATTTATTAGAAAGCTTTTACATAAGATTTAAACTTGTATACACAATTTCAAGAAAATACACAGAGAAATGCTTGCAATGTGTATGGCCAAACGAATCCAATATCTTATGTTGTTATTTTTGGATGGGCATAATGCATAAATATGTTTTTTAATTTGGTCTCAACTGATCTCAACTGAAGTTCTCCGGACTTCAATTTAGGATGTGCATAAATAAATAATTAAACTCAATTAAAATTAAACAAGTAAACACAATATCCTACACGTCATGTCGCATGAGATACATTCGTTCCACCTGACAATAGAATTTTATTACATTATATAGTATATACTTATTTAATTTTATACAAATTTAAGTATGTTATAATCGTTCAAATATCTGTATTTTCGAATTCAAGAATTGTTACTGGTACATAAAAAAATAGTTTGCTTTTCTATTTGTTTGATAAAATGTCTCAATGAAGTGACGTGATGTTTTTTCTTGGTATTGTTGATTTGATCCAAGACGATGTTGTACTTGTTGAATTATTAATCCAATGTTAAATTTTCAAAAAACAAATAAACAAAGTCATGATAACTTGTTGAAAATGAAGTCATTAAAATAAATATAAAAAGTTCGTTTTTTCTCTTTTTATTTTAGTTATATTTGACTTCAATCTGTTTGATAAAATATCTCAATAAAGCACTTATTTAGGTGACATTTACATTGATTTTCTGTTCAATTTTGTTTAGCTCCAATACTTTAATTTAATTTTTGCTTGCTAAATTGTTGTTTTTGGTTATTATTAACTGACAAGTAAGTAGTCCAATTTTAAGAGTGCACATTCAGACAAGTAATAGTTTAGGAAAAATTTCTATACAGTTATTACAATACAATGAAACAAGAGGAAAAGCTCAAATATACCATGAACTTTGAAAAAAATTCATTTATATCATCTGTTAAAAGTTCGACTCACCTATGCTCGTAGATATTCCATCCACTTGGGTAAAATTCAACAACTCCCTTACAGTAGCAACATCGGGCAGCAACATCGTGAAATTGATATAAGCGTATCTAAGGAATGCCTGTCATGATTGATCCTGCAAGCCCTAATAGACGACCGCTTGTGCAACTTGATTGAACACGTCATACAGTTGTCCTTTATTTACTGACGTATCCAGATCCTCAACGTATTGAGAATAGTGACCAACACTGCCTCACATTCCCACGTGCAGAGACGGTGGTGGCGTCACTCCAATCATTGTTATTGTGGCTGTCGAAGTTTGCATCGCCGCTGATTGAGGAAGCACCACCATCAATACTAATTATTATTTCTGATTAATAATCGAAGAAAAAATAAATAAATATAGAGAAGATCGACGCAGAGTAAATAGAGTCTGCTAAATTGTTAATCTAATGTTAAATTTATTTTTTTTTAAAAAATAACATTAAAAATGGTTGAAATGGATGTTAATTGTTAGGTCTATTATTGATCTTTAAGTTTCCAACATATTTAAGTATTAGTGGACATGAAAATGGATTTGGCCAAAATGAAATGAAAATTTAAGCTAAAGATATTTATTACTTGCATCTCAAGAAGCATGCTTTAGCTCATCAATAGATAGTGTCTCAACTAAACCCCCTAACCCGATATCTATTTCTCAAATTTGTCTTTAAAATAAATATTTAAAAAGGTTCCAATCAAGAAAATTCAAAATTCTAAAAAGGTTAGTTAAGTGATCAAACACACTCAATTAACAAATTTCTTTTTTATGTTAGATGGCTTCAAATTATTTTTTATTTATTTTGATATAAACCTTCAATACACGTAAAGTTTTACCATTTGTGGTGATACTAGTGGGACAAATTCGAGATCAATTTTTAGCAAAGGATAAAATTATTTTTTTTTATATAATTTAGAGATAATTTTGATGTTTTTTCTGATTATTTTAAATATATATAACATAAATAAAAAAATATCTTTAATTTTTCACCCTTCGTCGATCCTTGTGTTTGTTGCGCCACCTTATTCATAAAAGCAACTATAATATGGGTATTCTGTATTGAATGTCATTTTTCAAGTAGTGAATTTGATGTAATTTTCCAAGTGGGCCTCACTTGTAAGTGGGCAACTTGCTCACTTGGTATTTGCTTTTATTAATTATGCCTATATATATATGGGCAAGATTGTTATGAAATTTGAATTCAACACAGATATAGAAATAAATATATGAAAAATAATATTCTCTAAATCTCTATCTATTAATCTTTCTTTTAGTGTTTCTCCCTCTTATAAATTGCTAAGTTAATTTATTTCACAACATGTTATCAGCACGAGTCTCTGTCGCTTTAAACTATATTTTTAAAAAGGTAATAAAAGGGGTAAGAATTTTATTTTCTTAACATGTCTAATATTTCAAAACTTGAATTTGTTGCTCTTGATATTTCTGGAAAAGGCTATTCATCATGGACACTTGATGTCGAAATTCATCTAGAATCGATGGGTCTGGCAGCCACCATCAAAGATGACAATACGGTATCTAATCAAGATTGTGCCAAAGCCATGATATTTCTCCGTCACCATCTTGACGAGGGGTTAAAATTACAATATCTAACATTAAAAGACCCCCTTAAATTATGAAAAAATTTAAAAGAAAGATATGACCACCTGAAGTTGGTCATGTTTCCACAATTACGTCATGATTAGCTAAACTTGAGATTAATGAATTTCAAAAATATAACTGAATATAATTCTGCCTTGTTTAAAATTATAGCTCAGTTAAATTTATACGAATACGAAATAACTAAGCAAGATAAACTCGAAAAAACATACTCCACATTTCCACTCGTGAATATGCTCCTGTAGCAGCAATATCACGAAAAAGGTTTTAAAAATATTCTGAATTACTATCTCACCTTCTTATTACTGAATGTCACAATGAACTATTAATAAAAAATCATGATAGTCTGTCCGTAGATTCTTTGCCACTCTTTGAAGTGAATCAGACAAATTATAACCAATGCAAAAAAGGTCATGGCCCCAATCGTGGTTGTGGTCATGGTCGAATAAGAAATTATAATCATAATGCTTGGCTGGCACCGAGAAATGATCAGCAATATAAAAGATAGAGTAAAAGGCCAGAAGCTTTACCGAAGAAAAATTCAGAAAGTGTATATCATAGATGTGGAGGTATGGGGCATTGGTCACGGACTTGCCGGTCATCAAAACGCTTGATTCAGCTATATCAGGCGTCCTTGAAAAGAACAGAAAATAATCTAGAGACAAATTTTATCTCTGAAGATAATATTGAGCCTATGCATCTGGATGTAACTAATTTCTTTAATTTTTCAGAAGAAAATATGAATATTGAAAAGACTAATAATATTTAAATTATTTTTTATTTTTTTTATTTTATCTATACTAAATATTTTGGTTTATATTTTTCTAGTCCATGTAAATAAATAAAATTTGTGTAATAAACTATGTATTAATTATAATATTTACTTTCTTTTCTTTTTGAAGAAAAATATGAACATGCCTCAAATTTTGTTTGGATCAATGATCAATCACGAGGATATTTATGTAATTGATAGTGGAACAACTCATGTTATTTTTAAAGAGGAGAAATATTTTTCAAACTTGTTTAGAAGGAAAGCAAATGTTACTACAATTTTTGGTAATTTAAAAATGATAAAAGGCTCCGGAATAGCTATTATAATTCTGCCTAAGGGGACAAAAATTGTTATAGAAGATGCACTATTCTCTTAAAAATACCCAAGAAACTTGTTAAGTTTTAAAGATATCCGCAAAAATGGATATCATGTTGAGACACTAAATGAAATGAATACTGAATATCTTGGTATAACCAAGAGTGTCTCAATCCAGAAATATGTTTTGGAAAAATTACCAATTTTGTCGTCTGGCCTATATTATGCAAAAATTAGTGCAATTGAAGCACATATGATCGTAAACCAGAAGTTTACTGATCTAAATACATTTGTGTTATGACATGATCGAATAGGTTATCCTGGATCAATAATGGTGAGACGAATACTTGAAAATTCAACTGGACATCCGTTAAAGAACCAGAAAATTCTTACGAATGATGAATTTTTATGTTCTGCTTGTTATCAAGGCAAAATAATTGCCAGACCATCGACCCTGAAGGTTGGCATAGAATATCCTAGCTTTTTAGAGCGTATACATGGAGATATATGTGGACTTATTCATCCACCTAGTGGATTATTTAGATATTTTATGGTTCTAATAGATGCATCATCTAGATGGTCTTATGTGGGCCTCTTATCATCCCGCAATTTGGCGTTTGCGAAGTTGTTAACACAAATAATAAGATTGAGAGCGCAATTTCCAGATTATCCAATTAAGGTCATTCGCCTTGATAATGTTGGAGAATTTACATCCCAAGCTTTTAATGATTATTTCTTATCAATTGGGATAAAAATTAATCATCCTATTGCTTATTATTATACTCAAAATGGCCTTGCAGAGTCATTTATAAAGCGCCTACAATTGATAGCAAGACCTCTACTAATGAAAATAAAATTGCCAATTACTATTTTGGGTCATGCTATCTTACATGCAGCAGCACTTGTACGTCTCCGACCGACACATTATAATAAATATTCTCCATCACAATTAGTATTTGGACATGAGCCAAATATAACCCATCTAAGAATTTTTGGTTGTGCGGTATACGTGCCTGTCGCACCACCACAACGTACAAAGATGGGCCCTCAAAGAAGGTTGGACATATATGTTGGGTTTGACTCACCCTCCATAATTCGATATCTTAAATCGTTGACTAGAGAATTATTCATTGCTCAATTTGCAGATTGTCAGTTTGATAAAATAACTTTTTCGCCATTAAGGGAAGAGAAAAAGGAACCCAAAAAAGAAATTGCGTGAAAAATTTCATCACTATCTCATTTTGATCCACATATCCGCACATGTGAGCAGGAGGTACAGAAGATCATCCACTTACAGAAAATAGCAAATTAAATGCCAGATGCATTTACTGATTTAAAGCGGATAACCAAGTCACATATCCCTGCAGTGAATGTGCCTATCTGGATTGATGTCCCAAAAATGATTATTTACTAGTATCACAACTTCTAAATCCCAAACACGCCTGAAGCGTGGTAGACCATTGAGTTCAAAGGATAAAAATCCTAGAAAAAGAAGCGTAAGGAATAATAAAGATGATACTATATAAGAACCTCCTAAAGAAGGTTAAGGTTTGAATAATCCTGATATTCCTGAAGAAATCAGTGAACCTGAGAATCAAGTGAATGAAGAACTTTCAATAAGTTCTACCGGTGATGAGATAAATTTAGACCGATCGAAAATTATGATAAGTAATGTTTTTGCATATAATATTGCAATTAACCTCATGCAAGATAGTGAAAGTCTTGAGCCTAAATCCATCGAAGAATGTCGACGTAGATGTGATTGGCTAGAATTGTAAAAGATAATTCAATCAGAATTAGATTCACTTGCTAAACGTGAGGTTTTTGGACCCGTAGTCCAAACCCCTAAAGGTGTAAAATCAGTTGGCTATAAATGGGTTTTTGTGCGAAAACGAAATGAGAGAAATGAAATTGTAAGATACAAGGCACGCCTTGTTGCACAAAAATTCTCTCAAAGACCCGGGGTCAAATATGAAGAAAACATATTCACTTAGTATGGATGGAATAATATTTCGATATCTCATCAGTCTAGTTGTAATAAAAATCTTGAAATACATCTAATGGATGTAGTTACAACTTACTTTTATGGTTCACTTGATAATGAAATTTACATGAAAATCTAGAAGGATTAAAATTGCCTGAAGCATGTAATAAGTCTCGGGAGATGTACTCAATAAAACTGCAAAGATCATTATATGGTCTAAAACAATCAAGGCGTATGTGGTATAATCGCCTTAGTGAGTACTTAATAAATGAAGGCTATATAAATGATATCATTTGTCCATGTGTTATAATTAAGAAAACGGAATCCAAGTTTATTATACTCGTCGTTTATGTTGATGACATAAATCTCATTGGAACCCCTGAAGAGGTTCAAAATGCGATTGAATATCTAAAGAAAGAATTTGAGATGAAAGACCTTGAAAAGACAAAATTTTGTCTAGGTCTGCAAATTGAACATTTAGCAGACGGGGTAATTGTCCATCAACCTGCCTACACTGAGAAAATTTTAAAACGATTTTACATGGACAAAACACATCCATTAAGTACTCCAATGGTTGTTCGTTCACTTAAAGTGGAAAAAGATCAATTTCAACCTCCAGAAGAGGATGAGGAACTTCTTAGTCTTGAAGTGCCATACATTAGTGCAATTGGTGCACTTATGTATCTTGCTAACGCAACTAGACCTGATATAACATGTTCTGTTAATTTGCTGACAAGGTATAGTTCATCCCCAACGTGAAGGCATTACAACGGTATCAAACATATTTTGCGATATCTAAAGGGTACTATTGATATGAGTTTATTTTATACTAACAAAGGTTGTGCAGATGCAGATTATTTATCAGACCCACATAAAGCTCGATCTCAGACAGACTATCTATTCACACACGGAGGAACTACTATATCATGACGATCTACAAAGCAGTCCATTATTGCTACTTCTTCAAATCATGCTGAAATAATAGTAATTCATGTAGCAAGTAGAGAATGTGTGTGGTTGAGATCGATGATACAGTTCATCAAATAAAGATGCGGCCTGAAAAATGATGTCAAAGTACCACAATTATATTTGAAGACATGCCGCGTGCATAGCTCAATTGAAAGGTGGCTTCATAAAAGGAGACAGAACGAAATATATTTCACCAAAATTATTCTTCATACATGATCTCCAGAAGAATGATGATATTGATGTACAACAAGTTCATTCAAGTGATAATCTTGTAGAATTGTTCACAAAGGCATTACCAACATCAACTTTTGAGAAGCTAAGATATAAGATTGGAATGCGTCGTCTCCAAAATATCAAATGAAGTTTTCATCAAGGGGAGTAAAATACGCGCTGTACTCTTTTTCCCTTAACCATAGTTTTGTCCCACTGAGTTTTCCTGGTAATGTTTTTAATGAGGCAGCACTCAAGGCGTATTACCAGATGTGTGTACTCTTTTTACTTCACTAGACTTTTTCCCACTGAATTTTTCCTAATAAAGTTTTAACGAGGCACAACATTTATAGATATTGAAAATAACTATATATATAGTTATTCTTTCGCTAATTTTTTTTCTTTATATAGACATCCAAATGGGAGTATTGTGTATATGATGTCATTTTTCAAATAGTGAATTTGATGTAATTTTCCAAGTGGGCCCCATTCGTAAGTGGGCAACTTGCCCACTTGGTATTTGCTCTTCTTAATTATGCCTATATATATAGGCAAGATTGTTATGAAATTTGAATTGAACACAGATATAGAAATACATATACGAAAAACAATATTCTCTAAATCTCTATCTATTAATCTTTCTTTTAATGTTTCTCCCTCTTATAAATTGCTAAGTTAATTTATTTCACAATAATGGAAACATAAAAAGTAAATTCAGTGGTTGTTTGTCATTTTATTAGCTATTAAACAAACACTATAGTGTAGTATAGTCTACACAAAAGGCAAATATATATCATTTTTTAAATTTTTTATCTTTTACTTTATTTTGTGTTTTCATTGGGCCATTGTTGGAGAGAAGATTAACTTTACAAACTCCAAAAACATAAATTTACGCTGTAAATCAAATACCTCTTGAGTTATCAAGTTCTCGTGATTTTTTATTTTTGTAAGAGGTCTTAGGTATATTTTTTTAATTATTATTTCATGGGTATATAACCAAATGCAAAAAAGGTTAAATTGCAAGTATTTTCGTATTTGTTATTTATAGTATAATATATTTAAATGAACTATAGTCTTTAACTCATATAGTAATAGTACTTTTTTTAATAAAAGATAATGTAAATAAATAAGATGTTAGACACGTATTTACAAAATGTTATCTTTGATATTATTGTAAAAATTGTATTTAGTAAATGTGAGATTTTTTAAAGTTTAATTTAAAGTTTTAAAATATTTTTACTGATGAAGAGTGGAAAGTCTTTCTTTCTTGTTAACAAAAGTTTTGATACTCTTTTATTTTTTTAGCAAATTTGAGATTTGAAATTATGATCCCAAATCGCATGTCCAAATATTGATTTGCAATCATGATTTTCATATCGTATGTCAAAACGCCTACTTCAAAAACTTTCTAAGAAGGGTTTTAGAAAAATCTTTGGTAGAGAGAACTTCTTCCGAATAGGACCTTACACGGCATGAATTTTAATTAGTCAGATTCAATTTGGATATCGAATGAAAAATTAAAAAATAAAAATAAAATACAATAGTACTTCATATTTTTTGGGACTCTAGAGTAGACTACTTATCGGTTGGTTCAGTTCGATTTTGACGTTTATCGGTTCGATTTATCGATTATTGATATGTAGATTAAGATATTGACTTATCAGTTATTCATTATTATCGATTTAACCGTTACATGGCGTGAATTTTAATTAGTCAGATTCAATTTGGATATCGAATGAAAAATTAAAAAATAAAAATAAAATACAATAGTACTTCATATTTTTTGGGACTCTAGAGTAGACTACTTATCGGTTGGTTCAGTTCGATTTTGACGTTTATCGGTTCGATTTATCGATTATTGATATGTAGATTAAGATATTGGCTTATCAGTTATTCATTATTATCGATTTAACCGTTAAGTTTTCACATGATTTTTTAATTGAAAATAACTTAAAAATAAGGTGATAAACTAAATAAATTATGCACATTAGTTGACAGATTGCATTTTGCTCAGAAGCAAGTACTATTACATTGTAGAATAGCCCAGAGTTCAAGATAGCCCTAAATAAAAGTATGAAATTAAATTTTAAATCAAAGACTTTATATATCAAATACTATAAATATAATTTACTATCAAATTATCAATTGACCCATTAAAAAAATTTTCTGAAATTATTAAAAATCAATAACATAACAATAAAAAAATATGAGAACGGTTACCAAAATCGCTAACCTAATAACCCATTATCCATGTACCATTAACTTTTTTTCGATTTTGTCCCTTGTTTTCGACTCCCTCGAAAAAAGAAGGGGTGTGGACATATTAGAAACTCTCAAGCTTCAGCTATGGCTATCTGATTGTCGTGCCCACAAAAATGCCAATTTGTACTTATCATTTCTTGCTTTTCTCTAAGAGATTTCAGTTGCAAAATGGGGTTAATGGAGGCTTTAATCTTTCTATGCAAAGGACAGTTCTGGAGAATGGCTGTTATTTGGACTCTCTCTCTCTTCTTATCTCACTTTCACCTCTTTTCCCAAACCCATTTCTCGCGTAAATCCAAATTATATGATCCTTCTTCATCTACATCATCATTTAATGCTGCTATCAGAAAGCCAATCTGCATAATTACAGGTGTAAGTGTATTCGTATTCGTATTGAATGGTAAATGATTTAGATTTCAATCAACATGCCCATCAACTTCAATTTTGTCTATGCAAATATATCTTTTAGGACATGAGGACATGACTCTAGATAGGATGGAGCGGAGGTTTCGTATTAGGGTAGAAAGTTAGTAGGAGTAGAGTCTTGTCTTGCCTTGTGAAGGTTGTTGCGTAGCACTAGTCATACCCATGTAGTTCTAGCTATATGTGGTTTATTGTGTTTCGATTATCACACTGTTTTGCTACTGTTATTGTTTTCTTCTTCCTGTACTTGAGTTTGATGGTAGTGATGAGGTCTGCTTAGTGGGATTTCACAACTAGAAAAATGCATTTTGATGCGAGATATCGATAAGGAAAGCTTTTTCTTTAATGAACTTTACGCAGCACGAATTCAATAATTATATTTTACTTTTGTTTATTTGATTCAAATTAGATTGATAACCATTGTCATTCACTTTGAACATGCTAAAATGACTAATTCCCTCATATAATATAATGTGAAAATTTTCAAAATTAACCCAAGAGTGTGGCCTAGTGGTTAATGAAGTGGTTGAGAGTCATGAGGTCTCAGGTTAGACAAAAACACTAGGTGATTCTTCCCATCTGTCCTAACCTTAATGGACAAAGTTACTTGTTACTTGGTACCTGTTGCTGGTGGGAGGTGACAAATATCCTGTGGAATTAGTAGAGGTGAGCGAAAGCTAGCCCGGGCACCACGGCCATAAAAAAGAATAATTATATCTTTTATGGGTATTGGGTTTTTAGTGAAAAAACTTTGTATTCTTGTTGGCTATCACCATGTTTGAGTCATAGATATCTTAATTTTTGCCTCCAAAACAAGTCTTTTTGGCTTTACCTATTTTTTCTACTTGAGAGCTATATGATATATGTGCTAATTGCTACAAGCTATTTATGCTTCACATTACCATCTGTTTCTTGTTCTTATTGGCGTTAATTTGCAATCATTTACAGGCCACATCTGGTTTGGGTGCTGCTGTTTCCTATGCCCTTGCTAAAGAAGGCTATTACGTTGTTCTTGGTGGGCTTCTTTCCTTGATATAATTAAAAAAATGAAATGTCGTTCTAATTTTATTTGTACTTGTTAAAAGAGAAAATGTGTGTATGGAGAAGCAGTCTCCATGAGAACTACACTGCAAACTTACAAATGTATTGATTTATGAATTCAAAGAGATTTTCTAGTTGAGATATATGTCAAGGGTGCAATGCAAAATTTGTTAAATCCAACCCTTTTGTTATCCCTAGTAGCTTACGTGGCATCAGTCCCACACAAATGGAGAGTGTCAAACATTATTCCTAGGTTGACGATTTTGTGTCGTTGGTGTGCCTTCTATCAAATTCTGTTAATTATGTCCAGTGACTTATGCTATAAGGGGGCACTTATGGATGTAATTGAGTTCATATTTAACTGCTGTCCTAATAATAGCTGATAAACTTCATTTTACATTCGAGTACTTTAAGGATTATAGCTCATAGACAGGAATCTTGAATCTTGAATGACTTAATGACCTGATTGACACTCTGACTATGAAACCAAATCTTATTTAGTCATGGCTTAATATTTTTATAAGATACTTTGTTTTATCTCTATTATGTGCAACCATTTTAGATAAGCATTGTTAAAATTGTCTCAACTAAAGCAACCCTTTTTGGATAAGCTTTCTAAAGGAACCCTCTTTAGATAATTGGATCTTCAAAGGGATTAAGCATTGTTAACATTTTCACAGATTCATTGTACAAGGAAATTGTCTCAACTATTTATGGCTTTTTGTTGATAAGCTGTTTGGCAAAGAAATTTGGGAAGAAAATTCTGGTTTCCAATGTGGGATATTGATGATGCCACTTTACAGTGGTGAGGTATTCACAAGTTAGTTCCCATTTTTCCTATATCATTTTGCTTTCTTGTTGTCTTAGATCAGGAATCTTCTTGTTTTTGATATTTAGTATCTTAAACTGCCATTCCATATAACAAATTGCTTTTCTGGTGATTTTAGTAAATTGTTATATGTAGTATTAGAAATTGATTCAGCAGAAGGCTACTTTTGTTCCAATTACATTTGCAACTTTTGTTTTTAACTTTTATTGTTCACGCAACTAAAGATTTTAACTGTCGGCAGTTTTTAGTGAAACCTCCACACCTATAAGTCAATGCTAGTATAGTTTAACTGATCCTCTAATACTTGCAGCTGGAAGGTCATTGCACTCATTGTCAAAGGTACTGTAATTGAGTCATTGACTTTTATAAATCTCATTCTGATTCCGCTTTAAGATATTTTCATTGTTCTTGTTTCACAGATTGTGTCTGAAATCGAAGAACAGATAGATGATGCTTGTGTAAAAGCTTTTCAGGTTGATTTGTCATCATACAAGTCAATCTTGAGCTTCAAACACTCCCTTCAACAGTGGCTTTTGGACTCAGATTTGCATTGCTCTGTCCAGCTCTTAATAAATAATGCTGGAATCCTTGGGACATCATACAGAATCACTACAGAACAATGTGATCAGTAAACCACCTAAATCTTTATATATTACTTTCTTCATTCTGGCTTATTATCCTTGCAATAGGTTGGCTTGAGCATTCTTCTCAAGCAAAACTGCAAACATATGCATTTCATCCTTTATTCTTGTGGAAAAACTCTTTCTACTAATCCTTGCACTAATGGAACAGAGCAAATATTACAGAGATATGAAACACAATATAGAAGAGAACTTTAATCGACACTATCTATCCCAGCTTCACTTATCAGATAAGCAGTGAGACCTTTAGTAGAATGTTCTTGTGGTTTAGATAATACTGCATTGGGATCTTCACCCTCCACTTGCATTCAATGCGTAACAAACTTCACATTTTCCCTTAATTTTGTTAGGATTCTGCATTGGTGAGTTGCATGGCAAACTTGGCACCTGTAGCACTGATAGGAGCTAATCTCTCTCTCTCCCGTTTTCTCTGGCTGCTATGAGGATTGCGATGATCCTGAGAAACATAAATTATGTGCTAATTGGACATTCTTATTTTTTTTCTGCAGGATGATGTCAACGAATTATATTGGTCCATTTTGTCTTACAAAACTGCTTTTGCCGCTTCTAGAACAGAGCCCTATCCCTTCTCGTGTTGTTAATGTTACATCATTCACTCATCGGAATGGTAGGTATAATTCATATACTGTCAGTACTATGTACACTCAATGTTTATCAGCATCAGAAAAGGTGTTGGCTTGTGTCAAAACTCAAAAGCACATATGTGAACTACTCTAGTGCATGTCATGTTGCTTCATATGTTCATCTGTGGTAATATCTTTGACAGTCTTCATTTTTTCCCTGTTCACTATATTCTTCAGTGTTAGGACTAGTGTGCTTCTGTCATTTTGAAGCTTTTTAGCTGATTAACAACTCAGTCTTAGAGATCCGGGGGCGAAGATTGCCTGAGATAATGAGCTAGAAAATTATAGATTCTTCATTGCTAAATGGACAGATGCCATTGGAACATACTTTGTGTTAATAAAGTCTCTGCTAAGAATGCTTCTTGTATCCTGTTCGTTTATGTTTTTTTTTTCCTGAAATATAGTAGAATATAAATTGATGAGGGTAATTTTGTTGATAAGAATTGAACCAGAGCTGCAATTTTTTTTTGGAATGCTCTTTTGGCTGTTATTGCTGAACAATATAGTAGAATGTAAATTGATGAGGGTAATTTTGTTGATAAGAATTGAACCAGAGCTGCAATTTTTTTTGGAATGCTCTTTTGGCTGTTATTGCTGAACAATATAGTAGAATGTAAATTGATGAGGGTAATTTTGTTGATAAGAATTGAACCAGAGCTGCAATTTTTTTTTGGAATGCTCTTTTGGCTGTTATTGCTGAACAATATAGTAGAATGTAAATTGATGAGGGTAATTTTGTTGATAAGAATTGAACCAGAGCTGCAATTTTTTTTTGGAATGCTCTTTTGGCTGTTATTGCTGAACATACTGATAAAATTGTAATTTGGCATTTTCTACTTTTGATCGATAGTGTCTAGCATGGAGGTCACCAGGGAAACAATATCTGGGCGGCATTTTTCAAAATTAAGTTCCTATCCATTTGCTCATTTATATGAGTACTCCAAATGTAAGTTGAATTTTCCAGATTAAAGTAACCATTGCTATCCTTGAACTCATTGACACCTAAAAACTCTGGCCATTTCTCTTGCAGTATGCCTTCTGCTCTTCACCTATGAGCTTCATCGGCAAGTTGGTCTAGTGGAGAAATCACACAGTGTCTCTGTCATGTACGTTCATGTTCTCCTATACAAACAAATGTTAGGTTCTCTATGTCACCTTGTAAGCCGTTATGCTTATCAATTTAATTCTATACCTTTCAAGAATGTGTTTGTATATTAAGGTAAAGCTCATCTTTTGTTGGTTTGAACAGGTTAATTCATACTTGTCCTGTCGTGCCATCTGTTTGTCTATATCCAGTTACCTAGAAACCAAATTGTAGGCTAATTCTTTTTTCATGATTATGCATATGCTTAAGTGTAAACTGAGCTTTTCTGGGTGTAACATGATAGTTACACCACAAAGAGAGAAGAACTATGATACCTTCTGAAGGGGATATTGATTTCAAGAGTAGTGTTCGCACACTATTTTTGCTTATCGTACTTCAAAGGCGCATATTTGTGTAAACCATGGGCACTGTGGACTGCCTCAGTTGTAGGATTGTGAAGCATCTAGTTAGTCTCTATGACTTTCTGTAATAGAATCATAGAAGTCATGTTGTGCTAATTTAGTTTTCGTTAATGAAATATGCATCCTCATGGCCATTGAGAAGATAACTGAGGTGTTTAGGCATGAAATTTAGGCAGATTCTGTGTCTAAATTGCAGTTGGTGGGTGGGTGGAAATTTAGAGCCTTCCTTTGTGACCTATGACATATTTGGAAAGTAATCGAGTCTGTGACGCCTGAATTGGTCATCTAAAGTAAAGTGGTTTTGGAGCAAAGAGTGTGTAAAAGAAAATTGCTCCACCATGTTAATCTACTTTCATCCTCAGTATTGCCTGCCTCAGTCAGAAACAACCATTTGATTTACGTTGAAAACTGCGAAACTATGAATGTTTGTTACTTTCAGCTTTTTACCTTCTAATATTTTTTTCTAACTTTTTATCTGTCTTACTTTCGTAAGCTAGATCATGTAATCCTAACTGATTGAGGATCTTGTTATATATGTCTTAAGTGGTGATTTTATTTGCCTGAACGCTTCTGTTTTGGTTTGTGGAATGATGAAGTGCTGCAGATCCTGGAGTGGTGAAAACCAACATTATGCGAGAAATTCCTTCATGCCTCTCATTGTTGGCTTTCTATGTTTTGAAACTTTTGGGGCTTTTGCAGTCTCCCGAAGAAGGAATTGGCTCTGTTCTAGATGCAGTACATGCGCCACCAGTGAGTCTGTCCTCCTTTCTTCTGTTTTGTGATATGTATCAATTGGCTCTCAATTTATTGGTTCATTTCTTTGATTTAATTTCCTGTTTGGTCAATGCCTTCAATTTTCTCGTAGAAGCTGAAGCACATAATCTTTGGAACTTGTTTCTCTGTGAATTAGGCTAAAGTACTCGTATAGTTGATGGATTCCTCTCATTTAGTATTTTTAATGAAGATTAATGCTCCTGTGCAGAAGTTCTGCTATTTCAACACAGAAAATGGGATTGACAAATCATGTGGATTGTGAAATATCTGATCAATAAAAAGTTAACGTAGACTACTTCTAAAAAAATAAAAATAAAATAAAGAGTTAGGTAGAGTTGCAGGAAAGTGGCATGTTGTCGTGTTGGAAGCATGCATCTGTTGAAGGGAGTGCTGCACGCTTACTTAGTAAAACCCTGTTCTGGATTAATTGATTTCCATAAACGTAACAGGTTTGTCTTCTTCATTTCATTCATAAAACCATAGATGATGCTGTCAAATATAGTAGGGACAGCCTTACACAGATCAGCAACTGTAGAGACAGTTGCTCAAAACTGTTGTCAAAAACCTGACGAGCTTAGTAGTTAACGCATAGTTAGGTAATTGCTCTTAAGTTCCTTAGTTTCACGTTTCTTAGTTTAACCATCCATGTCCACTTTCAGTCACCAAGTGGCTAGGGATACCGTCCACATCAACTTTCAATCATCAAGTAGATAGTGAATCTCATCATATCTAATGGATTAGCATATCACTTGTTGCGTCCAAATGTACACGCAAGTGTACGTGGTCACACAAGTAATATAGTGGCTCTTACGAGCCGGATTATCAAACCCAAAAGACTTATGATTAACTAAACAAACGCAATAAACAAATTAAGAAAATTAAATAACAAGGATCCGAATTCAACTTGGGTTTTTTATCAATGACTTGAGAAATTTCAGGGCTACGGCTTTAATACGAATTCATGCGAAGTATTTTCCATTTTAGAAGCTGAATGGTTATCAAGTTACTGACTTACGAGCTTTAGTAATACGGTTATGGTCTTTCGAACCTCTAACCATCTATCAAAATTGATAATCTAACTACATCGTTGAGCGGGGATCGATTAAAGCAAATATGGAGCATTATGCTCTCGTCTCGTTCCTTAATCAAGCAAGGAAACTAGGTTTATCCCTATCCTAGATACAAATCAACCTTAGTTTTCAACAAAGAATGATCTTGCTTCTTGTGTACCACATTCTATCTCTCAATTCCTCTCCCGAGTGCAAGAAAAGACAATATATGTATTCTAATGGTGATCAAGCATTAAAATAATAATATTAAGAACACAAGATTAACTTTTAATGATAACCAATCTTCATCCAAAGTTTCAATACTTAACAATCATTTGTAGCAGCAACCCTAGAAAGATAGAATTTAGCTACTCATAATTTGATTCTCAAAGCTTAAATCCCCAAAATACATTCAAGAATTAAAAGATGAAAAAGAGTAGAAAAGAACCCTAGAATGTTGTTGAAACTTCTCGCCTAAGTACAAGAATTAGAATAATTTAAAATATTACAAAACGTGTCTATTTATAGGAGAAGAACGCATCAAAATCGTCCCTTGCAGGTCCGTGGCACAGAGCCAACACGGACCTGCCTATTTCACTTTGGACAAAAAGCCGCGTCCAGGTCTGTGACACAGAGCTGTCGCGGACCTTGCTGCCAAGTCGAGGAAATTTTGCCTCCCAGCTCTGTGGCACGGAGCCAACGTGGACCTGGGCTTTGTGTTGCTCTGAGGTTTTTTTCGAGTTTCTTTTTCTTGTCTGTTCATTTCTTGGCCTCAACTTCACCTTCAAAACATTTCATCTCCATTTAGTTATCATTCCCACGCAATTTCACCCTACAAACACCTAATCACATTGGTTAGCACAATAACATAATCACAACTTAAAACAAGCACACACAACGGATTTTGTTCTCAAACTGTACTATAATATGGGTTTCACTTGGCTTTTAGGCATATGAATCTGCCTAAGATCATCACTACCATATGAATGAGTAAACTATCCAAGTTGGCTCCCAATCCCTGTGCAGCTAAGGGACTTCCTTTATTATTCTCTTTTCATAATTTTTGGGTAAGCTAAATAATTCTATCAATGTTGGGAAAGACTCCCGTATACGAGCAGTATACCAAAAAGTAGGGAACCTTTGTTCAAATATGGTTTGTTTATGAAAGACACGGGATCTCAATTGGTGAACCGAATAGAAATTAGATACAAGAGACTTTTCCTCAAATATACGAAGTCATAATATCAATCCGTCAAACTCTCTCCTATTTCTCTCCTTCCATACTAGCCTACATTAGGACTTTAAGGGGAAACCTCCCACGCCCTTGATCTTCTCTTCCTTCTTTTAGATGTCCCACTTTTGCAATGTCTCTGTTACTATACCGTGCATCACTGAATGTATGTTGAAACAGTTCAGAACCATCCTCCTCAGATCCAACACCACCCTACCCCTGAACATTTCCACGTAAACTACTAACTGACATAAGTAACCCTTATCTTCCTCAGATTCTCCATTGTCTATGTCAATCTTTTAAAAACCAAGCAAAAAACAATTACCTCTTCTTGTCAATGACTCAAGACATTCGTTTTTGAGTTGTGAATTTATTCCAATGATGAATATATTTAGTTTCAAGAATTCATGTTAAGAATCAAATTTTTATATAATAAGAAGGTAAAATAGCCCTCTCTTAACTCACCTTAGTGGTTTGGGTTGAATGGAGCTCAGTTCTCCCCTACATAATGTGTGTCCTAGCTATTCGGAAAGTGTTTTAGGGTAAAATTCGGGAAACACCCATATTAGTTCTTTATTGATAATGGGTTGCATTAGCGATGCTATATAGATCATGTTATATTCTCGACACTATAGGGCGATCACTCCAGAAGTATAGCAATCTCGTTGAGTTTTATCAGCACGTTACACAGTACACTACTGCTTCATCTAAGTCCTTTCCCCCTCTGTGCACAGTGTAGCGAGCAACTCATGCTATAGCAATCAAGTTCAATTCCTTGATCGCTCTAGCAATCACGTAGCCCTATGGTACTGTCCAGGGGCAGATTTATAGCCCAATTTATGGTGCACATGAACCATGATTTCTCGGTCAAACTAGATATTTTATGCACATATTTCTAGAATTGATCTAATATTATCTGCCAACACCCATGCTCCTAAAAAGGCTAAATAGTGCACTTGGTTTAATGCTGAGTTATTTACCTAGAGGAACATGGATCAATTCCCACTTAGTACTTTCTTTTTTTCCTCTATTTTTAGTGGTGTACCCAAAAAATAAAAATTATAGAGTCCTACTCTGCTACTGTCCATTTGGCTTTTCCCCCCGAGCCTGGCCACTACACGCATGCTATAGGGTGCTTATATTATTTTGCCTAATTCTGTATGTACTGACCAATTGCAACCAACATCATCTTTCACAAGTCCATAGCCTATAGCTTCCCCTTATAATCAATGTCCAACACACACCTAAGTCCTATCAAACTTGAAATGAATATATGTTCTCATTCCATATAATACATAAGCCACGGATGCAAGTACATTCACAAGACAGGGTATTACAATTGTTCTAAAATGTGCAGTTTACTCTTATCAGTTGCATATTGTCTACGAGATAAATACAACTGAAACACATCAATATCGTCCTTTTTACATGTTACCCCTATGAGACTTCATTACCCATTGTGTAATGACATATTTATGCCTTCTCTCTTCAGCCAATGTTCATACTAAATTGCCTCTTTCTCTTCATCTTTTCACTGAATCTATCCTCAGATTTTAAGATCTTGATTTCACCATACATCACAGAAGGGGGTGCTTATCGAAACGTCTTATAATTGCTATTCTCATTTAGCTGCTTTATGTATTCAGTTATTGGAACATTTGTGCTATTGCTGCTACTTCTATTTCATCTTGAATTGTGATTAAATGTTCTGGCTATTATCTGGGGTTCCTCATGCTGTGATGACTGTACCAGGAAACCTCGGGAGTATACTTCTTCGGAGGAAATGGTAGTACTCTAAGATCTTCTCGGCTTTCTTATGACTCCAAACTCGCAAAGGATCTCTGGGATGCTTCATCTCAAATTTTCCTTGAGCATCAGCTTGCTTCCCAGGATACAACTTGACCAGAGACATTAAACCTGGTAACTTTCCTCCAAGTATGTATGAAGCATGAACTTGATTTTTGATATAAGAAATTTTAAATTTCTTTTCTATACATTTTGGAAGAGGTTCAAGTTAGTATCTTGATGTTTTAATTGAGTACCTTTGTAAGTCCTGTTTATGTTACTGCTATTAAAGTAAGGCAAGTATTCAGCCATTATTAATTTTTAGTATTCTTTCCCAATATTCTTCATTTTTTAAACTCTATGTACAACAAACTCTTAACTACCTTAACTTGGTTTAAACTTGTAATGTACTTTGTCATGGTAAGAATAATTAGGGGTGTCAGATAGAGGGGTTGGGCTTGAACATGATCGAGTCAAAATATATTGAGTTAATAAATAGACGGATACTATCCGCTCAAAAGTTATTTGGACTGAAACAGGTTTGGTGAAGACGTGCTCAACATTGGGTCATAGCCCAATATGTCAACTCATACAAAGTTTAATCTCTTTTTTTTTTGTTTTCTTATAATTGGTTTAATTACTAAACAAAACTAATAAACTTATTTTAATCATGACTAAATATAACATTTCAATAATAATAATAAAAATAATAAATTATAAATCTTTTGATAAGTTTTCTCATGGGTCAGTTTGGGTTTTCTATTTAATTTGAATCGGTTCAACTTTTAGACGTCTTGAATCTGAGAAGCTAAAAATGGACTAGTTAATAAATGGGCGGGTTCATTGGTGGGATGGGTGAGTCATGTTCCCATTGGACTAGTTTCGCGGCTTTCGCCACCTTTAGCTAAGATGCCACTTAGCCTTTTAAACTTTGGTCAAGTGAGCTTCCTTTTCTCCTTTTCAAGCTATTGTTAGTAGTAATGAAGAAAATCTTCGGGTCGTTTGGTAGCTAGTTTGGAGGTAAGGTACACATGTATTTAATTTTGTATGAGTAATATCACACTTGATAGCTGATTAAGAGGTAGGTTATTCATGTATAAAATTAATAGGGTGTTTGGTTTGCAATTTAGAAACTTGCATAACTAATACATGTTATAAGTTATGACAGAATTTGAATTATTTTATGCAGAATAGAAGGTGGAATAACTAGTACATGAATAACTAAACTCCGTATAAAATAATACATAAATTCTCCTATAACTAATCTTTATAATACTAATAGCTACGTAATTCTAACCAACTACCAAATGACCTACTTCAAAACACAACACTTATATCCCTTTGGTCACACTCCAATCCCACTTGATAATGAGATATACACATAATTTACTCTTGAGAGGTTGCACAATAATCTGTCCTATGATAAGTTTATTCTTCTTGAAGATTTTCATGTTCAATATAAATTGCAAAACTTGAGAGTGAAAGCTATCCCTCTCATGACACTTTAGCGAGAGATAGTATCATTCAGAGACGGCACTAAGATTTTGAATTTATGAGTTTTGAATTCTAGACAAGCTAAGACAGTTTATTAGGTATTCGATAAATTATTTATACATATTACGTGAAATTTTTAACATAAATATGCGGTTTGTGTAAAAGCTATTGAGTTCCACCGAACATGTCAGCATTGTTTGGAGACTTTGGGGGGGTGTTCGAGCAGAGTCTTTTATAACTCAAAAATTGTAATGGAGTGATACATATTCCTCCATTCATAATTAGAGGTTTTGAATTTGAACCTCTAAAAATGAATATCAAACATCGAATGAAAAGCACCGATTGGGGAGGGGTTAAAAATGATGTTTTTGTTTGCTAGCAGTCAAATATGTGAACTAGACAGAGATTTATAAGAAGGACTTTTCTGTGGAGACTTCAAGGTCCAGACTCCAGATGTTAACTAGGACAAAAAGTTGAAAAAAATATATTGTTTCTTATGATAATGGAGGGGACAAGGTTATATGATTTTTTTTCCTACAATGTTTTTTTATGATAATTGAAGAGTGGAAATCACGCTCAGATTTGTGGCCACAAAATGGAGGGAAAAAAATAATATTACAACGATAACTATGTCTTAGTCCAAAACAAGTTAAGAGTTCGGTTGCGTGAATCTTTACTAGTTATTATTTTCTATTTAAATTCATCTCACACCAACACTATACGATTACGAGCCAAGCACAAGGAGTTTTTTTTCAATAGTGGATGGGGTTGAGATTTGGGATGCAAAATTTCAAATTGAAGTTAAAGTTTTGTTTAAAATTTCATAAATAAACACTGATTTCAAATTAAAACTTCAAATTCAAGCTCCAGATTGTGTGGCGAAATGCCTAGTAAATTGTACATTTTTCACTTTGATTTGGCGTAAATATCGAAAGTGGATAAACATAAATGAAAAAGATTTAGGTTATATAGACTGGTGTACTTATTGATTTTGAATCATTATTAATTTTGTTATAATAACATGTTTTTTTGTAAAGAGTCGCATATAATTGTTATATCAGTAAATCTGATTAATGAGTCCGATAGAGAATTAATGGGAGATGCTTAGTTATAATTTTGAATTCGTCATTATATGTTTGCTCTTGTTTTTGATGTTGAAACGGTCCATAAAAATCCCATATTTTTATTATGATTCATTACTATCCTTACAATTACTACAAAGGACTAATCTACCTAAAGCACGAAAATGACTAATGTCTTATCATATAAGACGAAAACGATGTTTTTAACCATTCAAATTTTTATCTTATTTCGTGTTCAGCATCTATCCCGCTTCATTGCCATCCCTATCGAGACGTGACAACGAGTGGTAGTATGCAGGAAGTTGCATCGCACTTTTCTTAAGCCAGCTGTTTATGCAGCCTTCACCAAAAAAAACAAACACATATACAATTAATTTGTGGAAAATTAGGAAGAATATACCATTAAGACTACTCTCAATATTTTGTTCTCTAATTTGACGCTCATAGAAAATTTTAGGTTACTTCTCATGAATTTCCTTATCCAATGAGATGAAAAAGTAGAAGAAAGAGAAAAGCACCAATAAAAAGAAAACAACGAGGACATAATGACATTCCAGTTCACGAATATTTTGAAAAAGATTATCATCAAAGAGATTATTTGTGTTAGGATTTATCCATCATTATCTACCTTATTTGGATTCTACATCATAATCAATATGTTTAACTTCAAAAAGATTTTCTCGTTAGAACACAGATCTTTTCCATAAAGTTTTGAACATTTACAAGTTGAAGATTCTTAAGTTTTGAACATTTACAAGTTGAAGATTCTTTCTTTTACATTATACATAAAAACATCGACAATGTAGTCATCAAAGAGTCATATTTAGGGGTAGTTTTAAAATATTTTTTATATTAATATTATTATATGTAAGTTAATTGCTCAAATCATATCAAATATTATGTTTTTTTAGCTTTTGTCTTAATTACCGTCGCCATTAGATTACGCATGACGTCCTGATTATTTCGATCCTAACTGTTTGATATATATGGGGGATGAGATAGATAAAGTTATTCATGAATTGATATATCTCATGATATTAGTTATCCCATCATATTATATGAAATAATTCATCATATTATTATAGTACAAATTATGAAATAAAATAATGTTGGGACTAACTAATAATTCAAAAATCAATAAATAATTTCATAATTTAAATTAATAATTTATAAATAATATAAAAAATAATTTTATTATTGCTTCGAGACTTCCCCTCTGAACAAGATAGAAGGATGATGATGTACAATAATTCATGAGAAGCAAAGGCAGATACAAAAAGTTATTAAAGGCCCCCCTTTGTGATAGGCTAACATGTGTACACATAAATCTTGAGGTGATTCGTACGAATAGAATTATTTCGCATCGTTATTTAATTTTTGACTTCGTAAAATAAGACAAGTTTGATGCGACGAGTTTAACTCAGAAGATAAATTTTTTATTTTCACTGATAAGGAATTTCAAATTTGATAGATTGAGACCTCTAACATGGAAGTTTCAAGCCCAAACGAGCCACCAAAAGGGTAATCAATTGGCTTAATTTTGGTAGGATGTATTAGAATAAAAATAATGCATGTATTAACTTTGTGTATTATTACTATTTTATCTGGTATTTTTTTTCAATCTAAATAGAATTAATATAAACAATATTACTTATATACATTCTATTTATTAATTATGATATTAGTAATGCAAGATTTTTTAATACATAAATTAGCTTGATTAAAAACACAATTGCTTCTTCAAAAAAAATCACATTTTTTTCTATCATCTTCATGAAGGATATTTTTATATATAAAAAATAATTTCAATATTTCAACATTATTAATACATTTTTTAAATATTATTCTTATATATTCTATCAAAACTGATTCCTAAATAATTTATGTACTAGAGATTCGAGTGCTCGTAAGTTTCAAGGAAATGAATTAAAAAGACATGATTTGAACCAATCACATCAATCACCTAAACTCATTAATTAGATAGGGTATAATAGAACATCGAAAATGAATTCATAAAGTTTGATTGAATGTATAATTTGAATTTTTAAGTTATATTTTTTTGCTCATAAATATAAGTTTTGTGAAAATTATTAAAATTATTCCAACTCTTTAAATAATTTTACCAAATAAATAAAACTTCATAACAAAAGTATAATATACTATTACAAAGTTATATTCTAAAAAAAAATACAACATATATTAATCGAACTTTAGTTCAATAAAAAAGTAAAACATAAATTGTACTGTATTACTTTTTGCTTTGAGTCATTTGTTGTTCAATATTACTAGTAAATATATCATAATTTTCATATCTCGTGAATATATCTTCACTCCTTTGGTATTCTCACAAAAAAATATGTAAGTATAAAATGACGTTTTTTTTTTTACAAAATATAATCTTGTGGGTCAATTTTTGTGTTAAAAAAAATGTGAAATCATGATATGAAATTTCCAAATCAAGCTTTTTGGAGAATTTAGGATTTCATCTCATGATTTAGAATTATAAAATGAAATCACATGTCCAAACGCTAATTTCATCTCATAATTTTAAATTACGAGATGAAATCGTATACTAAATTCAAAATTCATCTTTAATTTGTCAAGTGATACATGTGATAGGGTTGAGATAACAAACGTAAAAGTTAATGATCCATTCATTTATTAATTCAAACTGTGTGAATTCTCCCAATCAGTCCATTTTAAATTTTTTATTTGATATATCATATATTAGCCATAATTAAAAATAAAATAAATTAAGTAACAAAGAAATTAAACCTTGGTAAAAATTGAGCATTTTGATCCAACTTGTTTCAACACAAATAAGCTTTAGACTGGTTTTAACTCTCTCATTTTGACTAGCCTAAATTCAGTACAATCCATCCATTGAAAAGTGATATTTATGCTCAAGTTATTGAACATCTACACTATTAATTAATATGTTGAGAATTCGAATTATATACTGTAAAATAGATGAGAACACTATATTTTAGGGGTGAAATAATAGTAACATTATTCTTTATTCACTCCCCCTAACACACATAAAAATAAAATTTAAAAATAAAAGGGAAACTTACATAGATATGCTATATTAAGAAAAATATGATCATCTATAGTAATAATATTTTATTTTCATTGGACACTTATAATACAATTTATAATATCAATTTAATATATATTACAGAAAATAATTTATAAAATATATATAATACAAGTTTAATCATGGATAATATATTAATCACAAACTTTAATACACTTATAATACATTGTGTCAATTTTTTTTTACCAAATAAGAATAATATATTTTAAAACACTTATAATACATTTATATTGCATGTTTAATTCACTTTTAGTACGTAATAGATTTATCATAATATTGCTATATATTAATATAAATGATAATAAATAAAAAAATATTACTAAAATCAATAATTATTTATTAAAAAATATTCATCCAAATAATTTTACCACATGGCCCAATACATGAAAACTCTATAATGGAAGGAACCCAAATGAGGTCTATGGCCCAGCATCACAACTATAACTCCTAATTTTACAAATAGTCATTTTTAAATATAAAGTTTCACATATTAAACTCAAAACTTTATTTTTATAGTCTATCAAATTATCGAGAGAATATTTTTACAGTAGCATAGGTAGAATTTGCTAAAATGGTATCAATATTTGAAACATAACCAATATATTAATATCATATTATAAAACACAATTCATTTATAATATTATAATTTGCCTTCACAAGTTCTTTTGAGAAATATATTTATAATTGCCTAAAATATTAATTAGTTATTGGAGTTGAAATAATTCATGATTATCTATTGCAATCGCAAATTAAACATAGTGTTGACCAACTAGTTTATTTGAACTTTATTTTATTCTATTTTCTACAACTTCTATCTTAATTAATTGACAAATGACTAATTAATTCCAATGGTAGAAAATGGAATAGAATAAAGTTCAACTAAATCAGTTGGTCAACACTATATTTAATTTGGGAATTTCAACAAGTCATCCGACCATAATTAAACCAGGCCTCCAAAAAAATATAAAATCATGTTTTTATGGGAATTTTTGAAAAATCGACGGACAGACACTAGTGTGTACGAAAGACATTTTTATATATATAACCAATATATTTTTTGTGTTTCGTTGATGTGAAATTTTTTATCCTAAGTTGGAGTGTCACATACATCTCCTTTATGGACTCAACGTCCTTGCTGAGGTTTATACCACCGTATGAGATTTGCCCTACCTTATTTGAATTTTTCTAAATTCAGTTGAACTCTTCTATACATCGACAAGGCCGACACAAGAGTGACTCTGATACCATCTGTAACGGCCCAACCCACTAGTGATATTGTCCGCTCTAGACCTAGAGCTACACAGCTTTAAAATGCATTACTAGTGTGTAAGGCCTACTTACTTATATATCTAACATCTCTCTTATATATATTTTGTCGATGTGAGACTTCTTATCTTAAGTTGGGTGTTACATAGATCTCCTCTTATGGACTCAGCGTCCTTAATGAGGTTTACTCCACTGTATGAGATTTGTCCCGTCTTATTAGACTTTGCCTAAACTCAGTTGAATTCTTCTCCACATCGACAAAGCTGACACAAGAGTGACTCTGATATCATTTATAACGGCCCAACCCACTAGTGATATTGTTCGCTAGTCACGAATCGGTTTGGTTCGGTTATTAGTCAAAATCAAAACCAAACCAATTTAATCGGTTTTAAAATTATTAAAACCAAACCAAATCAATTAAAATATACATTCATCGGTTTGGTTTGATTTGGTTATTCGGTTATTAACCATACACAAAAATAAAAATAAAAAAGATTCATTCAAAAGAAAAGAAAAGATAATAATAATTCATTCATAAAAAATAAATTGTCTTCGTGCCATTGTGGATATTATAATTCTTATACTAGAAATTTAATTATGTTTAACTTCCTGCTTATATTGTTAGCTAATTCAATATACTAAACAACATAAACTTACTGAATAATGCATAAGCTAATGATATAGTTGTATAAATAAAAGACGTATTAAACCTTACTATTTTAAATTAGTGTGCTGTATGTTTTGCATAAAAAGATATTCATAAAAAATAATATATTATTATGTATATACAATTATAAAAAAATATGTATATAATTTGTCGGTTCGGTTCTATTATTTCTTCGATTTTTTTTAACAAAATTAAAATCAAAACCAAACTAAATATTATTGGTTTTTAAAAATGTAAAACCAAAACAAACCAAATAAAAAATCGGTTTATTTGATCGATTTGATTTGATTTTTCGATTTGGATCGATTTTTACCCAAATCGTGAACACTCCTATTGTTCGCTCTAAACCTAGACCCGCACGCCTTTAAAACATGTCACTAGTGTGTAAGGCTTGCTTACTTATATACCCAATATCTCTCTTATGTTTTGCCGACATGAAACTTCTTATCCTAAATTAGGGTGTAACAAAAATGACAATGTACAGTCGTCGATTTGATCATGTTCGTCGGTTTTGACACATTTTTTAATAGTGATATAACTAAGTGAAAAATATTGATCTAATATAGTATCAAAAAAAAGAAAATTAAGTTGACTATTAAGTGTGTTTTGAAGTAATAAAATAGCTAGAGAGACAAGATGTGGGACAAAGATTCCTACATTGATGTTAACTAATAACTAGGATTCCATGCATTTGACGCGGTTGTGTTGAAGGAATTAGGGTTTTTTTTTCATATAGAGTAAGTGTGAAAAGAAAAAGTAGTCAACAAAGAAATTTCTCAATACTTGACGTGCTTTTTCTTGGTTTTGAAGAACGACTAGAAATTATGAAGTTTTACTCGGATCTATAACAAAATATTATTATAATTTTGCCACAAAAAATAAAAAAGTTTGATCATACGTACAACTTCTTATTTAGATCGATAATAAAAATTGTGATATTATTAAGCGTATTCAGCACCGCCACCGTTTAGCTATAACCATCACCGCTAATCACTAAAATCATAAATTGTTACATATTATCATCGGTAATCACTATTTACCATCATTCATTAATTATTATTATACAATTACTAATATTGACCCCATCATATTTCACCAACTATCGATATCATCAGTTAGTACGTACTATCATCCATCATAATTTTCAGTTGTCGCCTCGTTAACCATTTAGATGAGATAACAATATTATAAATCTTTAATGCAACATCTTAATAGTTTGATTTAGGAATCCATTAGTCTTACTAAAGATAAACGGGTCCTTAAATTGACTTGAGTATATGGTAAATTCCTTTTTCCCGGTAAACTTAAAATTTGACTGAAAAAGTATATTTGCAAGCTTTTAGGAATCAACATTTTCTTTCTTAATTATGTTAAAATAAGAGTATAGTATTAACTTTCCAGCCATTGTTCATACATGAAACCCTAGGATTTGAATATAACTAAAACAATTATTTACATTTCTATGTAAAGAAATTCAATTTCAAAGTCTATCAAAATTCAGTCTAGGTTATAGTGAGTAAAATTATATATAGGAGATTGGAGTCAAGTTGGGGTGGAGTGGTAAGTACTCTTTCGTTCTTAATTAGAGGTATCAGATTCGAGCCCTGCTAGGTACAAAGTTATCTTATTAGGGAGCATTTTTACCCATAATATGAGACTTCGCAGCGTGAATCTAGATTTAGTTGGTCCCCAACATGGGTTTTTGACACCGATCGGAGATTGAAGAGTGATCATTTAGACATCTTTGAATCCTTTTTTCTATGAGAGGTTTCACCATAGCTGGTTATAATTAGTTAATTAGATGCAATGAAAACATAGGATGAAACAAAATCAATTCATTCAAAAATATTTTCTTTGATATGAACGGTAATATACAATCATATTATTTCATAACTATCATATTATATATTAGGAATGCAAGGATCACAAAGTATGACATCTTCGAAGATCAAATAATGTGTTAAAGGACTTGACTTAGTAATTAATGAAGTGATTATAAATTTTGGAGATCAATGTTCAGATCTCATTGGCTTATGGTGAAATATCTTATGGTCTATTGCCGTTAAAGGATATATATATATAATCAACTGTCCAATAGTCAATATAAATAGTGATTATCTTCTAGAATTTGGTTATTGTAAAGTGCTGAATACAAAAATTAGTATTGTACTATCTGTGGTGTAAAGACTTTTGTTAGTATAGATTTAGGAATTTTTTTTCCTTATCAAAGATGATTTGGGAATTATTTTTACTAATTAATGTTACTTATGTAGAATTTTGAAAACCAAAATAATTTTAGTCTAAGGAGCTGGACACTTTTGTAAAAGAAGTCAATATTCTACATTATTTAGGACTTTGAAATTGATTAAAGTCCATTTTGATAAATATTTGTTAATTTTAAGAGTTTTGTACTTAATAATATAATTAAAGTATATATAATAATTTGTTCTTTTTTTTATATACATTTATTATTAATTAACGTAATACGCAATTGCAAAGCACTTACACTTGATATATATATAAGAGATTGAAACCTGGTTGGGGTGGAGTGATGAGTAGTCTTTCGTTCTTAACTAGAGGTATCAGATTTGAGCCATGTTAGGTGCAAAGTTACCTTTATTAGGAAGCTTTTTTACCCTCAATATGAAACTTTCTATCATGAATCTAAATTTAATGTGTCCCCGCAGATTTCTGACACCGATTGAAGATTGGAGAATGATCATTTAGACTTCTTTGAATCTTTTTCCCTAGGAGATATTTCACCATAGTTGGTTATTAGTTAATTTGATGCATTGAAAACATAGGATGAAACAAAATCAACTCATTCAAAAATATTTTCTTTGATATAAACTGTAATTTACAATCATATTATTTCAAAACTATCATATTATATATTAGGAAGGTAAGGATCACAAAGTGTGACATCTTCGAAGAAATAATGTGCTCAAGGACATGACTTAATAATTAATGAAGTGGTTATAAATCTTATAAATCAACGTTCGGATCTTATTTGCTTATGGTAAACAAAATATAATGGACAAAATTATTCGATTCATATAATTATGGAAAATAGCAAGAAAGTGAGCTTATAGTCAAACTTAGCTATTTGTAGTACTTATCAACGTATAAAATTAAATTCTCAAAGGAAAAAAGGGTGAAAATAACAAAATCGTAGATTGTTTGACTTTTAAAAAAATAGCATACAAATAAATTGTTGACTTTAATCTTATTTTTTCCACGTTCTTGGTTAAATAAGTTAAAGAAATTAAATAAGATCGTGACTTTGATTATTAAAAAAAAAAGTTTTGAAAAAATGCTGGGATAATATATTCTTAACTTTTTATTATGCAAAAGATAATACTATTATTAATATTAATAACTAAACAAATACAAGTTGATTCTAGACATCATGTTCTTCCATGCATGGTAATATTATTATCCAATCTTGAACTAATACTATATATTTGTCCAATAAAAGTAATTCCTAATTTATCTTTTTTAATAGTATCATATATAAAGAATTATATGAGTAACTAGATACAGGGGTGAAGCTATCGTGTACTGATGGATGGCTGATTGATCAATGCCCTTCACTTGAAAATTATACAGTATATATATGTATATCGCTTTTTCAAAAACATACACATATATTATTAATTTTTTGTTGACCATAACGAGCTTGATTTTGCCTTTGAAAAAAAGGACGGAAGATCGTTGTCTTGGGCTGGAAAGTGATTGAGATCACAATTCTTTAGAACTTTAGTTCATAACAAGACTCGAAAACCTCCGAATGAATTCAAAATGGATCAAGTAGGACATTCATTTACAACGTGGATGGATAAACTAGGGGCGGATATCAATAAATTTTTCTGAGATTATGTTATAGTGTTGAAAAATTAGTTAAATGTATTAATAATTGTACATGAGAGCCTAATGGGGTTCCTTTTTACTAATTAAACTCATTTTTGTATTCCAAAAATATCTTTTCCGAAATCCATAAATTTAAAATCTTGAATTCACCTCTGAAATAAATAATTTTTCTCTATTATGTTTAATGATAGAAAATAGACCTCCCTTATGAAACTATACTAAATTTATAGTTGATTGGAAATATCAACAAGAGTTTATATTTACACACATACATGTGTGTAGAAGGGGGGGGGGTAGGAAACTAGTCTGCACTAATTTAAATTAGGGATAATTACGCCACATGACCATTCGACAAAAGTAATTACAAAAAAAATGGACATTCGTTGTATAGGTGTGTATAGTCAATGTATATTTCATGTATAGTCAAGCTATATTCAGTTTTTGAGCGTATCATAATATATATTCAGTGTATAACTCATGTATAATTAATCTATATTGTATAGTCAATGTATACTTTCTATGACTTTTGGCAAGCTAAATTGTATAATCACTGTATATTTCATATGATTTTGACTATTTTTTATGTAAATAAAGCATGACTATATTTGTTGTAAACTAATTAGTTTATTGTATATATTTGAAATTGTCCCTTCAAATTACTCATTCAGATCACTAACACCTTGTTTGGATGGTTGTTACCCGTTGTATTGTATTGTATTATTAGTTTAAATATAATGTTTGTTTGATTGTTACTTAAATTCTATTATATCGTATCGTTTAAATCCATCGTTAGGTAACGACGAAAAGACTCATTTTATGTGACAACTGATTTGGTGTGATCGTGTCGTTACCTTAATATTTTCTATTCATTTTGTCTTTATTTATTATTTAATAATTATATTTCATCTTTTATCCTACCTTTACATAGTAGCTCTATCATGTATCATACTTTTCTTGTAAGTTTATCATTCAAATCATAGATTTATGACATGATGTAACAATAAAAACGATACAATCTATCCAAACACTGTATTTATGAAATCCGGTATGATACAATACAATACGATATATTAGAAAACAATGCGTAACAACCATCCAAACAAAGTGTAAGTAAAATCTTGACTCACACATACAATAGTATTAGCGAAATTTCTGATTTCGCCGTTGGCTAGATTATAAAACATTCTTTTTCTAGAAATTATTTTACTTATTTTTCAAAAAAAAAAAATGTGCAAGTTTTTGAAGTAGAAATTACTTGACTAATTCCACACCCTTCTACAAAAATGAATGTACATTTATTCATTGCACAAAGTACAACTCATAACGAAGGAAAATGTATTAAGGTTTCCTCTTGTACGTTCACACGCCGTTGAAATTTCCAAGTCTTTTCACTCCTTTTAATATTCACTCGTTTCCTACCCCTACCCCCAAACACCCCCCTCCAAAAAAATTAATAATATTTTTTCTCACTTTTTTAACTCTATAAATACTGAGCTAGAACAAACCTTGACATGCACAAAATTAATAAGTGAGTGAGATTTTTTCAAGATTATTGAGTTAAGAAAACAATAGAGAGAAATATATATATATATATATATATATATATATATATACAAAAATATTATTATTATTTTTGTTGGAAAAAAATGGAGAATAATATATATGATAATAATGTATTACCACCAGGATATAGATTTTATCCAACAGAAGAAGAATTGGTGGAATTTTATTTGAGAAATAAGCTTGATGGAAAAAGAAATGACATTCAACGTCTTATACCAGTTGTTAATATTTATCATTACAATCCATCTGAACTCCCAGGTTTGCATGATTAAAAAATATATATATTTTTGGTAATTTAATTTATTTATTTTTCATGTTCTTGAAAACCTAGATATCATACAACATATATTAAATTTTCTTTTGTAATATTAAGTTCCTCTTATATTTATTTTTTTGTTGTAGAAGCCATCAATCGAGGTGAAAAAAAATTAGGAATTAATTAATTCCTTTTGTTACATGTCGAAAGAAAGTCTTAGCACTTAAAATTATGAATAAAATTTGATGATTCAAAATTTTTTGTTCATGATTTCATAATATTCTTGAAAATCGGAAAATATTTTTAAGTGAAATTTTTGTAAGCAATTCTTTTGAGAAATTATGACTTTAATTCTCTCTAAAATGAAAAACCATTCAAGTTTAAGTTACCCCTTTGTTCAATTTTTGTTATATGATGGTTTAATTATCATATCAAACAATTTATTTTATGTTAAAAAGATCAATTACTTGTTACTTAACCTTCATTTTATGTAACTTTTAAGTCTTCACTTCATTGATTTGATTCTTTCAATAGATATCAAGATTCAAATTGAAAATTTTAAAAAAGTCTAATAACTCAATTTAGATTTTAGAGTTTCAGCATGCAACAATATACATGAGCTAAATATTCTTCTTTTTTTTTTAAGATTTAAATTTTAACCTAATTTTTACAATGTTAGTGTTGGTAGAATGTTTTAAATTGGGTTTTTAGGTTACAATTGAAATATGTGATTATATCATTTAAAATTTAAGGTATTAGAGGAAACACATTTTTATTCATTTAATTTTATCTTCAACAATATAATTATTAGTCTCAAGCTATTAATAACACTATATGTAATTATATACTATGTTTCAGGTGGTTTGATAGTGTAAAAATTTTGTGAGTTTACTTCTTTATATATTTTGAATCATTCTTAACAAAAATCTTGAATCCGACGGTGCCTATAGTGTGAATCTTTTGATATTGCCAATTAATAGAATTATTTTGTATTTGTTATTTTACTCGAACCGAGGATCTATCGGAAATTACAATATCCCTACCTCCACAATATAAGGGTAAGGCGTACACATCACTCTTCTTAAATTCTACTTGTGCGATTATACTGGGTATAGTATTCTAGTACTAAATCATAGAATTGGTTTGTATTTGTTATGCTTTACTTGAGCCGAGGATCTATCGGAAACAATCCTCCTACCTCCACATTAGAGGGACAAGGTTTCGTACATACCTCCCTCGCTGACCTCACTTATAGGATTACACCAGATATGTTGTTGTCATAGTAGTTCATAGAATTCTTAAACTCTTTCTTTTCAACCAGATATGGCAGGTGAAGTCATTAGACATGACAATAAGCAATGGTTTTTCTTCATTCCAATTCAAGATAGGGAAGCAAAAGGAGGAAGACCTACTAGACTTACAACACATGGATTTTGGAAAGCTACTGGTACTCCTGGTTATGTATATTCATCAAACAATAATAGAATTATTGGAGGCAAAAGAACAATGGTTTTCTATAAAGGAAGAGCTCCAAATGGGGAGAAAACACAATGGAAGATGAATGAATATAAAGCTAGTCATGGAGAAGCTTCACTAACCAATAATCATGTCACAAATTTAAAGGTTAGTTTTGCAACCCTAAAAAAGTTAGGGTTTTTTAACTAGTTGTAGTACTTCTAGGTTTTTATCATGACTTTTTAACTTTAATACACCAATCGTGAAGGATTATGATGGGACGGATAAGATCGGTTCATCCTTAATTAAAGGTATCGAATTTGAGCGATATTGATAGAAAGAAATCATAGTAGGAATAAATCCTTTCCGACCCTTTGAAGAAACGTACCTTACACGACATAAATATAAATTAGTCAGAACATCAATATAGGTACTAGAAATCATGTGGAAAATCAAAAAAAATACTTAATATATTGTAAAAGAATTTTTATACGATCATGCCATTGAAAAAATATATAATAACACTATAATAATTGCTCATATATAATAAGCAAAACTAGTTATGTTGAGATACGAGTATTATTAATTTGAAAAATGTGTTTTCACTAACCGTTTAAATTTTAGATGAAATGAAAAAGACAGATCTAGAGTCCCAATATATTATTATTGACAGTGAACTCAGTTATTATTATTATTATTGTAATATTAACTAGATCATATCATTGTAAGAATCTATGATTTTAAATCTTGGATCTATCTCTAAATAATTACACACTTCAATATGATATTATGTAAAAATAACTATAGTTATTGTGATTTATTGTACTTTTTGATGTTACTATTTAATAATATATATTACTTTTTTTATCACAATTTATATGATACTGATAAAATATTTTATATTATTAATTATTGTAATTTATAATAGTACTTTTTAAATAATTTTCAAATATATAACAAAATAAAAATAAAAATAAAACAAATAAATTAAAACATAAAATATACTAAAATTTTAAAAATACTATTAAATAGAAGCAAGCATATCATCGAACAATTGCGTACTTCTAGCCGTGCTTCTGTATAACAGTAACAGTTATATTGTGATGAATAAAGGTAGTTCTGACATTAATCATTGCCTCGTGCAGATAATGTGACGATATTTGATTGGAAAGAAGCCTTTTGAAAAATTATAATTTAAAATATACATATTTATATAGCTATAAATTACCTTTTTAAGAATAAAATAGAGAGTTTTAATTAAATTATATTTTGTGTTACATTTTATTAATAAAAATAAAAATTAGCAAAGAACAAATTTTATAGCTAAATAATAAAATTCGTCGATAATTTTATTCAGCAACAAATTATTAAGAAAAATGTTATCCACGAGTAATTTAGCAATGAATACAAGTTCGTAGCTAATTTTAAATTTGTTTATAATTTTAAAAAAAAAAGATAATCAAACTAAAAATATTATTTTATTTTCAACACAACCTTTTCTCATTTACATGGGCATAATGTTTTTTTTCATAGCCAAAGAACGTGATTTTTTTGTTTTGGATAAATGATGGCAGTAAGATGGGTAGAGGCCGTTTGGATTGGCTTATAAGTTGTTTTCAGTTTTTTTTTTGAATATTTGACTAATCAACTTAAAGTCATTTTGTGCTTAAAATAAGCCTCAATAAATAGTTGATTTTATTTTAATGAACTTATTTTAAGCAGTTTATAAGTTGAAAACCGTTTATAAGTCAAAAAAAAATTGATTTGCACCTACTTTTTTTAAAAATAATTTTTAACTTATAAGATGCTTAAAAATAAGTCAATCAAAACAGGCTAGTAATCTAAGAATCTTTGTCTGCTCTGCTCTGATCTGATACTATAGTCAAGTGTGATCCTACCATCTAATAGTTTAAATTGTTAAAAAAATATAATTCATTCATTTACTTATATACTCAACGAGTACAATACATGGGACCCTAGGAAAATTATTTAGTGTTTGAATATATTGTCAACTTGTATAGAGAAAAAAAAAGAATTAGCTATGGATTATTTGTTTGTTTTTAACTATGTATCAGCTAGTGTTTGGCATATGCTTCTTCATGATTATCTTCTTTTGCTTTCCACTATTTCTTGATAATATATTGATATAGACAATACATTATATTAACTAATAAATTCACCGCACATAAAAAATATGGCTACACACATATTTTTCTAAGTTATTCTTGCTCATCTTTGATAATTTAAAATTGATATTATTTCTTGATTTACTTACAAAAGTTGTGTTTGTTTTGTGGTTTAAAGGGATAGTTTCGTTTCTGGGATAAGATGAGATATTTTATAATTAAATATATATATATATATATATAACTTATTTGGTATGCAGGATTAAATAAAATATCTCAATATTAATTTTGAAATAAAATTTATATTGCATTTAATTTATGTTATCGAGGCACATATATATATATATATATATATATATATATATATATATATATATATATATATATATATATATATATATAACTTATTAAACTCTTTTGATTTTTATGCAGTTGCAACATGAATTCAGCTTGTGCAGAGTTTACAAGGAATCAAAACGTGTTAGGGCATTTGATAGAAGGCCAGTTGGTTCTGGATTATTATTACCCCCTCATCAATCACTAATTAATTATGTTAATCGTGATCAGGCTGCACTATCAAATAATAATAATAATAATAATAATAATATTGAAACAAGTTCATTAGAAAGTTCATCATTAGGAGAACACATACAGTCAATGGGAAGTTTAAAAGATTTGTCTGAAACCCCATTATGGGATTTTGAGGAATGGAATTTTATTTAAAAATTACTATTATTTAGATGGGGTTAATTATGATTTTATATGTATAATGACTTGATGGATTTAATAGGGTTAAAATAACTCTAAAATATATCCATCAATTCTTAGAACTCAAGTTTAGAAATTAAATTATATTGTACTCTTTTGTAATATTGTACTCTTGGATATTTATTGAAAATAATAATTGGAGTATGTACTCCACGCTTTGAGTTTCTTAATTAAATTGTTCGATTTTTATGAACTTAAATTAAATCAGTCGAACTATTTTAAGAGTGCATCGTTTGAAGAGAGGAATGGTTGCAAAAATAGAGTATATGTTTTTCATGTTTATATCCACTTCTTCCCATCATCGTTGTCATGTGTTGGTGAAAATAATATTTGAAAAATAGAACAGATGTAACTATCTCGATACTCTTTTTAAAAAAATTTAATCAATTGCATCAAAATCTTCACTGATTCAATAATAATTCTTTTGACTAATCTCCTTTGAATACAATAGCTCGACAACATAATATAATTACTCAAACAAACATTAAATAAATTATTATATCAAAAGTTCCGTCTCTGCTAGGCAGCGTGTGAAATAGTCGAGAGCGGACTTTTTTGGATATATAATTCAAGTCGAGAATAGAGTTAAAGGAAAAGGAACATCTCCTTTCAACCTTTTCAAAACACTAACCTCATTTTCTCATAATTTATTCTACAATATTCTTCACACATCATCACAAGGTATATAAAAATGACTACTATTTATAATTGTTGAAATTTTCAATATTGGAAGATCACATGGGTTGGTAATTACTGTTTCTTAGTCCAACAATCCATCTAAGGTTTTTGATTTTTTATCTTTTCATAATTCATTGACGGAGAATCTTGGAGTAATCGATAAAATTGTTATCATGTGACTAGGAGGTTACGGGTTCAAGTCTTGAAAATAGCCTCTGGCAGAAATGCAAGGTAAGACTGCGTACAATAGACCCTTGTGGTCAGGCTCTTCCTCGAATCATGCGCATAATAGGAGTTTTAGTGCACCGAACTGTCCTTTTTATCTATTCATAATTCATAGGACCCAAGGCTGAATAATTCCAAATATAATAACACAATTATTTAGTCATGTATTTGTCATGTTTTTAGATTTTTTAAAAGCTTCTAACATCACTATATATAGTCATGTGTTTGTCAATGTTTGTGTGTCCCTCAATTAATTTCAACCTGTTAGCTATCTCTCGATTTTGATCATGCACATATATAAATAGATATTAAAAAAAGTGATAGAGTTAAGATTTTTTCTAAAGTATCTTAAAATATAAAAGAATAAACACACCAAAAATACAAAAAAAAAAGTCAATGTACATATTATATATATAGGAATAATTTTTTGCATAGCTATATGGTGTGGCGCCAATTGACACCTCTTGAAGGCATGTAATTTCATCATTATTATCAATATTTGAATGAATTAAAAAAAATCACCAAATATTTTTATCATGCTGACTTTGAAAAAAAGATCACTAAGTGATAATTAAATGCATATTATCAACCAAGTAAAATGGTTGTCCACTTAAAATGGTGGATAGTCCATTTACTTTTTAAGTGGGTAAATTGCCCACTAATATTTTCCTCCACTTGTAAATATGGCTATAAATATAGCCTTAAACTTCAATGTAAAAACACACAAAACATATAAAAGAAGAGAATTACTATTACTCTCTCTATATTACTACTCTCTCTATTAATACTTTCTATATTATTCTCTTGTTCTTTTTCCTTTATAAAATTGTCAAGTAAGTTAATTTATAACACGTTATCAGCACGAAGCTCTAATTTTTCAGAAAATTAACTTCTATATCAGGTATATCTACTAAAGAAATTTAATTTTTAAGTTATCTTTGTTACTTTCAAATTAATTTTCATCATGTCAAACTTGTCAAAATTGGAATTTGTGGCACTTGATATTTCTGGTAAAAATTATTTGTCATGGGTACTTGATGCTGAAATTCACCTTACCGCTGAGGGTCTTGGTGATGCTATAATTGAAGGAAATACAGCATCAAGTCAGGATAAAGCAAAGGCTATGATTTTCCTTCGTCATCATCTAGATGAAAGCCTAAAAATGAAATACTTGGCAGTGAAAGATCCACTTGAATTGTGGAAAGACTTAAAAGGGAGGTATGACCACCTCAGGGCAACGGTATTGCCAAGAGCTCGTTATGAGTGGATGCACTTACGGTTTCAAGATTTTAAAACCGTAATTGAGTATAATTCTGCTGTATTTAGAATAACTTCCCAATTAAAATTATGTGGGGAAAATATAAATGATGAGGACATGTTAGAAAAGACACTAACTACTTTTCATGTCTCTAATGTAATATTACAGCAGCAATACCGTGAAAAGGGTTTTAAAAAATACTCTGAATTGATATCATGTCTTCTGGTGGCTGAACAACATAATGCCCTTTTAATGAAAAATCATGAAACCCGTCCCACTGGAACTGCTCCGTTACCGGAGGCAAATATGGTAAAAGCACATGGCCAGTCTGAAAGAAGACATAATAAATATCAAGGTCACAATAATGTACGTGGGCGTGGCAATGGCAGAGGACGATATAATAATCGTCGTGGTGGTGGTCAACATAAAAGGGAGAACAATATCAGTTCTCAAAATGGCCCTTCAAAAAGTAACTGTCATCGTTGTGGCATGAAAGGCCACTGGAAAAATGAATGTCGAACGCCTGAGCATTTTGTAAGACTTTATCAAAATTCTTTTAAAAGAAAGGCAAATAGAGGTGGTGCCTCTTCTTCTAATGCTCGGATAGAGTCACACTTGGCGTTCGAAAATAATGTTGAGGCAAGGCCTTTGAATAATGATAATATTAAAACAAATCTGGCCTTAAGGGATGATGATTTTAATGACCTCAATGATATTACTCATTTGGAGGTTGAAGATTTTTTTAAGGATCTTAATTGATGTTTAATTTCATATTTTTCAATATGTTATCATGTACTTCGAATTATTGTGTTTTTACGTTTATGTATTTGAAGAAGAAAAAAAATAATAATCAAGGTCACATTTTTATGATAATTGTATATTGTTTATTACATTGTGCTATTTTACAATATTGTAATTAATTACTATTAGTGTGCTATTATTTAATCTTAATATCATATTGTTACTAAAAATAATATTCGCCTTATTTAATGTCATTATACTAATTGTTTATTCTTGTTAATGTTTTAGACATTAATAATATATAATGATTGTATTATTTTTATCAATAAACAAATTATCTATACATGATGAATAATATTATATTAATGTTTTATAATATTTTATATTTGTTTTTAATACTTGTGGAAAATATTTATTTAAGGTTAATAAGTATATAATTCCATAAACTAAATTATTGTAACATTCATCATAATTGAATCATATAATTTTTTAAATTCTAAATTACCATAATTTAACTTTAAAAAAAAAGGGACTTATGTTTTTCTAGCAAAATTGTTACTTATTTTATTTCTTACAATGCATTTTTATTTTATGAAGATAAATAAATTTATTAGTCTTCAATTGGATTCAAGATGAATAATGGAGATATGTGCATTTTGGATAGTGCCACAACTCATACGATATTAAAAGAAAAGAAATATTTTTGTCATTTGATTATGAAAAAGGCCTATGTCAATACAATATCTGGTAGTACAAAATTAATTGAAGGCTCTGGAAAAGCAGCCTTATTACTACCTGGAGGAACGATATTGGTAATTGATAATGCATTATATTGTAGTAAGTCTCAAAGAAACTTGTTAAGTTTCAAGGTTATTCGCCAAAATGACTATCATATTGAGACTGCAAATGAAGGAAAGGTTGAATACCTTTATATTACTACAATAAATATGGAGAAGAAAATTGTGCACGAAAAATTACCTGCACTTTCTTCTGGATTGTACCATACAAATATTGGTACTGTTGAATCACATGCCATTGTAAACAAAAGGTTTACTGATTCTAATGATTTTATCATTTGGCATGACCGGTTGGGCCATCCCGGTTATAATATGATGCGCAGAATTATTGAGAATTCACATGGACACACTTTGAAGAATCAGAAAATTCTTCAATCTAAGGAATTCTCTTGTGTTGCTTGTTTCCAAGGAAAACTGATTATCAAACCATCAGCAACTAAGGTTGGGATTGAATCCCCTGCGTTTCTGGAACGTATACAGGGTAATATATGTGGGCCAATTCACCCTTCATGTGGACCATTTAAATATTATATGGTCTTGATAGATGCATCTACAAGATGGTCACATGTGTGCTTATTATCAACTCGCAACATGGCTTTTGCGAGATTGTTAGCTCAAATTATAAGGTTAAGAGCACAATTTCCAGATTATGCAATAAAGACAATTCGTCTTGATAATGCTGGTGAATTCACATCTCAATCATTTAATGATTATTGTATGTCGATTGGAATAAAAATTGAGCATCCGGTCGCTCATGTGCATACTCAAAATGGTCTAGCAGAATCATTGATTAAACGCCTCCAATGGATAGCTAGACCATTGCTAATGAGGACAAAACTTCCTATTTCAGTATGGGGGCATGCTATTTTGCATGCAGCAGCACTTGTGCGCATAAGGCCAACAAATTATCATGAATTTTCCTCATTACAGTTGGCGTTTGGAAGGGAGCCAAATATATCCCATCTTAGAATATTTGGGTGTGCGGTATATGTCCCAATTGCTCCACCGCACCGCACAAAGATGGGTCCCCAAAGAAAATTGGGAATATATGTTGGGTATGAATCTCCTTCTATTATAAAATATCTGGAACCTATGACTGGAGATTTATTTACAGCAAGATTCGCTGATTGTCATTTTGATGAATCAGTATACCCAACATTAGGGGGAGAACATAAGCAGTTGAAAAATGAGATAGATTGGAATTCATTGTCACTATCTCATTTAGATCCTCGAACAAATCAATGTGAGCAAGAAGTTCAAAAGATGATTTATTTGCAGAATATTGCAAATCAACTGCCGGATGCATTTACTAACCTTCCACGGGTTACTAAATCGCATATCCCAGCTGCTAATGCTCAAGTTCGAGTTCATGTTCCGATAGGACAACTTATTCAGACAAATGAGTCTAGACCACGCTTAAAACGTGAAAGACCATTTGGTTCCAAAGATAAAAATCCTCGAAAAAGGAAAGGAATAAATGATCAAGATGATCATAATTTGGAGGCGAGTGCTCAAGAAGAGCCCAGAGACACAACAAATGGTGATACCACCGAGGAGGTCCAAGTACCTAAAAATAATGAGAATGAAGAAATCTCAATAAGTTATGTCTCTACAGGAAAACGGTGAAACCGAAATGATATTGTGGTCGATAATATTTTTGCTTATAATGTTGCCATTGAAATAATGCAACAAGATAAGGATCTTGAACCAAAATCTGTCGATGAATGCAGACAGAGAAATGATTGGCCAAGATGGAAGGATGCAATTCAAGCAGAGTTAAATTCACTTAAAAACGTGAAGTTTTCGGATCAATAGTTCGAACACCTGAAGATGTCAAGCCAGTAGGGCACAAATGGGTTTTTGTGCGTAAACGAAATGAAAAGGGTGAAGTCATAAGATATAAAGCACGACTTGTAGCCCAAGGTTTTTCGCAAAGACCTGACATTGACTATATGGAAACATATTCCCCTGTGGTGGATGCAATTACTTTCAGGTATCTAATGAATTTGGCAGTTCATGAAAAGCTTGAAATGCACTTAATGGACATGGTCACTGCCTATTTATATGGTTCATTGGACCACGACATTTTTATGAAAATTCCCGAAGGGTTCAAAGTGCCTGAAGCATACAAGGATTCTCGAGAAAATTGCTCAATAAAACTTCAAAAATCCTTGTACGGGTTGAAACAATCAGGGCGAATGTGGTACAATCGTCTTAGCGAATATTTGCTAAAAGAAGGATATAAAAATGATCCAATTTGCCCTTGTGTCTTTATGAGAAGGTCTGGATCTGAATTTGTCATAATAGCAGTATATGTTGATGATTTGAATATTATTGGAACTCCAGAAGAACTTTCAAAGGCAGTAAAATGTCTGAAAAGGGAGTTTGAAATGAAAGACCTTGGAAAGACAAAATTTTGTCTTGGTCTACAAATTGAACATTTTACAAATGGGATATTTGTCCATCAGTCAACATATACTGAAAATATTTTAAAGAGATTTTATATGGATAAAGCACACCCATTGAGTACTCCAATGGTTGTGAGATCTCTTGATATTAATACAGATCCGTTTCGGCCTTATGAAAATGATGAAGAACTTATTGGTGCTGAAATACCATACCTTAGTGCAATTGGTGCATTAATGTATCTTGCCAACAATTCTAGACCAGATATAGCTTTCTCAGTAAACTTGTTAGCAAGATTTAGTTCTTCACCAACACGCAGACACTGGAATGGAATTAAGCATATATTCAGATACCTTCGAGGTACCATTGATATGGGATTGTTTTACTCAAATGATTCCACGTCACAATTGATCGGTTATGCAGATGCGGGATATTTATCTGATCCCCATAAAGGTCGATCGCAAACAGGCTATTTATTTACATGTGGTGGTACAACTATATCATGGCGTTCAACAAAGCAAACTATGGTTGCCACTTCCTCAAATCATGCAGAGATAATAGCCATTCATGAAGCAAGTCGAGAATGTGTTTGGTTAAGATCAATAACTGAACACATTCAAGAAACATGTGGTCTTTCTTTGACAAAAGACGCCCAACAATATTGTATGAAGACAATGTTGCATGTATAGCTCAACTGAAGGGAGGATACATCAAAGGAGACAGAACAAAACATATTTCACCAAAATTCTTTTTCACTCATGATCTTCAAAAGAAGGGTGAAATAGATGTCCAACAAATTCGTTCAAGTGACAATTTGGCGGATATGTTCACCAAAGCATTGTCAACTTCAACCTTTGAGAAAATGAGATACAAAATTGGAATGCGTCGTCTTCGAGATATTAAGTGATATTTTCATCAGGGGGAGCAAAATACGCGCTGTACTCTTTTTTCCTTAGTCAAGGTTTTGTCCCACTGGGTTTTTCTGATAAGGTTTTTAATGAGGCAGCACTCAAGGCGTATTATCAGATATGTGTACTCTTTTTTCTTCATTAGGCTTTTTCCCACTAGGTTTTTCCTAATAAGGTTTTAACGAGGCACATTTCTCGTGGACATCCAAGGGGGAGTATTATCAACCAAGTAAAATGGTTGTCCACTTAAAATGGTGGATAGTCCATTTACTTTTTAAGTGGGTAAATTGCCCACTAATATTTTCCTCCACTTGTAAATATGGCTATAAATATAGCCTTAAACTTCAATGTAAAAACACACAAAACATATAAAAGAAGAGAATTAATATTACTCTCTCTATATTACTACTCTCTCTATTAATACTTTCTATATTATTCTCTTGTTCTTTTTCCTTTATAAAATTGTCAAGTAAGTTAATTTATAACAATGCAAGATAAACTAAAAGTAGAATTGTCTACTGTGTATCCACAAACATTTAATATAATAAAGAACACATGTTTATATTTTTTTTCAAATTCAATGCAAGATTATTTGTTTCTAGGGATAATAATCTTTGTGCATTCTACCAAATGCTGGAGAACTTTTATAAACAGACAAAACCCATATATTGACTAGAAAATTTTGTACAATTGACTAGAAAATTTTGTACAAGTCAACCAAAGGACAAGAAAAGAAATACTGAAAACCTTGGAAACTTTATTGATAATTTATCGCTAAATACGATGATTAACAATGAAGTTATTTAGCTACAAAATTTATTCGACGCTAGCTAATTTTTATTTTTTTTAATAGTGTCTCTAATGGTTTTGTGCTATTGTTTTGTAATGGATTCTCCTTCAAATTTTATTTTTTCTGTGTTAATAAAGCTCTTGATAGCATTATTATTTTTTTGAGTTGGTTTACCGAAAACAACCTCTTTAACTCACAAACGTAAAAATAAGGTGTATGTACATTATACTCTTTTCAGATCTCTTTTATGATATTATACTGAATATGTTATTGTTGTAGTTAATAAAACCTTTATAATCTCCGGAGATAGTTTTATTGAGAATTGTATGGCTAAACTTAATTATTATTATTTTTGGCTTGAGGTATTTTTACTTCTGGTTCTTTACGGGGTTGTTTGGGACGAAAGAAAATATTTTCTCGAAAAATAAGTAAGTTTGTTTCTTATTGTCTATCGTTTTATAAGTAAGCAAATATTAGAAATTTGGAATGTCATTTATAAAACTTTTTTTTCCTATTTTCACAAGAGAAATTATTTTCTTTCATTTTTTAGAAACTTATTTTTCAAAATATTTTAACCAGCCAAACATGAATAATATTTTCGTGATTTTTCCCCTTACCAAATACACCTTACATCTCATTTCTTCTTTTCTGAATTTCAACCATGTTTGGCTTCTTAAAGATTGAAATAATCCATGATTCAACTAAACTCCATGATTATCTCAAAATGCAACAAATAAAAAAAATCAACTAAAATAATTTTGAAAATGCACCAAATATAATTCAAGCAAGCACAAGTTCAAGAAGAAACATACACAGAATTGAATATTTATGATCTGTTAGCAACTTTCTATGCAAATAGAGTAGTAACTAAAAATATGATCTTTGTTCCATCAGCAAAAGGTTCAAACTTTGAGAAAATAACACTCACATCAAGAAATGTGACATTAGACAAAGCTATACACATTGGTAAATAAAATTTCTAGTTTCATTTCTAGCATTGGCTCCTTCCTTTTCAGCTACCTTTTGTTTGCATTTTCTTGTTTGTTAGAACTAGGCAACATAATTACAGTCAGAGGAACGTAAAGGGCAATGCCTCGATTTTTATATCACCACTCGTCATCAAGACTAGCACGATGAAAACACATGACTGTGCAGACAAATATGAAGAATGACACGAATTCGATGAACATTGCTCCTGTCTGGATAAGATCTGCATGTCTGAGAATAATGGGGATGGCTATGCTTCCCACAGCTGACGCCCCTGTTAAGAATTTAGCAGCATCCATCCAGCTGCAAAGATGAAAAACAAAAAAGGCCTAAAATGAGAAGGATTTGGTGAGAAGTACAGAACAAAAGATAGGAAGAAACAAGAAAGGAGGTCTTCATAAAGTAAAACATCAAATCATAGATACTCGAGACTTATAGCTCGTTTAACCCAACTTTCAAAAAATCTGCTATTTTGAAAAGCGTTCTTTGTCAGAAGTATATTTCGAAAAAGCACTTTAGAGAGAAACAATTCAGTTTGAAAAACACTTTCGCTAATATTAGAGCAGCAATTTGTGTTTGGCCAAGATTCCAAAAGTGCTTTGGGGAAAACACTACGTTTTCCAGCAACAGCCCCGGCTACTACTCAAAAAACACTCACTTTTTTCCTAAAGTCTTGGTCAAATACCAAAACTCTTAAATAAGTACTTTTGGCTTCATCTAGTGGCAGGTGGCAGATTTTTTTGCTAAAATAGCTTATACCTCTCCAACGACATCTTCCTAGAAAGGTCAAAGGTTTAATTCAACCAGACAAATGACAATTCCCTTCTATGAGGAGAAATGAAAAATGTAATGTTTTGGTTACTTAAAGTGCCCTTATCTTTGAATGAAAGGGCATTGTATAGGTTTTGGAGCTTGATGTAATTACCGTATTATGTCTTCGTCCATGTCCCCCTCAAATTATGCAAAAAGTTGCACGTGAATAGACATGGTAGGGGTCAAGCCTAATCCTCCACATCAAGGACCCGCGATCCTTGGTGATGGCTTAACTAAAAAAAAAGTACTTTTGGCTTATTAGAAGCTTGGACAAACAGGTTATTAGAGCATCATCAATAAAAGAAATACTTATATATACATAGTTTGTATTATGTAGTTTTTAATCATAAAACAAGTAACAGATGAACTCCAATATTCACATTCATGTTAGTGGGTGTAGCAAGGTCATCTTTTATCGGACCACATACTTCACACGTGCTCATTATCAGTATTCTGTACCACTAATCAGTTTCCCCGATATGCAATGTGTTTACCATATGAAAACTAATTATATTAATGCAGTAACACTAACATGACACAGTTTTGGCAGATAGACAATCTCCAAACAATGACGTGTCTGGCCAAAATTAGCAATCACCAAATCCTACATATAATATAAGCAGTCTTCTGCAGTAATTAATGGTTATGCACCCCAAGTAACTCAATATAGCACGTCTAGTACAACAATATTCATCTAATTAGAATGATATCACAAATATCCTTCAAGAAAGAGGCAAATTATTCTATGAATGAAGCATGTACGAGGATCAAATACGATGTCATATAAATCTCTCAGAGTTAAAAGTGAACATGATCTAGAACATGTATTTAAGAGATGGATGGAAAATAATAGAACAAACCATGACTGATGAAAAGAATTACAATGGGGTGAGCTAATGAAATATAGTACCCCCCCCCCCCCTTCCATTTAACTCCCCCTCCTCAACCCTTTATTCAACATCACAAAAGACAGTTTATCCTCAGTTTTCATAAGTAAAGAAAGAACTTCTTACAGCAGTATGTAAGAAAAATCATGAGAGATAGGAGATTCAATAAACTTCTGCACAAAGTATCTTACCCTCCGCCATCTCGACTTATTAGGAACTGTGTCGATCCACCACCAAAGAATAAGCATGGCATGGGAACCACAACATACATAAGAGCTGTCAAAACCAAGTAATCTTCTTAGTTAGCCAACATAACAGATTACTCTGCTTTAAAAAAACAGAAATAAGCCAACTATGTAGATCACATTTCTTTCACAAACCTGATAACATTGGCCACCAGTTGTTGTATAGAGCACAAGCCTACAAGAAACAATATTGAAGCAAAAGCATTACAATTAACTCTTTGGATAAGACCAAAGACACACTGGTTTTCTTTTAAAAAAGAGATTAGATGCACAAAAAGCAAACAGAATGATCCTCTTGTTTACACACAACACACACATAATATGGTAATGCGTTGTCGGTATACAAGGGATAATGAGAAAGTAGAGAACCTTAATTGAACTTGTTACTACTCAAGTAAAACACTACATTCATTGGTACTTGCAAAACCATTGGAAATACAGGGATACACACTCATCATGCAGGAAAACATTTGTAAGACCTACCAGGATCTGTAACAAGATGCTAGAAGAGAACATGAAGGCAAGCCCCGCAAGCCTGTATCAAACATTATATCAGAAAACAGTCTACCAGAAACACAGACCAAAGGCAAATATTAGTTGAATCACTTACACTTTATCCAAGAAGTGAAAACCAGCAATTGAACCATAAAGATGACACGGAGAACCAGAAAAAACCAAGTTAGTAATTGTATGATCATAATGAGATTCGACAATTTAAATTTAACCAGCTACATGGAAATAGAAATATGATCAAAATTAATTGATTTGATAATACCATCATTTGTAAATAGAAAACCCGAAGAGAAACATCAAGTAAATGAAGTAATGCCCCTCTCTATTCATCCTGGTCTATCCAGATAGACCCAATCTTACCTAGTAGCTTCATGGAACAGTCAATTGACTAGACCAATCAGTTCGAAAATTATCGGAGTTTTATTGATTAACAAGTTGGATTGCAATGAATTACAAATTGAGTATCACCGTTTCATTAGAAGTCAGAGTAAGAGGTAGTCATAGTCCATGATCCACAGCCACAGTTGGTCGTACTTACAAATGGCAGAAACAGTCACCACACACCAGAGGATGAAATATTAAACTACAATCCCCTTATCAGAAATTCTTAGTTTAATTTCAGAAGCGAATTGAAGACATACTTTGGATCATATCTCTAAGATGTGTTGCTTTCATAAAACCTGACACATTTTGCAAGTTCTCCAATCCTTCCATGTGTTTTGACACACAGCCTATAACTTATCTACTAAAGCAACACTAGAAAGTTGAACTGCACCATCGGTCAGCTTACCATCCGCAATCAGATGACCAAAATGAAAATGCCAGTTCATTCTACATCAGCTTTAATGATGTTTGGATCTATGTGAATTTTCTGCTGTTAAGTTTTTCTTGATAATATAATGCAACTTGCTCAAATTCTAGAGCAAACTGTTTTTTTGTAAATTCAAGAATCAAACTTTCATTTTTTAACTCAAGAATCGAGCTTGGGAGAAAAGGGAAATAATTAGACATATCATAAGCTCCACTGTACCCCAGAATTAAAGATTTGATAAGAACTCTATTGCCAGCTAAAAGCAAATATTAAATATGACAAATGTAAAACTTTTTTGAACCATAAGCCTAAATGTTAATCACAAGTATTTCAGCTGTAGTAAAATTATTACAGAACTCGAAAAACTAGAATTGGGTCATGGATGAATCAAGAATTCTATTGCCAGCCAAAAAAAAAAAACTGAAAAATATAAACTTTTTGAACCATAAGCCTAAGCTAGCGTTTGGCCATAAATTTCGGACCAAATTTTGAAAATTTATCTTCATATATCTATTTCTCCATGAAATTTAATCAGATTTTCAAGTTCCCAAATACATGCTCATACCAGTTTTTCTTTTGTGGTACTTCCACTCACAGAACTTCAATTTTTTTCCAAATAAAATGCATGTCTAAATACAACTTCAAGAACTCAAATTTTTCAAATTTCAAGTTTCAACTTCAAAATCTATGGCTAAACAGGAACTTAAATGTTCAATGAGAATTATTTCAGCTGTAGTAAAATTTTGAAATAATTCAAGAAACAAGAATTGGGTCATTTATATTCATCCAACAAAGAACCCCACCAACCATAATCTGATAATCAACTACCTCAAACCTCAAAACTTTTGAAACAAGCAGTAAATAATATAACTAAAAAAAAGAAAAATTAAACAAAAAAATTAAAAGGGGTTTATTGCTAATTCAAAACTGAAACTAGAATAGCAAAAAGATTGTACCTTCAATGGTCATCGCCATTTATGGTTAATTTTGAAGGGGCAAAATAGGAAGGAAAAAATTGTTTTTGATCGCTGATCCAAACTCTGATTCTTGAACTTGAAAAGATTGAAATAAAGCACTAAATTTGGGCTTTGTAAATTTAGATGTATTTTCTATAAGGACCCTGTAAATAGTATTTATATAGGAGATTTCCCCCCATACTTTATTGTTTTGTTGTTTTTTGCTTGAATGTTTGAAAAAAAAACTTTGAAGGACCCAAATGTAGTTTTTTTTATTTTGCCAACTCTCACCTTAATATATAGATAGATTTAAAATAGTACCCGTAGACACTGAAATTTTATGAGACTCTACGAGACGTGTTCGATTCCAGTTAGAATTTTTGGAGGCTAGTCTATCCAAAACCCTAACTTATGCCTATATAAAGATATTATATTTCCTTAAATAAACATCTCGAATATCTCATAAATTCTTGAGTATTCACAAAGAGATCATGAAGACACTATGTATTGTTTTTCTCAAAGAAATAATCTCGAAAATTCCACAAATTCATGAAATATTCATAAAGAGATCAAAATATGTCAAAGTCTTCTTGATAATTAAATATATTTTCAAGAAAATCCACAAATCATTTCTTAGAGATCAAGTTCAAATCATCCTAGCTAGTTCGAGAAATGCGCTACTAACGGCCTTCATACGATGGAGATCAAATTCAAATCATCTGAATTTGAGAAATACGTCACTAACAGTCCTCGAATCACGGAGAAATCTAGATAGAAGAATCAATGAAACAAACAAATTTGTACTCACACTATTTATCAATAAAATTATATGTTTCATATTTTATTGGTGATTACAATTTATTTTCTATCACTTTAAAAATTGTTGCAAGCAAATTGGCACGCTCAGTGGGACCAAATTTTCCCTTCATCTTTTCTCTCACAAGTTAAATCGGCAAATTTGAAGCCACAAAACCGCAAAGGTGAAAAAAATGAGTACTCCAAGCCTCGTCTTTGAGTTTCATCAAGTCTACACTCCCGACAAGTTTTGAAGCAGGGGACATTTGTAGACACTGAAATTTTATGGGACTCTACAAGACTATTCAATTTTAGTTAGGTTTCTTGGAGGCTAGTCTACCCTAAACTTTAGTTTATGCCTATATAAATGTATTATATTTCCTTAAAGAGGCATATCGAATGTCCCATAAATTCTTGGGTATTCACAAAGAGACCATGAAGACATCATATAATGTTTTCCTCGAAGAAGTAATCTTGAAAACTCCACAAATTCATGAAATATTCATAAAAATATCAAAATATGCCAAAGTTTTCTTGATAATCAAATATTTGAAGAAGATCCACAAATCCTTTCTTTGAGATCAGTTCAAATCATCTTAGCTAGTTCGAGCAATACGCCACTAATGGACCTCGAATTACGATGAAGATTAAATCCAAATCATTCTAGTTCCAGAAATACGCCGCTAATTGCCCTCAAATTACGATGGAGACCAAATTCAAATCATCTGAGTTCGAGAAATACGCTACTAACGACCCTCGAATCACGGAGAAATCTAGATAGAAGAATCAATAAAACAAATAAATTTGTACCACACTATTTATCAATAAAATTATGTTTCTTCATATTTTATTCGGTATTGCAATTTATTTTATATCACTTTAAAATTTCTTACAAATAAATTGGCTTGCTCAGTGGGACCAAACCTGCCTTTCATCTCTTCTCTCACAAGTCAAATCTGCAACTTTGAAGCCACAAAACCGCAAAGGTGAAAATAATGAATACTTCAAGCCTCGTCTTTGAGTTATCAAGTCTACACTCCCGACAAGCCTTGAAGCAAGGGATATTTCTAGAAACTGAAATTCTATGGGACTCTACAAGACGTGTTCGATTCCAGTTAGGATTTTTGGAGGCTAGTCTATCCTAAATACTAGCTTATGCCTATATAGATGTATTATATTTCCTTAAAGTGACATCTCGAATATCCCATAAATTCTTGAATATTCACAAAGAGATCACGAAGACATCATATATTGTTTTTCTCAAAGAAGTAATCTCAAAAATTCCACAAATTTATGAAATATTTTATAAAGAGATCAAAATATGTCAAAGTCTTCTTGATAATCAAATACTTTAAGAAGATCCACAAATCATTTCATAGAGATCAAGTTCAAATCATCCTAGCTAGTTCGAGAAATGCGCCACTAATGGCTCTCGAATTACGATGAAGATCAAATCTAAATCATCCTAATTCGAGAAATACGTCACTAACAACCCTCAAATTATGATGGAGATCAAATCCAAACCATTTGAGTTTGAGAAATAAGCCACTAGTGGTCCTCGAATCATGGAGAAATCTAGAGAAAAAAAAAATGAGGAAACAAACAAATTTGTACCCACGCTATTTATCAATAAAATAATATTTTTTTATATTTTATTCGTGATTATAATTTATTTTTTTATCACTTTTAATTTTGTTGCAAACAATACCTTAAATATCTTTTGATCAAATTTATTTTTGAAATTATCAAAAAGTGAGCACTTTTAGTCTCTATTATTTTTTACAAGTTCTAGAGGTTATTTCAATGAAAATTGCCAAGACGAATTTTTCTAGTTTTACCACAAAAGTCTTATTAAATTTCAAAAATTATTATGTCAAAAGTTAAATCAAACATTAAAATTAATCTGTTTGTAATTGATACATGTTCATTCGGAATATCACAAGAGCATACTTTATTGATGTTTGATTCAATAGTCATCATAAATACCTAATCAACAACAACATAATTAATGAAATCTCACAAGTGAAATGTGAAGATGGTAGAAAGTGTACGCAGGCCTTATCCCTATCTTTTGAAGGTAAAAGATTATTTTGGAAAGACCCTCAATTTGAGTGCAACAAATCAAAGAGTATGGCAATTGTTTCCACGAGTATAAATGAGTACGAAAAGCCACCGACTTAGAACTATGCCAAATTGGATCGAACAAACAACATAATAAAAGTCGAAATTAACCGAATTTAAAATACAATTCAAATCAACACGAAAAGAATTACTAAGTAGGCGTTTGGACATGCGATTATATCACGATATGAAATCATGAGATGAAATCAATATTTAGACACGAGATTTCACGCTGAATTCATCATGCTATGAAATCACGATATGAAATCATGAGATGAAATCAACATTTGGACATGAGATTTCACGCTGAATTCATCTCATGATTTCATATCATGGAATGAAATCCCAAATTATCTAAAATGCATGATTTGAAAATTTCAAATTATGATTTAGAATTTTTCAAATACAAAAATTGACCCACAAGTTTATATTTTTGTAAAAAAAAAACTCACATTTATATCTACAAACTATTTATTTCATATGTAAATAAAAGTTATTATTCATATCATTACTTTTTATACCAGTTATATCTCATATGATGATTATTCTCACCAACATAAGAATTATTATTACTTCAAATCAATTCCTTCTTTATCATTTACATTCACAAAATTCATTATTTTTGATAAAAATTATTTACCCATCTAAATTTATTTCTACTTCATTCAATTTTTTTTATTGAATTAAAGTTTGATCAATAAATATTGTATTTTTAAGAATAGTTTTGTGATAGTGTATATGATTTTATAAATTTTTACTTCTTTAGTAAGATTGTATAAAGAATTGAGACAATTTTAGTAGTTTTACAATTTATGAAGTTTTTATGTTCATGAGAAAATATACAACATAAAAAGTCTAAATTAAATATCCAATTTTTTTTTAACTTCGTCTCATAATTTCAAATCATGATTTCATATCGCATGACCAAACGGGCATATATACAAGTGGGTAAGGAAAGTAAGAAGAGAATTAGATGAGAAAAGAAGTAAACTCAATAAATATCAACCTTCATAAATGTCATTTGACTAATTTTATTTTATTGTAAAAAAAATATGATTATTGATATTTCGCGTGCTTTTAGCAAATTCCTACAAATAATTATCACAAGACAAATGTTCCTTCTAACCGCCCCAATTGATCTTTCATTTTTTTAACTTCTAATCCACCAAATGACTTTTATCTTAATTTGTCCCCAATGTGACAACTTAACCTACAACAATTTTACAAAAAAAAAAAGTTCCCTCAATTTTTAAAAAAGCATAATATATAAATATGTCTTTTAATCATGTAATGATTCACCACATTATCACGCCTCATAAGTGTCATGTAAGTGCTATATGACACAAAGTTGTTCATGTGGAAGGCTTACATAGGAATAATGTTAGTTCTCAGCAAAAGATTCTAGAGAAATGTGGAAACTTTCCATAATAGAACCTAGAATATCATAAATTTGCATGAAAAGTCTTTAGAATATTCTAGGCATGTAGATAGTTCTAGAGAAGGATTCTAAATATAAATATGTGAGTATTTGTATAATAATTATTATTTATATTTTAGCCCCTTAATGAATAGTATAAATAGAGGGGTATCCATTTATAAATTCATCAAGCAAAAATCAAAGCATTTTACAATACAATTCTTCCTACCAATCTTCTTATGTTTTCTCTTTCATTCTCTTAGTGTTTCCTAGAGTTTTAGGCTGACTTGACATAACAAGATCGTGAGCAAGTGGTGCAAGAACGTGAACAATTTTTCAAGTGCCGCACTTAGTAGAAAACTAAGGACGTGACATTCAGCTATCTATGCCCTTCAAAATAGACACACACATCCTATGGTACATTATACATATAGGACGTTATGTAGGAGGCAAAATTGACATGTATAATACCACCTAGGACCAACGTGTTTATTTATTTAATATTATACAAGTTTAATTATTCATTTGTGCACATTCTAAGTTAGAGAGTATAAATGTCAGTTGAGATCAAGTTAAAATACATGTTTATGTATTACGCCTTTAAATAAAAGGCTTAATTTGATTTGACACGGAGTTTAAAAAAATTAAAAAGAATTTTCAATCTTGTGATCCTAAATTAAAGTGATGTCAAATCTACCAACATGTCTTTTCAATCTTGTGATAATTCTTTTTGAAACAGACTAAGAAGGAAAATATGCCATTATTTTTTAAACGGAGGGAGTAATAATTAGTTCAAAAGCTAGAAAAAAAAAGGCCATATCTCAAATATCACAAAATATAGTATTAAAAAGGAATTAACTAAACTACATGGGGAGGATATGAAAAACATCCTAAAAATTATCAAAGCCAGCGGTCACGCGGCGAAAAAACAGTGGCAATATCGTAAATATGTGAATAGGTAGGCGTAATTATAAAGAACCCGTCTGTATATGTTGCCATTGTATGTAAGCCTTATAGAGGAAAACACCAGGGCTCCGGTGCTTTGGCAGACATCAAACCTCAGTGTCGGAAATAGGCCCTCTACCCCACCCACCCAGCCCACTTGGTGCACCCCACCACCCCACTTGCACAAACCTATCAAACAGAAATCAAAGAAGCTGTGTGGGAGTTATGGTGAAAGCATCACAGCAGTGAAATTGATTGAATAGGTGGGGATTTTAAAGATTTTGCCCTAATTTTTCTTGAGTTTTATTTGGGTTAATCATGATCAGTTTATGTTTTTGTGTAGTGGGTCATGTTTAGTTTTAGTGATGAATTGATTTTTATGAAAAAATTGTTTTTTTTTTAGTTTTTAGGAGTTTAACTGATTTGGGGTTTTGGCAAAGTTTGAGTTTTTTTGATTTAGGGTAAATTGTATTTGTTGTGTAGTAATGTACTATTTCATTTATGGTTAAAGTTAGGGTAAACTAGTTAGTATCATAGAAGTAGTAGAATGGAAGTCTTTGTTATTCATTTGAATGTTGAATGAAGCCTTTGCTTTATGCTTCTTTTAATGTTTTTTTTTTGTTAACTTCGTCCGCTTCAATTTGTTTGTCTTGCTTGCATTTTAGCTTGTTTAAAAAAGAAAGAATGATACTTTCCCTTTATGAAAACTCTTTAATTCTAACTTTTCACATTGCATGTTTAAGACCACAAGATTGAAGGACATTTTGATACATTCTATGTATCTTTAATTTAAGCTAGCATTTGGCCCCAAATTCCCAAGTATTCTTGGCAAGTTATTTGAGTCAAGTTTTGGAGAAATTTCACCATGCGTTTGACTACAAGTTTTCTCAAGAATATTTGACTGTTTTAAAAAATATTATTTTGTACCCGTAAGTTTTGAAAATCATTAAAAATACCCATAAGTTTGTATTATCACTTTATAATGATTATAACATAATTGATAACAATCAACAACAACAAAATAACAATATGTGCAAGAGCAATATATTAATCACATTAAAGACAAAATTGTTTTTTTACTCAATCTTGTCACTCAAACTATTCTTTTCCGGAGAATGTAGATAGAGGTGTTATTTAATGGTGTTGGTTGTCCATGTTAATGGAATAAGTTGGTAGATAAATATTAGTTGAAATTAATAAATGATGGGTGTTTTTATAAAACATAAAAGTTTGGGGTAATTTTTTAAATTTTAATTTTTTTTCAAATATTAGAACTTGGCCCAAATACTAATTTTTTGTGGAACTTGGGATGTTTACCAAATATATTTGCTAAGTAATGACAAGTTATATGGCCAAACACTACTTCCCAAAAAATATTTGGGGCCAAACGGCACCTAAGAACCACAAGATTTGAAAATCTTCTTTACTTTCTTAAACTTTAGGCCAATTCAAAACCAGGCAAGCAAATTGAAATAGAGCAAGTAGTTAAGAGTTTAAGTTTTATTTATTTTAATCTGTTCGTAATGATACATGTTCGTTTAGAACATCATGAGTGTGTAATTTATCGATGTTTAATTCAATAATCACCATGAACACCTAATTGTGCTCAAATTGTAGTAATTTTTATTTATGGCTAGATGTCGTGAAGGAGTCAATGTGAACTAGATGTTAAACCTTACTTGGGGAGTGTTACAGCTTAACATGACTTTTTCTTGTTTCTTTTTTTCCTTGGTTGTTTATTAAAAGAAACTATTTTTGATTTGACAGGTTGAGGTGATTCTGCAGGTTTAGGTAGATGGCGTGGACGGAAAAAGATGTTGAGAATGGAAAAGAAAGTGATTCACTTGGTAACAATGGTTTCCTGAAGGGAGGGCAATCTTCTTCTGGTTCGAAAGGTTCTCCTGGTAGAATAAGTCATGTAAACAAGATTTTTGAAGACAAGGATGCGATCACTTATGCAAATATTCTTCGCTCTAGGAACAAGTTTGTTGATGCACTTGCTATCTATGAGAGTGTGTTGCAGAAGGATAGTGAGTGTATTGAGTCTCTGATTGGCAAAGGTATTTGCCTGCAGATGCAAAACATGGGGCGGCTTGCTTTCGAAAGTTTTTCTGAAGCTATCAAAGTGGACCCACAAAATGCATGTGCCCTCACCCATTGCGGAATTTTGTACAAAGATGAGGGTCGTCTGGTTGAGGCTGCTGAGGTATATGCATGAAGTTATTTTTACTTGTATTTCGCAATATTGATCCGATCACATTTAGTGGTATTCCACATAATAATGATCTCATTGGATATGTCAATCGTGAGAGGTGCTTAGAAAGGACATGGTGCAGTTGCGGTTTACCGAGAACATGACCTTAGATAAGAAGGTGAGAAATATGCGAATTAGGTAGAAAGTTAGTAGGTAGGAGTGCGTCCATACTATTAGGTTGGAGTGCATTGTCTTGTTGCTCTTACTAGTAGTCATAGTACTACACTTGTAGTTTCTTGTTCTTCGATTTATGTTGATATTTGTTGTTTCGTGTAGTTTGATTATAGTATTATTTTGTTGTAGTAGTGTTCTGCTACTATCTGTTGTTTTTGTTACTATCTATTGTCTCTTGCATTTCCATTATGTCTTTTTTCTATATTGTTTTTGTCTTGAGTCGAGGGTCTATCGGAAATAACCTCTCTTACACTCTACCCTCCCTAGATTTGAGGGACTACGCTGGGTATGTTGTTGTTGTACATTGAATATGTTATGGATATAGTGGAGCTTCTGGTGTTAATAAATCATGATTCTTTGTTTTGATAGGTTTGACTGAAACAAACTGCAAGCTTGATAATCTCATATATATATATATATATATATATATATATATATATATATATTTTGATAAAGTAAGATGTTTTATTCACAAAAGAGCATCAAATTGACGAGTAGTTACAAGGAGAGGAAAAAGCATTAACAAAAGAACTAATGAATCCCTTTTCACTGTCAATCTAAGACAAGGAAACTAACGAATCCAACAACTGATCAGTGCTAATTACAGTAGTCATATTAGTCCAGCAAAAAAGATGAAAGCACTTTGTTTTGAGGGACTAATTTGGAGTTGAGATTCCATCAAAACACCTCCTATTCCTTTTGTTCCATATGGACCGGAAGATAACAGCAGGGATCATCCTCCAAATCCTTTTGATAGCTCGATCAACTCTCCACAAGCTCTGGTTCAAGTGTGCCTCTTTTATGGTCTGTGGCATGACACATTTTAAACCAAAGATACAGTAGAACATGCTCCAAAGATCTATGGCTACTGTGCAGTGCAATAACAAATGGTTTACAGTTTCCATCTTTTCCAAACATAGATAGCACATGTTTACTAACTGGAAATCTTTCTGGTTGAGATTGTCTCGAGTCACACATGCTTCATTTAGGGTAGTCCAAATAACTTTTTTTTTTTGAAGATTAAAACAAATAACATTAGGAGGAAACTGTCTTCCATATCAATTTCCAAGGCCAGTTATCAACTGCCTGGCTATGAGTACCAAGCTGTCTGTAGCATTCTTTCACTGTGAATGTTCCCTTGCTTCCCCAACGCATAATATCTGTTTTGTTCTCGTCAATGTTGCACTCTTCCACTTCTGCTAGAAATTCCATCAAGCTGTGCATTTCCCAATCATTAACTTCTCTTCTAAGTAGAATAACTCAGTTGTTTCCATTTCTGTTTTGTGCTATGGTGGAGTTTTTATCCACAACAATCTGATGCATAGAAGGGAATTTCTCCATAAGTATTGTGCCATTGAGCCATTTGTCCTTCCAAAATCAGTAGGTGCTCCATTTCCAGGTCTAAAGTAGATGTTTTGGAAGAATTCAGTTCCCAAATTGGTAATGAGTTTCCCGGGATTAACATATCTACACTTATTGCAAAACTGATAATCTCATCTTATATTACTTATTTAAAGTTTCCAGCGAGTAATTCAATTTGGAGTTTACGAAATTCTCTATTGAGTATAAAGTAGTTCTGTAGAAGGTTTGAAGAGCTTACATCTTCTATGAATGATAGCATGAGGCTCTTATCAGCTTTTAATAGATGACTTTATATGTAATCTGGGAAATGCTCTTCTTGTATTCCTTTTCTTTCTTTATGTGAAAACCCTATACACCTCTAATTTATGTCCAAGCTATCCGCTTGATAATGCTTATAATTTAAGCACACCCCAGAACGGAAATTTATGCACATCCCATGAACACCAATTTACGTGAAGTTGAATTTAGTTGTTAATCTCTTATTATATACTTATCGAGTCACATTCTTATATGCAACTAATGCTGCACTTTTGTAATTGTGCTACCTACTCCGTACCAGTATTAATGAAATTTATTACATTATCAAAAGAGATTGAGTCACGTATATTTAAATTTGAAGTTCTAAAATTGGTGGACCTACTGTCAGGAAAGAGGTCACATGTAATGCAATATGGGCTCCATGTGTGCCAAAAAAGATGTGCTTTTTTCACGTGGCTAACTACTAGAGGGGTGATTTTTACAGCAGAAAATCTTAGAAAGCAGAAGGTTATCTTTGTCAGTTGGTGTTACATGTGTAAGGAAGCGGGTGAGGACGTGGTTCTTCTTGCTTTAATGTGGGTTGTTTGGAGAGAGATAGGAGAGCTTTTGAAGGAGTAGAGCCGAGTTTCTATTTGTTGAGGAGTAGCCTCTGATCCCATTTTCTTTTGGTGTGAACATAGGACAGTAGAATCTTGGAGTACTTTTGTAAATATTGTTTCACTACAATCCATGTACTGGTTTGCTCATTATGAAATATTTCAAAAATAATGGTTACAGTAGAAAGTGAAAAGTTGATTAAAGTGAATTTTGGTTTATATTTTTAGGTTACGCTTTCCTAGGTGGCAATTTTAGGAAGATAAGATTTGCAGAAGTTGTGTACATCTAATTTTTTCACACATCTGATAGTACGTCTACACAAAGATACCTTTATCTATAACGTAGTCTAATTCTTTTGTACAACAACAACATGCCCGGTGTAGTCCCATATAGTGGGGTCTGGGGAAGGTAGAGTGTACGGCTGTACGCAGAACTTACCCATACCTTAGAGGTAGAGAAGCTGATTCCGATAGACCCTCGGCTCAAGAAAAACAGTCCGAAGTAGTCCCGAAGTCTTAATTCTTTTGTAGATTCTTTAATTTTGCATTGTATCCTGCTCTCTGACACAAGAGACCTATATAAGCTTTGAAGTAACTAGTAATGACTTTTAGAACTTATTAAGTAATACACTTGCCAAGGAGCCAATGCTCGGTCATTTTTTGAAGGCAGAAATGATTAGAAGCACGCGGGAAGAGATCTAAATTTAGAGAAAAATTATGGTATCAATGATAGTAGAGGAATGTTTACCTTTCTAGCAGCAAATGAGTTGAAATATTATTTATATCTAGTGCAAAGTTTCAGATCTCCAATGAGCTAGGCTGATAAATATCAAGCTAAAAGCTAAGTAGAAATAGTTGAATACAGAAATGGACTTCTGTTTTTGGTAGACTGGAGGCTTAAAGGCCTAGAAGATAGAAATGCACCAAGGCAATTTCAAAAAGGAAGAAGATAGAAATAAACCAAGGATGGCATGGTAAGTAAGAAGGAGGAGAGATGGAAGATTGTCCCAGCTTGTATTTGGTGGTCAGTTTGGTCTGAGGAATTAGAGGTGTTTTGAAGGAGTACAGAGCAGCTTACAGAATCTTAAGATGAATTGCTTAGGCATATTTTATTTTTGGTGTGAGCAAAAATTATTAGCTCAAACAGAAGACATTTTTGATGTTTTAGACTTTTTGTAAGGATAAATTGAACCACAAGATGTAAGTTGTAATAGTTTTGTAGTGGAACTACACTTTTTGGTGTAGTATACCTGTGGATATATAGAATTAATGTTACCTTTCTCAAAAAAAGAAATACACCAAGGAGTATTGCATTTTCATTCTTATGGTGCTAATGTGGCTGGATTTTGAAGTCTGCCTTGATGGAAGAGCTAGACAAAATTTTCTCTAGAAATTTTAAATTGACCTCTTATATGATCGTTTTAACAAGTGTATTTTTTTTGATACCGAGAAATCTGTTTGGAGCCTCTCAAATTTCTCAACCTTTGCCAAGTGAGCTGATCCCTGGGGGCGTCGTTTTGACAAGGTTATTGCTAACTAAAAGATTTAGGAAGTGATCAGGATTAAATTTTGATGGACTTCTGTTTAAGCAAATGATCTAGCTTCATTAGTTTATTGCAAAAGTAATGTGTGCATTACATGAGCTGCTTTAAATTATTCTGGTGTTCTTTTTCCTTTTAATTTTTTTCGTGATGAAGTAATCACTGTTCGAAGCTATTTCTTCTTTCAGTTATAGTTCACTTAATTATAATTTTCATTTAATCTTTCTGTTGAATTTAAATTAATGCAGTCCTATGAAAAAGCACTTAAAGCTGACCCCTCATATAAACCAGCAGCAGAATGCCTTGCAATTGTATTGACTGATATTGGAACCAGCCTGAAGCTTGCTGGCAACACTCAGGAGGGAATTCAAAAATACTATGAAGCTATCAAAATTGATTCACATTATGCGGTAATTATTTCCATTTTCCAGTGACCTTTTTTACTTTAATTACCATGGATTTATCACGGAAGCCCAAACGTTAACATGTTGTGTTGTATTTGCAGCCTGCTTATTATAACCTTGGCGTTGTATATTCAGAAATGATGCAATATGACATGGCCCTTAATTGCTACGAGAAGGCTGCACTAGAGCGGCCCATGTATGCTGAAGCTTATTGCAATATGGGCGTTATATACAAAAATCGTGGGGATTTGGAGTCTGCAATTGCCTGTTATGAGAGGTTGCTACAGTGTTAAATTCAGTTTATTTGATTGAAGTTTTTCTTTTGTGTGAGGTGGCTATATATGATTTGGCAGTCTCCATCTGAATATTGTTATTTCTCATTATGCTTATTCAGGTGTTTAGCTGTGTCCCCAAATTTTGAGATCGCAAAGAATAACATGGCAATTGCTCTGACTGATTTAGGCACAAAGGTAAATTAGTGTGTGAACAGTGCTAACTTCATTAAGTGGCATTCAAATCCTTCAAAAGTATTGATTTTATACTAATTTAGCAGTTATTAATTAGTATTGGTATACCGGCTTCCTGTACTGTTAATTTGACTGTCCATATTGCAATTTCATAGTGAAGAGCATGGTAACCACAGGCTTGCGTAGAAGCATTTCACATTCACTTTCTGTCTTATAGCTATCTTTTGCTTCTTGTTGAACATTAAAAAAGATACTGCTTGCTATCAAGACTGAAATGTTATTTAAGCAGCATAAGAAGTTTCCAATTGACAACTCCCCACCCCAACCCAAAAAAAGGGGAGGTTACCTTGAGTACATACAGACATTGGTGTTAAAGAATGAAAAAGTCCTACATCGGTGATTAAAGAGATGGGTGGTTTCCTTATAAGCTTGGGCAATCCTCCTCCCTTTGAGCTAGCTTTTGGGGTATGAGTTAGGCCCAAGACTTATTTTTAAAATTATCACGTTTTCAAGGAAACAAATATGAAGACATATGCTTGTTCTTATCTTTTATTAGCAGTTTTAAGTTTTAACAAATTAGAACTTTTCCTTCATCATTATAATAAAGCAAGCTAGAGCTTTTCTGGTTTCTTCTTAGATCACTTCTTCTAGAACTTCCAAAATCTCTTCATGCTTATGAATTCTTGGTTTTTCTATTCAGGTTAAATTGGAAGGAGACATCAACCAAGGTGTGGCATATTACAAGAAAGCTCTTTGCTATAACTGGCACTATGCTGATGCAATGTATAATCTGGGTGTTGCCTATGGTGAAATGCTGAAATTTGACATGGTAATTTTGTGCTCAATGCCCTCCACTTATCTCTAAATGACAACATAGAATAATATGTGCTCTTGCAGTTTACATAAGGGCTGTAGCATAATGCAGTAATAGGATTCTTGAGTTATCAGCTGTGAGGTTGTCGATTAGGTTTGTGGGGTATTTAGTTCAACATTGAAGAGCCACATTTTTTCAGGGATTGTGTTTATTTCGGCAGCCCGCAATGGCTGAGGTTCATACTTTGTCCCAATTTATGTGGCACACTTTTCTTTTTAGTCTGTCCCAAAAAGAATGACCATTTTTTATATTTAGAATCGTTTAACTTTAGAATGCCCATTTTCCCCGTTATGAGATGATTTATAGCCACAAATGTCTATGGCTTGTTTTAGATCATTAGTTTCAAAAGTCTCTTAAACTCTATGCCCAGTCAAACAAGGCCACTAAAATGGGACAGAGCGAGTATATACATGCATAGTGCCTCAAATGTTTCGTTTTCAGTACCTTTCGAATATCTACACTCTTTTCCCCCTCGTTCCACTCTTGTTAGTCATTTCTTCTCATGGATGAGAAACTTATTCTTGTTGCTTCCATTGTGAAGGTGTTGATGATTTATTTTCACATGCAGGCTATTGTGTTTTATGAACTTGCTTTCCACTTTAATCCTCACTGTGCTGAAGCATGCAACAATTTGGGAGTGATATACAAGGATAGGGACAACCTTGATAAAGCAGTGGAATGTTATCAGGCAATTAATTATCTTGCGTGTTTTTTTTTATTTGGGTTGGCCGAGGAGATTTATATTTTATTCAAATTGTGATTGCATGTTTCACAGATGGCTTTGTCAATCAAACCAAACTTTTCTCAGTCATTAAACAATCTCGGAGTAGTTTACACTGTTCAGGTGAACATTGATTGATATCTACTAGTGTCTGTGTAGCATTATTATGTCCTGTCGTGATTAGCATCTTTCTTGATTGCTCTCAGGGTAAAATGGATGCTGCTGCTAGCATGATTGAGAAAGCTATCATTGCAAACCCAACATATGCAGAGGCATATAATAATTTAGGTCCTTATTTCCACCTCTCTTTTATGTGTGTAAACTTAAGGTCTGCTCTTGTTTCTCTATGCATCTCGTGTCTATCTCTTTCTCATCCCAGTTTCTGTATATTGTTTGCTCCGCTTAGCCCCTCTCAGAAAAAGAAAGAGAAAAAGAAGAAATTTAACTATCTCGGTTGTGCTTTAGGTTGTTATGATGCTACTTTCTATAGAACATTATTTCAGAGATTTATAATGTAACTGCTTGAAACGTATAGGAAGCTTTCTCCTCGTAAGGCTCGAGAAAATGATTGATTCGAGGTTGTTGTCCCTGTATTTTATGGAATTTTCTGTTTCCACTTTTCTGATGTTATCATCCACAAATTTCTCACTAAGCCATCCAATTTTATTTTCCAAAGTGTTAGAGCCATCTTTTAGGTCATTTATGCTTTGTCACATTTGTCAAAGTAGTCCATTTGGTTATGGAAAGTGATTAACCTTGAAGATGGATATTTTAAATCCTTGAAGAAGTATTACTCCTTAGGTTAATGGGATAATCAACTATTTGTTGGGAATTGTACAGGAGTTCTTTACAGGGATGCAGGCAATATATCTCTGGCCATTGAAGCATATGAGCAGTGCCTCAAGATAGATCCTGATTCCCGAAATGCAGGCCAGGTATGCCTATTCTCTCATGGTTTTCGAAGTATCCCGACTCTCGACTTTTTCTGCAAGACCCTTCTTTTGATATCAATACTTGTCTTCAAAATAATTGTAACAGTAGATGAATTTGATTGTTAGATGCTCTACCTTTGATGGATGTTTAGCATTGGCTGCTTATCCTATTTCTTTTTTCTCAAAATAAAAAATAAAAAATAATTGTCAGATAGGATAAACTGTCATATTTCAAGTCCTTTAAGACAAAAATGAGAAGTTGGAATGCAATATATTTGAAAGTGAGACAATGTGTTGATAATCTCTCGGCTTATTATGCATATGACAGGGGAATTTCTTACTCGAACAAATTGAGATGGCAATTTTTGAGTCTTTGTTTAGAAGTTTTTGGATTTGCTATATCTCGTCTCATGTATCTTTATTTTTGTGTTCTGCAGAATCGGTTACTTGCCATGAACTACATTAATGAAGGAACTGATGACAAGTTATATGAGGCTCACAGGTTTTATTTACTTCTTTCTTGTGGGATCTACTGTATAATATATGATGCTGCAAATGCTACCCAAGCATGGGAGAAAAAGGATAATTAACAAGTCGGGGAAAAGGATAAAGAAAGAATGTGTGCATGCTGAAAGAGTAAGGAAGAATTTGAACAATCTTCTTTGCTCAGAAGATAGCCAATAGGCATAGTGCTGAATAACAATAGCCATATGCGATTCTTATTAAAGAAAATGCCAATAGCATTATACGAGTAACAACTATATTTCGACTTTTTAAGGACATGACAGACATATGAGTTTCCTATGATTGTGCATTAAAAAGAATTAGTATATATGTGTATATAATGTATGTGGTCAATCATGTTTGCTGTATTATCTTGATATTTATGTGGGATATGTACGATATGGTGCCTAACATGGACATGGAAACCTTTATTGTAGTCTGCTTCACAGAATCACAGGTATCAACCTCCCCCCTTCGCGACACTATGTAACTACGGTTCTTGTGCCCATAGAAACCTCTTTTTAATCCATTTTCATGAGATCAATCAGAAGTTCCATTAGGTAGGAGTGAGTTAAACCACATCAATCTCATCTTTCCAGTTTCTCGTAAGTCCTTCGAGCATCATTCTCTTCCAATACAGTGGGTAAGCCAGTGCTAACAATAGAATTCTAGTCTTATGTTATATGGACTCTCCATTTCACCCACTAGTTCAAATGTCAATATAATATGATTCTAATATAGGTAGGAGTAGCTTGTAATTTTTCTCTCCTTCCTGGTGCAGTTTAGTGGCCACTAGTGTGCGCCCTTCGCCGGAATGGCATAGGGACGGTCGAGAAAGACCTAGCTAGACATATCGGACCCTAAGCTTATGAAGAATGGCAAACAATCAGTACCTACCATTGGATTGGAAACACCGATTGAGCAAGCTTCCTCGGGTGAGCCTAATGACCCATGGTAAGAGTGGGAGTAAGGCTACCCCCCTTCGGGAATCCAGGGAGTTATGACGCAGCTATAGAATGTTAAGCCGGTAACTACGGAACCAGATTCGCTAGTTGTGGATGGAACAGTGAATGGGTCAGAGAAGACTATTGTGTTAATGGCAATTGGTGAGGTCGGGACTGTGATCTACGAAGACATTCCACTAAACCGTATCCCCCAAATGTTGGGGGTTGAGTCGACAAGTGAACAGTGACATCTGGGTTGTAACCCAGACCCCAATGGAGGAGGGCAAACTGAGGCTGGCACTAATGGTGGTAGAACACCCTATTCACTGGGAACAAGCTTGCAGAGAAGTTTGAGTCTCAAGTCACAAAATGGTGTGGAGGTGGTCTAGCTTTCAAAAACCAGAAATGGACAAGGAAAGTGAGCAATGGAGGCAAGCTATCATCGTATATGTCATTGTCATATCACCTACAACGATCTATTATCAGAATGATGGCTATGTTATAGCCAAATTTACCAGCATTGAGAACCGGAATGAGGTGATCTATTCTGGTCCTCAACTCTTAAATAATAGACCCCTTGTTAATAAACCTTGGACAACTGAGTTTGATTTTTCAGAAGAGGTGCTCAAGATAATTCCCTTATGGGTCATGCTTCCAAACTTGCCTCTGCACCGTTGGGGAGTATGGACTCTTTGAGCAGAATCAGTAGTGGTTTGGGCACCCACACTATTGGGGCCTCCCTTCTATCCTTATCTACTTAAATACCAAGCTTTGTTCGCATGACACAGTGCTCAAACCTGTGACCTAAGTCACAAGTTCCTCAACCTTTGCCACTTGAACTAAGCCCTAGGGGTTTGACAACTTTTGTTTCAATGGTGACGCAAACTAACCTTACTGATGACCTAGTAGATATCTTCCTGTCTACCTGGCAAAAAGGTGATTGAAATAGAGGAAAAAACAGTAACTGGAGAAGGCTCAATGATCTCAACATTTTAAGGTTGAATTTTCCAAGTTCTACGATTAAGCTCACCTGCCTTAAAGTTTCTCCTTAGCTCTGCTAATGTTAGCATTACCCCGTGACCTTTCAAGGGAAATGAGATAACAAATTTCCTCCAGCAAGTGTTTAGAGCCTTAAATGTTTCTGGATTAGTCAGGAAGTGAGAGTTTTCTGGTAGAAGTGGGCCATCGTGTACCAACTTTTACAAAATTTAGAAGATTACGAATAAGAAGGTTTTCTTTGAGTTTTTCTACTACTTGATATGTCATGTACCTAAACATGAAACTGTATTATTCCTATATTTTTCTTTTCGTCACTTGCTGCTTGGATGGTTAGGACTCCCCCAAAATCCCATATATGACCTTATTAAAGATAATGGAAAAAAGTTGCAGGTGGCCCTTGTCATTACGATTAGTAATATACATGTATCTGTAGTTGGCTGTATGTTTGGTTTTGCATTATTCTGTTTCTGGATCTGTTGGTGCCTATCCTGACTAAGTTGCATGAATGCAGAGATTGGGGTCGACGTTTTATGAAACTATATCCACAGTACACTTCATGGGACAACTCAAAAGTCCCCGAAAGGCCACTTGTGATTGGATATGTCTCGCCTGATTATTTTACTCACTCTGTTTCCTACTTCATCGAAGCACCACTTGCCCATCACGACTACACAAACTACAAGGTGGTGGTTTATTCAGCAGTTGTAAAGGTATTCTTTTCAATCCCTGATCATTCATTTGTCTTGTTTTACGACAGCTCTTAGTTTGCTGTTTGGATTATATCATTAAGACATTCTTTGGGCAACAACAACAACATACCCAGTGGAATCCCACTAAGTGGGGTCTAGGGAGGGTAGAGTGTACACAGACCTTATCACTACCTCGAGGAGGTAGAGACCTCAAGGAGGTAGAGAGGCTGTAAGACCCTCGGCACAAGTGCCTCAAACCCAAGTAACTAAGACATTCTTTGGGCAAAATCACTAAATCACTAAGACATCTCTTATATAGTTCTTTGTTTGGAATTGCAGGCAGATGCAAAAACAAACAGGTTTAGGGACAAAGTCTTGAAAAAGGGTGGTGTCTGGAGGGATATCTATGGGATTGATGAGAAAAAGGTATCCAGCATGATCAGAGAAGATAAAGTTGATATCATGGTTGAACTTACAGGCCACACTGCAAATAATAAACTGGGAACCATGGCTTGCCGACCTGCGCCTGTACAGGTATTCTTTATCTTATGTCCTAAACTTGGTTGGTCCCGATTTCGATAATGCTGCTCTGACTGAGGCCCAACTGCATCACATGAAATATGTCTAGCTTTTAAGGGAAAGATCTGGTCTTTCATTTTTTTTTGATATATACTTTTAACGGGAAATGGTTAAGCTGGACTCGCATAAAATGAGAAACTGGAATTCAGTGGTGCTTCTGTTTTCCTTTATTAGGCTTATTAATAATCCCAAGGGAGTATCTACTCTCATTGTTGACTTTTATGTTTCCAAGAGCTTGACCAATAAGAGATAGACGTGTAGCATGTTGTTGCTGTTTCCAAGTTTATATTTCTAAAGAAGGTTTGGAGATTGGTGTGCATAAATAAATGCAGAGTCCTGAGTGTGTATGTATTCGATCTCATTCCGAATTATGTTGGAGTGACTTTCGGTCATGCTAGCCTAGTAATTTCGTATGATTCAAATTGTGGATCTTATTGAGTATGAAGGAAAAATACGTACTTCATATTCTTTGATCATACGACAATTTTGTTCCAAGATACATGGATAACAATGGTACTAGGAGAATCGCATGGGTGGTTGAAATTGTTATAAAACGGCTGTCCAGCAATTGCCAGTCAACTCAAAATTTTCATTTGAAATTGGTAAGTTAATTAGTTCATAAAGACATCTGAAGCCAAAGGTGAATCTTTTCCTAATAGTTCATTCTTCTGTAATTTTGGTTTTATGCTAATTCAATAACTTTTATTGAACGTCATATGGAAAATTTCCCACTCCAATATTTCTCTGGAAGCATGCTTATGCTTTTAATTATCAAAGCTTCCCTGCTATAAACGAAGTCTTTAACTAATCTATACTTGCTATGGCGGAACTTCTGAGCTGTTATTGAGCTGTCTCATGATTCTATACGTTTCTCCTTCTAGGTGACTTGGATTGGATACCCTAACACAACTGGTCTGCCCACTATTGATTATAGAATTACTGATGCTATGGCTGACCCTCCTAACGCAAAACAAAAGTAAGTGGGAGAAAGGTTTTTTCATGTTGACCTTACCAAATTGGATCTTGTGGCTAATCCTTTCAATTTTATTGGCAGACACGTGGAAGAGTTAGTCCGATTGCCGAATAGCTTTCTTTGTTATACACCCTCTCCTGAAGCTGGGCCAGTGTGTCCAGCACCTGCTTTATCCAATGGCTTCGTTACATTTGGTAGCTTCAACAATCTTGCCAAGGTATTAATCCGGAAACAAGTGTCCTTGAGAAGCGTGTGGTGGAATTGTTTCGTGCCTTTTAAAGTGCAACTGTATTCATTCATTCATTGATAGGATTCTGTGGTTCTTTCTCCTTTTCTTCTTGCTGAGTTGCTTTCAATACAGATAACACCTAAAGTTCTGCAAGTTTGGGCAAGAATTCTTTGCGCAGTTCCACATTCTCGGCTAATTGTTAAGTGCAAGCCTTTCTGTTGCAATAGTGTGAGGCAGAGATTTCTTTCTATTCTAGAGCAGTTGGGATTGGAGCCACAGAGAGTTGATCTTTTGCCATTAATTCTTCTAAATCATGATCATATGCAAGCGTATTCCCTCATGGACATTAGGTAATGCCTTTGCTTTTGTGGCCTTCTTATATTCAGCAATCTGTGTAAGCTTTTGATTTCATTTATAAATTGTTCACAAGGCTGTCTTTTTAGTTCCACTTCCAAATTTATATGGGTGTCGAGCTTCACTTTGATGATACCCAAAGAATACAATGCTATTACTATCTCCATCTCTCTTTCTTCCTAGAATATATTTTTAAGGGGGTTGGGCACCCTTAGTGTGCATATGCTCTTCTCATCTTACTCATAGGTTGTGATTTATCAATTTGCTTCTGTAAATTGTGCAACTTTCTATATTTTTCAATGTCATGCTGTTTCAAGTGATCATTGCAATGAAATTCTAAATTAAAGGTTACGTGTTCATTAGTGTTTTCTTCACTGAACTCAACTATTTCTTTGCGTTGTTAACTACAAACATACAAATTTGCTGCACGACTGTCAACGGTAAGTCACAACATATCATGGTAGCTGCAGAAACATTTTGTATATGATAGATCTATGTTCCTTAAGAAACTAAATAGACCTCCTTTTGTAGCTTGGATACTTTTCCTTATGCTGGAACAACCACCACATGTGAATCACTATACATGGGAGTTCCTTGTGTCACTATGGGAGGTTCCGTACACGCTCACAATGTTGGTGTGAGTCTTCTTAAGACAGTCGGTAAGTATGTTTTTCTATTGATCTTACTCTTACTATATCCCTGCATATTATGAACTCTTGTGCTTGCATTTGCCAATTGATGAAAGTATAGTTTCACAAACGGGATGAAAAATCTCAGAAGAAAAGGTTGACCCTGAGAAATAGGTTCAGGGGGAAAATCATAAGTTTGTTCTAACACATTGTACAATTGTTGGGCAATTTTGCAATTTAGGGTTAGAAAACCTTGTGGCGAGGAATGAAGATGAGTACGTTGAGTCAGCTATACAGTTGGCTTCAGATATTACATCTCTATCAAACTTGAGAATGACTCTTCGAGAACTGATGTCAAAATCACCACTTTGTGACGGGGCAAAGTTCACCCGAAATATCGAGTCAATATATAGGAGTATGTGGCGCAGGTACTGTGATGGAGATGTGCCATCTTTGAGGCATATGGAATTATTACAGCAGCAGCAGACACAAATTGAGTCAGTGGTTCCAGAAGAGTCACCTGTGAATTCATCGGAAAGAACCATCATTTCTGCTCCTACAAACGGATCAATTAAAGAGAATGGATTCACTACAATTAAAGAGAATGGATCCACTAGTGAAGAAAATGGGGTGCAGTTGAATCAAAATAGCAATCATGGTAACCTGAGTTAAGAGTTGTTTGCTCGGTGATTCTGTCCATTAAGAAGTGGGGAATGATTGGTAATAGAAGCCAAGATTCAAGGACAAGTCTTCGATAGCGTGTCTAAAATGAGACCAAGCCTCTTGTATCATATAATTTATGGGGCAGTTATGCGCTAAATTGAACGGCTGACTTGGTTAATGTCTGCAATTGTCTCTGTTGCAGTGTGCAGGCATAATTCTTTTTGCGGAAAAGAATGTTGGAAGGGCTAGTGAAATTATTATTTGTTCCAAAAATAGGATTGTAGTGTATGAGGATGTGGGTTGTATTAGTTCTCCCTCTCTCTTTGCCTGAGTTACAGGTTGGAGTTTTTCTCTGTAAGAGTACAGCAGATTTGGATACTCTTATTAAAAATGGAATGACTTTTGTCTTCTTTTTTTTTTGTTCAACTTTTAAGAATGTTTATCTTCCAAAGGGATTGGAGGAGTCAATGGAAAAATTCTTGATAACTTTTTCTGTCAACTCATTTATCAGGTTACTTCATCAGTTGTATTGTAGATTAAACAGAATCTTGTACACACAAGAAAAGATCAATTTAAGGAATTTGAATCATGGCGAACATGGTGAGTATCAGACAATTTTTGAAGGACCCCAAATTAGAACTTTTTCAACAAAATTTAGGAAAATCAGCATGTACTATGAAAACAATCAAACTCATTATTTCAGGTTTTCATGATCTCGAAATGTCAAAATAAACCACTTTAGTCATGGTCACCATGTTGAGCATGGTCACTAATTTGCTTTCTTGACGGGCACACCAAATTGATTTACTTGTCTATATATTGTTCCATTCGATTGTTTAGGTCTCGACTTCACTTCGGTGGTTAGGCCGTCATGCCCTTAAAGTCTATATGTGATAGATAGACTCCTGGAATAAGAAGAGAAATGGTTCATTCCACAATTAAAAAGCCTTTTTTTACGAGGTACAAATAGAAATTCCTCTTTATTTGATTTGTTACAAAATCGACCATAGATCAATTCACTTTTTATTTGGAAGTGTCGAATACATCTCAATTTTGAGCTTCATGTTACTTTTTCCAAGTGACATGTCAGGTCCAGAGCATCCCAATTGGATTGATTGGGATGACAGTTTCTCCTTCCGAGTCTTTAAAATCAGAATTTCGATCGAATCACACATCGCAATATACTAGAGTTCGTTAATCAAATTCAAGAAAATTAACATGTACTAATATGCACGCAAACAATTCGGATGGTCTTTATGTGTGGTTCCAAAAAATTGGGAATAGCAAAATTTGGTCACTTGTATTCCTAAAAATCCAGAGACTAATAGACAGAAAAAATTTAAAAAATATTGAATTCTTGTGTGTGATCCCTAAATGTTAAAAAAAATGGCATGAATTATGTATAAGCTATATGGGTGTTGTTGACAAAGTCATTACGGATGATCCTACAAAATTTTGGGCAAAAAGATTTGGTGAAAAAATTTAAGGACCAATACACGAAAAATTGAGAAAAAATCTGAATTCTTGTTTCATGACCTAAAAGCAAAAAGAAAGTGGTGTGGATCCAGTAAGCCTATAGATATCATTCATTAGGTCATTACAAATGGTCTCAAAAAAATTGGGGTAAAAGAATATTCGGGTAGTCAAAATCACAAAAAATCATTGACTAACACACATAAAACAGAAAAAGTTTCAAATTCTTATTTCGTGGAACCAAAAATGAAACAAAGAGTGGTGTGAATCCTATAGAAACTATGGGTATCGTTCACTAGCTCATTACGAATGGTTCGAAAATTTGGAGAAAAAAAAATGACCAGTCATGTTTCTAAAAATTCATGGATTAATACACACGAAAAACTGAAAAATTTGGCTAATTTCTATTGACTAGTCCTTAAATGCTAAAAACATGCCATTGATCGTACCACGACTACATGTATTGTTCTCCAAGTCATTACGAAAGGTCCCGTAAAAGTTTTGCAAAAAAAAAAATTGACCGAAAGCCATATCACCAAACTATTCATGGTCAAACACACGAAAAATAGAGAAAATCGCTTAATTCCTATTGAGTGACCCAAAGAAACTAAAAATATGCCGCGGATTGTGCCAAGACTACACGTGCTATTCCCCTAGGTCATTATAGAAGTTCTCATAAAAGTTGTGCGAAAAAATTGATCGAAAATCATATCACCAAAATATTCATGGGCTAACAAATAAGAAAAATAAAGAAAATCGCCTAACCTATTGATTGACCCCTAAATGCTAGAAATATACCGTGAATCGTGTCAAGGCTACACGTACCATTCCAACAGGTCATTATAGAGGATCCCATAAATATTTTGCAAAAAAATTAACCGAAGACCATATCACCAAATTCATGGGACACATACAAAAAGCTGAGAAAATCGTCAAATTCATGTTGAGTGACCTAAAATGCTAAAAATATGCCGCGGATCGTGCCGATGCAACACATACTGTTCCCCAGGTCTTTATAAAGGGTCCCGTAAAGGTTTTGTAAAACAATTAACTGAAAGCCACATCACCAAAATATTAATGGACCAACACATATGAAAAATTAAGAAAATCGTCTGATTCCTATTGAGTGACCCCTAAATGCTAAAAAATATCATGGATCGTGGATCGTGCCAAGGCTATGCGCAATATTCCCCCAGGTCACTACGGAGGGGTCCGTAAAAGTTTTGCAAAACAACTGAACATCAGCCATATAGCAAAAATTGAGAAAATTGTCTAATTCTTGTTAGTTGGCCCTTAAATGATAAAAATAAGTTGTTAATCGTGCTGAGAATACATATACTGTTCTCCCGGATCATTATGGAGGGCCTCGTAAGGATTTTGAATTTTTTTTGATTAAAACACATATCACAAAAATATTCATGGCTAGCACATATAGACAACTGAGAAAATCGTCTAATTACTGTTGAATGACCCAATAATGCTAAAAATATGTTGTGCATCGTAACAAAATTACTCGTACTATTCCCCTAAGAAATTATGAAGGGTCCCATAAAGGTTTTATAAAAAAATGACCAAAAATTATATTATCAAAATATTTATGGGCCAACACACACGAAAAACTAAGAAAATCGCTCAATAATTGTTAGGTGGCCTCTAAATACTGAAAATATATTGCGTATCGTGCCGAGGCTACACATACTCTTCCCTCAGGTCATTATAGAGGGTCCCGTAAATATTTTGCAAAAAAATTAACCGAAACTCATTATGGGCTAACACACACGAAAAATTGAGAAAATTGCCTAATTTCTATTGAATGAATCCTAAATGCTAAAAATATTCCGTGGATCCTATCGAGGCTACATGTACTGTTCCCCAAGGACATTATGGAGGGTACTATAAAGGTTTTATAAAAAAATGGTTGAAAGTGACCCTTAAATGCTAACACAGGAATAACTGAGAAAATCACCTAATTTTTGTTAAGTGACCCCCTAAATGCTAAACATATACTGTAAATCTTGCCAAAGTTATATGTACTGTTTCCACAGGTCATTACGAAGGATCCTGTAAAGGTTTTGCAATTTTTCTTATCGAAAGCAACTTCGTTAAAATATTCACGAGATAACACATACGAAAAATTGAGAAAATCATTTAATTCTTGTTAAGTGACCTCTAAATGCTAAAAATATGCAGCGAATTGTGGTGAGGCTACACATATTGTTCCTCCAAGTCATTTAGAAGGTTACCGTAAAGGTTTTTCAAAAACATTGACTGAAAGACAACACTAAAATATTTATGGGCTAACACATACGAAAAATTGAGAAAATACCCTAATTCCTTTTGAGTGGTCCCCAAGTGCTAAAAATATCCCGCAGATCATGCCGAGGCTCATGTATTGTTTCGTAGGTCATTACGGAGGGTCCCATAAAGGTTTTGCAAGAAAAACAATCGAAAATCAAATCATTAAAATTTTCATCGGATAAAACATATGAAAAATTACGAAAATCTCATAATTCTGATGAGTAGCTCCTAAATGCTTAAAATAGTCATAGATCATGTCGAAACCACTATTATTGTACCCCAAGGTCATTAATGATCCCCGAGTACATACGAGGGCCTCATAAAGGTTTCAAAAAAAATTGACACCAAAAATCATATAGCAAAAATATTTGTGGGCTAAAATAGACGTAGAATGAGAAAATCACCTGATTTCGCTCGTGCAGTATCTAAATGCTATGAATGTGTCGTGGATCATTCAGAGACTAACATAATGATCCCTCGAGTACTTATGGGACCCTCTGTAATTACCCGAGGGATCAATATGTGTATCTTCGTTATGATCCATCCACAGTGCATTCATTGCATTTAAGAGCCGCACAAACAAAATTAAGTGATTTTTCTCATTTTTCGTGTGTGTTAGCCCATAAATATTTTGGTAAATTGGCTTTCGATCAAATTTTTCTTTGAAGGTTCAGTACGTGTAGCCTCGACACAATCCACGATGCATTCATAGCATTTAAAGGCATCGCAAGCAAAATTAAACGAGTTTCTCATTTTCGTGTATGTGCATTAATATTTTGGTGAACTGGATTCCTGTCAATTTATTTTGGAAACCTATATGGGACCCCCCATAAGTACTCGGGTGATCAATATGTGTAGCCTCAACACGATCCATGATGCATTCATAACATATAGGGACTGCACAAACAGAATTAGATAATTTCTCATTTTTCGTATGTTAGCCCATGAATATTGTGAACTAGCTTCCAGTCAAATTTTTTCTGCAATCTATATGGGACCCTATGTAAATAGTCGGGGGATTAGTACGTGTAGCCTCGGCAAGATCCATAATGCAATCATAGCATTTAGGGGCCGCATAAACGGAATTAGGTGATTTTCTCATTTTTCGTGTGTATTAGCTCATGAATATTTTGGTGAACTGGCTTCCAGTCAGTTTTTTTCCAGAACCTATATGGGACCCTCTGTAAATACCCAAGGGATAAGTACGTGTAGCTTCAATACGATCCACGGTGCATTCATAGTATTTAAGGACTGCATATGCAAAATTAGGCAATTTTCTTATTTTTTTGTGTGTGTCAGCCCATTAATATTTTGGTGAACTAGCTAACCGATTAATATTTTTCTCGAACCTATATGAAAACCTCTGTAAGTATCCAGGGGATAAGTATGTGTAATCTCGACATAATACATAGTGCATTCATGGCATTTAGGGACCGTACAAGCGGAATTACGCAACTTTTTCAGTTTTCATGTGTTAAGTTCATTAATATTTTAGTGAACTCGCTTCCAAACAATTATTTTCAGAACCTATATAGGACCCTTCGTAAGTACCTTGGGGATTAATACATGTAGCCTTGACTTGATCCACGGTGCATTTATAGGATTTTGGGGCCACATAAGCGGATTTAGACATTTTCTCATTTTTCATTGGTGTTAGCACATGAATGTTTTGGTAAACTGGCTTTCGATAAAATTTTTATCAGAACTTATAGCGGACCCTCCGTAATTACCTAGGGGATTATTACGTGTAGCCTTGGCACAATCCACGGTACATTCATAAGATTTAGGGTTGTCACAAGTGGAATTAGGCAATTTTCTCATTTTTCGTGTGTGTTACTCCATTATATTTTGGTAAACTAGCTTCCGGTTAATTTTGTTTGGAACCTATATGGGACCTTATGTAAGTACCCTGGGGATCATTACGTACAGTCTCAGCATGATCCACGGCCCATTCATAGCATTTAGGGGCCTTACAAGTGGAATTAGGTAATTGTTTTTATTTTTCATGTGTTTTAGTCCATGAATATTTTGGTGAACTAGCTTTCGTTCAATTTTTTCCGCAACTTATATGGAACCCTTTGTAAGTACACGAGGGATCATTACATGTAGCATCGGCATGAGTCACGATGAATTCATAGCATTTAGAAGACGCACAAGCGGAATTAGACGATATTCTTATTTTCCATGTGCTAGCCCATAAATATTTTGCTGAATTGGTTTTCGGTCAAATTTTTTCTGAAACCTATATGGGACCGTCCGTAAGTACCCGGGAGATTAGTACGTTTATCCTCGACATGATCTACAACACACTCATAGCATTTAGGGGTCGTACAAGTGGAATTAAGTGATTTTCTCATTTTTTCAGTGTGTGTAGCACATAATTATTATTGTGAACTTACTTTCGATCAAATTTTTTGAAATGTATATAAGACCTTTTGTAAATATCTGGGGGATCATTATGTGTAGCATAGGCACGATCCATGATGCATTCATAGCATTTAGGGGCCGCAAAAGCAGAATTAAGTGATTTTCTCATTTTTTGTGTGTGTTAACCATAAATATTTTGGTGAACTGGCTTCTGGTCAATTTTTTCCGCAACCTATATGGGATCCTCCGTAAGTACCCGGAGGATCATTACATATAGCCTCGACACGATCCACGGTGCATTCATAATATTTAAAGATCGCACAAGCGAAATTACGCGATTGTTTCGCATTTTTCATGTGTATTAGCCCATGAATATTTTGGTGAACTGGATTACAGTGATTTTTTTTGAAACCGATATGGGATCCTCCATAAGTACCCGATTGATAAGTACATATAGCTTCGACACTATCAACGTCGCATTCATAAAATTTAGGAGCCGAACAAGCGGAATTATACAATTTTCTTATTTTTCATTTATGTTAGCTAGTGAATATTTTAGTGTGCTGACTTTCGATCAAAAAAAATTTAAAACCTATATGGGACCCTTCATAAGTACCATGGGGATCAGTATGTGTAGCCTCGACATTATCCATAGCTCATCTATTGCATTTAGGGGGCCGCACAAGTGGAATTAGGTGATTTTTTTATTTTTCATGTATGTTAGCTTATAAATATTTTGATGAACTAACTCCCAGTCAATTTTTTCAAAAGTTATGTGGGACTCTCCATAAATACCAAGGGGATCAGTACGTTTAGCTTTGGAACGATCTACGGCGCATTCATAGCATTTAGTATACCACAAAAGCAGAATTAAAAGATTTTCTCATTTTTCGTGTGTTTTAGGCCATTAATATTTTGGTGTACTGTCTTTCGATTAATTTTTTTTCGAACCTAAATGGGACCCTCTATAAGTACCCGAGATACCAGTACGTGTAGTCTTAGCATGATCTACGCTGCATTGATAGCATTTAGGGATCGCGCAACCGAAATTATGTTATTTTCTCATTTTTCGTGTGTGTTAGCCTATTAATATTTTGGTGAACTAACTTTCGATCAAACTTTTTTTGGAACCTATATGGGACCTTCCATAAATACTCGGGGGATCAGTACGTGTAACGTCTACACGATCCATGATGCATTTATAGCATTTAGGGAAAGCATAAGCAGAATTGAACGATTTGCTTATTTTTTGTGTGTGTTAGCCTATTAATATTTTGGTGAACTGACTTCTGGTCAAAATAATTTAGAAAGCTAAATGGGACCCGTAGTAAGTACCCGAGAGAATAGGCTTCTGGTCAATTTATTTAAGAAACCTATATGTGACCCTCGATAAATATTAGCCTCAGCACGATCCACGTGCATTCATAGCAATTAGGGGCCGCATAAGTGAAATAAGCTAATTTTCTCATTTTTCGTGCGTGTTAGCCCATAAATATTTTGATGAACTTGCTTCTTATCAATTTTTCTCCTAATCCAATATGGGATCCTCCATAAGTATCCGAAGGTTCAGTACGTTGAGCTTCAGCACGATTCATGATGCATTCATAGACTTTAGGTGCCGCATAAGCGAAATTAGGCTACTTTCTCATTTTTCGTGTATGTTAGCCCATGAATATTTTGGTAAACTGTCTTCCTATCAAAAAAATTTGAAACTTATATGGGACTATCAATAAGTACCCTGGAAACACTACGTGTAGTCTCAGCACGATCCACAGTACATTCATAGCATTTAGGGGCCGCACAAACAGAATTATGCAACTTTGTTATTTTCCGTGTGTGTTAGCCCATTATTGTTTGTGTGAACCGGCTTCCGATCAATTTTTTCTCGATACGATCCACGACGTATTTACTGCTTTTAGGGGCCGCATTAGTTAAATAGGCAATTTTTTTCATTTTTTTCATTTGTTAGCCCGTGAATATTTTTGTGAATATGCTTACGGTTAAGTTTTTTCCAAAACCTATATGGGACCCTCTTTAAGTAACTAGGGGATTAGTACGTGTAGTCTCGTCATGATTTACGATGCATTCATAGCAGTTAGGATCGCACAAACGAAATTAGGCGATTTTCTTATTTTTCATGTGTGTTAGCCCATTAATATTTTGGTGAACTTGCTTGTGGTTAATTTTTTTCCCCAAAACAATATGGGACCCTCCGTAATTACCCTGGGGATTAATTCGTGTAGCCTCGACACGATACACGATGCATTCATTGCATTTAGGAGCCGCACAAGCATAATTAGGCGATTTTCTCATTTTTCGTGTATGTTAGCCAATGAATATTTTGGTGATCTGGCTTACTCTAATTTTTTTTCCAAAACCTATATGTGACCATCCTTAATTACTCGATGGATAAGTACGTGTAGCTTCGACACGATCCACGACGATTCACAATATTTAGGAGCCAACCAAGCCGAATTATACAATTTTCTTATTTTTTGAGTACGTTAGCCTATAAATATTTTGGTGAACTGACTTTCAGTCAAAAAATTTCTGAAACTTATATGGGACCCTCCATAAGTACCCTAGGCATCAGTACGTGTATCCTATGCACAATTTACGAGGCATTCATAGCATTTAGGGCCGTAAAAGCGTAATTAGGAAATTTTCTTATTTTTCATGTGTGTTAGCCAATGAATATTTTGGTAACTGTCTTCCGATTAATTTTTTTCGAAAGCTATGTGGGACCCACTGTAAATACCTAGGGGATCAATACATGTAGCCTAAGCACGATCCCGACGCATTCATAGTATTTAGGGGTCATACAAGCAAAATTAGATAATTTTCTCATTTTTTGTGTTAGCCCATTAATATTTTGGTGAAATGACTTTGGTCAATCTTTTTTTGGAACCTATATAGGACCCTCCGTATGTATCCGGGGGATTAGTACGCGTTGCCTCGGCATAATCCACAGCACATTCATACTATTTAAGAGGCGCATAAATGGAATCAAACGAATTTTTTATTTGTCGTGTTTGTTAGCGCATTAATATTTTGTCGAACTGACTGGCGATTAAGTTTTTCCACAACCTATATGCCTTTCTGTAACTACCCACGGGATCAGTATGTGTAGCCTCGACACGATCCACAACGCATTTATAGCACTTAGGGGCCGCATGAGCTAAATTAGGTAATTTTCTAATTTTTCGTGTGTTTTAACTCACTTTTGGTCAATTATTTTCCTCATCCTATATGGTCACTCCGCAAGTATCCGAAGGACCATTATGTGTAGTGTCAACACGGTGCATTCATTGATTTAAGGGGTCGCACAAGCGAAATTAGGTGATTTTCTCATTTTTCTTGTGTGTTAACGCATGAATATTTTGGTGAATTGACATCTGGTCAAATTTTTTCTAGAACTTATATTGGACTCTGCGTAAGTATCCTGAGCGATCAGTACGTGTAGATTCGACACGATCCATGGCTCATTCATAATATTTAGGGGCCGCACAAGCGGAATTAAGCGACTTTCTCATTTTTCGTGTGTGTTTACTAATGAATATTTTGGTAAAATAATTTCTTGTCAATTTTTTTGAAACATATATGGGACCCACTGTAAGTACCCGGGTGATAAGTATGTGTGGCCACGGTACGATCCACAGTACATTCATAGCATTTAAGGGACACATAAGCGAAATTAGGCAATTTCTTCATTTTTCGTGTGTGTTAGCCCATTAATATTTTGATTAACTGGCTTTCGATCAATTTTTTCGCAAACTATATGTGACCCTTCGTAAATACCTGGGAGATTAATACGTGTAGTCTCGACATGATTTACGATGCATTAATATTATTTAGGGGCCGTACAAGTGGAATAGATAGTTTTCTCATTTTTCGTGTATGTTAGCCCATAAATATTTTGGTGAACTAACTTTCGATCAATTTTTCTCCGCAACCTATATGGGACCCTTCATATGTACCCTGGGGATCATTACGTGTTTCCTCGGCACGATCCACAATGAATTCATAGCATTTAGGCGCACAAGCGAAATTAGGCAATTTTTTCATTTTTGATGCGTGTTAGCCCATGAATATTTAAGTGAACTGACATTGAGTCAATTTTTTTTATAGAATATACATGGAACCCTTCATATGTACATAGGGGATCACTTCCTGTAGCTCGGAATGGTTTACGGCGCATTCATAGCATTTAGGGCTGCGCAAGTGGAATTAGGCGATTTTCTTATTTTTCGTGTATGTTAGCCCATTAATATTTTGGTCAACTGACTTTTAGTCAAACTTTTTTTGAAACATATATGGGACCCTTTGTAAGTACTCGGCGATCAGTACGTGTAGCCTCGGCATGATCTACGACCTATTTGTAGCATTTAGGGATCGCACAAGCGGAGTTAGGCAATTTTCTCATTTTTCGCGTGTGTTAGCCATAAATATTTTCTTAAATTAGCTTTCGATCAAATTTTTTTGAAACCTATATGGGACCCTCTATAAGTACTAGGGCATCAGTACGTGTATTCTCGGTATTATCCACGGTGCATTCATAGAATCTTGGAAGCGCACAAGCAAAATTAAGCAATTTTCTCATTTATGTGAACTAGCTTTCGAACAATTTTTTTTTGAAATCTATATGGGACCCTCTTTAATTACCCGAAGGATCAGTACGTGTAGCCTTGGCACGATTCACGACGTATTCATAGAATTTAGGGGTCGCACAAGCGGAATTAGATTTTTTTTTCATTTTCGTGTTTGTTAGCCTATAAATCTTTTGGTGGCTTTCGGTGAAACTTTTTTCAGAACCTATATGCGACCCTCTGTAATTACCCAGCGGATCACTACGTGTACCTCTCCACGATCTACGGCATATTCATAGCATTTAGGGGAAACGGAGGCGGGTTTAGATAATTTTCTCATTTTTCGTGTGTGTTAGCTTATAAATACTTTGTGACATCGCTTTTGGATAATTATTTTTTTGAAACCTATATAGGACTCTCTCTAAGTATCCAGGGGATCAGTACGTGTAGCTCTGGCACGATTCACGACGTATTCATAACATTTAGGTGTCGTACAAGCGAAATTAGGCTATTTTCTCATTTTTCGTGTGTGTTAGCCCATGAATATTCTGGTGAACTGACTTTCGATCAAAGTTTTTTCGGAACTTATATGGGACCCTTCGTAAGTACCCGAGGAATTAGTATATGTAGCCTTTGCACGATCTATGGCGCATTCATAACATTTAGGGGCAATATAAGCGGAATTAGACGATTTACTCATTTGTCTTGTGTGTTAGTCATGAATATTTTGGTGAACTGACTTCTAGTAAAAAAAATTTGAAAACTAAATAGGACCCTCCGTAAGTTCCCGAGGGATCAGTACGTGCAGTCTCTGAACGATCTACAGTGCATTCATAGCATTTAGGGTTACATAAGCAGATATAGGTTATTTTCTCATTTTTGTGTGAGTTAGCAATGAGTATTTTGGTGAATTGATTTCAGTTTAATTTTTTTTGAAACCTAAATGGGGCCCTCTCTAATTACCTTGATGATCAGTACGTGTATCTTCTACATTATTCACGGTGCATTAGTAGTATTTAGAGGCCACACAAGTGAAATTAGACGATTTTCTCATTTTTCATATGTATTAGCTCATGAATATTTTGGTGAATTGGCTTCTGGTCAAAAAAAATTCGAAACCTATATGAGACCCTCTGTAACTACCTAGGGGATCAACACGTGTAGCCTCGACACAATCACGGTGCATTCATAGCATTTAGAAGTCGCACAAGCGGAATTAGATAATTTTATTATTTTTCATGTGTGTTAGCCCATGAATATTTTGGTGAACCGACTTTGGTCATATTTTTTCTGAAACCTATATGGGACCCTTTGTAAGTACCTAGGGGATCAACACGTGTAGCCTCGACACAATCACGGTGCATTCATAGCATTTAGAAGTCGCACAAGCGGAATTAGCCGATTTTCTTATTCTTCATTTGTGTTAGCCATGAATATTTTGATGAACTGGCTTTCAGTTAATATTTTTACGAAACCTATACAAGACCCTTTGTAAGTACCCGAAAAATCAATACGTGTAGCCTCGGGGCAGCACTAGCGGAATTAGACGATTTTCTCATTTTTCGTATGTGTTAGCCCATGAATATTTTGATGAACTGGCTTCTAGTCGATATTTTCCGAAAAATAAATGGACTTACACACACAAAATGTCGAGATAATTCTGTATTCTTATTTTGAGACCTATAAACTCCAAAAAAGCAATGTATCCCTTCAAATTTCAGAGCAAATGAAGTTTAACGATGATTATTTGGAAAATTCATGTCCTAATTCACTGTGAAAGCTTTGATAATCAAAGATTTACCATTCTAGGAGACCTTGAGTCGTGATGAAGTCAAGATCATTTGGGATGAACCATCCAAATTTCAAAGCAAATCGAGTTCAACGACAATCTTTCAAAAAAAAATTGTTGATACACACCAAAAACTTTGATAATTCGCTGTTTAGAATCCTGAAACTTGAAAAAAATAATCAGCCATGGCGAAGTAGAGGACGTTTGAGATGGACCCTCCGAATTTTAGAGCCAACAGAGTTTGACGACAAATTTTCAAAACACATCTTCTAATACATGCTAAAAGTCCGATAATCATAATTTTGTATTTCTACACCCCAAAACATGAGAAACATAACTACACAAGTCAAGGCAAAACCTAGATCATTTGGGATGTACCCTCCAAATTTGATCAAGAGCAGAGCTAGCATGAAATCAGAAAGTTCGACAGAAAATTATACTATTTATACATGATTAAAATTATTTTTTATGTATATATAATAGGTGTCGAACCCCTTTCAACTAGTTCATGTGTTTACTTCTTCAGATTTTGAACCTCCTATGTGAAAATTCTGGCTTCGCCACTGAGTTTGATGACGAGTTTTTGAAAAATCTATGTGCGCACACACTGAAAACTCCGATAATCATGATTTCGTGTTTCAAAACCTCAAAGCACAAACAAAATAAAAACTGCGTCAATCATGGCAAAGCCGGGCTATTTGGGATGGACCCTTCAAATTTCAAGACAAATGGAGACCGACAATAGTTTCTCAAAAAAATTCATATGTTATACACTGAAAGCTTTGATAATCTTCAAGAAGAATAAGCTTAGAAAAGAAATGAAGAAGATAGTCAGAAAACAAAAAGGAAACACACCTTTGAAAGCTGATCTTGACAGCACGAGAAGATCAACAATGGAGGATATTTATCAACCAAAGGAGGAGGAGGAGGAGAAATCCACTGTTGGGAGTCACAAGGGGAAACATTTTCAGAGAGGTGGAAGGGTTAAGGGAAAAAAGAAGCACCTTTGGGAATATCCGATTTTTGTTGTTTTTGTTGTGGACTTGTTTGGAAGTCCACTGATTTGATGAAATAATAAAGGACCTCGAGTTGAAATTTGATAATCATGAATTCATGTTTCAAGATCCCGAAACACACACATTATAAAAAAAAAAAAAAAACTTCAGTCATGGCAAGGTCTAAAATGTCTAAGCATTAAGCATTACATGTGTTTAGGACGCACAGTCGTATGTTTGGGGCATAAAGCCTCACAAAATTAAGCCCCACAAAAGAACCTCGGGGCGATTTGCAGGTCTCCTTCCCCGAGCAAGCCCTGAACGAGTCCCAAAAAAGCCTTTTAAAACAAAGTGTTTACATGCACCATTCAATCGAAAAGAAGGAGAAAACATCAGAAATAAAAGAACTTTAAACATTGATTGATTTGCATTTTGCAACACCTTAACTATGTTACCTACCCCTAAACTACTTCTGGATTTGAATGGATAGTTAACAAAAGTGTTCTTGATATCAAAAGAGAGTTGAAAAGTGCCAATGACACAAAATAGTAAATTAGTATCATTTTGGTTTTACTAGCACAAAATTAGTATCCACATCCCCACATATAGACCTAGATCAGTTTTACACTTAAAAAGCAGAAGATATAATGGATCTTAGTTGTGATGACAAAAATTAAAACACTATACCATCCCATGGATGTCTAGCTCATACAACAATTGTTTTTTGAAGATGCAGAACATCAATCTTTGACAGTAGTCCTCAATATCCTCACATCATGGATTGGTCTGCATAGGTGTCAAATGGAACAAGAATTAGAGCTTTCATACTCAATAGTACGATTAAAGATGGGACTAATAAACGTTAAATGCACAAATGAGTTTTTCCTGCATTCAAACATACACAGAGAAGGACAAGTTTACCAGAACATTTTTTGCAAAGCTGTAGCATGACATTTGTTCTCATTCTAATGTAAACACAAATGTTACAGGGAAGCACAATACCTGTCAGTATTATCAGTCTGTACACTGCCAAGTCTCTTGACAATTTCCATTCCCCGACAAACTCTTCCAAAAATAGTATGTTTCCCTAAAGTCACATGACCAAAAAATCATCAGCTAACATTGCGCTTAAACAGTACATCATAAGAACAAACTACAAACAAAGAAGAGATCACAACTGTTACTAGCCATGTTTATGCTAATTGCGGATTATAGGGACACATCAACAGAGCTGGGGCAAGAGTATTAGATTCAGCATAACCAAGGTCTTAAGAATATTTTCTATCACTGTAAAAATGAGAGTGCCATCACAAGAATTGATCTTGGAATCATGTACCTAATATTTTAAGGCAGTCTTGATATGGTAGCTCATAAATTTTAAGACATAATCTAGGAAAGGAGAAAAGATTTCTTCCTCCAGCTTGCTTTGGTATGAATTCATCATCCTCAGTAGAAACCAAAAGAGATCGACAAGCATCTCATCATGGAAGAGATCGACAAGCATCTCATCATGGAAGAGTATCCTCACATACATGGATGACAGTCATCCATGCACTTAGCTCAGACATGTTGACATGGGGATTCATCTGAATTTTGAAACACCTTTTTCTCACCATTTAAATAGTTCCTTATCTAGCTTCATGTTCAATTAAAAGTTATAGTTCTACTGTTTGATATACAGGAACCAAAAATAAATTAGCACATGCACTACAGCCAGCTGATTCAACAACAAAAAGCCTATTCATACAAATTGATAGAAAACAACCTAGATATGTGTACTTACCATCAAGTGACTGTGCAGGTGCCAAGGTGATGAAGAATTGACTTCCATTTGTATTTGGTCCAGCATTAGCCATGGATATGATACCTGCTCCTGTATGCTTTAGCTGTGGGTTTATCTCGTCGTCAAACTTCTGGCTGCAAGGTTAACTAAAGAAGTCACTCAAAGGCCAAGTATGCAAAAAGACGATCTTGTTCTTCACAATGTCAGACAGACAAGTTTAAGTATGACTATAAATGATAATTAATAACAGTAATTGACACTACTATTAGATGCCCCAATTAACTCTTCACCATTAGTCCTTTGTAAATGATGTATCTTCTTCAAAGGCGCTGAAGATAACAAACTAGATGCAGAACGGCAACAGCTTAAGCATGTGGTAAAATATGTTACGGCTATTTGCAGAAACCTTGAACAGATAACTAGCCCTATAATTTACATTTATTTGACAATAGAAACGGTTTTATTATACATTTAACAGATGTATGTCAGCAGCAAAATAACTATGTATTTGGCATGCTACTTCAGCGCAAACTCTAGTCACGTGAGATCACCCATTCAGTTCATTTTGTTTCTCCTTTTTAAAATTTTAAGAAACTTAGAAAATTATATAACTACTTTTCACAATTGACAATTCATATGTAGAAACATTGATTTATAAAATAAATAAAGATACTCCAGGTTGTTAGTGCAACTGCCGGAATAATAACACTTTAAGGGGTCATTTGGTAGGATGCATTAAAAAATAATGCATGCATTAACTTTGTGTATTACTAATACCTTGTTTAAAACACATTTTTAACCTATATATAACTATTGGAAGCATTAGTTATACACTATGGCAGAGGCGGATCTAGTAAGGCTGGTGAGGGTGCCACGGCACCCGCAAGCTTCGATCGAAATCTTATGTATATATAGGTATATATAGATAAGATATAGATAAATAATATAACTGCCACCCGGAGAAATAAAAGACACCAGGGTGCCAGTGGCGAAGGACGACACTTTCCTCCCTCCAGATGCGAGATCGAACCTTGCTGACAGCATTATTTTTAAATTTTAACTTGCTGCATCAAATAGACAGCAACTCTCTGCTGGCAAGGTTTAAAACCTTATTTTCTCTTTCTTTTTCTTTCTAATTTCAGTAATTAATTTCAATTAACATTTACTATTGACTTATTTAATTTATTAATCTGACTTTTTTTTATTTCTTACGAGTTATTCATTTAACTTAAAGACACAAGTTCCCTTCTCTATTATTAGATTTTAAAAAAAAACATTGTTCTTGATATAAAAGCTATCACCTTATTATTGTTCATCTTTTGTCAATTGATTTCTCTCTAAAGGGGTTCGAAAAACAAAAATGTAGTGCTTGAGATTTGAACTTCAAACCTCAAGGTAAATTTTGAATTTCCCCTCAACTACTAAGTCAACCTCTAATCTTATGATCAAAAGGTTCAAATATCTATCTATCTATCTATATATATATATAAGAAAATTTAAAAAAATATCTTATATATGCTGTGTAACTTTTTGCCAAGGGTTTTCGGGTGAACCCCCTCGGTACCCTCTTATCCGCCCCACCCCTGGCACCCGGAAAGTCCAAATCATGGATCCGCCTCTGCACTCGTGGGTCGTTTGGTAGGGTGTATAAAAATAATGTTAAATAGAGTTTGTTAGTAAAGCTTGCATTAGTAATGTTGTATTAGTAATGCCTGCATTAAATATGAGAGTTTGTTTCTTATTTATAGTTTGGTTTGGTGTATTAAAATTAGCATGCATTGTTAATTTAAAGATAGTTATTTATAAAGATACCCTCCACAAATATGGTGGAAAAGATGTAAAAAAAAACATTGAGGGCAATTGTGTCTTTAACCATGCTAATGCATGCATTAAAACCCCTTGCATTACTAATTTCATTGATTTCCATGTATTAGTAGTACACACCTCAATACACAGAGTGTATAACTAATGTTTATACATAAATTTAAAAAGTGTACCAAACATGGTACTAATAATACACAAAGCTAATGCATGCATTATTTTGCTAATGCATTCTACCAAACAACCCCTCAATTTGATATTATGTTGTGTATAGCTAATACATGGCATGGTATTAGCGATGCAAGGAGTTTTAATGGATGCATTAGCATGATTAAAGACACAATTGTCTCGCAAAACCTTTTCCAAGTCCTTTCCACCATTTTTGTGGAGGACATTTTTGTAAACAAATAAGTTTTTTTTGGAAATTATACTATGAATATTATTTTTAATACACCAAACCAAACAATGCATGAGAATAATCTCAGCATAACTGATGTTGAGTTGTTAACATGACTAAATACCAGCATTACTAATACACATCCTATTCAACAATATTCTTATACATCCTACCAAACAATCCCTAAGAGAAAGAAGCTATGGCTTAGTGGTATTATCCTTTGCAAGAAGTGACTTCATGGTTAAGGAAAATTCCATTAGAACAAAACCTTGATCAAGGAAAAGAGAGCACTAACATGTAATCTAATCCCATTGATGAAACATCAATTGTTTCGGAGATGACACATATTGCAATTATGTACTTAGTGGCTTATCAAATGTTGAAGTTGTCAATGCCTCGGAGAACAACTATCACTTATTGCATTATCACTTAAACGAATTTGTTGAACAACTATTCACCGTTTCTTTTGAATTTAATGAGTGAAATTGTTTTGGTGAAATATGTTTTGTTCAGTTATTTCGGCATGATTTGAAGAATTAATTACCATGTTTGATTTGTAAAATGCCATGATTGGTTGTGCCACCATATGTGAATAAATAGCCTATCAGAGATCAAGTTTCATGTGGATCGAACAAAAAATCTTCCTATGTGTAACCAATTAGTGGTGAATTGGATTGATTAATAAGATAAATTCATATCCCCTTCGTTCCTCTAAGATATTTAAACATGGTGCTTAAAAAATTCTAGTGAATTTCTAGAGAACTAAAACTTGCTAATGAATTTCAAGGCAAAGCTATATTTGATCGAGTTTTAATCCTCTTCCCTTCTATATTTTATCATTCATCTAAAGAACAATTGTACACTCACATTAAGGAATGCTCAGCAACCAAGTAAAAGAAGCCAATGTACTTTAAATAACCCTGGCTATTATAGGCATTATATATCTTGATTTTTTGATGGGCTTATTTCCAAATAATTCAAATGAAGCATCGCATAAAGTGCAATGTTTGGGAAATTTGATTACAAATCCAAGCATAATCTATCAATACATTATAGTTCTACTTTCTATCAACACTTGATTATTTTTTTTTGAAATTGGTAACGTTTCTATCAACGCATGAATTGTCCTTTATCATTCACCAATCATTTCTTTCTGTAATCCTCGACACATGGTGGTTCAAGATATTCGTCTTAGTGCACTATTTCGACAACCTCACAGGCAAAAACGTAGTCAACATCTTTCTGATCCCATCTTTTTCTTACAGATACAACTATTTGAGATCTCTTCATTTTCATCTAGATGAACATATCATAACGAGGTTCAATGAATTATTATATCTTGGGCCTCTCGACGCACGCCTACCTTCACATTATGTTTATCTTGATAAGTAACTCTAATCCTTTTTTGAAATTTTTTAACTTTGGAATTGATTGGTCTACCATGATTTAGGCGTATTAAAGTGTGGCTTGAATTTATTTGCACTAACAACTTGTCCTATCGAAACATCAACTCGGATTGAAACACTTGCATATAAATATAAGATCTATAGTCTATTTGGCCAAACTACCAAAATCAACTTATTTTGAAAAGTATTTTATACTAGAAATGCTAATCGAAAAAAATACTTGTAAAGTATCAGCTTATGTGAATGTTTGGCTAATAAACTTTAAAAGCACATTTACAAATATTAGAGAGAATTTGTGCTTGCCCAAGGTTTCAGAAAGTGCTTCCGAGCAAAGCTTCTTTTTTCCTCTTCTGAGAAAAATTCTGGCTACTATTCAAACACTTATTTTTTCTAAAAAACTTGATCAAACACCTCAACTTTCTAAAATAAACAATTTTTTCATAAAAATAAGCATTTTTGACTTCTCTAGAAATGGGCCATATTAGTAATTCAGGTAGGGTGCGGAAGCATTAGGTAGTTGATTAGGGAATAAGTTATCTTTCTATTTCACATTGATTTTGTTTGAATATTGTACACCCATGATAGGATGATCCATAACTTACCAAGTTCACGAATAATTGGAGTTATAAATCCATTTGTAACTCTCTTAATAAGAGAGAAGAGTTATGGATTTTTTAATAAAGTGAAAGTTAATGATAGCATAAAATAACATTATTCTTCTATTAAAAGGAATCACTTGAAGTCATTACAATCTTCAAATGTGAAAAATTTACAAGATTCCACAACTGATCTTGGTGAATTATGATGGAGGACAAAAGAAGAGTGAGCAGTAGTAAATTTTGATAAAAAGACTAAGTAGCTCCATTACAATCTTCAAACAAAAGTCAAGGATTCAAAAAGGTATTTGGGGAGTCATATAGTCTTATATGAAACAAATAAGCCCAACTATACAGCTGCATAAGACATCTAGCTTATAATTAGTAGATGTTAAGTCTCGCACATTGGTGAGGGATGGGTCCTTTGATCTTCTTATATGGACTTGGGCAACTCTTCCCTTACAAGCTAGCTTTTGAGGTTGTGTTAGGCCCAGTGTTGTCAAAGGCGCGCTTAAGCCCTAAAGCGAGGCTCAAAACGGGTTGAGCTCTTTGCCTTGCTTTTTGTGCGCTTCAGTGTGGTAATCAAGGTTCTAAGGCAAACTTTTCCTTGCCAATGAGCCTCTTTTTTTCCAATTTCTTGGTCATATATTTGTCATTCATGTTTATAATTATTGGTCTTGGACTAAACATATATATTTGTATTTTTTCTCCCTTTGCGCCTTTTTTCATTAAACTCACTTTATTTTTGCTCTGCACTTAAAGCCCCAATGGACCTTAGAGCTTTTTTGTGCTTTTCGCCTTTAATAACACTGGTTAGGCCCAAGTTCCATATCATGCGGTAAGTAATTGATATCCCATCAAAGCACTTTTTATTCCTCTCATTCCATATATTCCAAAAAATGACAATTGGTATCATCTTCCAAATTATCTTGATGAGGCTATAAACTTTCCAATTGATCCAACTTTGAAAGGCAATCCTTCATATTTTGTGGCATCATCCATCAGGTCCCAAAAGATGATATGAACATGCACCATAGATTTGATGTCACTGCATTATAGAAAAAAGTGATTGTGAGATTTTGAAGCCCTCAAGCACATCTATTTGCATTTAGGTTATTTTGTATCAAACATGTTCCATGTTGGGTAGTCTAACTGAAGCAACTTATCTTGGGGGGTAATTTGATTTTCCAAATTGTATTCTGTAGACCTAGCATTTTGTAGACAACTTTTACCGAAAATTCCTTCTTATTTGTACTCCCTATTGGAAGTGACCTGGGACTAGGAAATTGATGGTGACATTGTGAATTGCGGCAAGCAGACTGGCGATCACCTGTAACTCCCAATCTTGTAAGTTTCTTCTCAAGACTATGTTCCACGAATTCCATTCCCTATTCTAATGAACTGTTGAGTGTAATTCACTGGCTATCTGAAAAATGTCGAGTAGTTGGACATTAGAGGAGAATTCCCAAGCTAATTGTCCTTCTAAAATCTGATTCTTTGTCCACTGCCTACTACAAGATAATGAAACTGTGAGAACTCTTCCCATATCTTGCATATATTTTTCCAAAATTCAACACCATATGGATCTCTTGAAATCTTTGATCTCAAGTGATTCAGGTACCATGTTTGTCGATTATGACTTTCTTCCATAAACTTTGACGTTAAGTCTTTGATGCCTAGACCCCCTATCTTCTTTGGCAATATGACTTTGTCCCACTTGAATAGGTGAAACTTGTGTTCACTATTGTTTCTTTCCCATGGGAATTCCACCTAATTATGTCAAGTTGTTTCAAGACCTTGATTGCAACGGGATGGAGAGACAAACTATAAGTTGGGATGTTGTACAGCACACTGTTGATCAAAGCTAGTATACATCCCATGGATAGATAGTGCATCAAATTTCAAAGCCATGAAGCTAGTCTCTTTTCAAATTTCTCAGTGAGCCCACTCCAAATGCATTCTGCTTTGTACTTAGTTCCAAGTGGAACACCCAAATAAGTAGTTAGGAGTGTTTGAATGATACACCCCAAAATGACTGATAGTTCTTCTAGATTTTGCACCTCATTACTAGGGTAGATTGCACTTTTGAGCATGTTTATGTGGAGACCTGAAATAGCTTCAAAAGTCAATAGAGTTAGGCTTAAATAGAGGACCCGATTTCTGTCAGCCCCGCAGAAAATCAGTGTCATATGCCTATAGGCTATAGCATATGGGAAATATTGATTGCCCTGTCCCTCCTTCCATCAAATCCATTTATCCACTACATCTCTGTAGCTTTATCTAGCATTTTGCTAAGCCCCTTCAATACTAGTATGAACAGGAAAGGAGAAAGAGGGTCTCCTGGCTTAGTCTAGGACCTCATTAGCTATTAGAGAAGCATTTGTAATTAGCCTCCCTTGAATGAAGCCATTCTGTTGACCAACTTCCCTACCACTTTCTTCGATCTTTCTGCTATGACCTTGCAACAACCTTGTTAGTGTTGCCAATCAGCTTAGCTTCATTGCTCCTTTCTTCTTGGGAATAAGTGCTATGAATGATGCATTGCAAGACTTTACCATCCAATAAAGTTGATGGTAGTGATGCATAGCTGCTAGCAAGTCTGACTTGATGAAATCCCAAGATTTCTAATAAAATATCATGGCATACCCATCGGCCATCAGGCCCAGGGGCACTTTATGTTGTGGATGTTAAGACTTCTTCTCCTTCAAAAATAGCTTCCATATCGTTGCTTTACTCTTCAGTGATGGAGGCTATTCCTTCAAAACTTCTTGATGGTTTCCATGGTTCTATTTCAGTGTACTTATTCTACAAATACTCCAAAGTCTTTTTTTTCACCACCTCCTCATCTTTTATGATCTCATTCCCCACCAAGAGTCTATCCATACGATTCTATCTTTTGTTTGAATTGGCAATCTTCTGAAAATAAGTGGTATTTCAGCCCCTTTCCCTTGGCCATAAGCACCAAACTTTTGCCTCCATGATGTCTCCTCTAGCTACTTGCTGGATTTTAGGTTTCAAAATAGGCATCAACTCTGCCTCATTGGTGCTCAGTTTCCTTCCGACACTGGTCTTCTCTACTATCAATGGGTCATTTAATGCCTTTGATTTTCTGCTCTCCAATTTTACGAATTCATCCTTGTTCCAAATGGTGATATCCTTCTTCAGACTTTTTAATTTTTGTAAGCCCATTAAAATTGTAGCCCTGCCACCAGATCTTTAATTTATCAACGAAGTTGTCTGCCTCTAACCAAATGTTCTCAAACTAAAATTAGGAGGGTGAAGGACTAGTCCCCGCTTTTCATCAATATAGGTTTGTGGGCTGTAATCACCTTTAGCAAAGCAATTTGCCTCACTGCTCTAAAAGTCACTCCATTCTGGTGAAATACAAACATATCTATTCTTGACACTTGTTGAGAGTTTTCATCTCAGAGAATTGTGTTGCCTGTAATGGCAAGTCAACCAACCCAACTACCCAAGGTCTTGTATTGTGTCTGAAAATGACTCCATTGCTCTTGATCTCCCGGAGCAATGCAATCTTTCACTTTCAAACCTACACACAGGCTTTTAGGGCACTATTCCCATGGTCATTTGGTGGACAATTTGGACCGAAAGATACAATAGAATTTTCAAAGGTAAACCTAGCAACATACATTGCCTTAAACACAAATGTATTTTTTCCCTAGCTTTATGATGAAGCATGACATTTATAAATGATGTAGATACCATGTAGATTAGAACAGAGCTTTGTACACTTTTGTTAAATTTTAAAACATCATCTTAGTGTTTTGGTCTTAAACATGTCATGTGCAAATCTAGAATTAAAGAGTTCTCAAAAAATGAAAGAGTCATACTTTTAGAAACGAACTAAAAAGAAAAGTAAGACAAACAAAATTGAAATTGAGCGAGTAGTAGAAAGTACAAATGAAACAAGAGAGGTAGGGTAAAGCCATTAAAGATAAACTTGCATTACTTCTTAGCGTCTTTTAAATAGAGCAAAGAGAAGCTCCTATTTTTTAGGAGACAAATGTTTGATCCCTAAAACTAACTAGGAGCCCGTTTGGATTGGCTTTAAGTTGGTCAAAACCAACTTAAAGCTCTTTTTTAGCTTTTGGACGTGTTTGTCTAATGCTGACTTTAAGCCATAAAGTTCTTAAAGTCAGTCAAAAATGAAAAGTTAGAATTCCTAACTTTTTTTTTCCAAAGTGCTTAAAGTCATTTTCTTTGACCATGGAAATTACTTTTATATCCCTTATATTATAACTAAATTCTCAAACTATCTTTTTTTATTCTTTTAACCCTAAAATTCACATCATAAGCACTTTTATCCAAACACTCAACTGCTTATTTATAAAAATAACTTTCAGCACTTCAAAGTTCTAAAAGCACTTCGTACATAAAAGTTACTTTTTTTAAGCCCATCCAAACGGGCTCTAGATTGGTTTCCACTTAACTTGCTCTCCAACAAGCTCTAGCTATATTATCTATTTCTCCAACAAGAATTAAATTAATTATAATGTGGTACTTCGCCTGCCTTCTTCTATATCACATAGGATATCAAATGCAATTTGAAGTACATACATACACATATAATACTATTTACAACATCTACATACCCATAGATAGATTCTCCGCCTCTTCCTGTACCAGTTGGATCTCCACCTTGCACAATAAAATCCTATACCCAAATGGAAAAAAAAACACGAAAATGATAAAACAATACCAAAAAAAGATCCAAAAGCACAACAATCTAATGGCTCAGGTACGAGTGATAAAGGATAACTAATCCCGGGATAACTTGTTTCCCAACCAAATGAGCCCTAAAAATGATGAGGAAAAAAAAAACCTTAATGATTCTGTGAAACTTGACATTATCATAGTAGCCTCTTCGAGCAAGCTCTATGAAATTCCGGCAAGTTCTTGGAGCTTGCTTGTAATACATCTAAGCAAATTAAAATTTTCAACTTTATCATCATTATGCAAAAACCCCACTTCAAAATTAACAAAAAGGAGAATAATAAGAGTACCTCAAGTGTAAGAGAACCCATGGAAGTTTCGAGAGTGACCTCCGGTGGCCCTCCTTCTGCACTCGGCCACATCTCTGCTACACAAATAGAGGGGTTTTAGAGCTCTGTGTTCAGTGAACAAATTTTCAAATTATGGTAAGGCAGGTGAAACCCTTGCTTTAGCCCAAAATATATGAAGTAATAATACTATTGTATTAGTAATATATAATTTATATTTATATAATATAAATATAAATATTTTGAAATTTTGTAATCTTTTAAATTAAATTTGATAGAGGCGGGATTGAGTGAGTTAATAAAATAAATTTTAAAAATCTTTTGTTAAATTAAATAATATATTTATCTTCTCATTAATTCTATTTCTTCTTTTATTATAAAAAAAGAAATCATTTTTTTCTCACAAATTTACTTTTTTTTAATTTCAATTCAGTTTCTTTTAATTAGTTATCCATTTTTGTCACATTTGATTGATCCATACAAGTTTTTTTGTGTTTTATTTTTCTAATTGAGAAGTTTCAAAGGCAAGTTGTAATCATTTAAAATTAATTAAAAAATAAATTTATAAAATGATTCGGATTATATTAAATTCAAGATATATTATTGCAAATAAATATTATGGATTAATATAATTGAATTAATTATTTATATTCAATAAATATGGATTTAATTAAAATCCAATTTTATTGGGCTACTCCTTTGATTTGGGCTACAAAGATGAGCCCACTTAGCTAAGTCCAATATCATCTCATCCTAGAGGCCCATCTTGGCACCATGTGTCAAGTTACGTGTCATGCCAAGTCAAACAAATAAACCAATAGCATCATGTCATGTGTCAAAATGACAGGCCCTATTCGCTAAAGCCCATTATACCATGTCACTTAAATCTGATTGGCCGAAGGGAAATCGTTCTTATCACAATTTCTCTATTCTACAACTATAAATAGGGGTCCTCATAATTCAGAAAAGACTTCTAACAAGAAGTCAGAGAGATCTCGTGGATCAAACGCCGCAGATTTCTCTACAAGCAACAAGTTCAAGAATTCAAGATCAAGTTCAAGAACAACTCAAGATCAAGACCACCAGATTCAAGAACAAACCCAAAAGCCCTTGAATTCAAGTACAAGTCAAGATCAAGTTCAACAACAAGTGAAGATCAAGATCGTCAAATTCAAGAACAAGTGATGTTCAAGATCATCAAATCAACAAATCAAGATCAACCACAAGATTTAAGATCAAGCCAAAAGCCCTTGAATTAAAGTAACAAGTCAAGATCAAATCCATCAAGTTTAACCAAATTCAAGATCAAGCTCAAGAGCCCTTGAATTTATATTTGAAAAGACGAATCAGAGGATACATAGAGATTGTAACACTCATATTCAAAAATCAAATACTACGATTGTTGCGATATTTTTCGTTCTTGATTATTATTTTCTCGACGCGAATTTTATTGTCTACACAAGTGTCACAAGGTTCAAAACTCGATGAATATAGGCTTACTATTTTACTATTTTTACTTAATATATAGTATTTTTGTATAGGGTAGATTTTACTATCATGATGTATATTTAAGGTTTTTTTTTTGAATTATTTGATGGAACTTTTAAGGGTTTTTAAATATATTTTATTTTAGTCCATCGATTTTGTTGTGAACACTGCCCCATAAACGTGTTGTTCAACAACCTTATTCACATTTCGTAATTGAATGATAAATTCATTGTCTTAAATGTTATTATCATTATTGTCCTATCTTAAGCGGGATTTTATAAAATTTGATTGAAAATGACAAAAGTGAAAGTGATGCAAGCACCCCAGCCTAATAAAAATGTTCAAGAGTTTTTATTGAGTCGCTACTTTAGAAGCTTGGAAAGAGCTTTTAATGAAGGCTTGAGGCTCACAAATGTGTTTTTCTCACCCCACCCTCACCCCAAGGAAGTTCAAGTACACTGTACACATATTCAAGCTATTAGCTCTTTGATCACAAAAATGGAGCACTTGAAGGTCTTGGAAGGTAGACAATATGACATTTAAGATTTTGAAAGATAATTTGGATGGGAGAACAACGTATTTTTGTCTTATAAGTTAAAAGTCATAAGTTAGAAATTCTACATGGTAGTTTTGACTTATTTTATCTTTTTGGCTTAAAAACAAGTACTTAAAAGTTATTTTGACTTAAACACTTAAAATAAGTTAATCCAAACTGACTCTACAAATATTAAATAGGCATTTGGACATGAATCAAGCGATATTTGTAGTAGAAAAATAATATTTATGACTTGAAATTGTGTTTTGATGTGCATTTCACTTGAGAAATAATTAAAAATATTGTGAGTGGAAAACAAAACTTCACTTAAAAAGCTGGTCAGTAAACAAAAATCATTCTAATACATAATCAAACAATAATAGAGTGTTTTTCAAAAATCACAAATTGCATATCATGAGAATATGTGTAGTAATAGGTGTTTGCAACAAGTTACATAGACATCATAAAAAAATTAAAAATGGAATAGCATATTAACTTAGTTTATAATATAGGTGGAAACAAGTATAAGAATAAGGATTGGGGTGGAGTGATAAGTACGCCTTCATCATTAATCAGAGGTTTCAGGTTCGAGTCTCCTGGGTACGGAGTCATCTTTGTTAGAAAGCACTTTATGTGGGCGTGAATTCGAATTGAGTTGGGCTCCAATGTGGATACCGAACACCGGATGGAAAACCAAAAAGAAACAAGCATAAGAAAATTACAAATCAGAATATTAATTCTCACAATTCACTAATTGTAATGTTACATTTTTTACCTCTCCCTGTTTAGTGAAAAGTTACAAACACCAACACAACATTACAAACACACTCCCCCCTCATCCAAAATGAACATAATAAAAACATCATAGTAAATTAACACTTGAACAAAAGGACAATTACAAAATTAACAACAAAGAAATACAAATTACAATTTTTGGGGGGGTCATTAATGTCTCTTAAGAGCAATAGCAGACAAAACAATCAAGATAAGCAAAATCACAATTGTGATAAAAGCAGCCACCACAGCTCCACTAGTTGTTTGACAAAAATCACCAAATTGGTTACAAAATGCAAGCCAATTAGCATCTTCGTTACCATTGTGGGCTAAGTACACTATAGCTGCTGAAGCTCCTGCTGCTGATGTTGTCAATGTGACAATGGCCTAAAAAAATGTGCACAGCATTAATCAAAAATTGATGTTTATAATACATAGTTTTGATTTGTTACATTGATATTGTGTTAGTAGTTCTCATAACATTTGTGTGGTGGTAAAAATTTCATTTCTTATTAATAGAATATAGATGTACGCCATTTTATTTTTGAAATGAATTAATTAAAAGATAGAGTCGGATAAAGTAAAATCGAAGGAGTATTTTGATAGTAATTCTTACTGTGTCGAAAATAATGAGGAGGAGTCTTGGAGCAACGACATGAGAGCGTGCGATGCACACTATAGAGAATGGTATGGAGAGGACTAGGTAGGCAACCACTATTGACATGGCTATCACAAAGAACCTGCAAAATATATGTGCAACAAAATTAAACATTAGGATCTTGCCTATACATGCAAATATTTGCACAAATAGCCATTACATTAATAGAGTCATATATGATACTATATGTGTTATATATACACAAATTTAAGTTATGTACATCACTTTACATGAAGGATATTTACATGTTAGCCTCACTAAGATGTGGAAATTGTAATCATGAAAATAAGACAGGTTACTTACGTAAAAGTAGGAAGATCGTCATAGCCAGCTTCGAATTGAAAGAATTGAGTGAAGAAAGGAAGAGTTTCTCCAGCAGTTGCCATGCCAACAGCAGCACCAATAGAAGTAGCAACAGCTGCAATTCTCAAGATTAAATCAAAAATAGAAATGCCTCTCTTGTAATTACCAACTTTTTTATTTGCAACATTAGCACTTGATGAAATAGCATGAGATGGTGATCCCAAAAGTGGAGCTTTTCCTAATTTCCTTTCTAATTTGCTACTCTCTCCCATTTCAATCTTGGTTGACTCACTTTTATCCATTTTGATCAAAGAACTAAAACAAGGATTTCAATGAAATTAAACTTGTAGGGGTGTTTTTGTTTTCTTGATTGTTCAATGCCTATGATTTTGCTTGCTTGTGATGATAATTATTAAGTGGAATGGACCTTATATAGTGCTAAAATGAAAGTAAATTATTGGGAAAAAAATATCATTTTTAGGCTAATGGAGCTAGCAAGGAGGTTGGTTGTTTAATTCTTTTAAGTATACTATCTAGAATTTGATAGTGGAATCTTTAAAATCAATTCATTTTTTATTTTGGTGAGATTAATTTTATTTAGCTAAAAAGAGAAAGAAGAGTGGTTGTTCAATTCTATTAGAAAGGAGGGCGGTTGTGTAATTATACTAAGGAGGGGCGGAGCTAGTAAGGATCCAGGGGGTCATCTGAATCCCCTTCGACGAAAAGATATATTTTTATACATGGCTAAAATTATTTTTTAATATATATAGTAAATGTTGAACTATTTTCGTGTTCTTTGTGTGTTTACTTATTCATATTTTGAATCCCTTAATAAAAATTATGGCTTCACCAAGACTATTAACTATCTCGAATTTTGATAATGGAAATTTTAAAAAAAATATTTGCTTTTAAAAAAAATTTAGTTAAACACATTTTATTTTGTTTTAAAGGTGCAAAAGAGTGGTGGTTCAATTAGCTAGCATGGTAGTTTATTAGTTTGTAAAACAAAGCAAAAAAAGTGATCAATGGGGCAGCTAGAACAAGAATGATTGGTGGACCAAGTTAGAAATTAATTTAAAAAATCATATCATATTACCTAATCTTATTAGTATTATAGTCCTTTGACTACCATTTGTTGTTACAATTAATTAAACAGAACATATTTTTCAAACAATGTCAAGAATATTATTATTTTTTGCATGAATGAGTCAAGTCGAGATTAATTAAATTTATTCCCATGAGTTGACAACTAAACACCGAACTTTCCCCCTAATCCATTATGCAAATTAGTTGAAATCATTAGTTAAAACTAAAAATGCTTCTTAATTAACTAATGGAAGTTGGATCATTGAGATATTTGACCTTCATAAGTTCATCGATTCTATTTTTTAATTTCCTAACAAGACTTTTACTATAACCAAAAAAACTTCACTAGGTATCAGATTTTTACCATATAATATATCATGAATCTAGGTAACAGACTTTTAGCATATAACATATCAATGCATTATGTGTTACATTCTTATTTGAGTAAAATTCACAAATAACTAATTTCAATCGTGATAATTGAAAAATAGCTATTATCATAGAGTTTTGAATTCCACATGTGAAACTCGAGAACATCGCTTTGAAATTCAACTTGGAATTGAAAATTTTCAGATATTGACTATTTTTTAATCACATGACTAATAAGTGATCAGTGAGCACTAATTTTATTTCTCTTACCACTAAACTAAAATCTTAAAGCTTTTAAACCAAATGTTTGACGCATAATCTACACATCACGTATCGTTCTTTACCACTAGATCGAAGTCCTAGGGATTTTTAAAGGCCCCATTTATTTTTATTAAAATTAAGTTATCTTATTCTAAACGCACATCCGAATAATTAAGATGTTGTCTCTAGATCTGAAAACTAAATGATTAAGATTCTTTGTTTTTCAACGTTTGAATATGTATAATTTATTTATTTTTAAACACAATAAATATATAATTTCAATTATAAAATAATTAAAAATTAGAAAAAATATAAATTTATTAAAATATGAAATATTTATATTTGCTAATGACAGTAGTTATGGTTTTTAGTGGTATGTGATGTTGATATTTGATGCTGGTGGCTCAGTTGGTAGTGATTATGATGATGGAGTTGATCGATGTTAGTAGTTGATGGTGGCGACTGAAAAATGTGCGATGATAATTAATAATGGTATGATGAAGACGGTTGATAGTAGAAATTGACCGCAATAATGATAGTCGTATATAGGGGCAATGCCGGTTGCAATGACGACCTTGCCCCCTATTTCAGCCACCTCCTTCCTTCTCTCTCTTCGACTTACATTTTGGGTTTCAATAACTAATGTTTGATAAATTAAAAAAAAAAGATGAAAGGTAGGAAAATATAAGCATCCCGACTCCCAATTGTTTACTATATGTAATTAAGAAGCACAATTTAATATGTATATATACAACAATAACAATCCAGTGAAATTCCACAACGTGGGGTGTGGGGAGGATAAAGTGTACGCAGACCGACTCCTACCAAAGTAGAACGGCCGTTTTCGAAAGACCCTCGGCTCAATAAAAACATAAAAGCATAAATATACAATTTAATATGTATATATATATTGTATGAAAAGTAAATATAGTGTGTACGTAAAGTCTATTGATAAAAATATAAATATCAGGCACTGTTTATATATATACATATATTGTATAAAAGATACATATATGAAGTGTATAATAAATATATAATAGTAATAACAAATAAATATATTTTGACTATTAAATGTCAAACTACCTTATTAGACATATATCTATACCATATATACAAATTCTATTTATACTTTCAAATGATTACATATCTTATCACTGATCGAAAGTTTCATACCATATATTGAGGAATATACACCTAGATACATGCATTTTTTCTACTAGGTACACAAAAATAGGGAGAGAGGCGAGTGATATAGTCATGTATTCCAGATACATGCGAAATACACTAGATATATATATATATCTGTATGTATCTGGTGTGATTCGCATGTATCTAAGATACCAAATACATAGGAGAGTGGTGGGCAAGATGGGATGGAGGCGAGAGAGGCAGGCGAGATTAGTATCTAGAACAAATTACACCTAATTTTGATCCCATGTATCCTGAAATACATGTATTTGGACATATCTGAGTGCATCAAAATCTGGTAAGGTTTGTAATATTACAAACTAGAGTGTATCTAAGTAATTAGCTCCTAAACTAGTGGGATTTCTGTAAGTTTTCCATTGAATTTCTATGGCTAGCTCCATGTCAAATGTTTAGGCCCATAGTTCATTTGTATACTTAGCCCAAATTTAAATTGAAGCAAATTTTGAATTAGTTATACAAAAAAAAAAAAAAACTGAGTTGGGGCGTGAATTGCCTTTAGAATCTCCATTTGCGTTACACCTAAACTAGTCTCTAATGGTTTCCTCCATTGAACCACCTTACAATTAATCTGAGGAGTGAACTTTGATAGAAATTGAATCAATTGTGGTCATTGTTTGGGGGATTTGTTGAAGCTATGGGTATATAGTTCTTACATGTAGGTAGGTACACATTTTTGTTGATCTCATACATAACATGTGAATGTTACATAGAACCCCCATGAATAATCTTGTTCCTTCTATTCCAATTTTGCCTTGAGATTAGAAAATGGGCTGAACTCTGAAGCTCCTCAAAATGGCTTGTACAAGCAGGGGCGGAGACAGCATGATGTTAGAGGATTCATTCGAACCCTCTTTGGTGAAAAATTACACTATTTATTATGTGTAATTATATAGTAGATGTTGAACCCCCTTCGGCTTTTGTGTATTTACTTTTTTATATTTTGGACCCTCTTATTGAAAATTTTGGATCTGCCACTGTGCACAAGAACTACATTTAGAAAGAACGTTATTGCAGCGCCCCAGTCAGTCAGTGATATTTAGAGAGATATTCATGTTTAAAAAAACATAATATAAAAGAACAATATAAGAACATTACAAAATTTTGTCATTTAAATCAAGTTTTGTTATAAACAAATGTAAATAAGGAAGGTATTTGTAATTTCTCAAACCATAAAATTGTTATGCTTAAACTTGTATCATGATTATGATTAATTATGAGAATTCAAAAAATTATTCTCAAGGAGACCTTTAGTCAAATAAAGTTAGGTAAGGCATCGTAGGTCTATTGCATGTTGATGCTAATTAGAAGGATAATTCCCATAAATTTAGCCGCTCGAGACCCTAGACCCCTTCTTTCTATGTTTGTTTCTTGGTCTTAATCACTTGATAAATGTGTTGATAAAAACCACAACAAACCTTCTCCCAACATTCATTTTGGTGTCAAGCGTTCTATACGCCTATATTGATGCCCTTTTCCTAGGGCATAGTCTTCCCCTTTTTTTTTTTCGTCGTCCGGTGATCGAAGCTTGTGGGGTGATGTTTTCAATAAGATTTTCTTCATATTCATAATTCAAATTCAAAACCTCTAATTATAGGTAGAACAGTCTCACTAGTGCATCACAACCCCATGTTGATCTCCCTGGGCTTCTTTTCCTAATGTTTGTGTCACTCTCATTTTTTTTCTTCACTTTATTTAAAAATCAGGGGCTTGGCAATAACAATTTCAATTATAACTTGAAGTTGTATATGATATTTGAAAAAACACCTAAAATCATATTTTTTTTTATTTTTTTTTTGCCTTTCAGGCTTTCACGGTATATTTTTCTTTTCAAATTTCACCCTAAATTTTCATTTTATAAAAAATGATCCCTTTTTTATTTACTAAATATTATTTGTAAAAATTATGACCCAACAAAATTAAACTCTATCTTCAACTCAAACTTCAGAAAATTCAAATCAAGTGAAATAAATATTTAATAATAATGTATACTAACTTGTATATGAGATTTAATCTATGATAATATGTGACTATCATACTGTCTATAGATATATTACTTTTTTATCACAAATTTGATTATACATATGTTTCATATAAATTATTCGAATTATGTAATTTTTTTGGTTTTTAGAAATCAAGAAAAATAAACTATATTCATTTTAAATTAAATAAATAATATTTGTTTTTCATAAACAAACACCTACTTAATTATCGTATATATAAAAAAAGTATTCCTAACTCCAATTTAAAATAAGATAACCTTGTCCATATATGTACATATTTTGAAGCCAAAATTAAAGGAGTAATATAACAACGACCTTTAGAAAAATTAATTAATTTTATTGCTTTGCACCGCCACATGAATAAATAATACTCCTAAACCCATGCCTCACGCAAATGATAGCGAAAAATAAATTTTCCTCTGAATCAACGGCGAAAATTATTCAGTCAAAACAGTTGAGACTTAAGTGGGACCATTTCAGAAGTTCCACGTGTTCCCCATCAACTGACGGTGAGTCACCCCATTCATTTTTGTCACAATTCCACACCTTTTATTTTGGGTAAATTATGATGTTTCATATTTCACATGTTAATTAGATCAAAGATGATATCATGTGTAGTGATGGCCACACAACCACATTATAAGAAAGGTGATTCGGGATATCCTTTGTCTAAAAATTTTAGTATTAATTATTATAAATATAATTAAAATATAAAAAAAAAGGAGGCAAACACAATATTTAAGATGGATCAAAGGTAGGCACTAGAAACAAATTATTTTTTTTTGAAAAAAGGAATCGTGCAACTACAATATGAAGAGTATACGGATTTTCTAGAAGGTCGCTTAAATCTTTAGAACGCATTTTAAGTATAATTATTTAATTGTTGTAACAATTTTTTATGATTTATTAAAAATATTTAGACGCTATTAATATAATTGAGAATAAACTTTGCTCGTTAAATTCCACGCCGACAATAAGAGAGGAAAAGTTATAGCTTAGCGCACACAAATTATGATTAAATCTTCTTTCCCTTCCGTTAATCTCGCTCCTAGAAAAGCAAAAAAAAAAAGAAGCTAAAAAGCAAAATTCTAACCCAAACCCCACACCTAACCCGGTCCAACAAAAACAAATAAAACCCGGTTTAGAAAAAAACGGTCAAAATTCAACTCATCGGTTTCTCAACCCCATCCAATAACATTCCAAAACGTGTCATGATCTAAGTGGTGTAACCCCAGGAATCCAATGACAAAACTATTTTTTTTCTCACTTCTATAAAATGGTCTCATAATCCTCTTTTTACTACTTGTGAGTTAGCTAAGTGTGTGTGTTTTGAGTGAGCAACAAAAAATATGGCGCCAAAATTTAGCTCTCTCATTTTCCTCTTCCTTCTACTTAATTCCTTCCGGCAATGTTTCGGAGATCGTCATGACTATCATGACGCTCTCCGAAAAAGCATTCTCTTTTTCGAAGGCCAACGCTCCGGAAAACTTCCACCTGATCAACGTATCAAGTGGCGTAGAGACTCCGCATTGCACGATGGTGCCTCCGCCGGAGTAAGTTATAATCAATTTAACATTGCTACTTCCTTCGTTTCACTATACTAAAAATCATTAGTTCCTAATTGACCATTCATCTCGAAAATTTACAGGTAGATTTGACAGGAGGTTACTACGATGCGGGAGACAACGTGAAGTTCGTGTTTCCAATGGCATTTACAACGACATTGTTGTCATGGAGCATAATAGATTTCAAAAGGAACATTGGAAGTGAGCTAGGAAACGCCGTGAAAGCGGTGAAATGGGGAACGGATTTTCTGTTAAAAGCAACGGCTAAAGAAGGTGTGATATATGTGCAAGTTGGTGATGCATTTTCCGATCACAGTTGTTGGGAAAGACCAGAAGATATGGATACTTTAAGAACTGTTTATAAAATCGATCAGAATCATCCCGGTTCCGACGTTGCTGGTGAGATCGCTGCTGCATTAGCCGCTGCTTCAATTGTTTTCCGATCAATCGACGGTTCTTACTCTAAGCTGCTGCTTGATCGTGCCATTGAGGTAAAGGGGGCAATCTGTTTTAGTACTTTTTTAAAAAAACTTTTACTTGACTTGTTTGTTAATAAAGGAATCAAATGTTTATATTTTTTTTTCTTTTCACTTTACTTTTGGAATACCACATAGTATTTCTTTAATCAATTTATTTGGTCCACTTTTATTTTTAGTCTGTTTTAAAACAAAATTATTTTTATTGTAAATTTTGTATATATTTTTTAAATATTTTGAATTGTCTATTATTATGACTTATAATAATTTTTTATGTATTTTATTTCAAATAATTTGAAGATTCCATGATCAAATTTTTGATCAAATTTAATTGTTTGACTCACAAAAAATAAAAAATGTTATTGAGATAGAAGAAGTAATAAATTTCTATATCTAATAAGTTTATTATTAATAAAATGTTTTAGCCACATATGACTTTTTATCATAAATTTCAATAGTAATTATTTTTTAAATAACATATCAAATCAAATTACATTACATTAATTAAGATAGAAGGAATATTAGCGGTTAAAATGAAAGACATGCAAAAGGTTAATATAGTCATTTTGGACTTAAATAATTTATAGTTGCATGCGCACCATATCTTAGGTACATTAGTATATATCTTATTTTTACCTAATTTTTGAAAAATAAAATGAAATTGGTCCCATATTATTGGGTGAAATTAGCAAGTATATAGTTAATGAAAGTGTGCAATATTAATATAATTTAGAAAATCCAGGATAGGCCCATCAATGGTTTGATACTTTGATTCATTCTGTAAAGTTTAAAAAGTGAAATGCTTTGGGCAGTGTTGTGTTAGCGTCTTTTTCTGTATGTTGAACTGGCATTAAATAAGTTTGTTGACTCCTTCCAAGGATTTGGCACTTGAAGCAAACCAACTCCCTAGCTACCAGCAGTAGCTAGTGTGAACAAAAGTCTATGTATTATTTTTTTTAATATGCTAAACGATCCTAAGTCACTAGCTAGTGTGTACATATACATAACTTGTGTGTTAACCAAAGTCTTTTTTTGCATGTGAAGTGTTAACCAAAGTCTTTTTTTGCATGTGAACAAACTCTTGCTATAGGGATTATGATTTATGAAGATTGATTACACATTTGTTAGTATTTGAATTTGATGTGTATATTTATGAATAGTCACAAAAATAGTTTGTCGAACTAATTATGTAAAGTTCAAAAATGTCACTATCAACTAGCAGAAACAGCTTTAAAAAAAATAAAATAAAATAAAAAAGAATATGACCGTTGTATTAAAACGGTCTCTTGGTGTTTGTAGGTTTTTGATTTTGCCAATAGACATAGAGGTGCATACAGCTCCAGCTTGCACTCTGCTGTTTGCCCCTTTTACTGCGACTTCGATGGTTATCAGGTAACTTTCATAACATAATACGTAAACGTGTACTTAAATTTGGCCTTGAACAAGTAGTTATATATGTCCTACTTGACATATTACACGTTTGTCGAAATTAGTAATGTTGAAAAAATGTACAGGATGAATTGCTTTGGGGTGCAGCATGGCTACATAAAGCAACAAGGAGAAGGCAATATAGAGAGTACATAGTGAAAAATGAGGTTATTTTAAGAGCTGGGGATACAGTTAATGAATTTGGTTGGGACAATAAACATGCTGGAATTAATGTCCTCATTTCCAAGGTTAGTAATTTAATTATGGATAAGGAGACATTATAGTACTTAATTAATTGCATTCCCTTTGTTTTTCTTTTCTAATACATAATTAATAATCTGTCCTTGTCTCATTTATGACTTAGATATATTCTTGTGATATCTATTCTTGACTTGTTCTGTCTGCCAATCACATGCTGTAAGATAAATTCAGTTATCCATAGCAAGATGTCCATTTGGTGGGGCCTCTTGTTTGAAAACCAATTAATTAAAATGTTAATTAAAAAACGTTAATCAAATGATTGACTAAAAAAAAAATGAGAACTACTCATCACTCCTGTCGAATTCTCTCAAACACCTACTTTTTGAAGAATCAAACATGTATTCATTGATATTTTTAAACATTTCGAATAATATAGGTCATCACAAATTTCCTCGATGCATTAACACTTATCATCATCAATTGTGTGTAATTATTCCACATGATAGAGTTTAGGTTATTAAGGGCTCCATGTGTGCGTGGTGTCCAAACTTAACTTATTTGCACCAATATATATACACACGCTTAAAATCCATAAAATGAAAAAAAAAAAGAAGGTGAAAGCTATATATAGAAATGCTCCATGTGAAGTGTATACAAAAAAAAGATATAAAATTAAAATGAGACAAAAAAGAGAATAGTGTCTTTCAAGTAAAGGGTAAGAGAAGTGACTTTACTAGTGGTAAGCATGTGCAAAAGGGCAGATTCTTATCTATACATATACATGTTATACATACAGAGAAAAACAGACAGAGTTGAGTTATGATACAAGTGGCCCTCTTGATAAATGTGTGATTATGACTTACCATATTGTGATAGTAAAGATTTTCTCCTTCACTCATTTAGTACTTCTCCGTCTGGTCTCAATTTATATAATATAATATTTATATAACTATAAATTATTTTATTAAGAATTAACACATTTTTATATTTATTAATAATTTTTACCATTAATGAAATATTTATAGTCATACAAATATTTATAACTTATTTTAGATCATAAACTTTAAAAAATTGTCTTTTTTAAAAACTCTATCAAATGAAAATAATCACATAAATTGAAACGGGGGGAGAGTTCTAAATATAATTAGTTAAGAATAAAGCGAATAGTATAAATTAAGATAGATGAAAAAATATTTTAACTAAGTTTTTTCTCCACACCATCAATACTCTGACAAGTTACATTGGTGCTTAGATTCTTCTTATCTCATGGAATATACTAATCTCAACTAGTTGGAATATGAAGTTCAACATTTCAATTTTTTATTTTTTATTTTGACAGGAAGTGTTGATGGGAAAAGCACCAGATCTAAAATCCTTTCAAGTAAATGCAGATGCCTTCATTTGCTCAATATTACCTGGAATTTCTCATCCCCAAGTCCAATATTCTCCAGGTAATTAATTAATATTGCACTTTTAAGATTATTTAATTCATGATAAATTAACCATTTTTTTTGAATGAAACAAATTATCTAATATTATTGAATGTTTGTCATTTTGTTGTTGTTGTTGTGTGTGAAGGTGGACTCATTGTCAAACCTGGGGTTTGTAACATGCAGCATGTGACATCATTGTCCTTCTTACTCTTAGCTTACTCTAATTATCTCAGTCATGCCAATCATGTTGTGCCATGTGGTTCCATGTCAGCCACCCCTGCTCTCCTCAAACACATTGCCAAACGTCAGGTTGGTGTGTGTATATATATAGATATAATAAGTACTTCCCTTGTCCCAATTTATTTGATTTTGTTAATACGTGAAGTCTTTTCATTGTTTCAAAATTACGCTTAAAAAAATTAATCTCGTGTATATGGTATATTAGGACTCTTATATTTGTAATCTAGATATTGTATTAGGACCCTAAGGACTGTCGAGTGTCTTGACCAGTTTGAAGGATCTTTTTGGGGGTTGTTTGATTAAGTAAAGGAAACTAAAAGGAATTCATAACGGTCTCAATCTTTTTTTTTTCTATTTTTCTCAATATTAATAGTGTCATGAAATATGTATTACTTTCACAAAGAGGAAATAATTTAATTAAAGTGGTGATGAATTTTGCAGGTGGATTATATTCTTGGTGATAATCCTCAAAGAATGTCATACATGGTAGGTTATGGTCCACATTATCCATTAAGAATTCACCACAGAGGCAGCTCATTACCATCAGTGGCCAGCCACTCAAGTCGTATTGGTTGTAAAGAAGGATCTCGCTATTTCTTTTCTCCAAATCCAAACCCAAATCGTTTGATTGGCGCTGTTGTTGGTGGCCCAAATCTTACCGATACCTTCCCAGACGCAAGGTCATTTTTTCAGGAATCTGAACCAACAACATATGTTAATGCGCCATTAGTGGGCCTTTTGGCTTACTTTTCAGCCCATTCTAATTGATTAATGGATTCCACATAACATGTGTTGTAAAGAGAGAATGTAGTGGTGTGCAAAGGCCACCCTCTCTATTATTGTTCTTCTTCTTGTCATCAAATGAAACAATGTACTAGGACTATATATGTATTATTATGCCAATTGCCAACTTATATATATATATTAATTAATACAAAAAAGAATGTTTTCTTCATGTGCCTACAAACATCTCTTGTCCACTTGTGTAAGAATAATGAAGATAAATCTTAGCGGAAATCGTTGATTTTGCTATTAAAATAATCGCCTTAAATCTATTTTCAATCTCTTGAATTTCATAAATTAGATGTTCTAATGTTAGTGTGTGTTTTTATTAGCCAAAGGAGATTGTTTTTCTTCTTTACACCATTTTTCTCTTCTAATGGAAAAGATCTATATAAGAGAGGATCCTCAGAAAAAATTGTCAATAGAAAAATTTCTCACGTTTCAGTTTTTTTTTTTGTGTGTGATAGCTTTCTTTAGAAAGCTAAATAACTTCCTAGGTAATCTTCTTTGGGATTATCTCTTTCAAACGGATTGAATCAGGTTAGTCCATATGGTGATCCATGACACAAATCAAAATCCAACAATTAGATTGTCCAGGGGCGTAGCCACATATAGTCTAGGGTGGCTATCCTCTCTCTTCTTTTGCGTGCGGCCCGTGATGTTTTGATCCTTTCTTTACATATATATATAGAGAAAATTATACGAAGTATATAACTCAAAAGTTATTTTTTCATACATATATATCAAATCTTGAATACTCTCTTAACGAAATTTCTGACTATGCCACTGAATTTGTCTTGGATTATCAGATCATTAGATAGAGCTAGCTGATAACGTTGATGCAGAATATCCTTAGATATTCACTTCTCTAGCCTTATTTTTTTAAAAAAATTACAACAAGAAGACTTGATTTTATATATTACTCTTCCTTATACAATATCCCCTATATGTATGAATAAATCACCATGAAAACAATTATTTTTTTCTCTTTTCCTCTTTTTCTTTTGTGTTTTTCTGTTCACTCTATTCGACCTAAATATCATCAATCCTCTAAAAAGAAGGAGCTTAATTATGAGACAAAACATTTCACTCAAATTCTTGACCATTTCAACTATAATTCACAAAGTTATCATACTTTCCACAAAGATATCTTTTGAATGATGAACATTGGGGTGGTACCAAGATCAATGCTCCTATATTTGTATATACTGGAGGTGAAGCAAATATTGAATTTATAATTCAAAACATCGGTTTCATGTTTGATTTAGCACCCCATTTCTCTTAGTCTTCATTGACGTACGCGCATATATATATGTTAGATTTTCTTTACGTTGAAATTGAGACGAAATAAATATAACCAAGTTATTTTTCCACCTAATTAACTTTTTGTAAGCTACAAGATTAATATGGATAGTGATAATAAGAAAAGAAAATTAGGGAAGCAAAATTAATATAATGTTAATAAGTGTGTGATTACAATAAATTTTTAAAATATTACTAGTCAGTTTCTTTGAAAAGTTGTAGTCATAAAATTGTTTCATCTTGAATGTCAATTTTGTTCTGCATAATATAAGATCATTAGAGGGGAAAGTGGCACTTTGATTACTAGTTATAAGGTTGTATCTACCATTTGTAAGACCTTAATGGGATAAGTAATCATTTCTTACAACCTCAAGGGTCTAAGATGAAAATGAAGTCAAATCTTTATAAAATGCTAATTGCTAATTTTGATACTTTCCTGTAATATATTTATCGAAAAATGATCACATTTGCTTCTGTATTATTTATATTTGTCGTATATTATATCTTTTTAACAAAAATATATCTTTACAGTCCTATTTTTAATTTATATTTATCTTTCCCCCCTTAACACTTAACACTAGCTATATTTACTCCTCACCTCTTTACCACTTGTTTTATTATGAGGCTGAAAAGGCAAAGACAAAGTATTGTACTTCTTTTGTTCATTTTTACTTATCTAATTTCTATCGAATTTTGTACATTTTATTAAAAAATAAAAATTTATTATAATATCAATATTAATTGTTGTATAATGTTTGATGGACTTAAGAAATAATTTAAAATGAATAATTAATGCTAACAGTACAATAAAAAAAATTATATTTTTCTTAATATGCTAAAATAAACGTATTATTTTGAAAAAATGGATATCTATATTTAATATTAGAAAAAATCACAGAAACCAAAACTTACATTGTGATAAGACGATGATTTTGATGTGAACTTTCTTGATAATAACGACATTTTGCTCTGAAGTTTTATATTAGGGCTCCACCTCAATTCAAGCCTAAATTTCCTAGTCAAACAATTAAGGCAACAAGAAAAACTTTAGCCCCTCCTCGTCCCCCACCCCCAACAACTTTTTCCTATACAATAATCATTTGAAAGTCGATTAGAATTATTCAGATATTAATAATATATAAATTATTAATAAAAAAAAATTATATATTTTTAAGTAAGTTTTACGTAATTAATTCTTGCATAAAATAACTTACATCGTAATCAACTACTAAACGTGATATTAATTATGCATAATTTAATATTTGCGTAATTCATTTTTAAATTAACTATCAAACGATCCCTAAAAAATCAAGATGGAGTTAAACTTTTGTAGATATTGATCGTGTAAAGTCATTTAATGAAGTTACATATAACATACATGTGAAATTTGTTATCTGTAAAATAGGATAAATAGCATGTTGCACTAATTAATATGATCATAATATTAAACTTTCATGACTACAATGGATGCATATAAATTAAATCCAAAATTATATACTACTATTGAGAGATTCCTTTTTCCTCTTTGGACCTTATATATAATATTCTTTCCGTCTGTGATATATTTAGTTTGATTGTACAGACAAATCTCAATAAATGTATATGATAAGATCCAAAAAAAAAATTTATTTATTGAGATTATTAATTTATCAATAAATGCATAAATAAATATTTATTATTTTAGAGAGTATTTTACAGTATGTGTCATAAGAAAGAAAACAAATATTTGAATTAAGAATTTCAAAAGTTTAAATCTAGAAAACTAAAAAGTATAGTCTTTGCATATTTATTATTTAAATCTAGAAAAGCTAAACGAATTTAGTGAAGTTTAATGTTTCTAATTGTATTCATGCATATAGAATATAAATAGATGTAATCTAGTAATTATTACTTTATATTTTTTCTAGGCCTTTAATACTTTATTTTTAATGCATTTAGCGAGAATATTACTTTAATATAACTGACCTAAGTCGGGATCGGAAAAAAATATTATTTAGCGAGATTATTCTTTATCGAGGTTTTACTGCAGGTGGATTTTAAGAAATATGAGAAGATTTTGTAATGTCCAAACATACTATATTTAAAAAGAGTACCTCTGTGGACATTTTGTCAAATAAATGGAACCTAACATGGGTAAAGTGTTGATAGTATTATTAAATATTTGTCAAATAAGAAAAAATGTGATTTTTTTTAAGACTAACTAAAAAGAAAAGTGTGTAATACAAATTGGACAGACGAAGTATATTATATATATATATAAACAACACTCAGTGTTTTTCTCTATTGGTTGTAGAAACAAATGAAAATGAGATTAATTCTTCTCTTCCTCGTGAGTTTTGTTCCAATCTCCTTTGCCAAAATTCCACCAAGATTCCCTTCTTCTTTTGATGATCACTTATCTAAAGGTCTTAGTAATTATGAGACAAATTACTACACGCAAATTCTTGACCACTTCAATTATAATAATGCACAAACTTTTCAACAAAGATATTTGTTGAATGACAAATATTGGGGTGGTTCTAAGAATAATGATCCTATCTTTGTCTACACTGGCAATGAAGGAAACATTGAATGGTTTACTCAAAACACTGGATTCATGTTTGAAATTGCTCCCCATTTTAATGCCCTCCTAGTCTTCATTGAGGTACTACTCTACTTGTTACAATAATTAACACTATGGTTTTGTTTTCATCAATTTAATATTTTGTGTATTTTCTATGGATTCTTGTTGAGAAATTATACTACATATATATAAGAAACACATTAATCTATAATACTCTTTCTGAGAGACATAATTGTGGAATGTGGTGTTTACTTCTGATCAATACTTTCCTTTTATTTTAGAAAGCAGTAAAAGGCTATTTTGCCTTTCGAGCTTTCGTATTCGATTGACCATAGATGTCTTCGTACTTTCATTTCTTCTTATAAGAAAAGGTATCCATATTCAGTGGCGGAATCAGGATTTTTAATAAGGGGGTTCAAAATCTAAAAAAGTAGACACACGAACTAGCCGAATGTGGTTCAACATCTATTATTTATACATAAAAATATATTTTAACTATGTATAAATAATATAATTTTTCGTCGAGGGGTTTCGAATGAACCCCTGGACACCATGTGAGTCCGCCACTGCCCATATCTTGCCCGACTATTTTGCAATGTCTCTTGCTCAAAGTATTTTATAAACTTGTCATAAAATTACGACAAATTTTAATAACTCGTTTATTTTTGTATTTTTATATATGTTTGCATTGTAGCATAGGTTTTATGGAAAGTCAATACCATATGGAGAAGACAAGTCAATAGCATATTCAAACAAGAGCACATTAGGTTATTTGAGTTCAACACAAGCATTAGCAGATTATGCAACTCTTATTATTGATCTGAAGAACAACTTGACTGCCATTGACTCCCCTGTTGTTGTTTTTGGGGGTTCCTATGGTGGAAGTATGTATATATGTTTTTTTTCGACTGATATCTCAGATGATCACTCAATTAATAGTTATATATCAGAAAATTATATTTTTTCTTAATTCCATTTTTTTTTCATTAAAAGAAAAAATGACTTTTTGAAATAATATAATATTAATTGAGTAGCTATTATTTCAGAAATCAACTCTTATTATATTAATTTCGAGGTCTGGGATATATATTTAATATTATATTCTTGTGGCAATGCAGTGTTGGCAGCATGGTTTAGGCTAAAATACCCACATGTGACCATTGGGGCCTTGGCATCTTCTGCACCAATACTCAATTTTGGCAATATCACTTCTCCGTACTCTTTTAATAATATCATTACACAAGATTTTAAGGTAAAAAACAAAACCTTTTTTTCCTTTTTTATTTGTTCGAGCTTTGATGAATGAAATTAATTATTTAATATTTATGATGGTGAAAGATAACATATATTCCGTGAAATAATCTGTCCTTTCCTTTTCTTGTTTGCTTTTTCTTTGTTACGTTTCCTAATAACTTATATTTACATCTAAGTGATCCAAAGGAAAGCTACCCCTTCACAGTAAATCAGTGAAAAATTTGTGGTAAAAATCATGATATTCTCACTTATTTTTTATCAAACCAACTCACTGAAAAATGCATGATAAAAAAATAGATTTCCACTTAAATAATGAGAAACTTTCTAATTTTTTGATATAAAAACATTAATTTTTTTCCCATTGATTCAATCAAAATATTTGTGTGCATAACCACTAAATATTTTTCATTTAAAAATTCAATGGAGAAATAGTGATGACACATTGTATGTTGAAATGTAAAAGGTATCAATAGTAGTATTAATTAGATAAAAATTGGACAACTATACATTTTAATTTTGGAATTAAGTTTCTTATGATTGAATTGTATTTTACCGCATTTTAGAATAACCCCAAATCATCAAATAATAATAATAATAATAATTTTTAGTAGTGTACTTTTTTTTTTGTCACTTATTATTTTTCTTGACTTATATATATCTATCTGAAAAAATAAAACAGGGTGAAAGTGAGAATTGTTACAAGGTGATTAAAGGATCATGGAAACAAATTGAAGATATGTCTAAAACAAAAGGTGGATTGGAGAAACTCAGAAAGTCATTCAGAATATGCAAGTAAGAATTATCTTTAATAGTAGTCTAATTAATTAAGGTGGAGAATAAAATACTAATTAATGCTTTTTTGATTTGGTAAAGTGGACAATTAATATGAGACAACGTATTTTAGTATAATGATCAACTAATATGAGACGGAGAGAGTACTTTCTTTGTTCACTTTTACTTGTCACATTTCGCTTTTCAAGAGTCAAACTGCATAAACTTTGACAAACATTTTAAGATGTATATATTTTTTCATCGTGTTAGTATGAGAAATATTGCAACTTTAGTATAGTTTTCGAACATCTGAATTTAAAATTTAAATATTGAATTAGCCTAATTTAATTGAGTTTCGAAGATTAGTCAAATTGATTCTCATAAAACGAATGAACAAAAGGGAGTATTATTAAATGGCATAGTGATGGGAAATATTTTAATCAGTATTCATGAATATGGGAAATAATAATTAATAATTAATTAATAAGATTGTTTATTAATTATTTATAGGAATTATATTAGCCAAGGTTCTCTTGAAAATTGGCTCTCAACAGCCTTCATCTACACAGCCATGACTGATTATCCAACTCCTTCCAATTTCCTTAATCCATTGCCAGCCTATCCAGTAAAGCAGGTACAATTTCTTAATTACATAAATGTGATAAACTTGATTAAATAATGTTTTATTTTTATGTTACGTACCGTAAAGTAACTAATATTTTCTATGTCTCGATTTATGTGACATATTTTTATTTTTGTGTGGATTAAAAAAAATACTAAATACATTTCTATATTTAATAGTAATTTAACTTTAAAATGCTCATTGTATCCTTCATCAGATGATTTATAGCTACATAAACAGCTATGACACGACTTATTTTAAATCATAAGTTTTAAAAGTTTTTATTTCATTCTTAAATTCCGTGGCAAGTCAAATTAGAGAGTATTACAAAAAGCAAAAAATAATGATACCATTTGAAAAGATACACTCCATCTGTTCAATTTTACTTGTCCACGTTGAACTTCGTACACCCTTTAAGAAACAATGATTGACATGAATATTTTACTACATAATATTCATATTAATTGATGTTAAAATTAGATCTTGAAAAATGATTTGCGAAATAAATAATCAATACTAAGGGTAAAACATGTAGAAAAAAATTATCTTTTTTCTTATATATTAAAAATGACAAATAAAAATAAAAATTTATTTTTGAAATAATGGACAAAATAAAAATGAACAGAGAGGATATATTAATATAATATGGTTGAGGTTTTCAACTTTTCTATTTCTTATTAATTAATTAAAGCCGTATGCCAACCAACGCTTAATTTTGAGCAATATATATATAGGCTATAAGTAAAGAATAATTATCATCATATAAGTAAAATATATTTGGGACAAAAGACATATTGGTCATCATTTCATTTTTCTTTCATGAGTTTTTGTTAATTAATTAGTAGATTATATTCATCTAATAATATACACTAATAATTAATAATATTTATGTAGATGTGCAAGGCAATTGATGATCCAAAGATTGGAAAGGATACATTTGGGAAAGTTTATGGTGCTGCCAACATATATTATAACTACACTGGAAATGCCACTTGTTTCGATCTCAACAATAATTCCGATCCTCACGGTCTTGCTAGATGGACTTGGCAGGTATATATATTATGAAATCCCTCAAATTAATTAGGAATACACGTACTTAGGTAAGTTAGCTAAGATTACTTTTTCATTCTTAATAATATTACTACTAATATTCAAAAAATTTACAATTCATGCCAAGTTAATTACAAGGGGATATTGAAAAAAAAAGTTGTTTATTCCAAATATTCAATTCAAGACCTAAGGAATCTCAATCAGCTCGGATCGTTTGATAGGATATATACAAATAATATTGAATTAGTAATGCTGACATTAATAATACTGCAGGCATGCACGGAGATGGTAATGCCTACAGGCGGGAACAACAAGGAGAGTATATTTCCGCGCTCCGAGTGGGATTATAATGAAAGGGCCCAAATTTGCAAATTAGCTTTCGGCGTTGAGCCCAGACCAAATTGGGTAACTACAGAATTTGGTGGCTATGTAAGTTGGTCCCTTATAGGCCCAGCCCAAAATAATAACTTTCAACCCAGGTCCAACCAACCTTATAACAAATTTTATTTGAAAAAATTATCTAAATATACATTTTATTTTTTCATCATTTCTAAAATTTCCTACCATTTAAAAAAAAAATCAAAATCCCTTCTCAGATATATTACTCGCCTCTCGTTGATACATCCCTTCCCTATGTATCCGGATGTCCTATCCCCTCTCTGATACATATCTATCCCCTTTAGGATACATCCTTCCCCTATATATTCGGATGTCTGCTGATATATCCGGAAGTTCAGTAATGTATTCGAAATTCATAAATTTGAAGGAATTTTTGAAATTTGAAGGAATTTTTGTAATTTGAAAAAGAGTAGAAAAATAATGTAATTAGCTCTAACACTATGAGATTTATGTAGATTACACATTTTTTTTGTTTTTCAGAATATTGAAAGGGTATTAAAGAGGTTTGGAAGCAACATCATCTTCTTTAATGGGCTAAGAGACCCATGGAGTGGTGCAGGGTTGGTCACTTCATATATATTATATATTTTGTTTTGTCTAAAATTCTTTTTTTTCACATAAATATTCACAAGTTGTTTGTATTTATATATTTTTTTAACAGAGTGCTTAAGGATATATCTAAAAGCATAGTTGCTATCGTCGCAAAAGAAGGTTAGTAAGATCCACTGACGTAACGTTCTTAATATTCATATGTGTATGAAAAGAGAGTTACACATATATATGTTTATATAACACTATTAAAAATCATTATTTTTACACGAAATTTTTCACTGAAAAATATTCAGTGGGTATTCGCGTAGATATTTTGATTGGATCGGTAAGAAAGAAAAAATTAGGACAAAATCTGTTTCACACCATGCATTTTTCAAGTGAACTGAATCGCTGAAAAATAAGTAGAAAGTCATATTCTATAAGCACAAATTTCCCATAGGAGAAAAACGTTGTTTCTAATAGTGTCACGGGTCTTATTATTTTTTTTTTTTTAAATCACTTGTAGGTGCACATCACGTGGACCTTAGATGGTCAAGCAAAGAAGATCCAGAATGGCTCCAACAAGTGAGGGAAAGAGAGATCAGTATCATATCCAATTGGCTCTCTCAATATTATCAATCTTTAAATGAAATATACTAATGAAGTGATTCTACTTATAACATGATTCTCAAATGTTCAATAAATATATATACATTGTTGTGCTTTACCCTTTGGTATGTGAAGCATCTCTAGTGCTAGCAATATATAATGAGTCAGTGGGTTGGTCGGGATAGAAAGAGAAGAAATACAAATTGAACTGAAAATCTTTGTTGGAGATATTCATTTTTCTGGAGAGACGAATAAGATATCTAGACATATCGATTTGCATTACTTGAATAATATATGTCTTCAAAAAGTGCTTGTAAAGAGAGAATATCAAAGTAAAGGAAAAATATATATGCACTTTGCAAAAGTGATTTTCATTCAACTTCTTGTTAGAAAATGTAGTGTAGAAAGACCAAATTGTAACCAATATGGGCCAATACTACCAAATTGGGCCTTATTATTTTGGGCGACTCCCCAGAATTTTCCTTTTGAAAGTTGTATTCGGCACTAAGCTTAAACATAAGAACCTTTCATATGTAATTAGATAGTTAAATTTCCTTGACATTATATATACTCAATTAAGATTTTAGAGTGGATCCTGTACCGCGCAATTCGAATTTAATCGATATTATAATATAAGCATCGATTATCAAGTGGAAACTGAAAAAAAAAAGAAGAGATACTCAATCGAGATTCTCACGTTCAGAGAGCGTTCTGTACTGTACTATTTGAATTTAGTCGGTGCTCTAATACGGACATCGAATCAAGTGGAAAATGAAAAAAAATCAAAATTCTCAAAAGCAAGATTATAGTTAAGCATTACATTTTAACAAACTGATGAAAACTAATTTTTATTTTTATAAGGAAAAACGACCTTGTTATTATCTATGACAACTCCTTGGTCTTATTCATATTGATTGATGTTTTTTTATTGATTGCTAATTGACTAATTAGTTGAAGTCATTTCTAGATCCTTAATTATTCCAAGAGAGGAGAAAACAATATATAAAAGCTTAACTAAGATGAATATATATGTTTTAAACCAAAATAGAAATTCAATGAAATGGACAAATCAGTCTCATATTTTCCATTCAAAGTTAGGCATATAAAGAATATGACAGGTTATTTTAATGCCTCATAATTCTCTAATTTCAATTATTATTTCTTCAATTTGGTCGGTGACAAATTTCTCTGAATTGTTTGACCTATATATATATATGAGAAGAAATAAAGTACAAATTAAAATAAGAACGTATTAATTTGACCCTTTATGTCACAACTTGAATAATAATTTAATGACATCATATATATGTTATTTTTTTATTTTCTAAATTACTAAGCTTATTTTCATTAATTATTAGGTAGGACTTATGTCTAGGAGTGAAAAAGTAACAGTACGTAATTTAATTGTTTCCGCATGAATCATGCCATTAATTAATAATGTCCTTCTAGCTAGGTTGTAAGTAGCACTAATTGACAAATAATTTATTGGGACAACATACCTGCGTACCTAATAATACTTTTCTTCGTTTCATATTTATATTAGAGTTCGATTAAATTTGAATTTATGTCAAAAATTCTCACATTAAAAAATAAAACGTTTCCTAACAAAAGTGAGTCCATACTCGAATACTGATCTTCGTTTACTTCTTATTGTTTGTATTGTTTTGAAGAAATTAATATGTTACGTCGAGAAATAATACTATATATATTTTGTTGTATTAATATTTAATTTTCTTTCGGATATATGGATGATAGGATTTTTTCTTTCGAAAATATTCCTTTGCTAAGTAATTCAATTTTTAGGATTTAAAAGATTTATCACAAGATAGTGTTACATCAAATAACAATATAGGGGGGAAAGGGACATAAATATGCCGTCCAACTATGCAGGTAGTAGTGGATTAAGACAGGACTTGGAAATTAAATAACAAAAGTTTGGTACAACTACAAATAAATGTATATGTATATATTTTTAATTACGATTAGGAGTGTCGAATGAGCAAGTTGAATTAAATGTATTTAAAAACATCAAAAAGTTATTTGAGCGGATGTGTATTAGTTCTTCGTAATGTTAAACCTAAAATCATGAATTGATTCAGTTAAACTACTTATATGTGGTGTATTATTAACAATTTCTACACAAGGTAGCAAAATGATACCTTGAGCAGTTATATATTCAGAACCCTTGATACAAATAGACACATTCAAAACTCCATATAAATTACTTCTGACTATAATTTTTTTCAAATTCATTAAAATTTCATGTATAACTTTTATACGTGTGAAACATGTTTCTTCTATCTCTCCAAATAAAGTTTTTCACATCACTATGCTTATTGTGTCGGTTTGATATTTCATAAGTGAAAACCGAATAAAATGTCCATAAAAAAAATCTAAAATCTGTTCTTGATTCAACACACTTTTACTATAATACCCAAGTAAATACTATTACTTTCTCTCAAATTATAATACTATTAATTATTTGATTAAATTAGCAAATCTTCTATTTCACTTGAGATTTCTACTTTAATAGGAAAACAATAAAAGATTGAAAACTGAGAGAATGGGAATAAAATTTCTTCAGAAATTGCAGTTGGAGTGTGTAATTAATTAATTAGGACCACACTTATAATGGGACCTTGAGGATAAATTTATTCCAACCACTCTCATCTCATTATATTTCTACCATTTTCTATATTCAACCTAGCTCCATCACATTAATTAGCTATATATATATATATATATATATATATATGAGTCCAATATTGGTCATGAAAGTAACTTAATTAAATTGATATGAATGACATTTTTTTATATATTAAAAATAGGAAATGAAAGTCACTTTATTAAAAAAAATTATTTTTGAATCAAACTATTGACGATAAAGATATTTTTAGATCAAACTATTAACTAAGTAAATTTTTGTTTATGGATATTTTTGACAATTTTCCATATAAATTAAAACACATGTTGGTATAAAAAGTGTGAGGAAAAAAAAAAGGAGAAAGAAATGGGCGGTGGCAGAGTACAGCTGAAAGTAAAAAGAAGATGGAAAATTAATTGGGCCTGGGTGTTTTATGTGGGCCCACAGATAAGTGGGCCTCCAACATGCAGCACGCTTTTTGTCAATTAAATAGTATAATATAATTATAATATATGATTTCTAAAATGAATTGGGACCATTTTCTGAAGCAGGCCAAACAATCAGAAAAAAGAGAAGACAACAACAATATATTCACTATAATTCTATAAAATAGAAATTAAGAAGGATAGAATATACGCAGATTTTATTACTATCTTAGAAGTAAAAATTGATTCTACTTTCGATAGACCCTGAAAAACAATCGAAAGTGGTACAGAGAAAGAAATAACAAAGATAAAGACAATCATGAAAAAATATCTTAAATAATAGTCTTTTTTTTTTTGGTAAATATTATCTTCTTTTTATATCTTAAATAATAGTCATAACAAGACACAACAATATAATCAAAATGTAAAAAACACCCACAAATAATAACCAAACTCAAAGGACAAAGAAATTACAAAAGTAATACGTGGCTGCTTCTTTACATATAACATGTATCGTTTTTTTTTCTTCTTTTTTTTTTGTTTACTAAAATAAATGATTGCACACAATAATAGAGTATGTGTATATTACAAAAGCTTTTGTTCATTGTGTGCTGCAAACATGTACATATATTAATAGAGCAAAATTATAACTTATATATATATATTTCGCATGGCCTATATTTACCTAACAATATCAGCATTTAATTTGTGTAAGAACATAACATCAATCTCTCACATTTATACTCTTGCAAAACTCAAATAGTATATATGACATTGTAACGTGATTTGATAGTATATCAGCAGGGGCAGAGCCAATTAGGATTGATAGAGTCGAATGAACTTCTTTTGGTGAAAAATTTCATTATTTATACATGATTTTGAATTAATTTATATATATATTAGATGTTGAATCCTTTTTTAAAATTTATTTGTGTGTTTACTTTAACGCGGTCGCTGTATTTAATCTTGTTTTACTATCTCATAAAATAGTAGGGTATGGAGTTAGGTGTAAATATTTAGGGGTGGTCCAAAATGCATTTCATGTAAACATCATTGAGTAGTGTACAACCTAGCTAGAGCTAAAGGGATGAAGATGTATATTGATATGTTTGAGCTGTAAATTAATTAAAAGAATATTTATTTGTGACAGTATAGTATGTATATTGTAGGTCGTAATTAAGAGCTCTAGAACAAAATACTTACATAATTTCATAAGAGTAAAACTTTTATAGTATATGAACTTTTTATATCATAATTAGTAAATAAACAATGGATATATGTATAATTTAAAGACATTAGATCTAGCTCATAATTGGTTCAGTTGATTTGAACGTACCAAACCTCTATCAAGAATTTTTAAATCAAGTTTTGTATATTGATCAACTCATATTCAAGGTCGAGAGGAGGCAAATGCTCCCGGTACAAACTTATACCCTGTTTAGATGGACTTATTTTAAGCAACTTATAAGTTAAAAACTGCTTATAAGTTGGAAAAAAAATAAGTAGGTGCAGCCCAACTTATTTTTTTTTTGACTTATAAGCTGCTTAAAATAAATCCGTTCAAACAAACTTAATTATTTATTGAGGCTTATTTTAAGCACAAAATGACTTTAAATTGGCCAGTCAAACACTCAAAAACAAAAAATTGAATATGGAGTCACCTTTGTTAGAGAAGACTTTATTCTTAATATGAAACTTCTCGGCGCAAATTCAAATTTGATCGGACCCCAATTTGAATATCGAACATTAAATAAAAAATCAAACCAAAAAGAAGAGAAAGTGGACTTGAATGACCGACCTGATTTCTTAGGATTGAGATGGAATTATAGTTGATGATTATCAAGTCGTTGTAGTCCATCAAAATCATATCTTATGTACCAAATATAAATTAGAATGAATCAATAAAAACAAAGTCCAATCAAAAAGTGAAATCGATCGATCAAGCAAAAATATAAACGCAACTACATTTGGTCTAAAACTTTTTTATTATCCACTATATCCAAGATATTTTTTACATAGCTAGGTATTTTGGTAGTTACATCCTTCATCCACACATGCAAAATTTGAATTTAAATTTTATGATTTTTAAATTTTTCAATAATAATTTTAAGTGATAATAACTAATTTTAAATTTAATATTTATACATATTTAATAAATTTATTAATATAAATATATTATTTAAACAAAATCTATTAGATTCGAACGAATTCGTTCATATATACGTAAATTTCTGAGAGTCCAATATAACGGCTTAGCTTCATGATTGATCAGATTGTATGGTCACCTTAAAGATCCACCTTTGATACCCAAATTAATTAAAAGAATAAGTAGCAATGCATCGAACTGTTAATTTTCTTTTTTAAATTCGAACTCTAAATATGAATTTTTTTGGTAAAAAATGCTATCTCTAAATAGAACTCTATCAAATACGAATTCGAATTAATTGGATTTTAATGCGGTATCTGAATATCGGGTGCATGGGGAAACAAAAAAAAAAGATAAAGACCACCTCATACATTAATACCATCACCATTACCAACATGAGTTATGGTGCAGTGGTGAGACTGCTTCACTCTTAATCAGAGGTCTCGGATTCGATCTCTGGGGATGGAAAAAATCATGTTGGGAGCGTCACCCCCTAATAGGCCCTGCAGTGCGTGATCCTAATTTAATCGATGCTTCACGGATATCGAACACCAGGTGGGAAATTAAAAAAAATACCATCACTATTTTCTCCCGAAAGACATGGTATGGCTTTGTGATTAGAATTATCGACTAATATTAATTTGTTCGATTTGATTTAATTTTTTCGAAGATAAAGTGAAAATTAGGACCTTAATTTGAGAGGCAAGTAGCATGTGTAATACTTAGGTTCAAATCCAACGTGACCTTTTTTTAATTACGTTTTAATTATCTATTTATTTAAATGACTTTCAATGACCCAAAGAGCAACACTTTGACTTGACCTTTCTTAATTAGATGAAACACATGTTATTAATATATAATCATAGTACTTAGATAAAATAATTGTAGCCCTACTTAATTAGATGCCAAATTATCAACATCAAATAATTATAAATTATGAGTTCAATTAAATATATAATTCCCCGACAATACTCCTTTATTTTAATCCTTATAATTAGTCATTAATTAAATTGGAAGATGCGTATCAATTAGTTTGGATTATGATTCATTGTTCTTGGTCTGAGATAATCTTTAGGGAGATATATGTTACATTGCACTGATACAATCCAATATTTTATTTTAATTTACTTTAGTGATTCTTATTGTTTTAAATGAATTAATACAACGCCAACTCACTACTAAAGAAAGACTTGGTCATTATTATTTCACGTCTACCTGGCTGCAGGAGGCGTAGCCACCTATTGCTTATAGGTTCATTTGAATTATTTTTTTTTTGATAAAAAATTATATTATTTAAATATACTAAAAATAATTTTTATGTATATATAATAAATGCAAACTTCTTTCAATAAGTTTATGTGTCTTCATTTAAAATTCTCCAAAACATTATTATTATTATTATTATTATTATTATTATTATTATTATTACACACTGCTAAAAAATCTATTTTTTTTCATTCAATGTTTTCACTAAAAAGTGTTCAGCATATTTTTAATTTCAATAGATATTTTGATTGAATTAATATAAAAATAAATGAATAATTATTTCATATGAAAAATTAAAAGATGTTGTTATTCTTTAGATGAAAATCTATTTTTTATTTTGTATTTATTTAATAAATTGATTCGATGAATCTTTTTCTTTTACTAATTTACGATAAGAAAAATATTTATTTCTGTGATAGATTGGTGATACCTCACAGATAGGTTTTCTTACTTGGAAATTGGACAAGTCCAGATTTGGAAGTATTTAATTTATTTCTTGTTATCACCTCACTTTTTAAGAGTAGTCACCACTTTCCCCAAATATATCATCATATTGTCTTGTTCCACCCCATTTGGAAAATAATATTTTATTGAAGATAATGTAGTTAATATTTTTAAAATAAAAATCCTTTCAACAACAACGTGGTAAATTCCTCACCTAACAATGAATTTTGGATTTACTTAAAATGTATGACATGACCAAATATGAACAATATAATATGCATTTATTCACAAGCATATATTTTTAATTAATTAAGTATTAATCAACTCATCATAGTAAGTACTTAATTCTTTGATGCATATATATATAATTGAACATATAACTAATCATGAACAAAGAAAATATTTTAAAAAATTAATTACTTGATGGATTGCTTCTTCATAAGTAACACTAATTTTAATTTATGCAAGATTAATAACTCCTTTTGACACTCTTGAATTATGTTTAACGACTCCATTTAATTTATCTAAAAGAAACAAACCTCATACTTTGGTAATGGTTGTTTGTTTGACAGTTATATTAAAAAATGCTTCTCCTAAGAGGATTACTATGACTACATCATCATCGAGCCACTCTGATTTGAATATGCTAGGTTGTTTGATAAAATTCAAACAGCCAGAAAGGATAGTTGTTGAGTATTTAAAAAGTAGAGTAATAAATAAAAATGTAAATGCATACAAATTTAATGAATGATATAAGAATTATTTTTTGAATCATTAACCAACTCAATATCAATTCTGACTAAACTATTACGTTTCAATCCCAAATAAGTTGCCATATGAATATTTTTTACTTTTCATGTTACTCCATGTATTTTATATCTATGATAAATATTTATGTGATCTTAGATGGGGATAGTATTTTATTTTATGTATAATATTGCTCGTGAATTGGAGCCAAATTAAGTTAGATAGAAGGTGGCTTTTGACTTTATCTTATGAATAAAATTAAAGAGATTGGAAGAAGCATGTGAGATATGTGTTAATGATTGATTATAAGATGACACAATATTGTTTTTATTGAGATTTGAGGGACATGCACGTATATATATATAACAAATTAATTAAAGATTCCCAACAACCTCAATAATTATACAATATATATATTTTTGTGTGTGTTCCCAACATCTACTTATTAAACAACTACTCTCACGTACGTACCTTTTCAAGGGTGTCTGAATCTACCTGGAAAACTGAGGGAGGATTTATTTGTAAAATGAGTTTCAGAATCTAACTCATCCCTTAAAAGCTAATTCAAATATATTAATTTTATTAATTATTGACGTGAGTCTTTTTTAACTCACGTCCAAGGCTGGATATCTAATACGTGGACTTTGATTTGGGGCAACCATCAAGTGAGATGAGTATTGTTTTGATATCAGGTAAAGTTAGGTTTTCAGCTTAATTCACACTTCAAAAGCCAGTTCAATGAGAAAAGATTGTTCAAGTCTTATAAGGAGACCATCCATCTCATTAACTGTTGATGCGAGACTTTTTCATTCTTCAATATCCCATCTCACACCCAAAATTGAACATCTTGTGTGTGGATAAATAATTTGGGAATCCAACTTCTGGTGAGATGGATTATGCCCTGATATCATGTAAAATTAGGTCTTGAGTCTAAATCACATCTCAAAAAATAATTCAACTGAAAAAAGAATTGTCAAAATTTTATAAAGAAATCACACATCTTATTAATCTTCAAAGCAGGGGCGGACGTACATGGTGTCCAGGGGTTCATTCGAACCCTCTTCGTTAAAAAATTACACTATATATATAAGCTAAATTTTTTAATTTATGAGTATATATTTAACATTGAACTCCCTAAGCATAAGCCAAGGACTAGCTTAGTGGCAAAGTATCCTAAATTTTGTTGAAGAGATTAAAAAAAAGTTCAATTTGAGGAGTTCCCTTGTTAATTTGTACCCATCATCAAACATCAATGGAAAATGAAACTTTGTTAAAGATAATTAAAACATGACAACATCTAAGATGGATTATATAACTAATCTAACATGAAAGGTTATCAAAACGTATAATACATAAACATGATTTTAAATTTGATTTAGCTAAATATTTATATTTTTTAATTTTGAGTGTGTATAAATAGATATACGTATACATGACAATTCGTATGACATACACTTAAATTGATTTGTATTATATCATGTAGGATGCGTGTATCTATTTATTCAACTCTATATTATATAAGTTTAAGTATCTATTTATGCATATTTAAAATTACGTTGAAAAATATAAATATTAGTTAAAATCAAATTTAAAAGCACTTATATATATTATGCCTTATAATAAATGCTTGAGTCTAGCCACCAACTTGTCACAAACATACAAAAAGGGGGAGACCACCATTTCAAATACTGGACATGAAATCTATATATTCGATCACTTGCTACATACATATTTTTATTCATAAAAAGATTAACCTCTGTATTTATAGTAAATGACTCAAAACTTTGCAAAATTCTCTGTATCGAGAAATTTTAGTAAGTGTCTAGATTCATTTTTCCCCTAACAAAAAAGAAAAATAACTCCGCTTCATCTTTAACGGCAGAGTTAGAATTTTTAGCAAGAGAATTCAAAATTTAAAAAAGTAGACACATGAAATTAATTGAACAAGGTTCGACATATATTACATATACATAAAAAAATTATTTTAATCATGTATAATTAGTATAAATTTTTGTCGAAGGGGGTTCGGATGAACCCCCTCAGTGTAAGGTGACTCCGCCCTTGTCTGACTCAATTTGTACTATTCATTTTTTTAATTCAATCCAAAAAAGAATGACTTATTTTTATATCGAATAACAATTTAACTTTAAAACATTGATTTTACATAAATATTTATGACTTATTTTAAATCATAAATTTTATAATTATTTCTTTTGACTCAATACCAAGTCAAGCTAATCACATATATTATATTGGGACAGGGAGTGTACTATATATATAAGTATCTTAGAATCTATATTAATAATTTTATTCGTCCACAAAATTTTGATAGCAAATACCTTTTGATAGAAAAATACACAGATATAGTTGATGAAATAATTGAGTTGATATAAATTTATTTAAATATTTTTACATAAATAAATGAGAGGAGATAATTGAAACAGGAAGTCTAAAGAAGAAAAAATGCGGTTTCCTTCTATTTTCTGTTTTCATTGGACAAATCTTATCTCATCATCTTCATAATTAATAATTGCTGTCATGCACGTGACTTATTAGGTTGTGTATCGATCGATTCAATTCTGTTCGATTTTGAAATTTATCAATTTGATTTATTGACTATTAATTTATAGACATGTTAAATTGTTATAGTATCATTAAGATATCGATTTATTGATTATTGATTTAACCATTAAGATTTCACAAAAAAAATAATTGAAAATAAAGTAACAAATCAAATAAACCATACACATGAGTTGACTAATTACATTTTTCTCAAAAATAAACATTGACACCTTGTAGAAGAAGTTTGAGTCAGTCAGATTTGGAAGTCTGAAACAAAACTCTAAGTGACTTTATATATTGAATGGGATAAATATAATTTATTAATTTATTATCGATTAAATCATTAAAAAAGTTCAAACCATTAAGACTTGCTAAACTAATAAATCATTACCGAAAAATTGATTTTTTTCTGATTCTAATTATTGATTTCGATTCAATTTTGAACGACCCTAACTAACCCTTACTACAATGTAACTCTAAAATTAAGAAAAAATTACCTAAATACACAACTTATTTTTATGATATTCTTTAAATTTTCCTTACTCTCTGCTATTTTTGAATAAATCATTTTACGTGATGTATCAGTCGAATACAACATTTTACGTGATGTACTGAGACGTACGTGATATATCAGGACATTAATTAATGTATCCGAAATTGAGACTCGATGTATCGAGACATTGTGGAATGTATCCGAAAACGAGATATGATGTATCATGACATTTTTAGAATGTATCCAAATTCCACCAAATTTAAGAAATTTTTGTTATTTGAAAAAAAATAAAAATTAAAATATAACTAGCTCTTAACACTAGATGATTTGGGTAAACCATCCTAAAATTAATCCTATCTTTCAAATTCCTCATGTAAAAAGTGTCTTATGCTTAATCCCCCACCCCATCCCAACACACACACTAAAAAAGAAAAAAAGAAAAAAGAAAACGTGTGGGCGATTAGCGTGTTGAAATAAATAACGGGGACCATATATAGCATGTTTGTTTTTCAATTTTGCATTTACTCCAAAAAACAAGAATATATGAATTGAGTATACATTTTTATTTATAGGTAATAGCCAACTCAAATAACATAATTAATGATTAAATGAAACCAAACTAATCAGACAAGCAAAATGATTTAATATGTTCTACCCTCAATGAACAGACTTACTTAATATCAATTGCTATTTGCTAGTAAGAGATGCAAAATATCTCATGAAATTAATCGAAATACTTAAAAAATTAATCTTCATCATAAAAAAAGTAATTTAAAAATCAATTACAACATTTTATAGCAATGGATATTAAATGGTTTCACTAGTAATACTTTTCAAATTGTTAGTATGACAATTTTTTTTAGTGGTCCTAGGTTATTATTATTATTATTATTATTATTATTATTATTATTATTATTATTATTATTATTATTATTATTATTATTATGCAACGTATCAGGTGCAATAACTTACCGTACAATTATCAGGCTCAAAATAAGGTGGTGGGTCATAATTCATACTTTTATTAAATGAAATTTTGGAGTCTAATTTTAGAAAGTATTTTAACTTACATACACAATAATAATATGAATAATTTAGTCCTATACAGATATTTATTTCACATCATATGCAATTCACATTTCCAATGAAAATTGAATTTCAAATTATTTTTTCGGTCTCAATTTATTTAAGATAGTTTGATTTAATATAAAATTCAAGAAAGATTTTATTTTTAAAACTTGTGATATATAATAAATTATAAATGTTTGTGTGATTTATAAATCATTTTATCAAGGATAAAATAAAATTTTAAATCTTACATTATTACAAAATATAAAAACTATATCATTCTTTTTATTACTTATTAAAAAGGAAAATGAATTGCATAAAGTATGATAGATGTAAAGAAAAATAAATCGTATAAATTGAGATAAAAATTTAGACGGGATAATATATTTTCTTATTTAGTTTCTCATCTGATGTTTGAAATCCACATTGAAATCCAATTAAATTCGAATTTGCGTCAAAAAATATCATATTAAAGGTAAAACATTTCCGAACAAAGACGACTCCGTATCCAGAAGAACCAGAATTCAAAACCTCTGATTAAAAATGAATAAGTACTTATCATTTTATCACAATCCAGATCAGTGAATAGTACATTATTTAGATAAAAACTTGGCATGTTTTTCCACCTACCCACCCACCCACCCTACTAGAGTCTATATAGTAGAGAAGTGGTACAGTGTCAGCTGGGTGGGCCTACTCACTTCATGATCTGTTTGTTTGGTTTAAGCACAAAGGCCTTACCAGCCAGCAAACATAGTAACATGACCTGTGTTTCATAGAATTATACTCATCTACCCAGGGGAGGTAGAAGTCGAAGAGGGACAGATTCAATCGAACTCAATGACTATTGCTCAAATATTATAATCTTATTAAGAAATTTATTAAATATATAACTCAATTAATTTAAATTCGTATCGCATCGGACTTTATTTAGAGGAAAAGCGCTTTCTATAAAAAAAATCCATATCAAATAGTCAACGCTCAAACTCGAGATCTCTAATTAAGGGATAATCAATGTTCATCCACTGTATCATATTCTTTGATGATAAAACATAATTATTAACACTTAAAATATATTGTTATTATAAAATATAAAACTCTTAAAATTAAAATTCTGAGTTTGCCGGTGGGACTATCTATTTAGCATTACTACTGCAATATATGATGACACCAATAAGAAAAAGAATCTCTTTATTACTCTCCAGATTCATATGAAGATACATTTTCTGAAAAATTCAGTGCCACCAGTTTTATCTTTTTTATAATTTGCTTATTTCACTCATTATTATACCATTTTTTCTCCCAGAAGAAAAAAAAGGTTGAATAATCCCGTGAGTCTTACATATTCTAGTACATAATTAGATAAGAAAAAAAAACATTTGAATCATTTCAATGGGATCCACATGAAAAGGTACAATTAATTAATATCTGCAAAAATAAAATAAAATAGAGTTTATTAACTAGTAAGATTTTGAGCTGGTCCTTTAAATCTAGTTTTAGACCATCTAAGAAAATAACATAACAAAGTATAATTTGATAAGCAAGTACAGATAGCAGGAAGTACACAGATTTTATGCTACTTTATAGATATAAAAATATGATTTTTAAAAAAATCATCGACTCAAGTTATGCATATATAAATAATTATAGAAAAAATAATTTCAAAACAATCTGAAAACTAATTAATAAAATACTCATGTTAATTACTCCCTTTGTCTCAATATATATAACTCACCTTTTTTAATCAATTCCTAAAAAAAAACATATTTTTTGTATTTAGTAATAATTTAATTTTAAAATACTTATTTTATTCTTAATGATTTATAGTCACACAAACATCTATGACTTGTTTTACACTATAAATTTTTCTTTTTCTAAAATTTCGTATCAAGTCAAATTATTACGTCATATAAATTAAGACGAAGAAAATATTAAATACCTCTGACTTATTTTAAATCATAAATTTTATTTATTTATTTTTTTATAAAAATTTCGTGTCAAATTAAATTACCTCAGTATAAATTAAGATGAAAGAAATATTATTTTTTAAAATGCGTGCAAAAGTTGAAAGTAGACGAACAAAAATGAAAGGAAAAGAATACATATATGTATTGTTAAGATGGCCAGCAATAAGAAATGAATATTACTAGTTGTAATTATAAGGTTTGATACAATGAATTTTTTTTAATTAAAAGTATTATTTGATTAATATATTATTTAGTTTTAATTATATATGTGTCTTTTAATTTTAAAATAATTAATATTCAGAGTAAAGTTAAAAAATAATAATTAATTTTCTCTTAATTATTTAAATTAATAATTAATATACATGATAATTAAAAAAGAAAGGAAATAGTATATATTACAAATATAATGCAATTTAATTACTTACTAAACTTTATAAAAAAAAAAGACAAGGTATATGATGTACGAGTACTTTGGTAGTAGCTGCCTAGTAAATTGCACTGAATATAATGATTGAGTTTTTCTTCTTCTTATCACGCAAATACCTTAAAGTAAAGTACTCTCGTACTTACATCTCTATCTATCTGCCCTTCCCCCACCCCCCTCCACCCTTAAATACCCACCTTTTACTACATCATTTTGTCAAAAAATTATTTTCTATCTATCTTCCTTGTGAGAAATGTCCATAAATCATATTTCTTCAGAAACATTTTGGTGGGCTAAAAAACAGCAATCCTCAATAACTCCTAATATGTTTGATTTTAACCTTAACAACAGCGACATGAGCAGCAGCAGCAACAATATTATTATTAATGAAGATGATGAAGAACAAATACGAAAAGGTGAAGAAATTACAAGAGAGCATTTGTTTGAGAAACCATTAACTCCAAGTGATGTTGGAAAGCTTAACAGGTTAGTTATCCCTAAACAGCACGCTGAGAAGTATTTTCCTCTCAGCGGCAATAATAGCAATAACAATAACAATGAGGGCGGTATTGAAAAGGGATTATTACTGAGTTTCGAAGACGAATCAGGAAAATCATGGAGATTTCGATATTCGTATTGGAATAGTAGCCAAAGCTATGTGTTGACTAAAGGTTGGAGCCGTTTCGTCAAGGAAAAACGCCTTGACGCTGGTGATATTGTTTTGTTTGACAGACACCGATCAGATACTGACCGGTTATTTATTGGATGGAGGCGGAGGAATACCACCTCCGCCTCCATCCCCATCTCCACCACTCTAGTACTGCATGACAGCACTGCAGCGGTGCCGCATATGGATGGTAGCGGAGATGGGTGGGCCCACGTATACTACGGTGGGCATCCTTATCCAGGAGCAGCTCTTCCATACCAATCTGTCTGTTTTCATGCAGGTATCATTTTCTTCACATGTACATTATGTATAAACAGCCTAATTTTTCGTCGAATCTGACTACATATTTATGAGTAATTTTGTAAGTTAATTTCTACTCTTTTTCTGTTTTACACACTGACAGATTAGATTTGTGTGAAAATCAGTAGTACACATTCCAAATACATTGGAGATAATTAATTTTTAGAATTGATGTTTATTATTTTTGTGATAAATGGCATATGTATAGTAGCACCCCCAAAAAAAATGCAGAAAAAATTATTTTTAATGTGAAAAAAATGTTCAATTACCTTTCTTGGTGGCCATATATGTTGCAGATAGTTGTATATTGTCACATTGCAGAAAGTTTGTTTTGTAGGTTTCTAACTTAGCTATTTTATAATATAACAAGTGGCAGAGGCTACTAGCTACCTACCTCCATATATAAACAAATACTATTAATATGTCTTGTATGTGTTGTATATTATTTAGAGATTCTTGCAAATGCTAAATATCTTTTAGCTTTTTTTTATAAAAAAGTTAATCACAAAGAGCTGAATCTCAGTAGACCACGACAGCAAAATCATTTGATCACTTACCTTTTCCTATTTGTTTGTGACATAAATATAGGGGGAGGAGCAATGCAGAATCAAACAACAACAACAAGTGTGAGCAATAATACAAGAAGACGTGTGAGGTTGTTTGGGGTTAACTTGGAATGCGAGGCCGATGAGTCATTGTTGTCAGAGCCACCCCCGACTCCAGATGGTGGTGACTCTTCTACATCGAGCCACCACCAGGATCAAGGTCAGAGCCGGGATCAGGGTCAAGACAACCAACACTATTATCAATACCAATTCCAGTATTCAAACCCTCATGTTGCTGTTCCAGCTGTTACCTCTTCTTATAATAATAATAACCATCACAATCACAAGGTACATGACTCCTTAATTATTTTATCATTGAAAAGTTTTTATTTTCTTACCAATTAGAATATGGTTAAAGACGTGACTAGTCTCAATTTCCAACTATGATTTTTCTGTTTCATTTACTGAGACAGATATATACAAAAATCTCTACAGTTACCCTAGCTAGTAGTTATAATGAATACTATATAGTAGTAATATTAAATTCTAAAACTAGTATATGCCTAACAAGTAGATTTAGTTAAAGTCAAGGAAAACAACAAAATCTTATGTTTATAGTAAGTTGTCCAGTTGAACAAGTAATGTTCTTTTTCTGGAAGCAATCAAATTTTCTACTTACTATAGTAGTTGAAAAATAATATGTAAGCATTCTTTGGAACTTTATGTTAAATCATCTTGTAGATAAAATAAAACTTTTGGGGGTAAATTTTTATTTTTTCTTCAACTTTACCTTCTTTTTCTAGTTTCCAAACAAAAGTTTTTTTTTTTATTCATTTTTTTTCTTTTCCTCCTTTTGTTACACCTGTTGAGTCGTGTGAAATGAAAATACCTGGGGCTAAGACTGGCGTGCCTTTTAATAATATAGTATGTTATCATGTCAACCATTTCATGTGACCTACTTGGTTTTTCCTTTCTTCTTTTTTATTTTATTTAGGGTGGGGGTGTATGTGGTCCAAACTCCTATAGCTGTAATTTATAAACTTGAAAGGCAGGAAACTACAATGTACCTAATGATATTTATGTAGCTCAAATAGAAAAGAGGGTCATGGTGAATCACTACTAAAAATATATCTATTTTTTCATGAAAAAAATATTCAGTGATTATTACCACGGATCGAAGGAAAAGAAAATAATAGTATTGTTTTCATATGAAAAAATAAATTAGAAAGTTTTTCATTATTGCAATAAGAATATTTGTTTTTCACCGTTTTGGCTAGACACACCTTTAGGTAAACTAAACATAACATGTTATGCAGTCAACTTTGGTAGTCACCACTAAGAATCTACTACTTTACAACCAAACCAAAGTATTTGCCATTCAAGAATATCTTGAAATAACACCAAACATATCAAAGACTTAAGCTACTTTGCAATGGACCATTCTAAGCTTAGATAGTGACAATACACACTACTTTCTTTCTGTGATTGATTGAATCTCAATACTATTCTTTCTACCCTTATCTTTTTAGGTTTGAAGACTTTGGGACCCTAATTTTCAAAGGTTTAAACAGATAAAATTACATCTAGTAAGTTTCCAAAGATAATGCTTTGGCTAGTTCAATATAATCTCCATTATTTTTTTACTTTCGAAAGTGACAATTCATTATTAAAGTCAAATTCTCCTTTGTCTATTTTCTAATAAAGGGGCTCCATTAGAGGTCCAAAAATCAGTAGAAGTAGTGACATTCTCACTGCAACGAATAAATGATTTTGCGGTAATAATATAAATGTTGTTATATTATATTTACCAATTAAATACGGATATTTATAATCAACACTTAATATGAATATCACTAAAGGCTTTAGCGACTCTGAATACAATAACATTAACTCAATTACCATTGAAAGTAAAATATATTGCCACTAAATGTCTATTATTACTATTAGTGACTGAGCTATATCTCTATTGCCAAATAACCAAATGGTCCACTGCTGGTATATATTATTTTATTAACGGAAAAGGGTCTAAAATGCTTTCGAACTATTGAAAATGGTATAAAAATGTCCTCATTCATCTATTGGACCTAAAATATCCTTGACATCCACTTATAAATTAAAATTTATTTAACAGAATTTTAATCAAATAATTTTTTTAAACACGTGGCAGTCATCTATTAGTTATAATTTAATTATTTAAAATTAATTATAAATCAAAATTTATTTAACAGAATTTTAATTACGGAAAAGGGCATAAAATGCCCTTAAACTATTGAAAATTGTACAAAAATGTCCTTCATTCATATATTGATCATAAAATGCTCTTTTCCGTTAAAGAAAAAGTCATTTTTGAACCTAAAGGTGGATGTCAAGGACATTTTAGGCCCAATAAATGAATGAAGGACATTGTTATACCATTTTCAATAGTTTAATAATATTTTAGGTCTTTTTCCGTATTATTAATTCTTTTTTTAATTTAATTCTATAGTTTTTGAATGCTCAAACCTCTATGAATGATGGGATTTTGCTAATAATTATACAGTATGGTTGTAACAGGATATGAATTTCTCAAGAGATGTCAACCAGATGAGATATCACCAGGGATAAGATCTGTAGATTTGACAACCAGGATTGACTATTACAGGCATTTGGAATTTATTTTTATTTTAAAAAAAATATTCTTGAAAAAATAGGAAAAAAAAATCCAAAAAGGGAAAAATCCCATACTTTCTGGCAACTTTCTCCCCCCCTTAAAAAGGTAGCGTATATCATAGAACTTTTAACATCTATTCCAAGTCCATAGGAAATGGAAAGAACTATTATGAAAATATTGTAGGTGAAACTTTGAAAGAGACTTCAGGGTGTTGGGTTTGTGATGTGGCCTGTGGGCCCATCAAATTATAGCTGACGTAAGTAAAAACCCAAGTTCCTATCCTATATCCTCCAAAGACTTCAAAGACTTCACTTGTGAAATTTCGCTGTTATATTATTGTATTTTGGTTGCTACTGTGGAGATTCTGCCTGAAGATTTTTGTTAGGGGGCTTCATCATAATCATGACACTTGACGAAAACTGAAGGATAGTAATAGTAAGAGGAAGAAGAAAGATGGTTCTTTTACCAAGTGGTGGTGATAGTGGGTGGTGGACTTGTCTTATTGATAAGATGGATGTCTGTCACAGCCCATTAGTCATTTAGGAGGACAAAAAAAAGTAGTTCTTTGCCAACTCTTGAAAGGCAACTAACAGTTTAACTGCTTTTCTTTCACATGTTGATGCTAATCAAATGGCAGAATACTTTTTGTTCAACTGTAGTAGTAGCAGCAGCAGTAATATGTATATGTACATTGTACTTTTGGTGTTTTGATGATTCATATGAAAATCTGATGAAAAGACTCATCAATCTTTACACCTCTGTGAACTGTAAGTTCTATTTGTCACCAACATAAGTCAAAAAACCAATTAACTGATATCTTAATAGTTCTTTAAGAATTTAGCATGTTTACAAATCAATAATATTCTTTAACGATTTAGCGTATTTACAAACCTATAACCTTAAACACCGAATCGAGCCGATCGATACGGAGCTGTATTTAAGAGTATAATTTTTTGCAATTTGATACCATAACTTTGGATAGTTGTTGTTTCCAAGCATTTTCTTGTTCTCTAAATCTCCAACTACATCTGTCTGAAGAAGTGATTAATATTTTTATAGTCTTGGAGAATCCTCACAATTAGCTTTAGAGTTGAACTAGGTCCAAGATTCATTTTTTTTTTGTATCCCTTAAGTTCTACCAAAAGAAAATATGCAAACATACAAAGATGACAGATTAAAAATTAAAAGATGTAGCAAGATGGCCAGTTATTATCTGCTGATAATTCCAATATTGTCATTAGAAACCATCCTATATTTCACATTTTCTAGTGTTTTATCAGGATATATGACTACATTCATGCATTATCCAGCAACCAATCACTCCAAAATACTATCACATTTACGTTTTAGGTAAACGCGTATACTGTAGCTGAATCGTGAGATATGTGTCCATGTTTTTCTGCGAAATTCTTACGGAGTAATAAGCGCTTACTTTGGAAGAAAATGAAGACAAAGGCACCGCAAATGAAACATGAAAACGGCTTTGGAAGCATGTCAATCACTTTCCATATAGCACAGGATGCAGGCTTTTCATTCTGGTCACATGTCCAAAACACTAGTTGCAAATGAATTGTTAGAATTTTGACACTATGCCTAGAATAAAATCAACCAAAAGATGAAAAGTTAGATGAGTATTAGTACTACTTTTTTATGTCAAACAGTGGACCATTAAGAATCAAGAAAAAAAGATACCCCATTGACTTCTACTGACTCTCAGCAAGATTTTAGTGCTCCTGCAAGTGGGAGGATGTCACAAGATACACATAGAAATTAGAGGTGGTGGCTTATCACAAGATTAAAGGGACCCCTCTTGCAACAATAGTCAATTACCACAGTAACAAAATACATCTAATAACAGAATGGACCATTTTCTTCCATTAGTTTTCCTCAAGCTCTACATTTTGTAGTATGTTCTTACATTTTTTACCTGCAAGTGGATCAAATTGTGTCTTTTTAATCAGATATATTAAGAGGATGGTAAGCTTAGCTAAGAGAAAGTACCTAGACAACTCTTACTATAAGCAACTTTAATTTAGGATAGGATAATGAAATCACATGGCTTGGTATTCGGTATTTGCAACTATTTCACACATATAATAATTGAAGCTAGCCATCGAGAACAAGGCCAAAATCACAGTACGTGCACTAAGGAAACATAGAATAATTCCTGATTCAGTCTTATGTAGGATCCACGACGATGATAGAGTTATCATTTATCGGACATGGTAGAAGATTCTTATAACAATGAGCTCCAAATGAAGACCCATGTGCTTGACAGATTTCATTTAAGCGGCCAATTCCATGACCCTGCCAACATATACCTAATAAGAACACCCACAAACAGTCACAGATGGGTCCGGAACTACAAGTGCTGAGACTATCTTAATGGAGAGCTGATTAAAAGTCAAATAAAGATGGCAAGAGATGTACAAACTTTATCAGAGGAGACTCTAGACACCGAGCGAGACACCTTGATGATAGATTCAAGGGCTAAATCATTATATGCTTTTGCTTTTGAATCCGCAGCACATATTATGTGGAATAAAGTACCAAATAGAAGGCAATATTTCGGTGGAAGTCATTTTCAACTATCTTACATCCAGTCCTGGCTCACCTGACCTGTTTTAGTCTAGTCCTGCCTCCTCCATCCAAACTTGAAAAGTTGAAATCAAACTACAGATTTCACTTCAAGCCACCAATTACTCCAAAAAGCAACTAAAAAGCTCAAATAACAACTCCTTTCCCACATGCATTTGGTGAAGAAGCACATTAGATAGACTTATGTATTTGATCTTGACCTTACACATTGAGGTTCAATTGATGTCAAGCCAAATCACTTTTATAAACAAGACCCTCAATGAGCTGAACGTTGACCATTTCCGATGTTATCTCTTTCCCCTATTTTCCCACTACATACTGAAAGCAAACCACAACAGCATCAGTAATTATATACAAGTCTAAAGATTAAGTGCAAATAGAGCATATTAGAAAACTCACAACTTTTATTTCGGAGGTTAAGTTTGTCCTTCAGGTGCATAAGTGTTCTTATGCAATTTAGAGTCCTTATTTTTCTCCATGACTTGTTGAATACCTTCTTGATATCCCACTATGAAACCTTTATGTGCATCTTTATATGTTGACGCTCTTGTCATGTAAACTCGCTGCAATGCTGGTCATAGTGTCTGTTTGGAGGTGGAAGAACCACAACTAAAGTTTGATATGACAATAAATATGAAAATAAATTGGACACGAGAATTTTACGTGGAAACCCCTCTAACTGATAGAGGAGAAAAACCACGGGGTAGAAGGATCTCACTATTAAAATATGGAGTACACTGCTCTCAAATACAAGGAGAAAACAACAATTAACACTTCTCTCTTGTAAAAGGAACAATTACTAAAGAGGACACTCAAGACTACAATATTTATCTTGGTGTATAACTCTCTTTGTATTCTTACTCTCTCTTTTTGGGATGATCTAAATGAGAGCAAGAGGCCTTCTATTTATAGGAGAATGAAAACGCGTTTGAAATGTCTAACATTTGCAAAAAGTCATAAAGGGAGGCAACAATTGTTGACACTTTTGTGCAGCAATTGTTGACCATTTGTTTTCCTTTCATTCTCCCACTTGAAGATTTAATTGAGAATCAATTAAGTTTTCACACCATTCTTTCTACCCAATTACTGCAATATTATATTTTTGCTAGGCCAATAGAAGATCGACACCATATGAACTTGTTACTGTTGATCGGCTTCGTAAACATATCTACCAGGTTGTCATTAGTGTGAATTTTCTGAATATCCACACTGCTTTCTTCCACTTTCTCACGAACAAAGTGATACTGAACTCGTATGTGCTTTGTCCTTGAATGAAATGACGGATTCTTTGCAAGATGCAAAGCGCTCTGACTGTCACAAAATAGTGCAATCTTCTCTTGTTTGTGCTCGAGCTCCTTCAGTAACATCTCCATCCATATTGCCTCTTTGCTAGCTTGTGTAGCTGCTACATATTCTTCTTCCGTCGTAGATGTAGCCACGATAGATTGCAGTTTTGAAACACAGCTTATAGCTCCTCCAGCAAGAGTAAACATATAACCTGTGGTGGACTTGCTTTTATCAAGATCACCTGCATAATCTGAATTTACAAAACCTTTAACAGTAAAAACTGATCCTCCATAACACATTGCAACATCTAAGGTACCCTTGATATATCTCAGGATCCTCTTAGTAGTATTTCAATGCTCTCAACCAGGATTAGCCATGTATCGACTAACCACTCTCACTGCTTGTGCAATGTCAGGTCTTGTACATACTATGGCGACTATTAAACTTCCCACTACTGATGCATACGATACTCGAGACATTTTCATCCTCTCTGCTTCATTGCTAGGAATCATACTTGAGGATAACTTAAAATTAATAGGAAGTGGGGTAGCAATTGACTTACAGTCTTGCATCTTGAAGTGTCTCAAGATTTTCTTCAAGTAGTTCTTTTGAGAAAGCCAAATCTTCCTATTATTTCTGTCTCGTGAATTCGCATCCCAGAATCTTGTTTGCTAGTCCCAAGTCCTTCATTTCAAACTCCCTAGCCAATTGTGCCTTTAAATTTGTGAGACGATCTTTGTTGAGGCCTGATACCAACATGTCATCAACATACAACAGCAAAATAACAAAATCTTCATCACCAAATCTCTTGTAATAAACACAAGGATCTGAACTATGTCTGTTGTATCCAATGCTTATAATGAAGGAATCAAATCTCTTATACCAACATCTCGGCGCCTGTTTGAGACCATATAGAGATTTTTTCAACCTGCAAACCAAGTTTTCTTTTCCCTGTTCTTCAAAACCTTCTGGTTGGAGCATGTAAATATCTTCTTCAAGTTACAACGTTCTTTTTTTTACAGAGATTTCTGGTGAAAACTTCAATCTTGCTCTCCATGAAGAAATACAGTTTTAACATCTAACTGCTTCAAGTACAAGTCAAATATAGCACATATCGTCAGGACCACTCGAATTGTTGTGAGTCGAACCGCCGGAGAAAATATCTCATTGAAGTCTATACCTTCTTTCTGAGCGAATCCTTTCACCACTAATCTTGCACGATACTTCTCCACTTGATCATTACCATTGCGTTTGATCTTGTAGACCCATTGTTTCCAATAGACTTCCTTTCTTGTGGTAATTGAACAAGATCCCATGTTTTATTTTTATGAAGAGCTTCAATTTCTTCCTGTATTGCTGCCACCCACAAAGATGATTCTTGGTCTTTCATAGCCTCATGAAAAGTTGAAGGTTCTCCATCTTCTGTTAGTAGACAATATGCAATATTACTCTCCATAGAATAATCTGAGTGTCAAGATGATTCTCTTTTCTCCCTAGTTGACCGTCGAACTTGTGGAGTTTCGATCTCAGCTTGCTCTTGTTCTTAGTGCTCTAGTGCTGTTTCAGAAGAAACTGGAACTTCTTCTATTTCTTCAACTTCAACTGTAGTAGTCTCTAATTTTTCTTTTGAAGTGCTACCTTATTTTGCTTGTATCTTATTTTCAACAAATACAACATCCCTGCTTATTACCACCTTGCGGGCTGTGAGATCCCACAAGCGATACCCCTTGACTCCATCAACATACCCTAAGAAAATGCATTTCCTGAATTTTAAAACCAACTTCGATTTTTCTTGGGTGTTGTACATAACATAAGCAGGACTTCCGAATATATGTAAGCGAGAATAATCAGCTAGTTTTCCTGTCCACATCTCCATTGGCGTTTTTAGATCAATTGCGGTTGATGGTGACTGATTGATCACATAACAAGCGGTTTTGACTGCTTTGCCCAAAATGGTTTTTCCAACCCTGCAGTTGCCAACATAGCTCTTGTCCGTTCTAACAGGGTTCTGTTCATCCGCTCTGCTACTTCATTTTGTTGTGGAGTATATGCCATCGTGAACTGCCGTTTAATACCTTCTTGTTTATAGAAGTTATTAAATTCATAACCAGTGTATTCTCCTCCATTATCTGTCCTCAAACACTTGATCTTTTTCTAAAATTCAAGTTCCACCCGCGCTTTGAACTATTTGAAAACTGAAAAAACATCTGTCTTCCTCTTGATTGGATACACCTAACTTCTCCTAGAGTAATTGTCGATAAATGACACGAAATATTTCGCTCCTCCTAGAGACTCTACCGATGCTTGCCAGACATCAGAGTGGACCATATCTAGTATTTCCTTGCTTTTAGCAGATGAACTGCTAAACTTCAGTCTATTTTGCTTACTGGTAACACAATGCTCATAAAAGGGCAGTGTAACCTTTTTGAGTTCTGAAAGAAGCTTTTGCTCAGCAAGAATCTTCAAACCTCGTTCCGACATATGGCCAAGTTTAAGATGCCACATCATCGTTGATTCTTCAAATGAACTTGCTGACGCAGTTGATGCTTCTCCTTCTTGGTGTGTTTCACCTTTAAGCAAATATAGATTTACAACAAGTTTTTCCGCTTTCATCACTACAAGCGCTCCTTTGGATAATCTCATGACTCCACCATGAGTCTTATATGAACATCCATTATCATCTAGTTTCCCTATAGACAATAGATTTTTCTTCAAGTCTTTTACATGTCGTACCTCTTAGATGGTGCGTACCGTGCCATCATACATCTTTATTTTGATGTACCCAATACCAATAACATCCAAAGCATGATCGTTTCTCATGAATACAGACCCTTCTGAGATAGGATTATATTGATGGAACCATTCTCTCCGGGAAGTCATATGCCATGTTGCTCCTGTGTCCATGATCCAGACATCAGCGAAATATTTTCTGCCTTCATTATTTGATATTGCCTCACTACATAAAATATCGCCATCATCCGAGGTACATGCAACATTCCCTTGAGCATTTTATGGATCAGGGTGTTCACTCTTCTTTTTGAACCGATAATCTTTCTTGAAGTGCCCTTTCTTGCCACAGTTGTAGCACTTGATATTCTTCTTACTTCTTGATTGTGATCTATCATGATTGTGACTCCCACTGGGGCCACGTTCCGCTGGTCTTCCTCTCACCATCATCAAATCTTCAGCTTGCTGCGAACTTACTTGTCTGTCTTCCTTATTTTTGCGCCGACTTTCTTCTTCCAAAACAGCGACTGCAATTTCATCGAAAACTAGACTGTCTGTATTATTTGTCAGGTTGATGATGAGTTGATCATACGAGTCAGGCAGACTTTGAAGTAGAACCTCCGCACGTTCAGTCCCCTCTATTTTGCAATCCATTGTTGTAAGTTGCGAAAACAGAGTATTCAAAGTATTGATGTGTTCAGTAACTGACATGGACTCTGTCATTCGAAGAGTATACAATCTTCTTTTTAAGAAGATTTTATTATGCAAAGAGTTGGCCTCATACAACCCTGTAAGAGTATCCCATATTTCCTTCGCCGTCCGTTTTTCCACCACACTAAACAATACTTGATCAGCTAGTGCCAAGTGTAGATCAACAACTGCGTTGCTGTCTATGTCGTTCCACTTGCTGTCATCAACAAAGTCTGTGGGCCTGCCTTCAATTGCAGCTAAGCAATTGTCTTTTCTCAATATCACTTTTATTTTCATTTTCCACAATGAGAAATTTATCCCATTGAATTTTTCAATATCAAACTTTGTTGTAATCGACATTGTTATTTGCTCCACACCCTTCTAGATCGTTTCTGAATGTTTTTGTGAACAATCGTGACAAACTGTACCGTCACCGAAATTTACTATTCACATGAATAGTACTATTCACCGAATTTACTATTCACGAAAATTTTATTATTCACAAATAGTACCTTCGCATAAAACAGATAGAATAACCGAGGGCTATGATACCACTATTGGGGGAGGGGGGGAAGCACCACAACTAAAGTTTTATATGATAATCAATATAAAATAAATTGGACACGAGAATTTTACGTGGAAACCCTCTAACTGATAGAGGAAAAAACCATGGGGTAGAAGGATCTCACTATTAAAATATGGAGTACACTGCTCTCAAATACAAGGAGAAAACAACAATTAACACTTCTCTCTTGTAAAAGGAACAGCTACTAAAGAGGACACTGAAGACTACAATATTTATCTTGGTGTATAACTCTCTTTGTATTCTTACTCTCTCTTTCTGGAATGATCTAAATGAGGGCAAGAGGCCTTCTATTTATAGGAGAATGAAAATGCATAAAATTATTTTGAAAACGCGTTTGAAATGTCTAACGTTTGCAAAAAGTATGATAAAGGGAGGCAACAATTGTTGACACTTTTGTGCAGCAATTGTTGACCATTTGTTTTCCTTTCAGTGTCTACTGTTTCCTTTCCACCTCTTGCAGCCACAGCTAGGCTATAAGAGATGCCAGAGGTTCAGTAACTCAAACTAGAAAAGATTCCATCTGAGTTAAACAATTTGTCTACTCATTGAAGAGACTACACAAGAAGTCCAACTAATGTATAATAATATTGTACTACCAAGTATTTGCTGTAAGGCAGATTGGAAGAAATAGATATTCAGAATATGGTTATATGCGTCTCTGGTAAACTCTCACAGGGTTGTATTTGTATCCAGAGTACATTTAATCTTGCAGTGTTTTTAATAGAATTATAGCAACACTATAACTTTAATATTTAAGACTTAAGGCACTCACTGACCAAAAAGCTACTCGATTGTTCAAGCCTGAAGACAATGAATCATAGAATGAGAAGCAACAAAACATTCATGTAAATTCAGTTGCCTGTCCTCTAGGTTAACCCAGCTTTCAACTCTAAGTCCTGCCTCACTCCCTTTTTAAAGTTGTTAAGGATGAACTAATAGAGTATATGGCAGCTGTAGTTCTCTATATAAGTCACTTGTAGCGTCTTAGTAGATGAAATAGGAGAATAAACTCATTGTAATCGTGTTCTTTTATTCTTTCAAACAATGGCGTCTGAGCTAGCTTGCACGTACCTTTACTATTCCACAGGATACTTGTAATCGCCCACAAGCACAGGTAAGGAGTAATTGTTCTACAAACTTAGGCCGATGGAAAAAAAATCACCTATTGTTTTTGTCTATCTGGGAATTTGAACTCTAGTCTCTAAGATTCACACCCACTTAAGATTGTAATATTAGTATGAACAGTAGAAAAGATTTAAGGATAATCAATATCGAGGGTCAAGAAAAATATGAATCATGAAACTCCAGTATTTATATCAAGATGGTACGACAAAAGATGAGTTTCCAAAGGTGTTTTAAAGTATGATGAGCTAGGTAGATCAAATTATTTCTGTCATAAAAAATCATTTCTCTAAGAAAAGCATTTTAGACAAATAACAGAAGAAGCTATGCTCTGAAGTACATAATTTTATATTAAAGAGTAAGACTTCCATAAGATAATCAATGGTAAAGCAAGAAAGTCAAGATGGATGATGAAAAAGCCGGAAAAAGGAATGATAAATAAAATATTGCCATGGACGTTTGAGAAAGACCTAAGATATGCTAAGAGAAAAATAGATTAATAGAAAGAGAGAAATAAATTACGATGGTATAGACTTGTTGAATATGTTAGAATAAGTTAAGTTTATTGTAAACACACTATAATATCAATTGAGGAAATTCATATCAGTTAGTAAACAATATAATCAGTTTGGAAAAAAATTCCGCCCGTCATTTGTTTTCTTTGTATTACTCCCTATTCTTGAGCATATGTACATCACTACTAAAATTTCCAATAGCTTGAGAAAATAAACAAGCTTAGTGATTCCAAAGTTTTTTTGTTCTTCTTCTCATTCTACAACACTCCTCTCTTTTCGGTCAACATGGAATCAGACAAAGTTGTTAAGTTATTTCCTTGAAATCTTCTCTTGATGTCTTTTTTCTTTGGTCAGCCAAAAGAAAAACCAAGTCAGTGTCATGAAACATCGGGCAGGAAAAGACAGAGTCCGAAACTCTAATTCACAAGATTCAGAGTCCCTTCATAGCAGACGCATGTACAACACATGCATAGTTGCTAGGTTTACTTTTCTACCTTCTTTAGTATATGTTTACTGGTTTATAGCCTTTAGTAAGGTAGTCAACTAGTATGCCACCATAAGATTGGAGGTAAGGTTTATGTCTCCCTCCTTTGTACTCTTGTTTTGTTGATTATTAATATACATGGTAGGGGTCTATGTCAGACCACCCACAACCACGGAAGGTGGAAGCCTCGGTGTTAGGATTAATAAAAGAAACTCTAAACCTATCAAGAGGCTGGATAGGTGTTCACGAAACTCAGAATTGCAACATTTGCTCCCTATTTTATAGGTCACACACTTGATCAAGAAGGACCCAGAGCATGCTCCTTTGATAATATCCTGTAGCTTGGATGATACTCAACTTCGAAGGTCCTTTAAATTCTTGAATTTTTGGGCTAAGCATGAAACTTTCCATGACTTAGAGAGGCAGCATTGGAGGACACATGTACAAGGCAATTCTTCATCACCTTTCATCACAAATTGAAGAATGTTAAGCAAGCTTTGAGAGGGTGGATTAAGGCCACACTGGGGGACACTAATAAAGTTCATGAGGTTCAATTTGAACTCATTCAATCACAACTGAATAGAAAAAGCTTGCACAAGGTGCAAGCACTTGACTAAGCACCTTGCAATTGAAGAATTTTCAGGACAAAAGGCCAATATATCTTGGTTCCAAGATGGGGACAGTAATACTAAGCTCTTCCTTGCTCATGTTCGAGGAAGAAGGAAGAAACTCCAACTAAATAGGATCCAAAATCAGAATGGACTCATGGAGATTGGTTGGATAGCATGGATGACGTGGTTGATGAAGCAATAAGGTTTTCCAAGGAACAATTCACGGAAGAAAGAATTGAGGCTGGCAGGAGTTTGGCATCATTGATCACGTTCCAAGGCTTATTACTGAGGAGAAAAATGGAAGTATTGTGGCTACACCTACTGGAGGAGATCTGGTTGGCTTCACATGTTCCTTTTCTCATTCCTGTTGGACATTATTGTTGAGGATGTGATACCCTTAGTTTGTGATTTTTTTTCATGGCCGGGAATTTTCAAAGTTCAGTACTCATATTAATTTGGTCTTCTTTCTATTTTGATGTTGATATGGGAACTTTTTATTCATACCCAATACCATCCAAAAGAAGGGATGGATGTACTTTGGAAGTTTGAAATGCCATTAGTATCATCTGCCAGAAAGATGACCATATGTTACAAGTTCTTGAACTGGAAAATACCTATTCCTCTTGGTGTAGCAAATATCACATTGATCTTCAAGTACTTGCAGACGGATTTCTGGAACTGGGTCACATTAACTTTCTCTCTTATAGGTAGAGATGGGAAGGATGAGAATGAGTACATGGTTGTATGCACGCCTCTAGGCTCCAAGCATGGTTTGAAGGAAAATTCTTATACAAACTTGCGTAATGATAGGTTTAATGATCTCTAATGTTTTAAGTAGCATTTACGAGAACCAGTTAAGCTTCATGCGATCAACTGCACAAGTTATTCATCTTGTGAGGAGACTGGTGGAAAAATATAGGGCCAGGAATAGGGACTTACATGCAGTGTTCATTGACCTAGAGAAGACCTACGACAAAGTCCCCAGGAAATTCTATGGAGATGCCTAGAGGCTAGAGGTATAAAAAGTGGCTTACATTAGGGTGATGAAGGAAATGATGAAGCCAAGTCTCGAGTAAGAACGGTGGGAGGAGACTCAGAGCACTTCCTAGTCGAGATGGGGTTGCACCAGGGATTAGTAGTTAGCCTGTTTCTTTTACGTTGGTGTTGGATGAATTGATGTGGCATATTCAAGGTGAGGTGCCATGATATATGTTATTTGCAGATGAAAAATATTGATTGATGAGACACGCAACAGAGTTAACGCTAGATTAGAGGTATGGAGGCAAACTCTGGAGTCAAAAAAGGTTCAAGTTAAGCAAGACCAAAATAGAATATTTGGAGTACAAATTCAGTGATGCAACATATGAGGCAGGCGTGGAAGTGAGACTTGATACACAAGTTGTCCCTACAACTTAGAGAGACAGTTTTAAGTATCTTGGATCTTTGATCCAAATAAATGGGGAGATTGACGATGATGTCACACATGTATTGGTGCAAAGTAGATGAAATGGAAGCTTGCACCTAAAGTCTTATATTATAAAAAGGTACCACCAAAACTTAAAGGTAAGTTTTATAGAGTGGTGGTTACACCAACGTTGTTGTATAGGGCGGCATATTGGCGGGTCAAGAACTCTGCGATGGATGCAAGTTACAGAAATGAAGCTGTTGGGATGGATGTGTGGGCATACTAGAAGTGAAAAGATTAAGAATGATGATACCCAAGACTAAGTGGGAGTGACCTCTGTGGTGGATAAGATAAGGGAAGGGAGACTGTGATGGTTTGGGCATGTGAAGACTGAAGAGGAGAGGTAAAGGTAGGCCAAAAAAGTATTGGAGAGAGGTGATTAGATAGGACATGATACAACTTTATCTTATTAAGGACATGACCTTAGATAAGAGGGTATGAAAGTTGCAGATTAGGGTAGAAGGTTAGTAGGTAGTTGAGTATCGTCTTGATTTTCGACGGGATTAGGATTGGTGGTAGTATTTGTCTTATTCATATAGTTTCTTGCTTTTGTTATTTGTTACAATATGTTGTTTATTATGTTTAAGTGATCGCACTATTTTGTTGATGTTATTGTTCCCTGCATGTACGCTCTACGCTGCTTTTCTATTAGCTACCACATTTTCTTCACTGTCATTTTTCTTTTTCATTAATACTTTGATTTGTTCACTTGAGCTAAAGGTCTTTCGAAAACAGTCTTTCTACCTCCACGAGGTAGAAGTAAGGTCTGCATACTCTACCCTCCCCAGACCCCACTTTGTGGGATTTCACTGGGTATGTTGTTGTTGTTTGAGCTACAAAATCCTCTAAGTATTTTGCATCCTAAACAAGAGACTTGAGCCTTTTTCCCTAACCATCGCTCTAACAATAATGTGCGCATCTATAACTTCTTACTAAGCCATCAAATTCATGAAAACAATCCTAGTCTCAACAGTTCTGTAATCTCTGAACTAGACCTAATACTCTATTTGCAGGTAAACCTAAAAGATTTTGTCTTTATTGTCTCTTTTATGGAGTAGCGAATCACATAATGGACCGATCATTATTACTACCCAGGCTACTAAGGCTGTTCAAGGCATAATTGTTAGCTAGTAGATTATAGAGATTTGGAACCAAACTAGCATATCCCACCATTCATATTCACAGTTACTACAAATGTCAACATGGTATGAAGTCCATGTCAAAACAGAATTATATAATAGTCCTTTTCCGACTGAGACGTGGAGTGTAAGTTTAGTGATGTGCCTCGTCTAGCAGATGTGGAAGTGAGGTTGGATTCTCAAGCCATCTCCAAGAAAGAGAGTTTCAAGTACCTGGGGGCTATTACCCAAGGTAATAGAGAGATTGTCAAGGATGTCGCACATCACATTGGTGCGGGTGGTTGAAATAGAGTCTAGTTTCTGGTGTCTTATGTGATAAAAAGGTGCCACTAAGACTTAAAGGTAAGTTCACAAAGGAATTATAACTCTCATGTTCAAAAGATGAAAGATGTGGAAATAAGGATGTTAAGATGGATGTATGGGCTTACAAGGAGAGATGTGATCAGAAATGAAGATATTCAGTCCAAGGTGGAAGTGGCTTCCATGACGGACAAGATGCGGGAGTCTAGACAGAGATGGTTTGAGCATGTCAAGAGGAGATGAACGAACGCCCCAGTGAGGTGCGAGAGGTTGACGATGGAGGACTTAGGAGAGGTAAAGGAGTAGGCCGAAGAAGTATTGGGGAGAGGTGATTAGACAGAACATAGCAAGCCTTCAACTAACCGAGGACATGAACTTTGATACGAGGGTGTAGAGGTCGGGGACTCGGGTAGCAGGCTAGTAGTAAAGAGTTTTGCGCTTGATTTCTACATCTAGGAGTATTAGTATTATTTTTGATATTTTATTTACTACGTCCATATTCTTATTATTTTTCTATTACTACTTGTTGTCTAGTATGCCTCTACTTTCTTATGGTCCTACTATCGCTTATGTCTTTAAATATTGTGTCTTTGCTTTCTTTGACCCGAGGGTCTTCCGGAAATAACTTCTCTACCTGACAAGGTAGATGTAAGGTTTGTGTACACTCTACTCTCCCTAGATCCTACTTATGGACTATACTGGGTATGTTGTTGATGTTTCCTACTATAACATCGGAAAAGTTTTTTAGACATTTTTCTTTCAGAAATGAATTTTTTAATTTCATGCCATTTACAAGATACCATAACCATTCAAGCTCAAAGTATATACCTTAATTTCATTCACATAGATAATTTAAACTGAAATCGGATTCTTCGATACAACATTCCTCTATAATTTTTTTCCCCCAAAATTGGGAATATTTGTAACCTTCACAACTAAAATAGTGTTAAAATCAAATAATTTTTCCTAAATCAAACAAATAACTAACCTTAGAACAATGAGTGATTTCTTCACTACTTGTAACTCTTCATCCACTTCCTGTCCAATTTGCTTAGTGGAGCTGTTCTTTCGAAAATCATCTGGTGGAAAATATCTTAGAGGCAGATAAAAGCAGAAGGAAATCTCACTATTTGTATTCAAGTATAGCTCATAACACTGGGGCTCTTATGCATCAATGTAAGACGTACTTTTTTCTTCTTCCTTTTTTTGAAGAAAGATGATAACACACCTTCAAAAGCAAGGGTTTGCCTTCTGGATCGAGTTAGTCGCATAGGGCTTGCCTAGTTGCGTATTGCGTATTGCGGGTTACCTCTCCTATGTGGTTTGCGAGATATTGCATATGAGTAGTGGCTGAGTAGTGGCTGCAGCTTTCCTTTGTCATAAAAAAAAAAAAGCTTTGATATAATAATTCGTCAGAAGTCATCAGTAGTACATTTCATACAGTTACTCTATATCTTAGGCCGCTATTAGCAGTAGGAAGGCTGATTTGAAGTATGTAACTGATTTGTATCTGGTTTAAAAAGGGCAGCCCGGTGAACTAAAGTTTCTGCTATGCGCAGGGTTCGGGGAAGGGCCCGACCATAAGGGTCTATTTTACGCAGTATTACCTTGCATTTCTACTCGAGGCTGTTTCCAAGGCTTAAACACGTGACCTCCTGGTCACATGGCAGCAACTTTACCCGTATCTGGTTTACAAATATAAAATATTGATATCCAGAGTGATAAAATTACCCAGGCAAGTTCATAACACCCTTTCAACATCTGATGGTATGAACATATTCTTTTGCTTTTAATTCCCACAAACAATACAACAAGAAGGGTTCAGTCAAAAGCAGTCATATGAATTTTATCAAAATAAGAGCATTTAACAAGAGTTCAAACATACGATGACTAACGAGCTAATCTTTGGCAATCCAACTCATTTTCAACATTTATAGACATCTGATTCTTTAACAAAAAGCTCATGAAGTCATAACATCCAATCTAGAATCCTATTATGGATTCACTTACCGTTTCATTTGGAAACTGGTTCATTATATGCTATCATCATCTCAATTCCTTTTTGAAAAACATAGTTATGAGCTAATTAATTAGCATTTTAATTCAAATAACCGTTTCTTAAAAGTTGAGACGCTCCATTGTGTAATATCTAATAATCTATTCGAGTAGGTTAGTTGACGCATTTCATTTAAACAATAGGCTCATGAAACAATCTATACAACTAAAGCATGAGAAGTTCTTCCTAAGTTCCAACTAATAAAAATAACTACTAAAGAATACAGATGCACCCAGGGTGTGATCTAGAGGTCAATAACATGAGTTGAACACCATGAGGTCTCAGATTCAATTCCCAACAGAGAAAAACATTAGGTGATTTCTTCTCATTTGTTCTATCCTTAGTGGACAGAGTTATCTGATATTGGTGCTGGTGGAAGGTGATCTGACATGTATCCCGTATAATTAGTCGAGGTGTGCGCAAGCTAACCCGAACACCACGGTTATAAAAAAAAAAATACAATGCAGTATAAGTTGCAGTATGTCTAATATATCAGTCAATTGACTAGCAACTACAAAAGATAAAGATTGATCATATTAACACCATGTAGAAAAGGTCCTTCTCACTTAAAAACAGCAGTATGAGAACCCTGATAAATCGTAATCAACTGTTACTTTATAGTATAAGGTTTCTAACGCAAACACAATATGAGGATTCTGATTTACAGAAAAAACATTACTATTAACCTAGAAATACAATTGAGAAAGCTTATTACCACAGTTTTCTGGATCCAAAAAAGCAGAAATGCTGCACTTCAGATCATATCAGACATTTTCATCCATGCCTGAATAACAACAATATCAAATTGCACGTACATAAATATACTAAGTTGTCAAAATCAAGGTAACTTATATTTTGAGTTTCTCTCTAGGGCAATTTATGAAACACCTTGTGAAATCTGCAGCTCAAACTGAAAGTGAACAACAGCTCAGGCGAGCCAGAATTTGAACTTTATGAATTTAAAATTTTAACTGAGTTCAAAATTAATAACTTACAATGAATGAATTTGAAGTTTATAAATTTAAAATTTTAATTAGGTTCAAAATTAATAACTTATACCTATTTAATGAATTTCTTAATACAAATTCAGAAATTTAGTTTTTGTTTTTTAAAGGTTTTTGTACACAATTTATGGGGCCTAAATATATATTTTTTTGGAAAAAGAACATTTGTACCAAAAAAAAGGAAATTATTTATAAGCAGTTATACTTACTTTTATATGCATATTTTTAACTGTTAATTCATGTTTACTGCTTGATACCATTGGAATATATATATACTCTGATGGTATCAAAGAGAACATTATTCAGTTACACCTTGATACTATTAAAGTATATATATAACACAGTGTTTCGTGAAAAGACTACTTAATTATTGTTTGATACCATTGTAATGTATATATACTCCGGTGGTATCAAGCATGAAGAAGCAGTGGTTCAGTGAATATAACAAGGGGGCAGACAGGTAAATAATTTGGGCCGTGAGTCCAACTCGGATAAATAGTTTGGGTTGGGCCAATTTGGGTAAATACTTTGTCTAATGGATATAATTTGTGTAGTTTTCCTCTCTCTTTTTAATTACTATGGTTTTCGGATCAACTTACATTAGTGGTAGAATCAAGATTTTTTACCAAAAATTTCAAAATAGGAAGAAGTAAACATACAAAGAAGCTGAAGAATATTTAGCATTTATTATATTTACATAAAAAAATAATTCTAATCATGTATAAAAAATATAATTTTAATTATGGCAAGTTATGTAATTTTTGGAGCAATTTGTGGATTTAGGTATGTTATTTTGATGCAATATAAATTCATTTTATGGTTTTGATTGAATATGCTAATCGCATTTGGTGATTTGATGGAATGTAAAAATATTTTGTGATGTAAAGTCATATTATGAATTTTCTTATTTTACGACATTATGGTTGGTGTATTTTTATCTAGAGCTTCTAATTTAGATTTCATAAAATGGCACGTTTTAGTTGCTTAATATTAGCATGCAATATGGTCTATGTGATGCCTTAAACTGAATTAGACACCCTAAGAAACGATAAACAATAGGGGTAGTAATACTATATTATTCTTTAAATATATTAAATTTAATATTTTAAAAAATATATTAGATATTAAATAGTATCTAATAGCTAGGGTACAATACATATAAATGGATAAATAATTTATTGATTTTTCAAATTGAACAAATATCTTTTTGCAAGTTTTTGGGGCAAAAAGATATTTGTTCGATCGTATTTGAATTGATTCTATGGTTTTCGTTCGTATTTAAGGATATAATATACAATATCCTTAATAATTACGTCATATATTAGTCTCTTAATAATAAATTTTCCTTAATAATTCATATATTAGTTATTGAACTAATTTTCAAAAATATTACTCTCTGTCTCAATTTATATATTCACTTTTCCTTTTTAATCGATCCTAAAAAAATGACACATTTCTTTATTTAGTAACAATTTAATCTTAAAATCTCTATTTTACCCTTAATGAAAATAGAAATATCTGAGATCATAAATTTTAAAGGTGTCTTTCTTAAACCCTATTAAATCAAATCACATCGTATATAATACTTTTCCCATCACCACTCATCCTCCTTTTATTATATATATAGCAACAAAACATACCTTTTTAATTATTCTCCTTTTCTCATGGATCTCCCACCACTTTCTCATCAACAAGAAAACAACAAGAATAATAAGCTCTTGTTAAAATTTGTAAAGAATTATATGTGTCATGTATTATTTTTTCTCTTTTTACTCTTTTCTTCCATTCTTTTCTACAATTTACTAAGCCCACTTCATCATGACCCTCTTGTAATTGGCATTGATCATAGTTTTTTGTCCAAAAATTCTTCTTGTGATTATTCTTATGGAAAATGGATTTGGGATGAAAAATATGTTCTTGATCAATATAATGAAAATTGTCCTTTCTTGGATCCCGGTTTTCGGTGCCGGAAAAGTGGTCGCCGGGATTTAGATTACCGGAAGTGGCGATGGCAACCACAACATTGTCATCTTCCAAGGTAATTTACTAAAGTTTGTTTTAAAATATTTTATATGTAGGTTAATTACTATTGCATATATGTTCCATGCTTTATTATATTCAATACAAGAATTTCCATATTATGTTGTCTTTCTTTCTTGTATTTTGTTTTAATAACTGCTTTTTGACTAGTTCCATGGGATAGTGTCGTAGCTGCGTATAGTGAAGGGTGATCAGTTGAATATGCTTTGTCGAAAAATTATATTTTGTATATAGGTCAAAAATGTTTTTCATACGTATATTAAATTTTAAATATCCTTAAAGAAATTTCTGGCATCGCCACTATCACCTATCAAAACTAAAACAGATAGGAAGAATTCACTTCTTGTACTCACCCTCACTCAAAATAAAACTAAATATCTTTTCCTTTTTTACCAAGAGTGTTGTGGAATTTGAAAAGGTAACAAATTGAGAAGGACTTTAGTTTCCTTAGAAGTTATGTCAATGCAACAAAATGGCTAATTCATAAAGCAAGTGTAATATATAGTGCTTTCATGTTGTTAGAAATCATGAGGTGTGAAAAAGTTGTAGCTTTATGATTACCTTCACCTTCATTTGTTGTGTCTTTTCACATTAAGTCCATATTAAGATCATTGCTAAATGGATCTTACTCTTTACAATTTACTAATGTTTGAGAATGAACATTAGTAATTGGGGGGCCAGAGGCAACTTTGGCAATGATATTGAGTAAATCGTTTGTCTGACTTGGGTATAGTTAATTCGGAGAATCATGTTGTTTGCAATAAATTTTAATGTATAAAAAATAAATTCTGACCACAAATAAAATATGAAGGAACAAGAAGTAATAGACAATGTGAATATAATTATGTTTCTCTCTAAATTTTTCCCGATATTTTTAAGGTAGGATGATTTGAACCTCATTGGAATTTATTTGATTTTTATGTTAGTAGGATTTTATGAATATTCTTGAAGTATTTGATTGTTAAGAAGAATCTGATCATATGTTGATCTCTTTAAAAATATCCCACAAATTTATGAAATATTCGAAATGCCTAATTAAAGGAATATAATATCTTTTACATAAGAATGAACTAGGATTTAGAATCTTTGAGAAGATGAGTCTCATCAAATTTGGATGTTAGCATGTTTCCAAACGAATGCAATTAAACAGCTACTATTGCTTTTCTCGTTCTGTGTGCTGTGTATAGTATTGTATTATATAATAAGTAGAAAATGGACCCAAGGACTACCAAATCTTTACTTTTGAAAATGTTGTTCCATCTTTGCTATTTAAACTCTGGTTTGTTTGTTAGTACTCCTTCCCAGTTTCCCTCTTTGACACGTAATTTAAGAAAGAAAGACTTTTGAAACTTGTGGTATAATGTTACAGGTTCAATGCAAAGGATTTCCTGGAACGGAGTCGAAATGGTCGAATAGTGTTTGCTGGAGATTCAATTGGAAGAAACCAATGGGAGTCTATGATATGTATGTTAGCCCAAGGAGTATCTAATCAATCCACCATATATGAAGAATTTGGAAACCCTATAACCAAACACAGAGGTTATCTGTCTATGAAATTTCAAGATTACAACCTTACTGTAGAATATTACAGAGTACCTTTCCTAGTAGTCGTCGATCGACCACCGGTGAATGCATCGAAACAAGTGCGAGGAGTGATCAGGCTCGATAAGCTACACTGGTATTTCACAAAGTGGGTTGATGCAGATGTAATTATATTCAATGCTGGACATTGGTGGAATGAAGACAAGACTATTAACATGTATGAATCCCAAGTGCTTTACCAATTTCCTTTTTGTCATTTACAAGTCCAGGAATCACATACATCTTGATTCTACATTAAACACGTTGCAACGACGACTTGTACATGTTTGCAGGGGCATTCATTTCCAAGAAGGAACAACGGTGAACATGACGATGAATGTTGTTGAAGCTTTTCAAAGATCCTTGAATACTTGGGCGTCGTGGGTGATTCAAAATACCAAGCCTGAAAAGAGTCACATATTCTTCCGCAGCTTTTCACCAGTACATTACAGGCAAGTACTTTGTAGGAACTAATCAGTTGAAACACAAATACACTATACTAACTGATACTAACACTATATTTATTGCGCTCATTATACGGTCGTTTTAGTTGAACCAAATTTGGTGAAATTGATTTGCAGGGATGGAGCTTGGAATGAAGGTGGCCATTGCCACACAAATACAGCACCAGAAACTGACTATACCAAGCTGGAGAAAGAGCCAACCAACAATATATTCATTTCTGAGGTAGTTGAACAAATGCAAAATACAAGAAAAAACATGACCTTCCTAAACATCACATATCTAAGTGAGTTCAGGAAAGATGGTCACCCATCAGAATATCGTGAACCTGGCACCCCGGCTGGTGCACCACAAGATTGCAGCCACTGGTGCCTACCGGGAGTGCCAGACTCTTGGAATGAACTTCTTTACGCCTATCTACTGTTGAATGGATATAGAACCAAGTTGAAATGAATTTAATGGTAGCACTATATGATTAGCTGTTTTCATATGCTTTAACCTGGGCTATTCATCAGCCTTTTCAGTTGGATTCACCTCAGTTTCCATTTCCTTGACTTTCTCAAGTTGCCTTAGGAGGTCTAATCTGTCTGGTCCGTATGTAGAAGGTATCTGCCAAAAAGGAATTCAACCAGTTAACACAGCAGATAAGCTTACTAAAATCGACAGGAAATTCATGATCAAACACACACCAGAGATGGCATATATCTTTGAATTGCAGCCAACATAGCAGCGTGCCCAACTGCTGTAACCTGCAAGAAAAATTATCTCATGTCAGCTTGCACTAATCAAGCTCCACGAGTAAAAGAGATACAAAGTGCTGCAATCATGTAGCAGGTGTTGAAGGAGAGAGAGAGAGCTTGAGCTCTGTTCAAATGGGCTGTTTTACTAATTGCATTTCAGCTGAAAGACGTCAGCACAGAAAATGCCTTCGAACTAGATTGATTGAGCATCAACAACTATGCACTTATCATTACTAATAGCTTCACTGCACTTAGTAATATATTATACAAGCTCGAAAAACAATGATGCTCGGGGAATAATCAATGGGTTTTTAAGGCCAGTTAAAGGTCCATGTCTACAGCTACAGTTAATATCCTCCTCAGTTCACATACAGAACTTGGGACATGCATGACAATGAAATTGTTAATAGAAAATAAAAATAAGCAGAATTTCAATCTTATTGGAACATGAACTATCGTCGTCTAAGGAGCTTAATTTTTTTTTGCCTGATAAAGAACAATGGAATAAAACTACTTACAGGGAGAAGCATAAGAAATCCAATAGGTATGACTGATGCCAAGTCAGTTAAAGTTCTCCGCAATGCTTGCTTCTCTTTTTCTGTCAACTCATCCCCTACTATGGACCTCCGAAGTAGCCCTAAAGCTGCAGCAACATCGATAGCGAGAAGCTGAGTTCCTTGCCAAACATCCTGGACATGGAAAATCCTTATTACTCTATCTGAGAGTCTTAATGGACAACTAAGAATTCTTACTACTAACTGCTCCTGAAAATAATGTGCTGAGTCATGGTTTCAAACAGAATAGTAAGACATGGAAAACCTGTGTAGTGTTAACTCTAAATTATAAACTCTACTTTGAGTGCTTATAAGAAATCCATTCCCTCCACGTACAACAATAAAGACCCGGAACAGGAAGGTCCAGACCATATGGAGGTAGATAATTATAGCACACAAAGTACTATAAAAAGAAAGAAGAAAACAAGCTATAAAAAGAAAGAAGAAAACGAGCACTAGCAATAAGAACAAGAATAGTCGATTAAAAAGAAAACAATTATCTAACAGCAATAAGCCCATGGAGGAACCCAAATGATTCCATACATATTGATCGAAGTTCTCTTTCTTAGACAATTGACGGAGTTAAAAGCTAATTAAATGGGCCACATGTATATCCCCATACCCATGGTACTTTCTCAGAGGTAAAAATTCCACAAAAATGAGGTTACAAAGCAAAGGAAAACCACACTATGGCTCTATTCAGTTGACATATGATGCAATACATACAACAGAAGAAAATAGATCAAGAGCATAATACCGTGCTAGTTTCTTTCAGTTTGTCTAACGATTTCTCAATAACACTCTCCTTTTTCTTCTGAAGAACCAATTGAGTTCTTTCAGCTCGTGCAGAATGTGTGGAAGTACGATCTGCCTTCTGACTTTCCTCCTAGAGTAGAATGCATCAACAACAAGCTAATAAATTTTCAGGGATATAATAAACAGATCATGTATCTCAAAAACATCACTGTCTGGAAAAATGGGAATATATATAAAATTAACTCAAAACAAATGAAGCTGGGTCATGAATGACCGAGGCTGTGAGCTGGAGGTTCTAGAAGCAGTATCTATAATTAAGTTACATAAGAGCACTCCATGCATCTGATTTTTCTTGTCCACAATTCAGGAAGAGATCAAGAAAGGGGATAAAGGGGACGGATATTGGCTGTCGGTCAAACACCTGACGTCTTCAATAACTATCTCCAGACTTTGTGCAATCTGCCCAAATTGCAGAGAGTTTTATTTTTCCTTTGTATTGACATAAAGTTTTCAAATGTTAGAGGAGTGACTATACAATTAAAATTTACATGTTCAACAGCATCCTTCAGAAACCACCAACACCCAAACCAAACTCATATTGTGAGAACTGTGGAAAATGCAACCAAGACACGTGATGAATATGAGATTCTAACAAAAGATGATGACAAAACTATAAGATTAAAATACCACATAAAACATAAATAAGAGTATTAATCTCTACCTACGCCTTATACACATTAAACATGGAAGTTTTCTTCGACTTAGAAAAGAACTGGAAGTTGATCCTCTTAAATAAGAGTTTGTCCATTTCTTTTATGGGAATCAATATTGACAAAAGGTCCACACCTGGTGAAATAGGCCATCATATTATTTAGCATAAAATAAGATGATCAGAATTTCTCCACTGTTCAAGTATTATCACAACAGTAGTTACAAACAGAGAAATAAAGATTATAGACCAAAAAAACAGTTTAAATGAATCTATTTTACTGTTTTCACAAACAAGATAATCCATGTTCAACAAGATGAACGGAGTGGACGGATATACGTCAATTAACAGGACTACTTATGTATCATCATTAATCGGTTAGTTGTCATGATAATCAGTACAGCCTAAAAAATTTACACTGAAAATGAAAGAGTGGAGTCTCAAAAAACATTAACAAACTTCACAATATGAAACTTGAAAGAGATAAAAAGAAAGAGAAATAAAAAGACGGTGCATCTTACAACATGCACGACACAGGCCTTATACACTAGTTAGATAATACCTCCTCATATTCATATTGATCAGCACTTCTTTGGACCCGCTTCTCCAGTTCCATTAGCTCATTCCTTAGTAGTTCAAACCTTCGAACTTCATTTGACTTTGAATCCACAATGTCTGTACTCTCCGGTGGTTGTTTAGAGCCATCATCACCCTGCACTTAAAGAATGATTCTCAGTGACTTGGAAGATAAAATCATCTTTAACAAGTTTACAGAGATTTGAATTATAGAAGAAATTGAATAAATGACCAGCCTAAGGAGGAGAAAGCATGGGCAACAGTGACAGGAAAGCAATTTCATTAATGTGCAAGCAGTCTCAAGAGGAGACAGTATGCAGTAAAAGGGGTTACACAAAGCAAGACGTCACTACTTACATTTTCAGGTGAACAGAATCATCAAGAAAAAGCAATATTTGCTCCTTGCTTGACAACTCTTCACTGAACCATACTATTACTTGCTTTCCCTAAAATTACAGAGGTTTCCAGTGATCCGTGCTTCAGTTTCTCTAATGAGAAATCTATCGACGAATTAAGCTAAAGTTTCCAATTGCAAAAATATTTGCCTAGTCAATAGTTTGAGCAACATGGAATATCTTTTACACAGACTGAAGTTCTAACCCACCCATTTCATTCACCAAACAGAAACCAAAAGCAGTCTCAAGAGGAAACAGTATGCAGTAAAAGGGGTTACACAAAGCAATACATTTTCAGGTGAACAGAATCATCAAGAAAAAGCAATATTTGCTCCTTGCTTGACAACTCTTCACTGAACCATACTATTACTTGCTTTCCCTAAAATTACAGAGGTTTCCAGTGATCCGTGCTTCAGTTTCTCTAATGAGAAATCTATCAACGAATTAAGCTAAAGTTTCCAATTGCAAAAATATTTGCCTAGTCAATAGTTTGAGCAACATGGAATATCTTTTACACAGACTGAAGTTCTAACCCACCCATTTCATTCACCAAACAGAAACCAAAAGCAAGCATTTCCAGCTTCTTGAAGTACTGAAACATGACGGGGTAATATACATAACCAAAAGGAGAACTTGTGACACCCCAGCTTAGGATAAGAAGTACCACATCGGCAAAACACAAGAGAGATGTTGGGTATATAAGTAAGCAGGTCTTACGCACTAGCAATGCGTTTTAAAGCCTGCAGGCTTGGCACAAAAGCGGACAATATCACTAGCGGCCTAGCCCGCTACAAATGGTATCAGAGCCACTCCTGTGTTTGCCCTGTCGATGTGGGCCAGAGTTCAACTGAGTTTAGGCAAATTCCAATAAGGCGAGGCAAACCTCAGTGCTGAGTCTAGGCAAATATCTTGCGGTGGGGCAAACCTTAGCAAGGACGTTGAGTCCATAAGAGGGGATGTATGTGACATCCCAGCATAGGATAAGAAGCACCACATAGGCAAAACACATGAGAGATGTTGGGTATATACGTAAGAAGACCTTACACACTAGTGACGCGTTTTAAAGTCGGGCGGGCTTGGGCCCAAAGCAGACAATATTACTAGTGGGCTGGGCCATTATAGAACTAGCCATGACCAATGAGCTAATCTATCACTAATAGTTGATAACAAGCATTTGATCATGTATTAACTTTGCATTATTTTTTTTAAAAAAGAAGGTGTCCAAGACAACTTGCTCGCACCTCGATCATTCCACCTTACTCGCTAACTCCAACATACCAAGTAACTATGTCCACTAAAGCTTACACAGATGGCAAGAAAACACCTAATATATTTGTCTCTTTGCTAGGATTTTAACCCTTGGGTCTTCAAAGTTCGTACCCACTTTATTGACCACTAAACCATACCCTTGGGTCATACCTTAACTTTGCATTATTTGTGAGTTCAAAGTAAAACCATTTATTTATCTAGAGTGAAAGCTAAAGCCAAATGAAGTAATTAATAGTTTTTGACCCACCTCAAAGTTGCATGTGGAGGGGAGAGGAGATACCACTCCATAGTATGAAATCAAAGTGTGAATGGTGTTACTTGAGAATAAGCTCAAGTTTAGTTTTAGTATAGAAGAGCAAAGAGGTGGAAAAAATGCTCCCGCCCTCCAAATTATGAATTCAAGATGTAAAACTAATGCAGATGATGAAAACGGTATATTTAAGAATAAGCACAATTTGGTTCTTCTACGGATAGAGCAAAGGAAAGGACTACGTTCTCTCTCTCTCTCTCACACACACACAACCACAGGAAGAACTTATGCATAGAAGAAGTCCTAACTAACCAGTCAAGTGAAAGGAGCCCGCTTACCCACTCCCCTTTCCCCCCATTGCTAGGAGCCTCGAAACACTTTTTGCAGAGAACGGGCAGTGCGAGACAAATTAGAGAAGAGAAACAAGGAAGCAGGTACGTCCTTTTACTTTCACAAAAGATGAATAAATCATTAAAACAAATCCCTCCAATTCCTTTTGCAGATCAGAGAATGATATTGATCATTTCACTACTTTTAAGTATTGAGAGCCATAAAACATCACTCTAACACACATAATCGAGAAGCCTGTTCAGTGTTCAAAATCTATGGCATTGCATTTATCTATCCATAGGGAAAAAACAGTATAGTTTGATTCAAGTTCCATATCGATGTCATATAACTGCAAATTAGATGATAAATGTTGGTCAGAAGCTCTACAATAGTCTTTTAAAGGATAAAACCCTGGAAATGCCTGGAAAATTAAACCACTACTATTCAACAGTTTTTGTTCTTTACAAAAAAAACCTTGGAAAACTCTATCATACAAACTATACAACAGCTCCGGAACGTACAATAGGATGCATAGAGGAGATCATTTGCAACCTAGAAGGAAAAACTAAGAGGGGATAAATGGAGCAACGTTAGCCCCTGTTAAGCATATTATGTAGTAAAGTAGTATCAAACTCCCAATAGGTTGAGACCCAAAAAGGCTTTTATCTTAAATGAATCAACAACCTCCCAATGAAAGAACCGATCGAAATTGAGATCAGAAATATTACTGAAAACAAGGATTTGCAAACATACATGCCAAACTTAAAAAAGAAGCCCAAGATATGCGATGGTAAAAGGTTGGCATAGAGACAGTTCAAAGGTATACAATATCATTAGGAGTCGATGATGCCTGGTCTGCTGATTTGTTAGGCCGACGTCCTACGAAGCTCCATAATCCCTGTATCCTAGCACAAGAATCCACAATAATAAAATTATGTGTCGGGGGGAATTCGCATAATAACAACGCATAATATTGGTACTAAAGGGCATGCTTGGCCTTTATCTTCACAGCCCAAAATAAGAAAAAGAGGTGGGAATACCTGTTGTTCGCACTCCTAGAATTAGCATAATAACGACGCATAATATTGGTACTAAGGGGCATGCTTGGCCTTTATCTTCACAGCCCAAAATAAGAAAAAGAGGTGAGAATACCTGTTGTTCGCATTCCTATTTTGACCATCCTTGTTTTCCTTGCGTTTAGAGAACTGTTGCTCATCACTACTTGATGATGTAGACATAGTAGCATCTTCCTCCTAGTTCATACATACATCCAAACAAGAAACAAGAGTTAATCCCACTTCAGAGTATGCAAATTTTAGATTTTTTAAATTAAGAATGCGGAGTTTTGTTCTCTATGGCACACAATTTGTCCAAAAGACTCTAAAAGATGCGAAAGTTGTTTTAATTTCCTTATGCATGCAAAAAGAGCAACCTGAAGATGATTATATGGATTTTCCATAGAAAGAACTCACCATTTTGTGCTCTGCAAGGGATAAATTTGGTTTTCTTTTCACCATTATGCAGTAATGTATTTCTTTATTGGTCAAGACAACAAGCTTGGAACTTTTTAAATTCAATGTGTACTTGAAATAGCAGCAGCATTGCTACGCTAAGTTTTGGCTTATTTGTTGGAAGTAAGGAAAGTAAAAAAAGCTTTTCAAAGATCTGAAACTCATATATTACTTGACATATTTAGTCGGAAAGGCAATCTGGTGACAAGAAGTTCCCCTTTTGTAGGCACCTACTCATTTGTATGCCCTCTTATTTTCTGGTGTTTCTGCTTTAATTTCAAGTTTCACCAAGGAAAATGATTGACTTGCCATGCCAAGCTAAGGGGGCTCAAAGCTAATTTGTAAGTACTGATGTTGACCTTTTTAAGTTAGCAGCCTATCATCACTCCATTTATGCCTTTGTATCTTAATAAATTTTTGGCAAGTTTACAGAGCTGTCTATGTATTCTGCCAAAGAAAACCAGCACATAAATCAACAGAAGAATTTTATTTTATTCAGTTGAAGTCTCCATCTCCTTCTTTCCCAATAACAACTATTCATTAAAGTAAGAACTGGAAATAAAAAGAGAAAGAAGGAATTGTATGGAAAATAAGAACTAAAAATAACCAGCTGTAACCCACTCCCCTGCCCCATGTCCATTAAAAGGGAAGCCAAAAAAATGGAAAAAAAAAGTACCGCCACTCTCTCCAAATAAGAAAAAATCCAAAAAAGAACAATTAATAAATTCTCTAGTGCAGTATAAGATATCCAATGGTTGAATACAAACAATTCAGTGCAATTTTACGAAAACGTCAGGACTGAGCAGGAAAATTCTGAGATGGCAAAAACTTGGTAAAACTTTCTTTTTTGAAATGAACTGAAGAAAGATACCTGCTGTAGGAAAGCTGCCTTCGTTCTAAATGAAACCTCAAGAAATTCAGCCTCTTTTTTGATTCTGCGAATCCTTTCAAGGTCAGAACATGCAGCTTTCAAGTGCTCCTTCTGTGAACTAGCACTTGACATATGCAGCTCCTGAAGCAATACCTCTAGCCTTACTAGAGCCTCTTCGACACTCTCCAGTGCCTAAAATGAAATGCCCAAAAACTGTATTATCAGATCCATTATTTAATCCTTGAGATAGAGGAAAGAGGCACCTTAGAAATGCATCATTGAAATCAAGGTGAAGCACTTTGATAAGAAATAGCAATTGATACAAAAACATGATAATTGAAAGAGGCTGATTGCCTTTTACATCTAATAAATCACAAGAGGAAGGCTATCTACACTTTGTTTGAAAAAAAATTGCATGATTACTTTTGATTGGTATAAAGAGAACACTGAGAGGACTAACCAATTAAAGAGAAGTTGGAGCAAGAAAACTTTATTTGAGTAATAAATCCTGGGGAAACCAGTTGAAGAGCAAGTTCTCTCTCCCTCCTCTTTCACATATAAAGGCGTGTGGCTTATAATTACAACGAAAATTATCTAAATCCAACAAGTACCAACGGAAGTCTCAACTACTTTATCCTACTATCAAGAGTAATACTAATTTTGAACAATCAGAGGTTGCGACGATTCTTTTGTTCTATTTAATAATATATTTTTTTGGTCATTTTGCTTTTTTATAAATGTTGAGGACAAATATAAAATAATGATGCTTCCTTTCTAAGGGCTTGAACTCTTTTGATTGAGAGGCGACACCTTAGAAGAATCAAAGAAGACAGAGATCCTAAATTCGAGTCTCAAAGCCATTTGTCATCAAATAACTCTACATTTTGCTTTTGGTCTATGGGGAAAAATCTCGACCTGCACTTTTCAGGGTGTGTGTGTTAAGAACAACTATAAATTGAGAAAGGTTTATATCCACTAAAAGTTTAATCTATAAGAAAGTGGTCTCACTATTCAACCATACAATTAAATATTGAGATACCATTTTTTCTATAACTTGGAAATATAAGGAAGAAATAACCATATGAGAGCAAGAATTGGTTAGCCACTAGCACATATGTTACTTCTCCATTGAGGTCCTGGAAAGTAGTTGGTGGGATACTAGACTTATAGGCTGTCATTTAATACAAGCACTTTATCAGTTTCTTCGCTTGGTTGGCAGTGAGGAGGGAAATTTTGACAGCTGGGAATTTGGTGGAGAGTAGTATTACATTGCTGGTGCTTTAGGTGCAAACGTTCAGACAAAGACATTGATAACCTCTTATTGCTAAGATGGCTAAATCATTGTAGATTGGAACATGTAAATGAGGCTGAAATCGTTCTTCATGCGCTAGAATCACTACAGGATTAGTTTTGGGGCTTAATTTTGCTTTTTGGGGCCTCTGCTAATTATGTAAAGTTACAACAGCACATTAATAGTGCTGGATTTATAAAATTCACTTGCCTTTTTCAAACAAAAACTAAGATGGATACATGATTGTGATGAGTAGTCTTGAGATGGTCTGGCGTGCAACAGACAATGTTGCGTCCAATGAAGGATGTGCTACATAGCTGGGCCTTTGGACGAAGGAAGAGAATATGTAGGCCATGGGATTTTCCCTTTAGCATGTAGATTCAGTGGAGGGGGGAAATAAAAGAGCTTTTGAGGGAATAGAAAATAACTTTGTATAGCACAGGAGATTACGTGTTGTAGGTTCTTGCTTGTACACGCGAATTTTCACAAAACAAATTAGAGACACCCTCTTAAAGATTATCACATCACATGAGGGTAAATACAACAGAAAATGCTTCATTCATAAGAGGTAATACCTTATCAAAGGAATCTGTTTCTTTCTTGATCTGTGAATAAGCTCCGGCGCGAGTCCTGTCCATATTTTAAAGCATTAGCAACATGATTTTCATACCACATGTGATTGAGTTTGTATTGCCAATGCATTTGACCAAAGTCCCATAAATTATTGGAATGAAATGACTATTACGATAAGCAAATAAACTATAACTATGAAAAAATAAAAGCTAAGGAAATTAAATAAGTTGGACTTACTCGGGCCATGTTAAATGGTTTATATCGAAAGTTGTTAGAGAAGAACACTTTATTCATTTATTTCAGGTCTTCAACAAGGTAGATCAAGTACAGTACATGTCAATGGTGCAATGTTTGTGTATGTTTCCTGAGAGATATAATTAGTTCGACGGCAACTAGGATCAAGTATAGATCAGTCTATATCTGTTAATAGAAAAAGCATATGCCTAATGCCTTTTACAGATGGATGAAAATAATGGTAACAGTCAGAAACCACAAAAAGGGAGAGAAAGGAAGAGGGGAAGCAGAAGAAAGTCAACATTTTCTGATTAACTTACTTCTCAATTCCTAGATCTTCCCTGCACTTCTTAAGCTTGTTGTGCCTGAAACATTCACGTTCACAAATTGTTACTAACTCCCGTATATTCACTTAATTGATTGGATTTTTTTCCGGCTTCCTTACCCAGTTGAAAGGAATCTTGCTGCCTTGACATGAGAAGGGTTCTCCAGCCATTTACTGTATTTAATGAAACTCTGGATCCAGTAAGAGCACACATCTAATACTAGTGGAATAGCTTCTAAATTTGGAGGAACTTCTTGTTTACTTTTGTGCCCAGTATTGCGGATGGAATTAGCAGTAATGCCTGGATAAAAAGGAAGCCAGTCTAGCTCTTCACACACAACCTATCATGTAAAGATATTTCAGCTTTATGTGACACATAAATGTGTCCTAATGACAATTTCTTCATAATAATGCTAACCTCCACGTACAGTTGATAAGAGCTTATTGATGCAAGTTGAGGATAATATAGTACACTGCCCCCAATTAGATACCTGTTTAGAATTCAAAATGAAAAGTTGAATACAATGGAGCATATTATCAGTATAGGCTAAGATCAACAAACGAGGAACACAAAAATGTGTTACCTAATTAATTCTTCAATCGGCTCGTCAAGAATATCAAATCCATTTTCAGAAAGAAAAGCCTTTGTGCTTCTTCCCAAAGCAATAAAGAAACCAAATATGGCCAGATCCTTTTCCAGAACCTGTATGATGTATCAGCAATAAATATAAAAACCTGAGTGCAATGTTCAAAATACATATTCAAGTGGGATACCTGTAAGGCAAAGGCCTCACCTAAAGGTTTAGCGAAAATTTTACATTTCATACAGTTTTTCTGCTTTACTACGCCACAATTTATCCTTGATAGGGGACTCATATTAGCCTCAATTCTTCCTACAATATATTGATTAGTCCTCCACTTGGGCCTACTTTCCCCGGGATAAGGTTCGCACCATTTCTCAGAACATTTTAAGAAGCGCCAAGTGAAATGACTGTCCATGAGGTGTTCCACAAGCTAACATATTGCATTACATTGACATACTCAAAATTTACCAACCATTTATTAGAATCACTTAACATCCTTCTTTAACAGTACTAGCTACAAAAAAAACTTGTAGTGACTAATATTAGACTTCTAAATCAATGGAATGAGTGTATATATATACAAAGTAACTTACAGCGCACAGAAACTTACTGTTTTGCTTGTTCTAGCTTATAAATGTACCACTATCAGGTCAACATTCATGAATCATGTCTTTGAAAGAAATTCGCGTAAGGTATCAAATAAGTAAAAGAACTTTGGTCTAACCTCGATACTCTCACTTGTGGTGAGCCTGGACCATATTCTCTCTCGATCTATAGCTCGTTGAAGCTGCTTTTGGACAAGACTCACCCAAAATACAACCTCTTCAGTTCCTGAATCATTTTGTACTCTACATGCTGCAGCTCTGGGACCAAAATGGACAAGAAATTCTCTACGCAGACCAATAGGCTTCACAGAATGATAAGCCTGTCGGAGAGGAATAAATTCGACAAGCATGTCCATCAATCTTCCAAGTGTGTCGGGAACAAGAGACGAAAATTGTGTACACGACAGTTTTGCAGAACCAAGTTTCATAATCGCTGCAACACAACTGAGTGCAAGCATGAGAAGTGATACATCACTTGCATTTCGAGGAGATAAAGATGTTTGCTTTCTGGTCCTGAACAAAGAGGAACCTATTTAAGTATCAATTAATACACAAATAGCGATGCAGAATATTAATGTATTCATGGTTCTTTCAGTAAGTACATACTCTGCAGTAGCAGCAGCAAATCGCTGATCCTTCTCAAAATAATTCACAAAGGTGGTAACCACTGCTGGAATTTGCTCAGACCAAAACCAATCATAAGCTTCAGATTGCTTGGCTAATAAACTATCTCTAATCAAGCTCTCCAAAGGAGCAGATTGCCTTGATAAACTTCATTAATGCAAAAAGTACATTAGATAATATGCTTCCAATCAAAATGAAAATAGAGAGGGAAATGAGCCCTCCACATCAAGCACACTACATATGGAAGAGGATGAACCAACACAATAAAAAATGTAAGCGACAGAGTCTACTAGTCCTTGGGGCCAAAAGTTCACAATCAATGCAAGTTTATAATATCAATAGCCATGGTGCCTAGATGACAGAATTGTCTAAGCAAAGGACGTGTTAAAGTACATTTCAAGCTTCTATGCGCAAAATACCAATTCTAATTTTCACCAGCAATATAAAATCCATGAGCGACAAAATTAGCAATACATAACATCTGGAAATTGAAAAAAAAAAGAGAAACAAGTCAATTCTTTCAATCAAGTGACGTTTAGATTAGAGACAAAGAAGTTGGCAACGGGAACCTGCAGCTCAAAACAAAAAAGCAATGGGAGAACATCCTACATGTTTAACTAACTTTATAAAAGAACTTTATAAAAGAAGCATTATACATTATGATGCAGCTAATTCAGCTAAATACATTCGCTGACATATACCAGAAACCCAATTAAACATTCATATATATGGTTGTGGGAGGTAAACGTCAATAATCATCTTATATCCTAGGACCAATACTAGAAAATGCACAAGTAAAACAAGAACTCATAGCACTGAATATTCTCTGCTGCTCTAGAGCAAAAGAAGAAACTAGATAAAAGAACTATAAAAGAAGAAGAGGCTTCATCAAAATGATTAAGAAAAAATAGGACAAACTTGGGAAAGATAAAAACAAAAACAGAATTCAGGTGTACTAGCTGAATGACAAGGAATTTCTCCTCAAATCCCCCTCATACTTAAGAGACTGAAAGAATCAGTGAATAGCACTACAAAATCAGAGGCTGTCACTAAACTGGTGGCTATCAATGGACGGTCGCCATCCTGAGAAGAAGAAACTTAAAAGATGTTCAGATTAGATTATTTGGAATGCCCCTCCAATGGTAGGACAATTCATTTGTCAAGATTGGTATGGCACATCGTAGATCTGGATGCCAACACCAGTCAACTGATATAAGAAAATTGAGTTCTTATGTAGCAGGAATGACTCCCATCAATGTATAAGTGGAAACTGGCAAAATGTTCATTCAAGATCCTAGCATTAAATAGGTCGGAAATAGACTAGAGTCCCATGTTGTTGGGTGGTGAGATAGCTATACCACATTCAGAAATGTAAAAATAGTACTATGTGATGAGGTATAAAGGATATAGGTGTTAGACATTTGTCTGACACCTCCCAAATTCTCAATTATTTCTCTCTTGTATCTCTTATTTCTCACCAGGTCTAAGACCCTTAATGAGCACTTACGTACTTCGAATTTACCAGCAACGTCCGAGAAGAGATATCCTTTGACAGAAGGCAGCCGAGAAGTTTAGCAAACGTAGAGATGGAAAGAGATAGATTTTCCCCAGCCTTTGTCAAATCAATTCTCATTCGTTCTTTAATGGAATAGGGAACGCAGAGCTGCGGCTATCAGGAACGGGCGATAGCCTTTGACTAAAAGATACGACTATCTATGAATGAACAGGATCTGAATGACAATCAATGAGATGAGCCTACGAAAGATTTCAAGTTCAGACTAAGATTATTGGCATCCTCACTTATGCAACGAAATTGAGTTGATGGAGTAGCCAGTGCTCTTGAGTTATTCTCTTTAGTATCGCCTTCTCTCATTGTTAAAGGCAAGGCAAGGTACTCAACTAGAAGGATTGGCTCGGACTATGGGTTGAAACTAGCCCTTGGCATGGATTCTTCTTTGATTGGAGGTATGGGACAGAAGAGAACCAGACCATAAACTCAGACATTCAGTCTGATCTTATATGCGTTGTTGCCCGATCATAGTTGTATTGTATTAGATCAGTTATCCGTCTCCCTTGCCATGTTAGAACAGTCTAGTCTGTAACAACACAACCTGAAAGGAAGACATTCCTAATAGGAAGTTTCTAGCGATCTTTCTTGAGGAGCTAGAAAAGAGAGGAAATGGACTATCTGGTTTGACCACTACATTTTATGAAAAAGGTAGAGATGAATCCCCATCTGAAATATTATGTTGGACGCATTACCAATGAAAAAAAATCCTATGTTGGCCAAAATATTTTGTTGGTTTTGTGCTCCGGTTATGACGATGGCACTATCGTCTGCAGCAAACTACTCAACAATTAATAAAAATAGAATAGTTACTCAACAGTTTGGCATATGATATGGACTACTTTTACTTATTAAAGTACGATTCTGCATGGAACATGCTTGCTTGTCACAGATGCCGGTCCGCTTGGTCGGTAGGTGCTCAATAGATGTCAGTCACGGCCTACCGTGTTTGGGCTGTGCAGGCAGCACATCAGTTATTTGTTCCCAGCACAAACGCGCTTTGGCTTATCAAAATTGACATGCCAATACCACTTTCAACCTACATATCCTAACAAGTTTATAGGTCTAAAATCTTTAATTTCGCTGCATCCTCCTTTATAATTTAAGTAATAACAGAAGCATCACACTCTTTTGTAAAGGTGCCCCTCTGATGAAAATGATTGAGAGCTCTCAGAAGTTCTTCTTACAGTGGCTCAACATTCTGGAAGGTCGCTAAAAATTGACCTGGTCACGGAGGCTTTATTAAGAGCAGTTCAAAAAATGGGGACTCTTCCTATAGCTCCCAAAGGCATTGCTAATTATTTTCTTTTTGATAACCGAGAAATCCCCAAGGGTTAACCAGCGGCGCACAGCTCAGAAAACGGTGTACAATGAGTCTGCCCCTACTTTACCAGTAATGACATGTTCTTATAGAAATGATAGACATGCTGCACAAGATTCTAATGGTAGTTTAGATATGTTATACATATTTAGCCTATATGCAAAAAGTTTTTTTTCTTACTTAAACTTCACGCTCCCAATCAAACACTGTCATAAAACACAGATGGAGACAGTATTCATTATGTATCAAATACTTACAGGTTAAGGGTTACTGAAATGAACACATTTTCAGAAATTTAAAATGGGAAGAATGACAATGTTTTAAGGATATAGATTAACTTTCTTGTAAATCAAATCTGTTCACTGTGTCTAGAGTTCCAACAATACGTGTTCATACTTCTACCTAGCAAACAAATCAGGAAAATGGGGGGTGCCTTTGAGGAAAATGTTTCTCATCAAAAATGTTTTCCACATAAAATGGCATACCTTAGGAAGTAATTTTCTGAATCATTTCTAATATTTGGTAGGATATAAAAGTAAGTGATATATGAAAATAGTACAAGAAATAGGAGATGATGGAAGTTTATTGATATCTTTGAGTATTAAAGGCTAACGACAATACATAAATGTTAATTGAAACAAGTGATAAAGTGAGAGTTGAGATATTTGTAAAGGAAAAAGACTACCGCCCATATGTGAGCGAAGTCATTTTCCTTCTTTTGTTGGGAACCACTTAAGCTTGTAAAAGACATTTTTCACAATTTAAGATAGTCAAATAAAGAAAAATTGGGGAACTTTTTTATTAGCGCATTTAGCCTATGCCCTATATGTAGTCAAAATCATCAATTATGCTTCACTAGTAAGATGCAACAAGCAGAAGGCTATGCTCCTGACTCTTGGTAGACAGTTTTTACATATTCCATTAAAGAGAGTAAAATGAATTACCTCCTCTGCGTGAAAACATTGATATCATTATCTCTTTCATCTCCTCGAGATAAAATCTCATTTGCTGCTTGCAGTAGAGAGTATACAGACGCCTGAAAAGAAGTTACAATGAACTCCACCACATCAGAAAATAACATCACAGTGCAAAAATGAAATCTCAACATAAAACTACCGGTCATGAACAGAATTATAAACCTTCAATAGCCCAGAAATCTAAATTCCATGCTAAGTATTTTTAAATTATCTATAAGTGATTTTCACCATTAAAAGATCTGTTTTCAAGTTTGCACTGGGGAAGAACACACTGAATCTAAACACTAACAAAACATGTAGAGCAAGAAGTAGAAAAATGAAGACTACAAAAGTTACCGACCTGATAAGATAGCACCTTGATCCAACCAGTTCTATCACCACCCAACCAGGCAGTTGAAAACCAGGATACCCTAGATAATGAGCCTTGTTGTTTAAGTCCCAGCTCAATTACTCTTGCAGCATCATGCAATGATTGGACAAGTCCAGAACCGTTCTCTTCACCTTGCAGAGATAGATCTAGTTTTAGTCTCATTTCCTCCATATCACTGCTAGTCGTTGGTCTAGAACTGCCATTGACTGACACACCATCCTCGGCAGAAGCAAAAGGCAAAAGGTGTAATATCCTCGATGTTCGAGGATTTATCCTATGTTTCATAGAATCAAATGTGTAGCTAAGATCACGATTTCCACCCTGTAACAAATAAAATTTTGTGTGGCATCTCCTCCTTGTATTGCATTGATTGTATATCAGGTGATCCAAGCCTACTACTTTCCTGCTGAAATAATAGTTTCTCACTGCTTTAACTGAAGGCCGTGGACTAGAAGAACTGAAATAAAAGAAACACAATCAGCCAAAAGTTAATATAACATTAAGAAGAAATTAATATTGGAAGATCCAATGGATCTAAGATATTGTGGAAACTCCAATTTATGTAGTATAAGAATGATTAACTAGGACTTTTTCTGCTAAATATTTACTAAATCAGTGATCAGCAATCCTCTGTATCTATTATCGACAGAGTCTTTCAGGTCAGTGTATGAATCATCAACTTTCAGATCAATGTATTAATCATCAGAACTCTTTGTCAATGTCAGGACGCAACAAGTCAAGATGTCATTCAGGATAAACGGCTGAAACTTAAAAAAAAATAATCAGTAATTGTAAATGCTTGCACTAAGCCAGTGCGAGAGAACATAATTACAAATTGTGTAGATCCCCAATTGTATCTAAAATTGCATCAACCTCCTGTACAATAACAAGGTTGCACCAAAAAGCTAGCAAAATAAGACATCTTTGTTTTAGGCTATGCAAGTTTCTCCTATGGCCTTCAAGGATTTTGTCATTTCTTTCAAGCCAAACGGTCCACCAAATGGCTTGAGGGATGGTATTCCAAGTCGTTTGTGATTTCTTGCACATCCCTTCTTTGTTCCAACATTGCGATAGCTCCCTAAGGGATCTTTTGTGATTTCTTGCACATCCCTTCTTTGTTCCAACATTGCAATAGCTCCCTAAGGGATTTTGGCATGGACCAGGACATGAGCAAGATTGATAAAAACATGCTCCACAGCTGAGTACCAACTTTACAATGCAAGAAGAGGTGGCCAACATCTTCAAAGTGCTCTTCACACATGGGGCACTTACTACAAAATTGAATTTTCCTCGTTTGAAGGTTGGAATGAGTGAGACAAGTCTCTCTAACAACAATCCAAGAGAAGCAGGAAACCTTCAAAGGTGCCTTGCTAAGCCAATTTATTTCCCAAGGCCAAAAAACCTTATTGTTACTTGATTCCAGCTTCCTGTAGCAGCCTCAGAGTGTGAAGAGGCCTTTGGGATATCCCTTCCATCTAATAGAATCAGCTTTGTTGTAGTCTAAAGCTATGTTTCTTAGCAGCTGAAGCGAAGGACATACCCGTTCTACTTCCCAATCATTACTTTCCTTCTAAGAGAGAGATTCCACCCTTGTGTTGAAAAAAATTCTGCAATTACTACATTGTGCTGAGTTGATATTCTAAAAATATCCTAGAATTGCTCTTTCAGAGGAGTGTGTCCCAGCCATGCATCTTCCCAAAACTTTATTTTCCTTCCATTACCAATATTGAAGCCCATATTAGACTCAAAGTTGTTCCAGCACCTTCTAATGTGCTTCCAGACTCCCGTGTCATGAGGTGTTGTGGCTACTTTGGTGCACCATTGATTGTCCATAGAGAACTTTCCAACCAAGGTTCTCCTCCAGAGTGCTTGATCTTCCTTATTGAATCTCCAGTGCCATTTCAATAATAATCTTTCATTGTGACACCTCAGGTTCTTGATTCCCAGCCCCCCCCCCCCCCCAATTCTCTTGTCTTTAATAACCGTAATCCATTTTACAAGGGCAAAGGAGTGACCTTGTTTGTTACCATTCCAGAGAGAGTCTCTCCTTAATTTGTCCATACGCTTCAAGACGGAGCGGGGAAAAGCGACATAGCGTAGGTAGGCAGTACACTAAGAACACTTCTGATCATAGTGATTCTACCAACAAGAGAGAGGTATTGTCATTTCCAATTCGCCAACTTTTTCTCCATCTTTCAAGAACGCCCTTCCATGTTATTCATGATTTGTATAGTGAAACTTCAATATTAACCCGTCATATTGATGTCACAATTTCAAGATCATCATTTCCAGAAACATTAATGCAGGGAAGTGGCACAAATAGCTAGTAAACACTAGCCACGATCCAAATTAAGGATAACAGATGGGAAGGTTTGGGGGTGAAGTGAAGAACAATCCATGTTCAAGTGGTGCTTACTAGTTGACTTTCTTTTTCTTGATAACTGAGAAATCCGCTTTCCCAACTGAGAAACTCAGCATATAATGGCAAAAATCCATCCACTCCTCTACCCTGCTCCACTTAAACAACAAACTTGGTTCATCAGTCAGGATTCAAACCCGCGATATGCGCCGAACACATATCCCCCATTTGTATAATCAGTCAGAATTCATTTTCTTGAGCCGAGGGTCCTTCGGGAACAACCTCTTCACCCCCACAAACGTTTGTGTACACCCCACACTCCCTAGACCCCACTTGTGGGACCACATTGGGTATATTTTTGTTGTTCTACTACTTTTGCTGTTGAACTTGAACCAAAGACTTAGTGTGGCACTTATTAGCAAGAAATTTTTGTTTATTCCAAAGCTCGTTTGAGCTCACAACTAGAGTAGAAAAGTAACAGATTCAAGTTTTCCTATAATTAAAATGAGAGAGAGAAAGTGTTCAATCTCCGACTACAATGATATAAGAAACATATATGCAGCAGAATTCAAAAAGAAGACTACTAACTAACAAACTCCTGCTTTACAACAAAACCCTTCCATAATAGTCAGTTAGTCCCTCACACATACACAAAGACCCTTAAAAACTAGCTACTCGACTAATTCCACAAGATACCCTCCACCTTTTGCATCCCACCAGCTCACCTATTGTTTTTTCGTCTCCACTGAGATTTGAACCTGAAACTTCATTGACTCTTAACCACTTCATTAAACTAGACCCACACCCTTGGGTGCGACCCCTAAACGTTTTACCAGTACACAACAATGGTCAGTTTTGCTCATCATCCAAATGTTACAGTAAATTTGATAAATTTAGTTCATAACAGCAAGCAGAATTTCTAGCTGTACAGAGCACCTTATTTGGTACAATTTAGGTTTAGCATCAACATCCTACTAAATGATTTACAATTGCAGGTTTTAGAATCAATTAACCTTTCAACATGATGATGATAATTAATCAAAAAGCTAGAAAAAATGAGGAAGATTATACATCACCTAGAGGAAGGAAGATTCTGATAATGAAACTTCAACGACATTAGCTTCAAACGATTGTTTTTGAGTGTTTGGGAAGGAAGAAGTAAAAATGGAAGGTGCAGTTTTTGTAAATATTCGTGTCATAAAGGGTTTATCCGTAGACGTGTGGAGATAATTCATCACATATAATTCCTATACCTCCATAACTTCACATTATTTTGTTTTTCATATTTCTATTGGAATTGAATTAATTTAAATTTTATCACTAACACATAAATTTGTGGAGTTTCATATTTTAACTATTTTTTTATATTTATTTATTTAAATTATCACATTTTTGTGAATTTTATTTTTTAATTATAATTTACTTCATATTTAAAACACTACAACACTTATTATCAATTAAGAAGAAATATTGTTAATTCAGATGTAGTTTAACATCAGGGTGATTTAGATAGGTAACGAGAATGATGGATAGTTGAATTATAAAATTTACTAAAAAAAATGATAATTAAATATATTTTTAACTATTAATTCTTAACCATAATGAATTGAAATAGTAAATTAGTCATATGACCAGTTTGGTTGGAGGGATTTGATGAAGAAACATGATAGAGAATTTGGTGTTGATATAGCTAATATTTGATTATATTTTAAATTATCTATTCACTAATTTCATATGATTTAATATAACTATTTATGTATTATCTTATCCATGTATGATTTATTATTGTTATTTTTTGTTAGTTTAAAGGTGAATATATTTTTAATCGATGAACAATTAAAAATAAACAATTAATTTGGTCTAGAAGTCAAGTTCCTAATTAATGTCATGGGTAATGGATTTAAATATTTATTTATATAAGATTTGCTGAAATCTCCAAAATTTAATCATATAATTAAAAGAAACTTTAATTCTATGGTATCCGATTAATTAGAAAAGAATCGAAACGAGTAGGTGTCAAACATATTGTTGTGTTCAAGATAATTAATATATATACATATTCTTCCACCATAATATTTTTAATATATCTTATTTTTCATTTTATCATATAAATAATTCACTAAAGAATTATGTGCAATGCACATAGAAACCACTAATAACAATACGTTTCAATATCAAACAAATTGAGATCGACTATATAAATCTTCATTAATCATGTTTTTCCATATAAGCTCAATTCTTGTCATTATTATTCTAGACACAATTTGATGATTATTTCCTGATTATAAAATAAAAAAAGTAAAAATAATTTTATTAAAAAAATCTATATTTTTACTACATATGATTATGATAAGGTTAAATAATCTTAAAAATCAGTTGATTCAAAATTAACATATTAACAACATTAAATTTAAGTATTACTAATTCTTATATCATAATTGTTGTATAACTTGTTTTCTGATGAAGTCATCGCTAAATATTTATATTTATTATAAAGAAAAAGGGACAATTTTACCTTGATGATTATAAATAGGTAACTTTGTCTTCTGTCTTTTTCTTTTTTTTTTAATTTAGAAGTGTTCTTTTTGTTAGTGTAGTTGAAGTGCACATATTTGATGTGAGAATCACCATTTAAGATGTAATCGAAGTTCATGATTTTTTGAAAGTTAAGTCGTTATAATTCAAAAGATGTAATCGAAGTTTATGATTTTTTGAAAGTTAAAGGTTATAATATTCAACTTTAAATTTATGAATTTGAAATTTTAAAAATAGTGAAGAAATGAATGAAGGATAAACTTTTGCCATTTCAAATAGTTTGCAAAAATTTCTAGTTATTTTTTCATATGTTAATTGTACTTTTATTATTTGAACCAGAGCAACTATTAAAGTTATTCCATTTCATTTTATTTAATTTTTGATTGCCCTTTCTCATTTAAAAAAAAACAAATATTCATATGAATTTCTCAATAACAAAAAGTCAACATAATATTCAATAATCTTTATTTGATTGACGAGATTAATAAAAAAAATATTATGCTAAGTTGAAGGTTTAGAGATGGACTTGAAGTTTAAAAGATTTAAATTGAACAGGATTAAAATAGAATATTTGGAGTACAAGTTTAGTGATGTAGTGCATAAGACAAACGCTGAAGTAATGCTTGATGAACAAGTCATTCATATGAGAGAAAGTTTTAAGTATCTTGGATCTTTAATCTAAAGAAATACTGAGATAGATAATGATGTCACACATTGTATTGATGGACTGAATGGAATGGAAGTTCATCTTTGAAGTCTTGTGTGATAAAATATACCACCAAAACTCAAATGAAGATTCAGCAAAGTGGTGGTTAGATCAATGTTGTTGTATGGAGCGGAGTGTTGGGCAATCAAGAACTCTTATGTTTAGAAATTGCAAATTGTGAATATAAGGATGTTGAGATGGATGTGTGAGTATACTTGGAGAGATAAGATTAAAAATGATGATATCTAGAACAAAGTGGAAGTATCCTCCGAATGAACAAAATGATGGAGATGAGGTTGAGATGATTTAGGCATGTGAAGAGGAATGTGCATATGCCTCTAATGAAAAAGTGTGAGGGGTTGGATATGGCGGGAACGATGAGACGTAGAGGTAGACTTAAAAAGTATCGGAGAGATATAATTAGACAAAATATGCTATTGAGAACAAGACCTTAAATATGAGGGTATGAAATCGTAAATTAGAATATAAGGTTAATAGTAATTGAGGTATGAAACCTAAAATAATATAGAATTTAGGATTTTTTTAATACACATCTTATTTTACCATAATTTCTATTTTTTCCTACCATTTAAAAGAATTACAAAAATTCCTTATAGCTGATACATCCATATCCCCTATCCTTCCCTCTCAGATTCATCCATATCCCCTCTTTAATACATCTCTATCTAGGGCTATTCAAAATCGTAATCGATAAACCGAACCAAAAAATACTTATTAATTTATCGGTAATGTGTTATTGATTTAGCGGTTTCGATAATGATTTTAATTTTTTTATCGGATTATCAGTTCTTAGCGATTTAAAGTTTTTTCTTAACGGGTTAATCGATAATCCGATAGAAATTTAATAATTTATATTTATAACTATTCGGAATATAAAGGTTTGACTTAGTGTTTAGTTTTCATACTTTTATTTCTTATTGTCTCAAACTCTTGGTTATTATACAATGTTTTACATTTGCTTTTGAGCAAGACACAATTTATCAACTCATGTGCATGGTGTATTTGGTGTGTCACCTTATTTCTGAGTGATTTTCAATAAAAAAAATTATATCAAATCTTAACGATTAAACAGATAACCAAATCGATAATGATCAATAACCGATAACCAATAAGTCAATACCTTAATGGTTCTACAATGGTTTGGCATGTCTATAAATCGATAGCCGATAAACTTCAAAGCCGAACAGACCGATACACAACCCTATCTCTATCCTCTCTCGGATACATCCCTCTTTCTTCTTTGATACATCCCTATTCTCTCTCGTACATTTCTCTCCTATCGGATACATCCCTTTCCCATGTATTCGCATGTCTGATGATGATGTATCCTAAATTCTTAAAATTAAAAGATTTTTGTAATTTCAAAAAAAGAAGGGAAAATAATATAATTAGGTCTAACGGTATGAAATTTATATTAATTTTACAAAAATATAATAGTTTGGAGGTAATTTCAACCTTTCCCTAGTTTGGTTGGTGGGTATTTGATAAACAAAATTGACACAAATATACTTTCTCCGTTCATCTTTACTTGTTTATTATACTAAAAATAGATGTTCAATAATACTTGTTCAATTTATGAAATCAAGAAATAATTTACACTAAGTTCCTAATTTACCCTTATTATTAATTATTAGTCATTTTTCTATTATATTTTTCAAGATATTGTATTTATTATATTCAAAGGGTGATATGAAAAAATTAACCTTCTATTTATAGTTTCTTAAGAATTGTGCAAATTCACAAATTCACAATGTACAAGTATTATTGGACGGAGTAACTATAACCAAAGTAGATTTTCTTTTTTTTTTTGTGGGGAAAATAAGGTTATGTACAAAGGAGCCCTTATTCCCTTCTATTTTGTTTTGTTTCTCACTCTCCCTGCGCACCTTTTGAAGCTATGAAATCTGGAAATGAGTAGGATAGACTGGTGATGATCATAATATGGTCCATAAATGTATTTCACTTCTACGAAGTTTCCAATTTCTCTGCCGCAATTCTTCCTCTGATATTGGTAATGCTCTTCGCTATTTTTTTTTTTAAATATAAAAATAGAATTAATAAAAGCTTCTTTTACTCCAAAGTTTTAAGTGTTACTTATCCTATGGGTGCTAATTGATGTTTAGTGTGTGAAATTGTTTTATTTTCTAGCGTTTGGTTAGGTATAATTTTATAAAGTAGGTGATATATGGTATTCATGAGATTTCACTGGGGCATGTTGTTGTTGGGTGGAGCCAGCTTGGGGTCAGGAACTTCCTTTGGTGTAAAATTATACTATATAGTAAATGTCTAACTTCTTTCGACTTCTGATTTTGAAATCCTTTAGTGAAAATCCTACCTCCGCCGTCATATGGTATTCATGAGATTTCTGGGTATGTTGTTTTTGTTGTACGGAGCCAGTTTGGGGCCAGGGGTTCATCCGAACCTCCTTTGACAGAAAATTATACTATTTATATATGGTTATTTTTTTTTATGTATATATAGTAGATGTCGAACCCTTTCGGCTTTAGATTTTGAAACCCTTTAGTGAAAATCATGGTTCTGCCGTCGTATGATATTCATACAAGGTGGAAGATTAGAGGATATGTGTGGAAAAGTATTTTGTGTGACATTTTTTGGTAGTAATGATTGAAAACAGTATCTACTTTGTTGGTTGATATGGAGTAAAAGTTGGGATATTGGGAAAGGAAATGACTTCTACCTCATTTGTGAAGGAAAGCATTTTCTCCCTATTTGCTGAAATACCAAATACTGGAAAATAATCCCTTTCTGAAAAATATGTCTAAAGTAGTTCTCTTCATTTGTATTATAGAATTAAGCACATTTAAGTATCCTTGATACTGGAATTGTAAGGAAGAATTCATCTGTTTCTAATCTTGGTTTAAATGTCTTAGGGAGGCCTCTTGTAGGATTTCTTGGTTATTCACTTTATTCTACTGCTAGTCAAGTTGGCTGTCATACTCGTGATGAGAAGATTGGCAAACTAAAACTAGCTCAGGACCTTGCCGGTTTGGTTCAGGAGTCTTTGAACCTGGAGGAGAAAAAATGTCAAGTATCTAAGAAATTGGTGCCTATGGTTGAGAAGTCAATTGAGAATTTGGGAGGTGTGAAACATGGAGTGTCGCTGGCACAGAACTTAGCGAACTTGGTGGAAGAGTCTTATAATATTGATGAGTCTAAACCTATGAATCGGGTGGAGCGTAAAAGATTACTTGAACTACGCATAAAAAAGATAGTTAAGGAACAGTGTGTAAATGGGAAGTTTCAAAACCTCATAAAGAAAGTGATTGCCAATCCAAAAACACTTTGTGATGCTTATGATTGTATTCGATTGAGTGCTAATGTTGGTCTAGCAACTAATGGTGAGGATTTGCCTTTTGAAGCCATGGCGGAAGAGCTTTCTTGTGGGTATTTTGATGTTAGTGCTAACACATATTCGATCTCAACTAGGGGCGCAAAGAAAGAAGTCCTTGTCTTTCCAAATGTTAAACTCAAAGTTGTCGAGGAAGCAATTAGAATAGTTTTAGAAGTTATCTACCGGCCTCACTTTTCTAAGATATCACATGGTTGTCGCAGTGGTAGGAGCCATTTATCTGCTCTTAAGTACATTCGCAAAGAGATAATTAATCCGAAGTGGTGGTTCACCTTGCCAGTTTGCAAGAAGCTTGACAATCAAATTCTAGCTAAGCTCTTTTCAATTATGGAAGAGAAGATAGACGATCCTTTCCTATATACGATAATATGCAGTATGTTTGACTGTGGAGTATTGAATTTAGAATTTGGGGGCTTTCCAAAAGGACATGGTCTCCCACAAGAAGGAGCATTGTCTCCAATTTTAATGAACATATATCTTGATCTCTTTGATCATGAAATGTACAGGTTGTCAATGAGATATGAAGCTATTGATAAAGGATCAAGCGCTAAAGAAAATGCGGTCAACTCTGTGCTACGCAGTTGGTTTAGGAGACAGATATCTGGTAATGGTTCTCAAGAATGCCATGATTTGGGCTACTCTGAAATTAGGGTGCATTGTTGCCGCTTCATGGATGAGATTCTTATTGCCATCTCTGGTCCCAAAGACGTGGCTGTTGCTATCAAGTCTGAAACTGAAAATTACTTTAAGAATTCTCTTCATTTAGAATTTGAAAATGAAATAGATGTTTTTCCATGTGATGGGCCTACTGACATTCGCTTTCTGGGTAGTGTGGTTAAAAGAAGCCTGAAAGAGAGTCCGGCTGTAAAGGCCGTTCACAAATTGAAGGAAAAAGTAGAATTATTTGCTTCGCAGAAAGAGCACTCGTGGGACACTGGGACAGCAAGAATCGGAAAGAAATGGCTGGCTCATGGGCTGAAGAAGGTAAAAGAATCAGAGATTAAGCATCTCTCTGATGGTAGCTCCCCTTTGAGCCAAATTTCATGTTTTAGAAAAGATGGGATGGAAACGGATCATTGGTACAAAGTCTTACTAAAAGTTTGGTTGCAAAATAAAAAGGTTAAATGCGAAACGAACGAGGATGTTATCTTATCTAAGCATATTGTTGAACCAGTTCTCCCTCAAGATCTAAGAGATTCGTATTATGAGTTCCAGAAGCGTGTTCAGGAATATATATCTTCTGAGACAGCTTCGACTCTTGCCTTGTTGCCAAACTCCAATTGTTCATCATTAGCGACACAGATCCTAGCTCCAATCAGCATCATAAATAAGCGGCTTTTTCGATATGGATTGACAAACTCCAAAGGATATCCCCAGCCATGTCATCTGCTGGTTTTTTGGGATGACAATGAAATTGTTGACTGGTATGCAGGTTTAATCTGCCGGTGGCGGATATGGTACACCAAGTGTGACAACTTTAATGATGTAAAGCTCATTATTTGCAATCAATTAAGGTTGTCTTGCATCAGAACTCTGGCAATGAAATATAGGATACATGAGACTGAGATAGAGAAGAAATTTGACTCTGAATTGCGCAGAATTCCTTCTACTGAAGATATGGAGCTTGAGATGACCAGTGAAGCAACAAATTCCGAAGCTGTTGATAATGATGCCTTAATGTATGGAATAACATACAGTGGAATATGTTTGTTCTCTTTAGCAAGAATGGTGAGTCAGTCACGTCCTTGCAATTGCTTCGTTATAGGATGTTCAGCTGCAGCTCCTCGTGTATACACTCTTCACGTGATGGAAAGACAAAGATTCCCTGGTTGGAAGACTGGATTTTCTAATTGTATCCATCCCAGTTTACATAGAAGGCGACTTGGGTTGTGTAAACATCATCTGAAGGATCTACTTCTCGGTTACATTTCACTTCAATCTATTAATTTCGGTGCTTGGAAAGGGAACGACTTCCCTTGATGCGAAGTGGTAAATATTCTGCTGCATAACCACTCAATAGTTGGAGTAGATGGAAAACCATGCAATTTACTTGAAGATCTATCTTTGTTGTCTATCTGTGATCGAATTACATTCATCATTATCATGGGAGTATGTAATGTTTTGACTTCAGAAATGTCCACTTCAACTTGGCTGTGTCAAATCAATGCTTAAAGTTCAAAGTTTCTTAGGTAGCTGCTTTGAAGATTCCATGAGTATGAACACTGATAGTTCAAAGAAACTAATGTAAGGTAAATTTTATTTGTATCCACACCCTGATCGTTTGGTAGCTGGATTCGAAACAAGTTATCCATGTATCAATTTTCGTATTACTTGTACGACG